>NC_056738.1:363471872-364169372 GCF_019279795.1 Protopterus annectens
CCTTCTGAGCGATAGCTTTCTGTATTACTTGAGAGATCAGTGGGAAAGGAGGAAATGCATACAGAAGTCCCGGGGCCAAACTTGGACTAGCGTCCCTGCTGGGTTGGCCTGGTAAAGGGAATAGAGTGAAGTATTCTCTGCACTTGCTGTTTTGGGGAGTAGCAAAAGATCGCAGCAAGGCTGACCCCACTTGAGAAAAATCTCTCTCACTACAGAGTCTTTCAGAGACCACTCGTGAGGCATGAGAATAGCTCTGCTCAACTTGTCCGCAATGTGATTGGACTTCCGGGATGTGCGTTGCTATCAGAAAACGCTGAGAAGAAATCGCCCATTGCCACAGTCTGAGTGCTTCTCGACACAGGGGTATGATGTGGTTCCGCCTTGTTTGTTGATGTACCACACTACAGACATATTGTCTGTCTGGATTGCAATCGTTCCCAAGGGAAGAGAGTCTTGAAGGGCTTGCAACGCTAAAAGCACTGCTCTCATCTCCAGAACATTTATGTGCAAGTGGCATTCGTTTGGTTGCCATGTGCCCTGGACTGTCCTGCCCTGATAATGCCCCCACCCGATCAGGGAGGCATCCGTTGTCAGAGTAGCAACCGGAGGAGGTGGAACAAATGGTCTCCCAACAGGAGCTGGGGAAGACATCCACCACATGAGATGCTTTTGCATGCTTGCGTGATCATAATGGTGTGAGACATTGGAAGTTCCTGGTATGACCATTGAGAAAAAGCATCCACTGAAGGATCCGCATGTGGTATCTGGCCAATGGAAGGAGAGGTATGGCGCTGCCATGATTCCCAACACCTTTAGAACTAACCTGGCTTTGGCTCTGTTGTTGTTGAGAAGTAGTGATACCAATTTTGAATGTCTGATATCCTTTGGTTCGTTAGTGTTGCAGACATGTTTACAGTATCTAAATTTGCCTATGTAGGTAATAGTGCGACAAGGCGACAAAACAGACTTTTCGCAATTTATTGAGATACCCAGTTTTGACAGGCGAAAAGTGTAATCTCTGGCCATCAGAAGGAGATGCTTGGTGGGAGCTGTGAGGAGCCAGTCGTCCAAATATGGAAACACCTGGAATCCTTGTCGTCTCAGGTGAGAAGCTACCACTGCCATGCATTTGGTAAACACCGGGGCAGTGGTGAGACCAAAGGGCAGGGCCCTGAATTGAAAATGACTGGTTCCTAGCCTGAAGCGGAGGAATCTTCTGGAGCGTCTGTTCATCTTTATGTGATAGTACGCGTCCTGAAGGTCTATAGAGCACATCCAGTTTCCTTTTCCCAATAGGGGAAGAATGGATTGCAGCGTGACCATCCGAAATCTTGTTTTCTTGACCGATCTGTTCAAGATACTGAGATCCAAAATTGGTCTCCAGTCCCCTGTTTTCTTTGGAACTAAAAAGAACCTTGAGTAGATTCCGGATCCTAGTTGGTCTGCTGGCACTGGCTGAATAGCTCTTTTGCGAAGCAGTTTTCAAATTTGCAAAGCTGGTATATACCTTTGAGCGGGTGGAACATCTGGAAGGGATTTTATTGACTGATTTGGAAAACGAAGAAAGGGGATAGAATAACCTTCGGAAATGATGGACTGTACCCATTTGTCTTGTGTCAAGGATAGCCAGGCCTCTGGGTACAGTGACAATCTTCCCCCGACTGCCTCCGAAGATGGGCAGTCGGGCAACACCTCAGGGGTGCTGGAAGGGCTTATCGGGGGGCGTTCTCGATTGCCCTGGTTCTGCGGACCCCTCTGCCTCTAGGGCGGCGTCTACCATTGTTGTTCCCCCTCTGCCTCTGGCGGGGAACCGACTCTGTGCGTCAGGCGAAGTGCCTTGAGATTGTTTACGGAACCACATCTTTCCCCCCTTCTGGCCTTTGGGGTAAGGCCTAGAAGGAGTAGAAAAACGGACTCCGACGGCAGAAAGGGTCTTGCCATCAGTTTCGCACCTAGTCAGGGTTTCTTTCACTTGTGGACCAAACAGAGATGATCCATCAAAGGGAGTTCGTGAAAGACGTCTTGAAAGGTTCCGCAAAATTGCATAGCCGCATCCAGGCGTGCCTACGTAAGGCTACCCCTGTTCCTGCGGCTCTGCTCGCTCCATCAGCCGCATAAGAGAGGAGGCGCATGGAGGAGTTGGAAATAGAATTAAGGATCGCCAGCTGCGTGTTCATTTTCTCTTGGAAACCCGTAGCTGTAGGTTCCTTCAGCATTTCACTCGCTTCTTTGATCAAGTCCCTTTGAAGACGAGTGAAATGGCACAGGTAATTCAGCGAACGCATAGTAAATGTCGCTGAGGAGAACATCCGCTTCCCGTACCTATCCATGGACCTAGATTCCTTGTTAGGTGGATGGACAGGCACTGAAGGATCAGCCAGTTCCTTCTTTGTGGCGGCAGCTACCACCATAGCATCCACAGAGACTCCTTTTGATAAAAATTCCTTGTCTGATGGAGCTGTGATGAATTTGGAGGGTCTCCTGGGAGTGGGGTCCACTGAATCAGGAGCCGTCCATGCCTTTTTAGCAACCACCTGCATGAGGGGGTCAAGGGGGACACCCATGAGGTGGAAGGACGAGAGCCAAACGCCTCAAGATACACAGATTCGTCCTCCGAAGGGTTGAGGGCTGGCCAATTTCCCCTCTGTTTAAGGATCTCCAGAATGTCTGCAAATGAGACATCTTCAGAAGGGGAACGGGGAACCCTCAGAATCATCCAGATGTGTGTCCGACGTGATGGACTCAGGTGAGTGAATGTGGTTCCTCTTGCACTTCCTCTTGCGAGGGGGCTCTTCTGGCAAATCAGGAGAGGCCTCGAAGAGGATGAAATCCCAAAGGGAGCTCCTGAGGAGTTGGCTCTCTGCGGTCCGGGATGAGGGAGTGAGTCGACTTACCCTGAGGCAGCATAGAGGGAGGGGCTGACGGAGCCGACTGTGGAGTAGAGCCAGGCTCTAACACACTCCGCATGACCTCGAAAGCACCCCTGTCAGGCAGAGCCAGAGGTCCCCGCTCCGAGGAGCTAAGGACCCCTCGGCACCGACAGTGATGGCTCGAGGCCGGCGATGTCGGAGCCGAACTCACCAGCGCCGAAGCACCGAGAGGGAGAGGGGGGTCGGACAAGGGTCCGCTGCCACTCACCCCCTCGGAGCCGACGAGGGAAGTCCGGCGCCGAGATTCCTCCATGGAAGAAAACGGAGCCGACGGCGGGGCCGAAGACAATTGTCTCGGCTCCGAGGTGACCACAGTCTCGGTTCCGACACGACCCGGCTCCGAACTCAAGAGAGTCGAAGGAGGAAAGAGTTGATGGACCGGGGCAGGCACCGACTGATGAGTCGGGCTCTGAAGCATCTGGGCTAGTGCCTCAGACTTGAGTAGTCGACTCACCACCCTCTGAAGGTCATGATCGGACAGCCTCGATGACCTAGAGGAATGAGACCTTTGGCTCCGTTCAGACAGCAGGGGAGATCCTGGAGCCGAATGAACGGAGCCAAGAGAAGGTGACCTAGACCTCTTTCTGGTTGTCGGCTCCGAAGATCTTGTCGGAGCCGACACGGGTACCTCGATAACCTCGGCTCTGTCGGAGCCGGAAGCCACAGAAACTGTGGACTGAGTCTTATCGGCTCCAGCCGGAGCCGATAAAGGCAAAGGTTGAACAACCTGAGGTCTCGGCTCAGAAGCCGGAGCCGAGACCTCGATGCCTTGGAGGGCTTCCCTGTTGAGACAGACAGGGAATCCTCAGGCTTCAACAAGCCTCTCAATATAAGCTTGTTTTTTCTTTCCTGCAGGACCCTGGGGCTGAAGCCATGGCAGACAGCACAGGAGTCCTGCAGGTGCAAAGGCCCCAGACAATAGACACAAGAAGTGTGAGCGTCTGTCAGAGACATTTTCTGACAGCACGCATCACACTTCTTGAATCCGGAGACCTTTGCTTCTTTAGACATAGCCTAACTGGTGAACACAAACACACACTCAAACACACCAGTTATACCCTGTCAAAATTACAAACTTTAGTAAAAATACTAAAAATAAAGTACAATAAACAGTAGTACACTACACAAACACTCCCTAGGGAAGGGAAGGCCTAAGGCCCAAGGGAAGAACTAAAAGTTCTTTTAACAAGAACGGGAAAAATTAGGTTCGGGGATAAAGTTCAATGAACTACACTAATTTAAGAATAATTAAACTAAAAAAGGGGTAAAAAGAGTAACTTTTTATAGAAAAAGCTAAAACTCACCAGGAACCGGTAGAATAACCAACCTCGAAGCTGTAGCGGCAAACGAGATCTGAGGTAACTATCGCCTAGCATTGTGGGATATAAGGGGAGCCTCGAGCCGGTGGAACCAACTCTCGAGCTTTAGAGTGGCCGAGTCGGAGCCGAGGTCGGCTCCGAACCCATCCAGCAAGAATGAAGGCGAGATAGACAACTTAACATCTATTGTTATGTTGAGTACTTTACTTTCATATCCGATGTTGTCTTTTTGCATTCTAATTCAACATGTGGGACAGATTCCCAACCTGCCCGACAGGTACCTGGTGGTTTCAAGGAAGGATATCCCTGAGAATGGCAGAACTGAAGGATGTGCGGATCTTGGATTGTACATCTAAATTATAGTGAGATAAAAAAGTGTGAGTTGATGATCTAGTTTCTGCTGCGCAAATTTCACTGATAGGAACTTGTCTGGGAAAGGCAGTAGAGGTTGCCATAGCCCTTGTAGAATGCACCTGATTGTAGAGGCATATCTAGTGAATCACAAACAAAGGAAATGCAATTAGCTAGCCATCTTGAAAGAGTAACTTTAGAAACAGATTGACCCAACTTTTTCTTGGAGAAGGATATGAACAGTTGGTCTGATTTTCTGAAAGTATTGATACGATTGAGGTAAAACTTGCGTTGACTGTGCACATTTAATGTATGTAATAATTCCCCCTTTATTTGAGAAATTGGGAAAAATGGTAAATCAATCTGTTGATTTAAATTTAATTCAGAAGCCACTTTTGGAAGAAAGGAAGGATCTGTCCTCAATGACACTCTATCTTTATGAAAGATCAGAAATGGAGCCTTGCACAAAAGTGCCTAAAGTTCTGATACTCTTCTGGGACAGGTGATGGCAGCCAAAATATAGTTTTCCAGGACAAAAATATTTTGCACCTGTGGATGCTGCAGAATCAAGGGGCTTCTGAGTTAAGGATTGTAGCAAAATGGTGATGTCCCTGGATGGGAATGGATCACATACTGGAGGCATCAATAAAAAGGTACCTTTCAAAAATGCTTCAGAGATTTTAAGAGAGCAATGGAAGTGTTGTTGAAACCAAAGTGAAAGTTTGAGATGGCTGCCAATTGTACTTTAATTGTCGAATAACTAGACCTGGATATGAAAAGTTCCAAAACAAATTCAAGTATTTTTGGAAGAGGTGTAGAAAAGACGTTTAAACCATTATCACACACCCAGTCAGAAAAAAGTTTTTTTCAATTTGCTTTTGTAAGTCTTTTTAGTAGAATTCCTCTGACAGGATGAAATGATTCGTACTACTGGGGAAGAAAATCTGATATTTCTGGCAATTGTAAGAGCTGGATAAACCATGCAGTCAATTTTAGGGTCTGTAGGTCTGGTAGAGGCATCCTGGAGGGGTGTGTGAGGAGATTAGGAAGGGATCCAGCACCTATGGTGCCAAAAAAAGGTGAATCACCCCTGTCAAGACCAGAAGAGGCCAATAAGGATTACCTTAGTCGTGCACTCCATCGCTTTCTGGATTAACATGGGAATAAGGGAAATGGGGACAGTGTAAAGGAGACCTGTAGGATAAGGATGGACTACAGCATCTTTTGGTGACTGACCCTGTGGAGGGATAAGGGCAAAGTACTTTCTGCACTTGTTGTTTAGGTGAGAAGCAAAGCGGTCACAGCAAGTTTGGCCCCAGTGGTTGAAGATTTTTACTGCCATTGATACACTGAGAGACCAGTTGCGAGGCAGTAATAGCATTCTGCTCAACTTGTCCACTAGGATGTTGAAAGCCCCAGGTATACGCATTACTACTAGAAAGCAGAAGAAAGACATTGCCAGACTCCTGTGGCTTTTTGGCAAGGAGGGTAGGAGTGAGTTCCACCTTGTTTGTTGATGTACCAAAACGACTGACTTGTTGTCTGAGTGTATGGCAATCACATCCTTCAGTAGGTGGTCCTGAAAAGACTGCAACACAAGGACAGCTCTTAACTCCCAGACCTTGATGTGAAGGCTGCCTCTAATGGAGATCATGTTCCTTGGACTGTTTTCCCTTCAAAATGCACCCCCACCCCCCCAAGAAAGGAGGCATCTGTGGTCACTGTGGCTGTGGGTATCAGAGGAGGAAATGTTTGCCCTGAGTGAATGAAGTGGATGTTATCCACCACTGAATACAGTTACTGTGGATCTGTGAGAGACATATTTTGTGGTGGAGGGGATGAATTCTTTGGGACCCTGGTATCGCTAATGTCCACTGTAGAAATCTCATGTGGTATCTGGTTAATGGGACCATCATATTGGAAGAAGCCATTAACCCTAGAAGTCTTAATGTCAGTTGAGCTTGGGGGTATGGATGAGTAACAGTTCTGATTCATTTGATTCACGTTGAGGGTAGCTTTGCTATTTGAAGACCAGTGTCTATCTGGCAGCTTATGCATTCTATGGATTGAGTAGGTTGCAATTTGTTCTTCTCTATGTTGATGGAAATACCCAGGGTGGATAATAATTCTAGCAGCAATGATTGCCACGTTGGAAGTAGATCCCTGGAGGTAGCAGTTAAAAGCCAGTTGTCTAGGCATGGGAAAACCTGGATTCCCTGAAGCCCGAGAAAGGCTGTTACTGCTGCCATTACTATAGTGAACACCTGGGGGGCTGTGGTGAGACTGATAGGCAGCACTCTGAACTGGAAGTGACTGACTCCCAAACGGAAATAAAGAAATCTCCTTGACTGCCTCTGGTTCTTTATGCAATAGTAGGCATCTTGGAGACTGATTGAGCACATCCAATCGTTCATTCTGAGAACAGGCAGAGTGGACTGAACTGTGACCACCCAGAATTTTATCTGTTTTACAAATTGATGTAATTTGCTGAAAGCCAAAATTGGTCTCAGGACCACTATCCTTTTTGGAACTAAAAAGAAGCTTGAATAGACTTGGATTCTAACTGGTCTTGGGAGACTGGCTGGATGACCCTTTTGGCCAGCAACTTCTGAACTTCTGTTGCTGCAGAATCTAACAAATTGAGTGAAATGCTGGCAACCTTTCATCTTATTCTTGGAGTTTCTAAAAAGGGAATTGTATAACCTCTGGAAATGATCCTTAGCACCTGTGAATCTTGAGTTATGTATTGCCAGGCTAGAGGGTGTAAAAAGAAGCATCCCCCACTGCCTCCAGAGTGCAACAGCCAGGCAAGCATTCAGGGAAGCTGGAAAGGTTTCTCTGTGAATGGACCATGGAAACCTTGATTCTGAATGCAGCGTCTGCCTCTGGGGTAGCGTCCTGTGGAACTGCCTCCACCTCTGCCTCTGGGAGGCCTGTCTTCAGTGGTGCCCCAGTAAAAGCCATGAGGCTTCCTGAACCACATTTTTCTTCCGCCTCTTGGATTCCTGGAGAAGTTTCTCTGAAGGGCTTGAAAAATTAATACTTATAGCAGACATGGTCTTACCGTTCTGTTCACTTCTGGTAAGCGTGTCCTTTACCTTTGGTCCAAACAAAGTGGAACCATAATATGGGGCAGTGATGAAGGGTATCGTGAAGCCTTTAACAAAGCCACAGAGTTGCATCCAGCCATGACAACACATCATAATGCCAGTACCAGGTGCACAGGCTGCACCATCTGCTGCATTGGAAAGCCGTCTCATAGATACATTCGTAGTACATTGCAGGGCTGACAACTGGGACTCCACAGTTTTTTTGGATGTCTGCTGGCAAGTTACCCACCACAGAATTTGAAACTTCCTTTATCAAATCCCACTTGAAATGTGTTAAGTAAGCCGTATAATTCAGTGTACGAATAGAGGAAGTGGCTGAAGCATATGTCCGTTTCCCCAATCCATCCAAAGCCCTAGACTCCTTGTTAGGGGATGTACAGAGGAACTTTCCTTGGACAGTTCCTTTTCAGTGGTTGCTGATACCACCATGGCATCTACAGGGGGACCCTTAGCCCAGAACCCCCTAACCCTTGGAGCAGCTAAAATTCTATCTGGCTTTTTAGGGATGGGTTCTGCCACATCAGGCTCCTTCCACGATTTTTGAGTAAGGAGATCAACTAACGGGTTGGGAGCAGGGACCACCCATAATGTTGAAAAGCTGGACCCAAAGGCTTCAAAAAACACTGTCTCATTGGAAGAAAGGGCTATAGTGGACTATCTCCCACGCTGTTTCATAACTTCTAGGATGTCTCCAAAGGAGATGTCTTCAGGGTGGTTCTTGAAGAACCTTCAACCTCATCCAAGTCGATGTCTTTGGTGACTAAGGAGAGAAGGCAAAATGCTTCCTCTTACAAGTACTCTTCCAGGGAATGTGCCTTCATATTGGAAATGGGCAAGGGACTCGAGGGTCAAGTAGTCTCAACACCTAATGGATCTGTCTGTCCCTGTCTACCAGAATGAGAGGAAGAGGGTAGAGTCTTCAAAAGGAGCCTAGACGGATCCGAGTTCTGGGAGTGTACTAGACATTTTGGTCCAGCTAAGGCCCTCTTCACAACCTTGAAAGCCATTTCTGGAGCAGAAAAAGAGCCAGCCAAACAGGAAAAGTCAGAAGGCCTCTTGAATCCAACAGCTGAAGGCTCCGAGGAGGACCTCAAAACTGAGCTTCTGATTGCCACCATCGTCCTGGCTCTGGGACTCTGCTGGTCCCGAAAGCATCAGAGACGAGCGAGTGAGAGAAGATGTCGAAGACAAAGTTTCAAACTCTGACACTGGTACAGTGGGAAGGCTGGATCTAATATACACAACCTCCAGAAATGGGGACAGGGTAGGAAGCTGAGTAAACTAAATAGTTACGGAAGGAGGGACTGATCCGGATCCCTCCTCGAGAACAGAGCTGTGAGGACTCTTATCTGAATCCGAGTTCTCAGAAATCTCATCATTATCTGGTTGACTTCAAACTCCTTGAGACTTCTAATAGTTCAGCCAGATCTAGAAAAGCACTCTATTGAAGCAGGAAGGTCCTTTCTGCAAAATCAGTAAATGCAGCATAGGACTGATTGGAGCTCAAGTAAAAGCAGACTTCAAAGATAGAGTCTGAATCCGGAAACAATCAGATCCGACTGTCTAGGAACCTTTGGTGCCAGACTCGCAATAACTGTGGGGCCGGATGACTTTTTCTTGGTTGTCTCCTGGCAATCATCAGGCATGTTTGATTTTTCTTTAGTTCTCTCTCTCTCTCTCTCTCTCTAGATCTATCCTTCTCCTTTTTTTTCTTCCTATTCCTATCACAGGGAGAAGAAGAAGTGGATGCCTTAGGATTCAAGGATATTAAGGACCCTGTTTCTCTTTACATTCTTGAAGGGCTGTGGAGCCGAAGACAGCACAGATACAGCAAGAAGCTTGAAGATGCGACGGCCCCAAGCAGTATACACACTGACAGTGTAGGGCTTGGGTGCTCTTTTATGCCCACAGGAAGAGCACTTTTTGAAGCCCGAGGACATGAAAACAACTATCTATATAAAAGTGTTACTACCACATATGAAATAGACTCTACTTTAAATGTAAGTAATTCTATAAACACTAACCTATGTAAGCACATGAACACATGCAGAAGAAAAAAATGCAAAACTGTATAAGAAAACACCCTATCTCTACGATTACTCCAAATACACTGTAAAAGCTAACCTATCAACTAGTTTTTTTTTTTTTACAAGAGAGGTGGAAAAAGTATTCACTTATTGTGACTTATTAGCAAGCTCTCAGTCCACTCATCTGGCTTTCACAGGCGGCAAAGAAGATGTGGGGTAGTTCAAGCAGGGAAGGGGAACTGTGGGTACAGCAAGAGTCAGCGCTTTGGCACAAGGTGTTGAGGATGGATCCAAATGGATCTGACTACCCACATGTTGAATCAGATGAAAAACAACGTTTAATCTGCTGTTGAAAGAAAGGTACAGAATATTAAGTCCTCACCTACTGTTCATGGTTATAGTCTCTCACAGGTGAAGGACAGGCAACTTCCAACTTCTTCCAGATGGGAACAGAAAAGCAAGGTCTTAGGGCTATTGCTGCTGTCCTACAGAAGGACTGCAGTTGCCCAGGGATCGTTGACCATCCCCCATCATGGTCACAACCTGTTTGAAAATTGGCCTTGTTGTCCGAGTGCTTTTCAAGTTTCCTTTTATTATATTATTGTTGTCTCTCACAAAGAAATATCAACCAAGGTCTCTTCAGTTTTCTGCAGAAAGATCTCTGAGGACTGCAAAATTTAACTCCTACTGCAGTCAAAGTTTTACCTTCTTGCTCCATCTTCTCAATGTGTGCCTTAATCTCTAGACCAATAGTCTCTGTACTATAAAAAGGAACATTCATAAACACTGACTTGGTATCCTTAGCAAACTTGACCCATCAGAGTCAGGCATGCAGCAAACAGTAATGTTAAACGCCACAGTTCTGGCACAGTTTTCCATGGGATTAAAAAAACATTCTTAATGTATGGTTCACCCTACTGTAGACAGTTTGTGGACTGGGACTTTTAACATTTCTTTGATTGGTCCATTTGGCAACTAATCTATTGTTTGGATTATTTTGTCACATTTTTCTTAGAAAAGTTCGATATGTGGTGTAAATAACTGATTGTCCTTATACAAAAGGCCGAGGATGTGTAGATGTGCTTCCCTAGGTGGTTAATTGCCTTGTCTGAAGGATGCCCTGCAGGGCTCTGGGATATGAGAGCCTTCTTAAAAGTTACTGCTCATACTAAAGTTTCAGGTTTAGAAAACTAAGACTAAAATACTCCATTCTCAAAGAGAAAATACAGTAGTGCGAAGTAAATTTACCATAACAGCACATGTTCTGTTAGATCATTGTTGCAGAAGCTTACGTGTATGGATTTTACCTCTAGTGACTGGCCAGCTTTTCAAAGCTAAAGAGCACCTTCCATGCCCTCTAACTGTGCAGAGCTCGAGGTGAGACCCATATAAAAGGACAGTTCAAGCATAAAAATATTCAGAGCTTTACTGCCCAGGAAAGGGAGGCAAGAGCCCTGAAAAGAGCAATACTAGTAAACATACTAAAACGTAAATGTATACACAAAGGTATATATATATCCACACCCTGTCAATACCACAGAATGACATCAAAACAAAAGTGCTGTAAGGAAGGGCAGTTAACATAATACTGATCTATTATGTTTAATTTACTTACACAATTCTACTATGTTCTATGTTAGATCACTGTTGCAGTAGCCTAAACTATTTAGGTAGATTGCTGCAGCTTAGAAAATAAGAAGGGAAGAGGAAAGTAAACTACAAATTCGGGAGCCACTGGAGAATGGTCCTAGCAAAGCCTGTTCTAGAGCTTGAAAATAATCCATTTTGTAGTGCTTTGTAAAAGAATGTACAGAGGACCAAGTTGCTGCTGCTAAAATACTTCGAGTTCGCAACTTTCCAGAGAGTCACTAAAGACAAAGTCCTAGTGGAATGAACCCTAACCCTGACTGGAAGTGGCTTTTTATGTGATTATAACAAAAAACAATACCATGAGACAACCATCTAGAAATAGTCTGCTTTGACATTGGTTGTCCTTTCCTCCTACTTTTATAAGAAACAAACAGTTGGTTAGCTTTCCTAATAGCTTGAATTTCATCAAGGTGGTATCTAAACTGCCTGTAAACATCCAGAGTATGAAGAAATGTTTCTGCCCTGTTCTTTGGATCAGGAAAAAAGACAAGAGAGAGATTAATAGTCTGACAAGGCAAACTCTTGAGGCCACTTTAGGCATAAAAGAAGAGTTGCTTCTCAAAAAAAAAGAGAAAAAAAAGCTTTTCTTGTGATAAACAGGTAGGGTTGACTCACCATAAGTGTTTATAACTCATATACTCTCCTAGCAGAAGTCAGAGCATGAGTAAAATAATCCTCCATATTAAGAACCTCAAATCAGCCTGATGAGCTAGTTCAAATGGAAAAAGAGCAAGTTTTTTTTCAATCATAAAGACAAGATTTCAAGAGGAATCACATACTTTCTAGGTGGACGGACATCCAACACCACTTTCAAAAAACTGATTAACATAAGGAAGACTAGAAAGTGGGGATCTATGTGCAGACACTCAAAAATAGCCAGCAAATTAACGTGGATAGAGGAGTAAGAAAGACCACAGACCAGTACCTCACAAATAATCAAGAACTACAGGCAGCCATGCCTGAATCAGGTCCTGCCTCTTGGAATGGCACCAACTAGAAAATCTTTTTCTACTTACACAAATATGATCTAATAGTAGTTTTGTTCACCTCCTTTAGTACCTGCTGCACATCCTTAGAGGAAGATACTTTAAAGTATCAAAACTCTTTCAGTTAACTGAAGAGTTCCCAGACTGAAGTGCATCAAACAACCAGTCTTGTGTGATTAAATCTAGTCCTTAAGGAAGCCTACAGTAATTGTCCTTGGCCAAACTGAAAAGAAGCGACAGCCACTACTGCTGGAACAGAAAAAAGCGAGTCATTACCACACTTACTGGGGATTCCTTCTGGTTATTCAGAAGAACCCTGGATATCAGTGAAAAGGGTGAAGAAACATACAATAACATCCCTGTCCACAGGAATTAGAAGGCATCTGTCTTACAACCCTGTTTACAAGGAATCCTGGAGCAGAATTTCTTTAGTTGTTTGTTTTGAGAAGAGGCAAACAGATCTACTCAAAGTGTTCCCCACAGTTGGTTCAATTTTTGGAAGATCCCATTGGGAAGTTTCTATTGATGAGGGTCTGTCCTGGTCCTGCTTTGCTTGTCTACAATCAAGTCTTTCTTTGACAGAATGTATGGTACTTGAAGAGTCACTCTGAGCTTAACTGTTATCACCAAGATTATCATAGCAAGTCTGCTGAGAGGATAAGATCTGGTGCCCCTTTGTTTATATACTACATCACTGTGATGTTGTCTGTGTAAACTTAAAGAGGCCATGAGGACCAGAGATGATTTCAGGCTTTCAAAGCTTTGGGCACTGCCATCATCTTCCTAACATTTATGTGTGTCTGTCTGTCATGGGGGCTCCACAGGTCTTGTACTTTTACACCTTTGGAAACTACTCCCCATGCCAAGTCTGATGCATCTGTAGTGACAGAAGAGAGAATGAAAGACCTGTATTTCAAGAGATTTTGCCTACCCAGTGGAAAATTTCTGTCCTTACAAACTCCAGATCAGGGTTCTGAAAAGATAAAGGGTGAAGATGCTGAGTCCAGACTGGCCCAAGGTACCGTAGAATTTTTCTCATGTGAAGTCTGTCCAGAGGAAGAATGCAAATCATAGATGCCATGTACCACCAAATCCTAGAACTTCCCTTGCAAATACATGGCTTTGGTTGGAGAAACTCAGGAACAGCTGGAACATCTCTACTTTGTCTAGAGGAAGAAAGGCTCTTCCTAATGAAGACTCTAACAGGCATCCCAGGAAAACAATTCTGACATAAAGGAAGAGAGAAGATTTCTATAAGCTGATTTGAAAACCCAGACAAAGTAGAAGATCCTGAACAGTTGGTAAAGACTCTTGACAAGTGGATAAATAGTATGCAAAGACAACTGTCCAAATATGGAAAGAAGTGAATGCCACAAAGGCTACAATAAGCATTCACTGCAGTCAGACACTTTGTAAATACCCTTGGAGGAGTGGAAAATCTAAGGAGAAGTCAGTAAAGTTATAATGCAAAACCCTATACAGAAAAATCTTAAGAACCTCCCAAACTGCTTGCCAATAGGAATATGATGGTAAATACACTTTAGGCCTAGCTTTACAATGAAAGCTAGTAAAGGGAGCAGAAGCAAAAGGGACTGAAAGGACAACATTTTGAACTTTGGAATCTTGACAAAAAGGTTTAGAAAGGAAAGGTCTATCATAGGCCTTCAATTCTGTGCCCTTTTTGGTACGAGAAAAATCCTCAGATTGGGCCGTTGCCCATCTAACAGGAAGGCACTGGTTTTACTACTCCCTAAAAAAGCAACTGATTCAGAATTGGAGGGAACCGGAAAACTTTGTTTATAGGGCAAGGAGGAATCCCCTGGAAAGGAGGGAGGACTTTCCTTTGCCAAGTGTATCCCTCTTGAATTGCCTTTAGAACCCATTTGTTTGAAATAATCTGGTGCCATAAGGGAAGATGAAGGTTCAGAGAGAAGGAGAGACTGTCATGCTGGAATGAGAGGAGAGGACTGCCCAAACAGGCAAATAGTCATGCCGACCAGGAGGACCATTCGTGATTTTTTTAAGGGCTTTCCCTTTCTTTTTGAAGACTCATTACATTACTTTTTGAAATCCTGCCTGGCTGCCAGCACCCTGCTGTTTGAACTACTTATTGAAAAATTGTGCCAAAGAGGAAGAGAAATTTTTATTTGTCTTAAAAAGGAGGTCTGAAAATTGTGAATGACTACTTGAATCAACTTAATCCTTTCATCATACTTCTTCTGCACCTGAGCTGCAGAAGGGCCAAACAGAAGTTCTACATTTAAGGGAGAATTTAAAATTTCAGCTGTAATTTCTTCAGACAGGTTTTGAGAACAAATCTAAGCAAATCTTCAAATGACTGTCCCAGAAGCAGCAGCTCAGGGGATACTACAAGCAGCATCATCAGCACACTTTAAAACATGTTTAGTAACACGAGAAACAGATATTAAAGAAACATTCAGAGAACGTTTACTCACAAAAGAGAAGGCTAACCCATTAACTTTTTGCATGTTCTCAAAAAATAAAAGCAAAAATTTTAACATAGTAGCTTGACAGTTTAAAATGCTTAAAGTTAAAGTAGCAGATAAATACACTTTCCTTCCACACTTGCCAAAAGCTTTTCCATTCATGTCAATAGTGAATGGGGTTAGCAGCAAAAATCTGTACAACAGAAGTAGTTTTTAAATAGGATAATCACTGCAGGATCTGCTTTAGAGTTAGAAAATAAACACTTATGAGGCTGAGGTATTCTGAATAATGATAATAATATTGTCAGATTTCCTGGGGGTAGGAAGTAAACTAAAAAAGTAAGAAAAACATTCTCAAAATCAGTCAAAACAGAAGGAATAGATGCAGACTTAGACATATCCAATGCAATACTACATAATACATTTTCAGTGTACAACAGGAATTTCATTCTGCTCGCACTGAAAACCCTCTTTCATCTTTGACAGTCTAAAAAAGTTAAATCTTCCAGAGAGAAATCTGAAATGCTACTTTCCCTAAAATCAGAATGTCCAGATTGAGAAAAAAGTCCTGAAGTACAATCCAAGTAAGAAAAACAGGGAGATATTTTCTGTTCTTGCCTGAAGAAGTATAATGCAAGGAAAAGGCAGAAACAAGTTCCGGTACTTACATATTATCGCAACCACATTTGCAGCATGACAAACGGCTGTTTTCCAAGGCACAGTCATGCCGACAAATGTTCTGAAAAGCAATGGAACTGTATATCGCCGAGAAAGTTAGAAAGAGGTAGTAAGAGTAAGAAACATTGTGCTTAATGTACAGAAGTGGCCAACACTGTCTACTAATCACTGCAGGTACACCTTTTGCTTCAGTAACGTTAACTAGTTCCGTGTTGCGAGTAACAGAAAAGTGGGCAACACACCTCTGAACTCTCTCTCTCCTGCTTTTTGCAGAAACTGCACAGGTTTGTGTCCTTTTTTATTTTTTTGCCCTGTTGGCCTCATTTCTGCCTTACAAAGCACACTTTCAGTAGGGAGACATGCAAAAATTAAAAGGATCAAGAAACGGCATTGTGTGTCTTATTCTGCATATACCTCTAATGTGATCACAGGGCTTGTTGTATCTCTAAAGTAGTAGGCAGTTGGTTTAACTATTTGTACTACTTCCCTCCCAACCATTTTCTTTTATTTATGTCTTCAGTGAGTCTTTCCTTGACAGCATTTGTTGCCAGGATAAAACGGAACGTGCATTATGCAGATTGCAACTTATGCAAAGCAACATGATATAGTAGCGGTGAAGTGCAACTTTTCAACAGCCACATTACCCTTTTCATTTTTTTTTTGAGTGATAAACCTGCATTAAATAACCATCGGTGTGAAAGAAAACACACTGCTTCACATTTCCACTGCAGTAATGATTACATTTGAACATTGGGAAGCAACCGGCATTATCGCGCAAATGTGGTTGCGATAATACGTAAATACCCAAGTTCCTTACCAAATCCCAACAAATCTAACCTGTCCACAGAAACAGAAACAGGAAGCAGGAGAAGGTAAGATTTTCTCATTATGTTCACTTTTCCTGGGAAACTTTCTGTAAAATGAATGACCAATCCCAGATTTGGTATCCCTATTCCAGCCAAATGAAGAACCTTCACCTGTCTCTTCCTCTAAGACTAATAAAAGTGATTCTCCCTTGACTGCCAAAGGCACCCCTACAGTGGCAGAGGAAGTGGCTATCTCCTGCTCCATTATGGATATTGTTTATACAACAAAGGAAAAGGGGGATAAAGAATATCAGTCTGAGGAATCAAGAGTGGACATAGTAGAGTCTTCCATCAGCAGATTGGCACAACAGAAGCCAGCCTGACACCCACAGATTCCCTACTATTTTCTTCTTCTTGCAGACAGGGGGAGGGGAGGTAGAACTGCAGACACTAGTAGCTGCTCCATAAGTTAAGCTGATAATGAGAATGAGACCTCAAAAGCAGATAGTGGAGCCTAAACAAGTCAGTAAATAGCAAGTAGTTCGATCCTCGACTGGGGTGCCTTCTGTGCGGAGTCTGCATGTCCTCCCTGTGGTCGCGTGGGTTTCCTCCTGGTGCTCTGGTTTCCTCCCACATCCCAAAGACATGCTGTAAGTGGATTGGACACTCTAAATTGGCCCTAGGCATGAGTGCATGTGTGTGCTTTCTGTGGAAGGTTGGGCGCCAGGACCTTGTAACATCCGCGGTGGTGCAGCGGTAGCATTGTTGCCTCACAGGAAGAGGTTTTCCCGTTCGATTCTTGACTGGAGTGCGGGGAGTGCCTTCTGTGTGGAGTCTGCATGTCCTCCCCGCGGTTGGGTGGGTGTTCGAAAGACATGCATAAATGGGCGTGCCTTTGTAGAAGGTTGAACGTTGAGCTGGCACCTCGGCATTCGTGAAAATCTACTGCCAATCATTAGCGGACAGGAGTTCCGCTGTGGCGACCCCTAACCGGGAAAAGCCGAAAGATAACAACAACAATGCTACTGACAGTCTTCCCCACAAGCACAATATGCTGCTCCTGACAAAAACCTACAAAACCTGTAGAATAATTTAGTCAAAAAACAGAAACTTTTACACCAACAGTTTGCACAGGCATTTACACATCAAAATACTCTATGCAATGCAATGCCAGTTGAAAAGAAAAGCTATTTTTTCATAAATATAATGTTTCAATCAGAAAAACATAAGTTTTTCTCAGAAAAATAAAAACAATGGAAAGTTTTCCCCAAGAGGGGATTTATTTGCCCAACCTTGAATGATCACTAACGCCAACCAACAATTCCACAGGGCTCATCGAAGGAGTGTTCTTCCATGACAAAAAAGCTCTGAATATATGGAAGCTCTAACTGTCCCTTTTATCTTGAGCTCCCCTGAGCTCTGGACAGGTACAGCACACAAAAGGCATCATAATGGAAAGTTTTCCCCAAGAGGGGATTTATTTGCCCAACCTTGAAGGATCACTAACGCCAACCAACAATTCCACAGGGCTCATCGAAGGAGTGTTCTTCCATGACAAAAAAGCTCTGAATATATGGAAGCTCTAACTGTCCCTTTTATCTTGAGCTCCCCTGAGCTCTGGACAGGTACAGCACACAAAAGGCATCATTTAGCTTTAAAAAGCTCACCAGTCACTGGGGGTAGAACACAAATAGCTTAGGCTACTGCAACAGTGATCAACTGTTGAACATTATGGCATTCTGTGTGCTTTCTTGGATGTTAGTACAATAGAATTGGCAGACACTCCAGCAGATTTACTAGCTACTCTGACAATACCAATGATAGATAGTGTCACTCACAAAGTCTGCTGGAAGGTCCTAAAGGACTTCTGCAGCACTTGCTATAAGGATGACATTGCCTCAAATGACCAAATACCTCCTGCCTCATCACCTCTAGACCATCCCAGAAGTTCTGGTCATTGGATGGTATGTAAGAAATCAGTTTCCTCCTTGTCATCATTCATATCAGTGGCTTGAGACCGAATGGTGCTTTCACTTGTATTTGTCTTTCTTATCCACTGGAGTAAGAGTCTTTAAAGATAAAAGAAACTGCTGAAGAAACTGGGTCCTACTACCTCGTACGAAAAGCTGTTAAGACTGGCTTGTCAGCAAAAATTAACGGCATACTACATGGAAGGAAATTTTCAAAACTTTTAGTTATGTACTTACCATAACTTTAGATGTTTGGGATCCATCTCGCCTACATTCAATACTGATGGGCTCGGAGCCGATCCCTCGGCTCCGACTCGGCACGCTATGCTATAGAGCGAGGCCTCTTATTGGCTGAGCTATTTCTTATCCCAGGATGCACCACTACTAATCCCCCAGATCTTGTTTGTCCGCATTCATGAACACATGCACAACTTGTTTATATAACATTGTCAGATGTTTCAAGATGAAACAACAGGATTCGGACCTTCTGATATCCTCTGATCTCCAAGGAAGGGGGAAGGAGGGTGGATTATTGGGAATGTAGGCGAGATGGATCCCAAATATCTAAAGTTATGGTAAGTACATAACTAAAAGATGTTATGTGATCCTATCTCGCCTACATTCAATACTGATGGGACAGCGTCCCTAGCACCTAAATCCTGGGTGGCTCATTGGAAAACACTCCTGAGCACTGTGGAACCAAATGAAGCTCGTCCTCTAGATGCCACATCCAATTTGTAGTGGGAAATGAAAGTGTGCGGGGAAGACCATGTAGCCGCAGCACAAATGTCACTAATGGCAAGCTTAGAATGAAATGCTATAGAAGTAGCCATAGCTCTTGTAGAATGAGCTTTGACAGAGGTCGTAAGCTCTTTATTAGAAGAAGAATAAGCTTGAGTAATACAGTCCCTGATCCATTTGGCAATAGTGACCTTTGTGACGGCTTTGCCCAATTTATTGTCCGCAAAGGATACAAACAACTGATCTGTTTTCCTTGTTTGTTTGGTCCTATCTAAATAAAAACGCAACTGCCTGTGGACATCTAATGTGTGGAATATGAATTCCGCTCTGTTAGAATACTTTGGAAAGAAGACTGGAAGTTCTAATGACTGTTGTAGGCAGAAACTGGAACAAACTTTAGGGACAAAGGATGGGTTTGGCCTGAGAGATACTCTGTCTTTGTGAAAAACCAAGTACGGAGGTTTTACAGACAAAGCTTGAAGCTCTGAAACCCTTCTGGCAGAAGTAATCGCCACCAGAAAGGCAGTTTTCCACGATAGAAATTTTAAATCACATGTCGCTGCCGGTTCGAAGGGGGAGTAAGTTAAGGCGCGCAACACCACATCGAGATCCCATGGAGGAGCAGGATGAGAAATCGAAGGTCTTAAAAGCGCAGCACCTTTCAAGAAGGTCTTACACAATCTGTTGCTCATTAAAGGTGGGTTTATAGATTTGTGAAAATTGGAAATAGCTGCCAATTGAACCTTGATGGTAGAGACTGAAGAGCCTTGATTGAAAAGAGAAGTTAGAAATTTCAGTACTTCTGATACAGGAATGGTGATGGGGTCCAGACCCCGGAGTTGAGCCCAAATAGCAAATATTTTCCATTTTCTAGAATACAATTTCTTTGTAGCAGACTTGTGGGCCGAAGATAAAATTTGTACAACTTCTGGATCCAAGGTATGACTCCTGACTATAGTCGGAAGAGGAGGAGCCAAGCTGTCAATTTTAAGGTGTGTAGGGACTGGTGGAATAGTCCCGACTGATGAACCAATAGGTCTGGGATCTGATCCAGGAACCATGGACCTTCCAGAGCATATTTCTAAAGATAGGGGAACCATACTTGACGAGGCCAGTAAGGAGCAACTAAGATCATTTTGCTCCTCAAGAGAGATGCCTTTTGGATCACCCTGGGAAGGAGAGGAACTGGGGGAAAGGCGTAAAGCAAGCCGGTGGGCCACGGACGGGCTAGTGCGTCCATTGGGCTCTTCCCCGGAGCCGGGGTGAGGGAGAAGAACTTTTTGCACTTCGCATTCAGTGGAGTCGCGAAGAGGTCGCAACACGGAACTCCCCATTTGCTGAAAATCTGATTTGCAACTGTAATGTTCAGAGACCATTTGTGTGGAGAGAGGATAGTTCTGCTCAGTCTGTCGGCTATCACATTGGACTTGCCTGGGAAAGCGTTTGGTCGACACTGCCCATTCCCAAACTCTCATGGCCTCTCTGCAAAGGGGATAGGATCTGGTCCCTCCCTGTTTGTTCAGGTACCAGACCACTGACATGTTGTCGGAGTGAACGGCAATTACGCCCTGAGGGAGGTAATCATGAAGGGCTTGAAGGGACAGAAGCACCACCCTCATTTCTAGGATGTTGATATGAAGTAGGGTCTCCTCTGGGTGCCATTTGCCTTGGACTGACCTGCCCAGGGAATGCCCCCACCCCACCCCATCTGGGAGGCGTCCGTGGACAAAGTGGCCACAGGAGGAGGTGGAACAAAGGGTCGTCCCTGATCCAGATTGGAGGGCACCAGCCACCAGCGAAGGTCCCGTTTGCAGGTTTCCGTGATCCATATGAGGTGACAGAGGGAGTTCCTGAAAGGACCACTGAGCTGAAAGAAGCCACTGGAGAATTCTCATGTGCAATCTTGCTAGGGGAACTAGAAGAACCGTGGCGGACATGGATCCCAATAGCTGCAGTACCATTCTGGCTGGGGCTTTGGATCTGGGAAGTAAGGCTCGAACTTGAGCCTGTATGGTTTGTATCCTGTCTGTAGGTAGATAGACCCGCATTCGGTTTGAGTCTATCTCAATGAATCTTATGCGTTGAGATGGCAGCAACACAGACTTTGGCCAATTGAAGGTGATTCCAAGGAAATTGCCCAGTGATATCGTGGCTTGTAGGCTCCGCAATAGTAGATGCTTGGAGGTGGCAGTTAGGAGCCAGTCGTCTAGATACGGAAACACCTGGAATCCTAGACTTCTCAGGTGAGCAGTCACTACCGCCAAACATTTGGTGAACACCCTGGGGGCTGTGGTGAGACCAAAGGGCAGCGCTGAACTGAAAATGACTGCCTCCTAGGCTGAAGCGCAGATGTCTCCTGGACGCTTGATGTACCATGATATGGTAATAAGCGTCCTTGAGATCTATGGAGCACATCCAAACACCTTTCTCCAGCAATGGGAGAATGGTTTGTAGGGTGACCATTCGCAACTTGGACTTTTTGTCTGAACGGTTTAGAATGCTGAGATCCAAAATGGGCCTCAAGTCCCCGGTCTTTTTTGGCACCAAAAAGAATCTTGAGTAAGTCCCTAATCCGATCTGGTCTGCGGGGACCGGTTGGATGACTCCTTTTTGCAGCAGCTTTGAAACTTCTGAGGCTGCAGTTTCCCAATGACTGGGTGGCGGGTCCGGGATTTTTTTGGACTGAGGTGGAGAGTGAGAGAAAGGGATGGCGTAACCTCCGGCGATAATTCGAAGCACCCATAGGTCCTGAGTGATACCTTCCCAGGCTTTTAGGTGCCTCGAAAAACGACCCCCGACTGGCTTCGGAGCTGCACAGTCGGGCAATCCCTCAGGGACTGTGAAAGGCTGAAGAGCCACGAAAGGACTCGCGGTCTCCAGTGTTGCGAGGGCCTCTGCCGCCTCTGGGACGGCATCTTCCAGAAGAATTTCCCCCTCCCCTGCCTCTGGAAGGGGGATCGTCCTGCTGTGAGGAGCAAGACTTCTGAGATCTACGGAACCACATTTTCCCTCCTCTTTTAGCCTTGGGGTAAGGCCGAAAGGGAGTGGAAAATCGTGCCCCTACGGCAGTCAAAGTCTTACCTTCTTGCTCGCAGCGGGTTAGTGTGTCCTTTACCTTGGGTCCAAACAAGGAGGACCCATCAAAGGGGGCGTCGACAAAAGAAGACTTAAAGGCCTCCGCAAAATGATACAGGCGGAGCCAGGCTTGTCTCCGTAGAGCAATGCCTGTACCCGCCGCTCTACTCGCCCCTTCGGCCGCATAAGAAATGAGCCTCATGGACGAGTTTGATATGGACGACAGCGTAGCCAGCTGAGAGCCAACCGTCTGGGCCAGCTACTCAGGCAGGTTACCCAAGAGGGTATCGGAAAGTTCTTTAATCAGATCCCTCTGAAATCTGGTAAAGTGCGTGAGATAGTTCAAGGACCTTAATGTAAAGGCCGCTGAACTTAGGGTGCGCTTACCGTACCGATCCATGCTCCTAGACTCCTTATTAGGAGGATGGACGGACGTCGCCTCTGCTACATCTTGCTGGGTAGCAGATGCCACCACCAAAGCATCTACAGCCACACCTTTCGTCAGAAACTCTTTTTCCGGGGGTGCTGACAGGAACTTATTAGGACGAGCAGGCACCGGTTCCACAGAGTCTGGGTGTTCCCACGCCCTTCGACAGATCAAGTCCAAGAGCTCGTCGAAGGGCGGAGACACCTAGGAGGCGGAGGGCTGAGCCCCGAAGGCCTTAAGGAACACCGACTCATCAGCAGAAGGGGGTTTGGATTGCCAGCCGCCTTGTTGTTTAAGGGCTTCCAGGATGTCTGCAAAGGAGACATCATCTGAGGACGACTTAGGGGACCCCTCTGCATCATCGAGATCAGTGTCTGATGTAAGAGACTCATCAGGGGAGTCAACGTGCTTCCTCTTGCACGATCTTTTCCTGGGGGGTTCTCCGAAGAAGCTTCAGAGGGACTTCCAGGAATAGGGGAACCCCCAGTGGGGGTAACCTCAGGCCCCGGGGCTCCGCTGTCTAAGGACAGGGGGACTGCCAAAGACCCAGTCTCGGTATGCAGGGAAGGAGCTGGGGAGACCGTGGAGGTAGCCAAAGAAGATTTGGCTAACGCACTCCTCATAGCCCTGAAGGCGGGACCACCAGAATCCTGGGAAGGTCCCACCTCCGTGGCCACAACGGTAGACGGCACTCCCGCAGCCGACGCACCGAGAGGAAGGCTTGGGACCGAAAACATCAGTCCCGAAGTGTCCCCCTCGGGACCGACAGAAGAAGTCCACTTACCGAACTCCGACTCAAGAGCCGGAGTTGGAGTAAGGGTCGGGCCCGACCCGAAAACCTCCATCGGTTCCACCAGCACCGGCTCCAACGGTGCCGAGGCTGTTGGAGGAGGTAAAGTAATAAAGAACTTTTTATCTACAAATTGAGGAATATTTTGTTCCAGTCAAAGGAGAGTTTATTGGGCTTCAGTGCTTGCACACATATTTTCTTGGCTTTGTGGGACTTAGTTCGTTTTTACTTCTGTTGGAGGAGGAACTATAGTAGCAGGGTGGACCATCGGCTCCGAAGCCAAATGGGCTGGAGCCGAAACTAACTTTTGAAACACCGGAGACTGG
Source organism: Protopterus annectens (assembly GCF_019279795.1). Taxonomy (NCBI): domain Eukaryota; kingdom Metazoa; phylum Chordata; order Ceratodontiformes; family Protopteridae; genus Protopterus; species Protopterus annectens. The sequence goes on from NC_056738.1 coordinate 363,495,506, forward strand.
AAAAGTCTTAGGAGCACCCTGTCGATGTCCGAATCAGACATCTTGGAGGATCTAGATGACACCGATCGGGTCCTAACTGATTTCTCCATCGGCTCCAGAGGACTAGGGGACCGGCTCCGAATGGATTCGATTACTATCGGTTCCGAGGGAGATCTCAAAACAATTTCCCTCGGTGCCGATGAGGACTTCGGCGCCGAAGGGGAAGAGTCTGAGCCGGCAACCCTCATCGGCTCCAAAATCAGTGGAGCCGATGAAGGTGACCCGCCTCTCAATGCCCCAGTCCTCGGCTCCGAAACCAGAGGGGTCGAGACTGGAGGCATCGAGGCAGACCGTTCCGCCCTTGGCTCCGAAGTCCGTGGAGCCGATGGAGAAGCCTGCCTAGGTTTTTTGGCAGTCGTTTCCGACAGACTGGTCGGAGCAGACGCTTTTTTCTTTTTCGTAGGAGAGGAAGAGGAAGATAAAGTCTCCTCGAAGGATGGCTTAATCAAACCTTTTAAAATTAATTTATTCTTCCTCTCCTGGAGGACTCTCGATGAAAAGGCGTGACACACGCTACAGGACTCTTGTAGGTGCTTGGCGCCTAAACAATAAACGCACGAGGAGTGGTCATCCGTTATGGACATTTTATAACCACACCTCGCGCACTTTTTAAACCCAGAGGGTCTATGCTCTTTAGACATGCTGACAAACCCTAAGAAACAAGATTAATACACAGAAAACTAAGTAAGTTTTTTTTTTTTTTGACAAAAAACTATTCACCAACTAGTCGCACAAACACAGGAAAAAAGGGGTCAAGACCCTCTAACTTAAGCAGGTACTTGACACAAAAAACTCTAGATAGTAATAGAAATAGGGGAAGGCCCCTCTAACTTAAACGGGAAAACCTTCCCTTAACGAAAAAAAAAAATTTTCTCAACAGATTTTCTTAAAACACACTCGTACCACAACAATAGCTGTTAAAACAGCTTTTGGGTTCAAATAAGCAAATTTCCTGACAGGAAAAGTCTGAATAAAACAGTACTTAGCCCAGCCAAGTTTGAGACCACGTCCTAGCTTGTAAGCGGCAAACGAGATCTGGGGGATTAGTGGTGGTGCATCCTGGGATAAGAAATAGCTCAGCCAATAAGAGGCCTCGCTCTATAGCATAGCGTGCCGAGTCGGAGCCGAGGGATTGGCTCCGAGCCCATCAGTATTGAATGTAGGTGAGATAGGATCACATAACATCATAGGATTAAGTTGACTCTGCACTGATGAGAAAATGGAATATGGCACTGCATCTGAATAGGGTCTCTGTTAGAACCATGAAAGTTTAAAAAACTGAATGGCTGAAAAGCCGAATATTCAGCTACTCGAGATCAGTTTTCTGAGATCGCAGTACAGTGTAGATCAAAAACGTTTCCCTTTACTCACTGTAGTGCGATCTCGGAGTTGGTATATATAATTAGCAGGGGGTGTGGGGGGCGCAGACCCCCACAAAACAGATTTAGAGTAACTGAATATTTGGCTTTTTAGCCATTTGATTTTTTAAACTTTCATGGTTCTAATAGGGACCCTCTGAATACCCCATATCCAACCCTAGCCATCAAATGTACCAAAATGAAAACTGACACCAAAAAAGCAAATAACATCAAAAATGGCACTCCTAGGTTAAAGGAGGAATCGAGGACCCAAGTTGAAGTCAGCACTGTCAACAATAGAGGAATGTTCAAAGGCATTCAACAACAAAGGTAAGTGAAGATTTTTCATTTTTTTGATCTGTTTATAAGTTAATTTTAACAGTCTGTTATCTGCTTTAGCTAAAATCTTTAAGTCTATATTACTAATTACAGTAAATGCTTGCACTGCATTTTACAATTTAAGGATCTAAATGTTAGTGTTAAACCCTAGTTTCTTTCTTATCTGGTGAGTGACAGGCTATTTCAGGGTTTGTATTTGCTTTCAAGCAGTTTCAGGACAGTCAGTCACAGAGTTAAGTGTTTTAAGAATTTTCACACCCTTTTACCCTGTTGTACTTGTGTTCCTAAACCTAGTGCATCTGCTGTTGTCCACCACTATGATCATTCGTCAACATAATTCCCTTGTTTATTGGCTGTTGTGAGTAAACAAAGAAGTGTTATTTGCGAAGACTTTCCCCTTGAGCTGGAGAATACATTTGTCCCCCCACTGTATTCCTTATAGCCAGCATACAGAGTGCCAATCCATGCTGTCCTTTTAAACCTGAAAGCTCTTGAGTTGCCTGCCCTTACTGTAAGTTTGTATTTGGTAGCTCCTTCCAGTCTCATTTTATAATAAAATATTAGTGAGCACTACAGGATCAAATTGGAAAGTCCCTCCTCTTTCCCTGCATTTTCTTTACTTGTCTAAACACATCAGCTCTAGATAAGATGGAAAATCAGCCTGCTAGTTTCACCTCTGTTGCCAGTATTTTAGCACTAGATGTCCTAAGACAGTGTACAAAATGACTTATGCTCAAAGATACTGAACATATACTCTACACTAATAATTCCTTCTGTGAAGAGGTGTAAACACATAATTAATCTGGAGGTTTTTCTCTCACCTTTAAAATTTCCCAGTGAGCTTCATATGCCTCAAGTACAATGCTTCTCTAATTGCACAAAGATGTCTTATGTTAAGGCGGTAAAACAATCATTTCCAGACACCCCCCCCCCTAGAATTAAGAAGATTAAGTCTTAGCAAGAATCAGGCTACTCTTCAACATCATGCATATCTGTCATAACGAGCCACCCTAAGTAAAAACACACCAAATCTATCAATTTTTTTACACTGTCTTGGTCCCCACTGACCTCATGGTACTAGCCCAACCCCTAATGTCCCACGTCCATGTCAGGTCTACCACCCATCCTCCTACCACTGGACTATTTCGGTATTTCTTGAGGCCGGTCATGGATCCTAAGGGCATCCTGGGGCTCAGCCATCTATGCTTCCATAGGGGAGATTTCTTTTTATCTGCCCAACCCACCTTCCTTTTCACCAACACCTACATTCTTCGACTATGTCTGAGGGCAACTCCCTCTATGGACCATACCTCCCTTTAGGGAGCTTCATCAACAATCAATCTCCATCCCAGGATGGGCATGTCCATCCCTCTCTGCTGCTCCTTCAGTCACGTGAGTCATAAATCAAGCCTAAGTCAGTTGTCCCAAATCTATCATGTTGAGTCACAGCAGTAATAAAAATATTTTAGTGAAAGGTGACTCTGCTGTCAGGCACACTGATTCGCCACTCACAAAGATGGACAAGGAGAGGGTTACAGTGAAGGAGAGGGTTACAGTGAGTTGTCTTTCAGACAGGGGGATCTCTGATATTACAAGGCCCAAAGGACTCCAACTCTTGACAAATAAAACTATGATATGATAGTGGTGCAAGCGGGACTGAATGACTTCAGATGCAGAACCTTGAAAGATATGAAGAGAGACATGTCATAAATTTCCAGGAATGTTACATATGCAGGTAAGACACTAAAATTGAGTAAAATCTTTCCTTAACCTCGAATGACTACTACATACAAAGAAATGATAACTGGCATCAATAATTGGTTAACTAGCTGGTGTCATTCACGGGGATCCAGTATGCGACAGCATGGGATGACATGCTCGGCAGTCCTACTTGCTTCGCTAAGGAGGGTTTGTATTTCTCATTTCAAGGTATTCACATACTGGCTAAAACCTCTGCTGCCCCTCCTAGTGCCTTTTTAGGAAATGTCCAGTTGATTGACATTCCAACTTAACTAATATATCAGTCTTGAAATCAGATATCATTAAGGTGGCTCTCTTTAAGGCCAAAAATCTAAACAATAAAGTGTTGGATTGTGAGGCATTCCTGCATTTGGAAAATATTCATGTCTGCATATTTACTGAAACTTGTCCTCACTGCAAAGACAGCATTATCAGTGTTTTGCACTGTTCATGTCTTCAAGTCCAATGGCAAATGTAGTGGCATAATACAAAGGCTAAATTCTTTAAAAACTGACCCATATGTGACACCCATGCACTGGCCCAGTAATCAAGGAGCCTAAATCTTCACCACTGGCAACAGTGAGGAATGTACACAATGGGTGGATGACAAGCACACACACACACACACCACACACACACACCACACACACCACACACACACACCACACACACACCACACACACACACACACACTAAAGTACAACTGCCCTTAAGAGCACACAGAGATCACAGTCAGTCTGGGGCTGGTTTCTCCCTTTTCTTCAGATACCCAATAAGACTCCCCACTGGCACAGCTATAGGGTTGAGATCTCAGCTGACTGGTCAATGAAAAACCTCCAGCACCCTCTCTGTCCAACCAGTGCTTCATGTCCCTGCCTAAGTAGCTGACACACACACACTTTGAGATTTGATTTCTATACAAACCCACACACCTGGGAAAGGCTGGCACAGGTTTACTAGCTATGCCTCCTTCTACCCAGACTATAAGGTAGGTATCACTGCCACTAACCATTCTTATCAGCTACGCTAGGCCCTTAACAAAGGGTCTCTAATCCTACTGTGTAATGTTACTAATAATCCAAATGGTAGTTTTGACCAAGCACCAGGCAATTACGAGTGGCCTGTACAGTGTCACCAAATACATATGCAAGTACTCTTAAGATCTTAAATATGTCTCACAAATATCAGCCACAAAGATAGGTTTAAATATATTTAATCATCATCTCCTTTCAGCCTATCCTGGTTACTATTAAATAATAAAAGAACAAGACAATACTCAGTACACAAACACAGTAACTTCACAGTTCAAAAATCACAGGAAATCAGGACAGTCTCAGATAAATACAGAGCACATCTAAGCTAATCTTTACTATATTCCTATCTATATCTAAAATAAATACTATGCTCTAAATCTTACTTACAGAGCAAGGCAAGTGCAGATGGTGATGATGATGAGTGGGTGTTCTTACTAGGTCCAAGACAAAATACAAAATGCACAGTCGTCCTCTGACAGAGTTCCCAAATTAATATCAAACCTTACTGCTGGGTTAGCTTGGGTGACATAATTATTTGTCACCTGACTTCAGTTCCCACGCTAAACAGAAACTTAACAGAATATAACATTCCTGTGTGAGAAATACATATCTCTCAGATCTTTGCAGATCTTGGAAGTTGTAAAACAATAAAACACTTACAAAACAATGCAGAAGGCACCCTAGTTCTAGACATCCTGTCTCCTTCCTGCATTGAAACTAACTTTTATAGCACTGTCATAAAGCAATCTAATTTCAACTTATTTCCTTGAACATTTGCATGTTAACTCTGTATGTTCCAGTTTCTACTATTAAAACATACATTTGCACAGGTTCATAAGATCATAGGAAGTTACTAGGCAACTGGCCCTGAGGGTCTTATAAGCCTAGCCAAGAGTTTAGCCCATGCATAGACAAATCAGCATCCAATGCCCCTGTCCAGCAGAGACATGGGTGGAATCCCAGGGATGCATTTTCTATTTCCCATCCAGTTATCCAGGTTGCCCTTAAAAAGGGGTAAAGAGTAGTCTACTTGACGTGGACAGGGAGTCTATTCCACAGATGGGGGAGTCTCTAGGGCACAAATCTGTCCCGCCAACAAGTCCAACTGATGTCACAGACCAGGTTGAGGCCACATGTGTGGTTACTCGAGTGGAGCTTGACTTGCGGATATGCAGCAGTCCCATCAAGGGGGGATCTGAGATCGCCTGGTATGCCAGACAGAGGTTACCTCTGTGGAGTCTGTATGAAACAGAGTAGAGGGATAGGGATTTTAGTCTATCTGTGTATGGTAGATTTTTGAGGTCTTAGATTCTCCTGGTGAGGAACCTCTGTGGTCTCTCCAGCAGCTGTGTGTGCTTTGTGAGGTACATGCCAAATGGGGCATTGTACTCAATAATGGGCCTTATAAGAGGAAAAATACAGGGATGTTAAAACCACCTTGTCCCTGGATGAGATACCCTTACTTATGAGGTGCGCCATGTAGATAGCTTTCTGTGTAATGGAATCAACATGGTGGTCAAAAGTTAGGTTGCTATCAATCTGGGTGCCCAAATCCCTCATGACGGACTGCGTGCTTAGGATGTTGTTACTAATGTGATCATTTGTGGGGACATTACTCTCCCCAAAAGGGATGATGATGCATTCTTTGTATTCAGCTTGAGGCCATGTTTCTGGCACCAGTCATGTGTTTAGGTGAGACCCTCTTAGAGGATGTCCACGTCACTAGTGGAATTGATGACCGCTTCCAGCTTGCAGTCATCTGCAAACTTGGTCAGCCATTGCCCACTGGTTTAGCCTGAACCTCAGAAAAATATATCCCAAATAAAAGAGGCCCCAAGATTGAACCCTGAGGTACCCCACTCGATATACGTGTACTGCTTGAGGTGGCTTCCCCTATTTTGACTAGGTGGGTTCTATCAGTGAGCCAGTTAGTTACCTATCTGGTAACATACGGATTGATGCTTAGTTGAGAGAGTTTATTTGTTATGCCCGAGTGAGGAATAGTATCAAAGGCTTTGGCCAGATCAAAGTAGGCGGTACTGTCTTCCCCTCGTCCATGGCTTTGGTGACTGTCTCAAAAAAGTCGACCGAATTTAACAGGCATGACCTCCCCTTGACAAAGCCAAACTGTATGGGATTGAGTGTTTCGAGTTTGCCAATGTCCTTGTTAATGAGGTCCATGATAATCTGTTCCATGGCCTTGCTGATCAGGCTAGTTAGGCTGATTGGTCTATAATTTCCCGGATCAGTGTACACTCCACCTTTGTGTAAAGGGATGACAGTGGCTGTCCTCCACTCAGCTGAGACAAAGACGGTACTCAGGCTTTAGATGAATAGGGTGCCTAATGCAGCTGCAGGCTCCTGCCTGAGTTCATGTAGGATGCAGTCTGGGATGTTATCGGGTCCCATGGAGGCTGTATTTTTTTCCTTTGAGAGAGCAGTGATGACCTGAACCCTAGATATATGGGGAAGGGGCAGGTACTAGGAATGTCCTGATTTACTGATGGGGGGACAGAGGGGTGAAATTTTCACTGAATCTGTCAGCCAGCAAGTTTGCTATATCTACGGCATTTGTATATGTGGTGTCCTTGACCACCAGTTGTGAACAGATCTGGGTGCTACCTTTGAGATTATGGACATATGTGAAGAAGGCCTTGTGAGCGTCTCTAGTAGATGTGCCCAATTTGGGCTCAAAGTTTGCTTTGGAGGATTTCAATAGTGCTCTTATTTGCTTGTTTAAGCTAAGAAGAGATTGCTTCCAATTGGGCACCTACTCCTTCATGGTCCTGGACAGCAATTTTTTTCTTTTGTTACAGAGTTTATTTATTGCAGATATCCACCAGACAGGTTTACTCTTCCTTGTGGAGGATGATTTAGTCTTGTCAGGTATTCTTGATTCCATGTATCTATATAAATGTTCATATAGTAATTTGGTATAGTTTTGGATACTGGTGCCAGATCCTAGAGAGGGGGTGGGAGATGTGAAGCTGTTTATACCATCCCTCGGGAGGCTGTAATCAGCTTTGGAAAAGTTTTTTGTTTGACCCTAGCTAGAGGAGGGTGAGGGGAGATGGTGAATTAGAGCGTGACCGCTCTATGGTCTGATCTTACAAGGGAGAATGATACTGCAGGGATGCTGCAGTGGTTACTCATGTTGGATAATATAACTCCAAGATATTATCACCTCTTGTGAGGGTATCGACTAGCTGTTCCAAAGCATTTGCACTGACAAACTCGAGGAATCTCTGGGCATTTGTGTATACAGTTTATATACATTTCTGTCCTTTTCCAGTAGAGTACACGGTTGACACATCCTTGAAGCTCGGTACTATATAAACCCTGTTCTACACACACTTCTGTACCAGTAGTTTAATATACACATAACATACAGTTCTGTATGAATCATATCAATATTCACAAATGACATAGAATTATTTACAACATTTCAGATAGCTGGTCTGGCAGCTTAATATCCCCCCCCCCCCCCAAAAAAAAAAAAAAAACCTCAAGCTAGTTTTTCAAGTGACCCTTGAGAAATGTTGCTTGAGAGGGTTGAGCCTATCTGGGAATAACTTACCCCATTCCCTGTCTTGACAGCCCATCTGTGATGGCATTGCTAACCCCACTGTAGTGCTGCACTGTCATATCATATGCTTGCAACCCTAAGCTCCACCTTAATAATTTGGCATTTTGCTGGCTGGCTCGATGTAGCCATGTTAAGGGATTGTGGTCTGTAACTACAGTGAATTTCCTTCCATACAGATAAGGCTGAAGTTTCTGCGGTGCCCACACTATGGCTAGGCATTCCTTTTCTACAGCTGCATAGCATTCCTCCCTGGGTTGAAGCCTATGACTGAGATATACCACTGGGTGCTCTTCTCCATCTGAGGAAACCTGGCTAAGTACAGCCCCCACCCCATGGTTTGAAGTATCCAATTGCACAACAAATTATTTGCTGTAATCTGGACTGGCTAACACAGGCGGTCGTCCCAAAGCTCCCTGTAGTCTACACTACCTTATCTGGCCTGTTTTTCCTTGTCAGGTCTGTGATGGGGAGCAGTTATGGTACTATAATTGGGGACAACCTTTCTGTAGTACCCTGTTTCCCTAAGAATACCCTCACCTGCTTTTTGGTAACAGGGGCAGGCCATGACTGAATGGCTTCCACTTGGGCAGGTTCTGGCCTGATCTTACCACTCCCCACTCTACGTCCCAGGTAGGAGACCTCTGCCATACCCACCTGATATTTGCTGGGCTTAATGGTCAACCCTGCCCTCTGTAGTCTGCCCACCACCTCCCGGACATGCTGAAGGTGCTCTTGCCAGGAATGGCTGTAGATGACAATTATCATCTAGGTAAGCAAGGGCAAAATCTCCTTCTCCTGCTAGGATACAATCTACCAGCCTCTGGAAAATCGCTGCGGCATTTTTCATCCCAAAGGGCATCTTCGTGAACTTATACAAGCCAAAAGGAATCACAAAGGCTGGCCTCCCTCTAACAATGGGAGTCAGAGGCACCTGCCAGTAACCCTTGGTAAGATCAATGCTGCTAAGATACTGAGCCCCCCCCAGCTCCTCTAGGGCATCATCTGTCCTAGGCATGGGGTAAGCATCTGACTCTGTGTGACTATTTAATTTCCTGTAGTCCACACAGAACCTGGTGCTTCTTCAGTACCAGCAACACTGGGGAGGCCCAGGGACTGCTGGACTCCTGAATTACCCCTAGATCCAACATTTCCTGTATTTCCTCCCTCAGAGTCTGACTCTCTCCAGCACCTTATAAGAGGCCTGCTTAATAGGTCTTTGGGGTCCTGTATCCACATGTGCACCCTGGTTTCCCAGTGAACGTCCCCAAACTCCTGTAACACTGCTCGGATTTCTCAAACCTGGGTAGGGGATAGCTGCTGGGACATTGCTACCCCTTCACTGAGGTGTCATTCCGAGCTTCACTGAGAAGATCAGTCACAAGATCCCCCTCAGACTCCTCCTGACATCCACTGCAGATACTCAGCACGAGGGTCTCCCTATCATGGTAAGGTTTCGTCATGTTATCATGGTACAATTTGTGTCCCTGCCTCCTGCCTAGCAGTTCTACCATGTAGTTAATATCACTGACCTTCCTGACTACTTGTAGGGTCCCTCCCAAGCTGCGTGCAGCTTATTGTGTCTGACAGGAATGAGAACCATTACCTGCTGCCCTACAGCATACTCTCTAGCTTGAGCATTCCTGTCATTCCAGACCTTTTTCTGCTGTTGGGCTTCTGCCAGGTTCTCCTGGACCAAGCCAGTGAGTTCCCTGAGTCTTCACCCGAGGTTTAGGACATATGTCACAACAGACTCCTTGTGGGATTCACACTCACCATCCTACTCATCTGGAATCAAATCTAGAGGTTCCCCTCACCTTATGCCCATACAACAACTCAAAGGGTGAAAAACCTGTGGATTCCTATGAAACTTTGTTGGCTAGGCTTACTTAGGCCCTTGGGCCAATAGCCTAGTACCTACCTATGAACCTATGAATCTCTCTGTAAGCAAGCAACAGATGGGGCAAATATTTGTCCCATTCCCTCTTAAACTGGTCTGCAAATGCTCGTGGCATCGTCTTGAGTGTAGAGTTTAACCTCTCAACAAGACCATTAGTCTGGGGATGGTAGGGGGTGGTCTTTAGGTGCTTCACCCCACAGTTCTTCCACAGACAAGCCAGCAAATCTGACATGAAATTGGCACCTCTGTCAATCAGTATTTCTTTTGGGAAACCTATCCTGTTGAAAATCTCTAACAAAGCATTTGCCACCTTTTCTGCCTCAATGAAGGACAGAGCCGCTGCTTCATGGTATCTGGTAGCATAATCTACTACCACTAGGATATACTTTTTCCCTGTGAAACTTGGGGTACTCAGAGGCCCCACAATATCCATAGCTACCCTCAGAAATACCTCCTCAATCACAGGCAAAGGCATCAAAGGAGTTTTCACCTTGTCTCCTGCCTTACCTATCTTTGGGCACTGCTAACAGGTTCTGCAGTACCCTGTTACATCTCTGGAAATCCCAGGCCAATAAAAGTTCTGCATAATACATCTCTTTGTACGTTTTATGCACATATGACCTGTAAAGGAAATATCATGGGCTATGGCTAAAAGTGCCACACGGTAGGCTCTAGGCACTAACAACTGCTGTATTCTCTCACCCTCTAGCCCTCCCTCAGGGGTCTACTCTCTATACAGTAACCCTTTGTCCCAGTATACAGATTCCGCCTTCCCTTGAGAATCAGATGCCTCACTACCTACCCCCCTCAGGCATTGTAATATAGGGTCTGAGAGCTGAGCCTGTCTCAGCTCTCTCTTTGTAACCCTTCCCAGCCCCCCTTCCACAGGAAGTCTGATATCCTCTGACAATGGTGCCTCACTGTCAGCCTGGGTACTATTACTCACTTCTGCCCTTTCAGTCACTCTGTCCAAGGGAACATCAGTACCCACAATCAGCTGTGGCTCACTGCTACAGGGTAGCTCCCTCCCTGAAGTAACCACCTCACCAGTCCTGGTTACAAGTGTGCGGTCTGTCTGGGTCTCCCCCAGGCTACCAGACCACATGCTTGTCTCCAAGCCTGACTGCATGTAATTGCATGCAGACATGGTACTGCATTATCAAAATCATTCCCTATCAGGACATCTGCATGGATATCCTCAAACACACCTACTTGCTGTCTTCCTTTTCCACCCTCCCAGTCAAGGTAAATCCTAGCTAAAGGTATCTGCAATGGGGTCCCTCGAAGCTCTAACTGGATTAAGCTGTCCAAGCAAGTAGTGTTCCTCTGTAACCATTGCAGACTTCACAATGGTGAAGACAGAGTCTGTCTCTCTCTTAGCAATGGCCTCTTTCCCATTTACTAAGACAGGATATAACCTCTTGTGGCAGTTGGTACCCTTGTTGTCTCAAGACAACTTACTGCTGGCATTTTGTCATTCCCACTTACTAGCTCTCCCACCTTTTGTTCCCCACCTTGCCTCTGTGGACATCTATATGCTACATGGCCCCAATGGTTGCATTTAAAACATTTAACCCTTGGTCCTGGATGTGTACCTGGACTAGTGGCTTCCTCTGCTACTGGCCAACTCTGTTGAAGCAATATAGGCTGCCCACCATGGGTTCCCTCAGACCTATGAGCAGCACTGGGTGTCCCTTTCCTGTGCAGTGATGCCCTGCTTGCTAGGTATAGGTCTCCCTTCTTCCCCAACTCATCTGCAGTACTGCATTGTCTATCGGCTAACCAGATTCTCATGCCCTCAGGCAAAGTGTTAAGTGCTTGTTCCCTCACAAAAAAGTCTACCAGCCCTTCAAAAGTGGTGACCTGACATCCACTCACCCACCTATAAAAATAAGTGCTTAGTTCAACAACATATTCAAACACACTTTCAGCTGCCTTGCATCTGTGCTCAAGAAACTTTTTCCTATAAGCTTCAGGTGTTGACTTAAAGCATTCTAAAAGACAGTTCTTTACAATATTACAATTTAAGCAATCAGTATAAGACAATTTAGAAACAGCAGTTACAGCTTTACCATGGAGTAAGGGGGTCAAGAACTGTACCCAGAGCCCTTAGTCTACATTATACTGTTTACATACCCTTTCAAACATATGACTGAACATATCAAAGCTATCTCCCTCTGTAAATTGTGGAAGAAATTTACTGACCTTTGTTGCTTCTGGGAATCGGTTACTCCCTTCCCCATTACCTCCACGACTCTGGTGAAGAGTCAGCATCTTTTTTTCATGTTGCCTCTGCCTCTCCTTCTCCTCCGCCTCTAGAGGTTTCAGTTTCTCATTTTCTTCAGCATCTAGACATCTCAGTCTCCCTGCTGCTTCTATTTCCAAACACTTGGGCTCCAGCTCAAGTCTCTTACTCCAGATGGAATTTTAACTCCTCTGTGGAAAGGTTGAGCTGTCCATTTTCTGAGAGTTGTACATCTCCAAGCCCAGCCTGGTTGTCCTCCTGACAGTTGGTCTGCAATGCAGCTGTGCCCAAAGTTACAATAATTTCTGCCTTAGTCAGGTTGGCATGCACCAGTCCTCTAGCCTAGCACATCTCAGCCCACTAGCTCTTTGTCAGCTTGCCATACTCCTCTGATGACATACTTGCCTGCTCTCCTTGACTAAGCTAACAAAAAAATAAAAATTGTGATGTGAAACTCTGAATGTTCACTGCGTGGCTGATTGAGAGTACAAACACCTTCAGTGACCACTGTACACAGGCTACAGGAATTCAATATCCAAACGACTACAAGCCAATTAATATGTGATGTGACTATCTCACCACTGTCAACCAATTAATCTGATGATGTGGATATCCCACCACTGTCCACCAATTAACAAGTGATGCCCCTGCACTGGCCCAGTAATCAAGGAGCCTAAATCTTCACCACTGGCAACAGTGAGGGATGTACACACTGGGAGGATGACAAGTACACACATAGTAAAGTACAATTTCACTTCAGAACACACAGAGACCACAGTCATTCTGGGGCTGGTTTGTCCCTTTTTCTGCAGATCCCCAATAAGTCACCCCACTGGCACAGCTATAGGGTTGAGATCTCAGCTGAGTGGTCAGGCAAAAACCTCCAGCACCCTCTCTGTCCAAAAAGTGCTTTGTGTCCCTGCCAAAGTAGCTGACACACACACAAACTTTGAGATTTGATTTATATACAAGCACACACACACACACACACACACACACACACACACACACACACACACCTGGGAAAGGCTGGCACAGGTTTACTAGCTATGCCCCCTTCTGCCCAGACTACAAGGTAGTTATCACTACCACCAACCACTCTTAGCTACTCTAGGTCCTTAAAGGGTGTCCAATCCTACTGTAATAATCCAAATGGTAGTTTTGTCCAACCACCAGGCTATTAGGAGTGGCCTGTCCAGTGTCACCAAATACATATCCAAGCACGCTAAGAGCTTAAATATGTCTCACAAATATCAGCCACAAAGATAGGTTTAAATATATTTAATAATAAATAATAAAAGAACAAGACAATGCTCAGTACACAAACATAGTAACTTTAGAATTCAAAAAGAGTTCAAAATCACAGGAAATATTTAAAACAACAATGGAGGACAGTCTCAAATAAATACAGAAAACATCTAAACTAATCTTTACTATAATTCTATCTATATCTAAAAGAGATACTATGCCCTAAATCTTACTTGCAGACAAAGGGAAGTGCAGATGATGATGAGTGGATGTTCTTCTAGGTCCAAGACAAAATACAAAATGCACAGTCTCCCTCTGACAGACTTCCCAAATTAATATCAAACACTACTGCTGGGTTAGCTTGGGTGACATCACTCTTTGTCACCTGACTTTAGTTCCCAGGCGAGACAGAAACTTAAAAGAATTAAACACCCATGTGTGAGAAATAAATACCTCCCAGATCTTTACAGATCTTGGAAGTCGTAAAATAATAAAATGCTTACAAAACAATGCAGAAGGCACCCTAGTTCTAGACATCCTGTCTTCTTGCTGCATTGAAACTAACTTTTATAGCACATTCATAAAGCAGTCTAATTATGACTTATTTTCTTGAAGTTTTGCAAGTAAACTCTGTATGTTCCAGTTTCTACTATTAAAACATACATTTGCACAAGTATATAGTTTATATGCATTTCTGTTCTTTTCCAGTAGGGTGTACTGTGGACACATCCTTGAAGCTCAGTACTTGTACAAACCCTGTTCAACAAACACTTCTGTACCAGTAGTTTAATATACACATATATAGTTCTGCATAAATCATAACAATATTCACAGATGACATAGAATTATTTATAAAATTCCAGACAGCTTGGCTGGCAGCATAATACATGGTAAGATGGACAACAACTAGCTAAAAGCCAGAACCCTCACAGTCCGAGTCACAACAGCCGCATCAGAAAGTATGAAAGTGACCAACTATGTCCCCTAGGGCTCAGTACTGAGACTTTATTTTGGTATTTACTTCTCAGATCTCCAAGCAGAGTCACGACCAATGGCTAATAGGGTCTGCAGTAAACTGCACACTGGGGGTTGTTATTAAGTCAGCCTATGGCACTCAAACCCTCCAGAATGAACTCTCCATAGTAAACTCTTGGTGTACCAAATATGGGCTCATATTAAATGCAAAGCATGCAGTATCATCAGTTTTGATAGATGAACCCTTCCCTCTTTATACTGTCTAGACAACAAATCTCTACAAACAAAAATATAGTTATGGACCTAGGTACTACTGTTGATAGCTCCCTCTCTTCTGTCCATCGTGTCACAACATTTGTCAGGAAATCCTTTTATTTAGCCAAGCTAATTGTTAAAGTAATATCAATATTATACTCAGTATTGATCAGGCAATTATTGAATATAATGCCCACTTTGGGATGTATCTCACTATACATATCAAACAATTACAAAGACCCCAAAGGTTACAAACCTAAAAGATCAAACAGCTAAAGTCCCTGAGCTACTAAGAGAGGCTGGAATCTCTATTCAACATCTTATAGACTTGCAGGTTGCTTATTGCACCATTAGACATGTCCAATATCTCCACTAGTACTAGAACAAGAGACCTAAATCTTCACCAACAGATAAATAAAACATGGTGGGGGTGACAGATCAGGTAATGAATATCACCCTTTTGTCACAGAACATAAATGGGCTAATGGATGGTAATAATCTCCAAACAGCATTAGTCCATATAAGATTATTTAAAACAATAAATCATAAAGCTTCATGAGACCCACCTGACATACCAGAAACACCTGGCAAGGTTTTAGAGAAGGCTATGCATCCATCTTCCAGGAAGCTAGGAAAAAGGGAGCGTGAATCTACTTGAGAAGAGCAGCCTGCTGAGGACTGAGAAAGAAAAAAGTTAGATGTACTAAGCAGGTACACAATTGTAAGGGTCTACACTCAAAGAATAAGAATAACATTGGACGTATCCCCAAGAACGAGCAAAGGAAGCATGACAGCTATGCTTAATGAAATTCTTAGTTTTCACCAAGGAATGCTAATTATTGCAAGATATTGGAATGTAGTTCTGGAGAGAGGTTATGTGGACAATGGTCCTAGACACCAAAGAATATGTAGGGAAGGTAGGATCTTGAAGGCTATTGAAAGTTTTTGATTTAGCTGATGTGGCAAGCAAGGTTCCCTCAGGTAAAGATTTTATAGTGTACCAGGAATGGGAAAGCTAGATAGGATCATACATAACATATATACGTGGTCTAGAGCATTGGTACACAACGTCCGGACAGGGGGCCAAATCTGTCCCTCCACGCCACACCATCCAGCCCCCTGAGAGTAGCCAAAAATGTAAAAAAAAAAGTGAAAAAATACTCCAGTCATGCAAACTTTCCAGCAAGTACTTAGTTACCTAATTGACTACAGTTGTGCACACCACTAAATTTAGGTGCGGAAGTAACTATTCTTTCTTGTTTATGACTTTTAGTCTGTAAACAGCAGTAATGTTCTCAAACGTTTGTAATAAGTCATGGCTGCAAGCTAGAATAAAGTTAAATGCAAAGTTGATGTAGAAAACAGACAATTTCATGACTGCTGTCTTTAAGTAAAAATGGCATTCACCTGTAACTATTGTTAATAGTTAACGACTTACTAAGCTTTGAGGTGTGCCACCCAACAACAGCCCCAAATGCAAGACAACATACCCAACACTTTAGTCATAGGTGACTCTATAGTCAGGCACACTGATGTCCCACTCACCAGGCAGAACAAGGAGAAAATTACAGTCAGCTGCCTGTCGGGTGCCAGGATCTGCCACATAATGCATGCACTCAAGTCACTCCACAACAAGTACAAATATGACTCTGTCATTGTCCATGCTGGAGTGAATGACTTGAGACGTACCTCCCTGGACTACATGAAAAAGAGACATGGAAGAGCTCTCGGATCATGTGGCCCAGGCAGGTATGACCCTAGCCCTGAGCAGCATCCTGCCTTCGCCCAGAATGATGCCACAGTATAAGGATAAAATGATTGACTTCAACAATTGGCTAAGTTTTCTGGTGTCATTCAAAGGGGATCCAGTATCTGTCTGCCTGGGACGACATGATCGACAGACCACGATGCTTTGCCAGAGATGGTCTGCACCTGTTGCCCCTGGGATTCAGGTAACTGGCTAAGGCTCTTGCCACCCCTATAGTGCCTTTTTTAGGCAAACTTCAAAGGACAAAACCACCACTGTAACAGATACAAGCATGCAAAATCTGAAGGTAATGCTACTCAGTGCTAGGAGTCTAAACCTCAAAATGCACTCTCTTGAGGCACTCCTAAAAATGGAGAATATCGATATCTGTGCAGTAACTGAGACCTGGTTCAAGGCTCCACAGAGCACCCCTGCAATACCAGGCTACAACTCATACCACACTTTTCGGCCACCAAACCAGGACCGAAACACTAAAGGTGGAGGAGTGTCCATATTCACCAAGGATATTCACAACACCAGGCTAGTTGCCCAACACAATGCATCTGAAATTCTCTAGGTGCAACTAACACTAGGCAAGACTGCCATCCAAATTGTAGCTTGCTACAGATCCCCCACCATGTCCCAGGATGCTCACTACACCTTTCTAAACATACTGGAAAATATTAAGATTCAACCAAACACTCTAATACTGGGTGATTTCAACTACCCTGCCATTAACTGGGAAAACTACTCGTGTACAAACACCTTTGCCCAACAGTTCTTGGAATTCATAAATTCCAACTCCCTGGATCAACTAATCCTTAGTCCCACCAGGGGCTTCAATATCCTAGACTTGGTCATTACCAACATGGGAAATCGATGCTCCACACCTATGATCACCCCCTCGTTGGTCAGGTCTGACCATAAGCTAATCACCCTTGACATCCACATCCCACCCCCATCCCCCAGTAAGGAAACCTCCATAAAAAACTTCTCCAAAGCCAACTTCATGCTACTCAAGTCAGAAGTGACAAATTTCATGACACCCATGCAGATGGGAAATGAAAGTTCGACTGCTGAATCCTACACTAAGGTACTGTACTAGGACAGCCACTCGTGCATGAATCGTGCCATTCCCAATAGAACCATGATGCTCTCCTCCAAAAAAAGGAAGCCAATCCAGTGGTCCCTTCCTATAAACAAACTTTACAACAAAAGGAAGAAACTGTTGCAGAAAAGAGGAAATTCTCGGGATGCAAAAAACTCCCTACCCAGCTTCAGTAAGAAGCTGAGATCCCTCATAAAATCCTCCAAAGTTAGTTACGAAGATAAAATTGCCAAAGATTCCAAAAACAACCACAAGGCATTCTATAGCTATGGCAAGAATCTAAATGGCAATGCTCAGATCTGCTCTGAGGTACAACAGAACGGCATTAAATATACTGATCCCAAGGATATAGCTAATATCCTGGCAGATCGATTTAGTGCAAACTTCACCCCCCCCACTCCCTAAAGGGCCCATCTCAATACTGAAAGATTGCCAAATTCCGGTAATAACAGCCACACAGGTAAAAAACGCACTCTCCAAAGCTAAGAATACAGCATCCATGAGATGAGAGGACATCCCAGGCTGTGTACTACATGAACTACAAAACGAACTGGCACCTCACCTAAGTGTCATGTTTAATCACAGCCTCACCTCAAGGCTTCGTGCCCACTGAGTGGCGCACAGCTACAGTTATCCCACTCCACAAGGGGGGATCCACCTTGGATCCCGGGAACTACCGCCCCATCAGTCTGACAAGCCTGATCTGCAATGCCATGGAACGTATTATCATGGAACTTATAAACAAAGACATTGGCAAACGTCAAACACTGGACCCCATGCAGTTTGGGTTCGTGAAGGGCCGATCTCGTCTCCTGAACATGATTGACTTCTTCGAATCAGTCTCCAGAGCCGTGGACATGGATAAGGTGGTCCACACAGCCTATCTGAACCTCGCCAAAGCCTTTGACACCATCCCCCACTCTGGAATCATAGATAAACTTACTAAGCTGGGCATTAATCCCTACATCACTTGATGGGTTGCCAACTGGCTTACTGACAGAACCCACACTGTAAAAGTAGCCGACTCCAAACCCAGCTCCAGACAAATGACAAGTGGAGTACCTCAGGGTTCAATCCTAGGACCGCTCTTGTTTGGCATCTACTTCTCTGAAGTACAGGCCAACACTAAGGGACTTTGGCTAACAAAGTTTGCAGATGACTGCAAACTGGGAGCCATTACTGAATCCCCAAATGATGTGGATATTCTACAAAAGGGCCTTACAGAAACAGATGCTTGGTGCCAGAGCCATGGGCTCAAGCTCAATATCAAGAAATGTATAGTTATCCCCTTTGGGAAAAAACATATACCCCTGAATTACCACATAGGTGGCAGTACACTAAACAACGAAAGTGTGATAAGAGACTTAGGGACACAGGTGGACAGTGGTCTCGCCTTCGATAACCACATCACCACAACAGTCAGGAAATCCTTCTATGTGGCACACCTCATCACTAAGGGCTTTTCATCCAGAAAAAAGGAAGTCATTGTCCCACTGTACTCATCCCTCATTAGACCCATTATAGAATACAACACCCCATTTCGTATGTACCTCTCAAGACATCTGCAACAACTGGAATGGCTGCAGAAATACTTCACTAAAAGAATCACAGGCCTAAAGCAGATGCCCTATGCTGACCGTCTAAAAAAACTCCACCTATACTCTGTCACATATCGTCTACTCAGAGGCGATCTTTGCTTAACATACAAGGCCATGTCAAACCCAGAGCTGTTGGACATGCTACACTTAAAGAAATCCCAATCCCTCAGAGACACACGCTCCAGTGATCTAAACCTTGTCATCACATTGAACAAAACATGCTGGAGGGATAGGTTCCTGCTCCAGAGACTCCCCAGACTCTGGAATAGACTGCCCATACATGTCAAGTATATCGCCTCTTTGAAATTACCTGAAATATATGAATTTTTAAATGCAATCCATTAACCAGCTGTATTTTGAGAACACTGCTAATATGAAAAAATATTGGCTAGGAAGCTTAAGTGTCTAAAGGTGAAAAAGGGGATTGTTAAATTAATGGGCAATGTTGTGGCCAAATTAATCTATTAATAAATAAAAAAAGATATTCTGGGGTTTCTGTCAAAAACTTTATTGTGGCCAAGGAATGAGGAAAGACTGGGATAAGAGAATTACAGACTTCCTTTTGGACCTGGAAATACCTAGTTTGACTAAGGCTGAAGTCAACAGTCTTATGTACCCTACTACAGCTGATAAGATCAGGGCTTGCTTGACTAAGCAGTCATCCGGGAAATCACCTGGACCTGATAGCCTTCCAACTGAGCTTTGGAAAAAGGGGATGAAACACTAGTGAAGTCCTGAATAACTTTGTTTTTTAAAGTGCTTAAGGATAAACAAGTCACAAACTCATGGAAAGAGTTGCAATTATTACTAAGGAAAGTAACGACCCCACTAATGCAGTGTTCTATAGGGCAATCTCCATTTTAAACCATGATTATAAGACATTTACAGCAATTTTCACCAAGCACTTGGCCAGATTTTTATCCCAATTAATAGATTTGGTCTAATGTAGCTTCATACCAGGATATCAAACTTTTGAGAATATCTTAAGAACTTTCATAATACAGAAATATGCAGAGGAAAGCAGTTCACCTCCTTCTAAACAGCCTAAATACTGTAAAAAGCCACTGAAAGGGTCCATTGTGACTTGTTATGGACTACTTTGTGTAATTCTGGATTGCCATTTGATATTATAGAATTACTCACGTACTTATATCAGGGAGCCAAAGCCCCTACTGAAGATAGAGGGCAGGCTAATAAGAGCCTTTGAGCTTTACTGGGCCACTAGGCAAGGATGCCTGCTCTCATCACTACTATTCCCCCTTTACTTAGAGCCCTTGGATCAAAAAATAAGACACAGCAATATACTTGGTTTTCAGTGGAATGCTAGACATGAGACATTGGCTTTCTTTGCCAATGATGTTATATGTCTGACTAGGTAACATGAGATTCTATTCACTCTTGTTGGAATCCTGTAATGAATTACCAATGATGTTATGTTTGACTAGGTAACATGAGGTTCTAGACACTCTCATTGGAAAACTGTGCGAGTTTACTGGATACAAAATCAATGAAAATAAGGCAGTGCCTGTTTGTTTCTCCTATCCCCCACCTTTGACATCATCCAGTAATATGCATACCTATGGTGTCATCACATAACAAAATACTTAGGGGCTAGGACAGGCAACAAGAGTAGTGAGACTTCCAGAATCACTAGGGACAGTATATTTAACAAATGCCTAGTATTAGTGAAGAAATGGGAACTATATGGCTTGAATCCAGACAACAAGATTATATCCATTAAAAAATACTCTTCCACAGATTATATATGTTGGCAGGCTTTCATTTTCAATTTTGGGGAACATCATCTGTAATGAAGTGGAGAGGAAGCTGAAGACCTTTATTTGGGAGGGCAAAATACCTAGAGTTAGTTGGGACAAAATCTATCAACCAGAAGAAATAGGGGGCTTAGCAATGCCAGACCTAAGAAGCTGCCATAAGGTGACTCAACTGAAGCGGGCTTATCTTATTCAGGATAAGATCTATGTGTGTAGGTGGAAAGAGATGGCAATATTGCAGGGGTGTCACAACACTAAGACTGAATGACTAAATATTTGGTCATATTTTTCCAAGGAAATAAGGGGGAAGACATATTTGAGAAAAGTATGTTTAGCTAGCCAGAAGATACTAGGGTGCAGAAGGATATAGGGATGGGGGTTGGAAATGTTCTCTCTACAGGAACAAGCAATAGGTAAAAATGGTTAATCCCCTATTGGTCGACTTGAGTCTCCAAAGTGGACCAGCCTATTTTTTTTGGGGGGGGGGGGCACTGAAGGAGAATGAAAACGTGACCTAGAATGTAGTTAGACAGTCTTCACGTGAGGTAAAGTGAATACTTGATATATACTGCTCTAGTGTCAAGATGGAACAGACAGAAAGGAAATATTCAAAAAGAAGGACGGTTAAACCCTGTACAATTAGCCTATGAATAGAAGCTAGAAATAAAGAAGCCAACCCCAAGAAACTGATAAGCAGGATGTACCAAGGAATCATTTCCGATGGGGAGGACAGCTGTTGACATGGCAGCAGGACTGGGAGGGATGTCTAGGGTTGTTTATGCAAAACAGGAGTGGCAACAAATTTGTCTCATTGCAAAGAAGGTCTCTAAGTCAAGGAAATTCCAAATGTTCAATTGGAAATGCCTACACAAATATTTTTATACCCGAGATAGAGTCCATAAAATAAGCCCAGCAGCAAGTCCAAAATACTAGCGATGTAATTTGGGGTTGAATGGAGACTAGAATCACATTTTCTGGGCCTGCCCACAACTAGCTGGATTCAGAAATGATAGCCAGTACCTTATTTATGCAGTGACTGGAAGTAGCTCATGCTCCTCAGCTGAGGTGGGAGGATTAGAGTTCCCAGGCACACTAAAGCACTGGTCTAATTGGTATTGCTGGTTGTTAAGAAAGTGATAACTAGGAGATGGAAAAGCAAGGCAGCCCCCCAGATTAGGGATGGCATATACATTATAAATCATCTAAGAGACTTACAGACTAATAAAGGGAAAAAGACAATGGGTAAAATTTGCAAAAACTAATGCGTACAATGGAATGCTCTCAAGAACTGCCTCCATCCCTTCTTGGACAGTTGAATCAGAATTTAGTATTAGTGGGGGGTAAAATTTGTTTCACTAAAAACAGGACTTGCTATGTAGGAGTTTGGTAACTAGAGGAATGCTGATCAAAGAAATTTCAACCACATAGCTCATGTTTTCAGTTAAGTGTGTTTGTATTTTGGGATTGTGAATATCAGTGGAGTATGCAAACATTTGTAACAAACTATGCATGAGACTGCACTTTGACATTTATGTAATTTAACTACCTGAATAAAGCACTCGTTTTATATAAAAAAGAAAAAAACAAAGTAGGTTTTTCAATAACTTCAAATGAATAGGCTTCACTGACTACTATAAATAAAAGTCACAAATATCAGGTAAAAGAATTTTTGTATACATTACATATGTGTTTAATTCAACCATACTGTTCAAAAAAGTTATCACAGGATCATATGAAGTTATGAAACTATTGGTCCTAGGGCCCTTAACAAGCCTTGCCAAGTTCTACTCTTATTTCAACAATCAGCACAACTACCCCTGTCCAAGCGGGACACAGGTGGAACCCCCAGGCTGAACTTATGGTTACTCATCCAATCATCCAGATTGCGTATGAAGATGGCCAATGAGGTGCTCTGTTTGACATGAAGTGGGAGTCCATTCAAAAGGTATGGTAACCTCTGGGAGACAAATCTGTCCCTCCAGCAGGTTCTAATAAAGTCACATACCAGGTTAAGGTCTTTAGAGCAAGTAACCCATGTACCATTTGACTTGCAGCATTTCCAATAAAGCAGGGTCAAAGATTGGCTTATATGCAATGCAAGGCATAGATTGCCTCTGAGCAGTCTGTATGAAACAGAATAAACTGACAGTGATTTCAGATGATCCACATAGGACAGACGCTGAAGACCTTGAATTATCCTTGTGAGAAACCTTTGTGGCCTCTCCAATTGCTGCATGTGCTTGGAAAGGTACATACCAAAAGGGGAGTTGTACTCAATTATTGGCCTGATGACGGAAGAGTACAGAGGTTATAAAAAGAAGTTATGTTCTTACTATAACGTTCCATGTGAGTTGTTCATCTCGCCTTCATTCTTGCACATGGGTTCCATCGGTTCCGAGTCGGCCGCTTTTACAAGCTGAAGATCTCAGAGTAGCTTGAGGCCAGGTCCCTATCCCATGATGCTCTCTGTCCTACCTCAGATCTAGTTTGCTGCTGCAACAGATCGGAGGTCGTTGGAGAGCTCAGGCCAGTATAGTGGAAATTTTTCTACTTATTGTACCAATATAGCTAAGTATTTTCCAGTTTTTCTGTTTAGACTGCTTTGTTGGGCTGGTTAGCCTTTGTTTAGCTCAACTTTTTATTGTGCTGACGAGAATTTCGTCCCTTTTAAGAGTGGCCGCTCTTAGGCCTTTGACTGTGCTTTAGTTGATTAATGAGTTCTCTATCCTTATTAGTGCGTTTATATAGATAGTTCTTAGAAAGTTAAGGTTTATAGTTGGTTTTTGCTATATTTAGCATGTTTGATAATCTTATAAAGTTAGAATTTATAGTTAACTTTGCAGTATTTCTACTGTTGTTATAGTTGTTGCTGTGTGTGTGTGTGTGTGTGTGTGTGTGTGTGTGTGTGTGTGTGTGTGTTTGCTATAGTTGTTAGACTAACTTAATATTTGTTCTGAATGGTGCATACTGTTGTTTTTCTTGTGAGTATGGCTGATCAAAGAGAAAAGCAGAAATCAGGCTTTAAAAAGTGCCCAAAATGCGGGCAGAAAATGTCTGTCATGGACTCCCATGTCAATTGTGTTTATTGCTTGGGGCCCATTCACCTCCAGGAGGATTGCTCTATCTGCCACTCTTTCAGAAGCCGGGTTCTGCTAGAGCAAAGAAAAAAGCTGGTGGATAGAGAGTGGAATCAAAATCAGCTCTGCTCCTAGAGGCCAGATCCAATTTATAATGTGAAATGAAGGTATGAGGGGTGGCCTATGTGGCTGCCACATAAATGGCTTCCATAGGTAGTCTTGATTGAAAAGCTACCGATGTAGCTAAAGCCCTAGTAGAGTGGCCTTTAAGTTTAGCAGGGAGTTATTTATTCCTCAACTGATAATCAAGGGTAATAATAGAGGACAACCACCTGGATAAGGTTACTTTAGACACTGGTCAACCCTGCTTACCCTCCACATAGGACAGGAAGAGTTGGTCTGATTTCCTTGTTTGCTCAGTCCTATGCAAATAGAAATGTAATTGCCTATGAACGTCCAACTGGTGTAATTTGTGTTCAGCTTTGTTGGAATAATTTGGAAAAAAAGACTGGCAGATTGATGGATTGATTCAAATTATTTTCGGAGGGGACCTTAGTAAGGAACAAAGGATTAGTCCTGAGTGAAACTCTATCCTTATGGAAAACTAGGTAAGGAGGACGAACACAAAGGGCTTGAAGTTCAGAAACTCTCCTCGCTGAAGTAATGGCCACCAAAAAGAGGGTTTTCCAAGTAAGCAATTTCAAGGAACAGGAAGCTGCTGGTTCAAAGGGAGGCAGTATCAAAGAAGCTAGGATCAAATTAAGTCCCACGGAGGTGGGGGATCTCTCACTGGAGGCCTGAGCAAGATTGTTCCTTTCAGAAAGGCTTTGCAAAGCTTATGGGACATGATGCTGGTTTCTGAGAGGCCCATATGGAAATTAGAGATTGCCGCTAGCTGAACTCTAATGGTGGCAGAAGAGGAGCCCGCTTGAAAAAGTTCTGCTAAAAAGTCTAGGACGTTATAGACAGGGGCCGTGAAGGGATCTATATTTCTAGCCTCTGCCCAGAATGAGAAACGTTTCCACTTACTAGCATAAGTCTTCCTGGTTGTAGGTTTGTGCGAAGAAAGGATAATCTCACGCACTGAATGGGGAATACTGGGAAGCCTGGCTAAGGTTGGAAGTGGAGCAACCAAGCAGTGAGGTTGAGAGACTGAAGAGATTGATGCAGCATGCCCGACTGATGGATCAAAAAGTCAGGAACTGGGTCCAGATTCCAAGGCTGCTCTAGAAGGTGACGATGCAAGAACGGGAACCAAATTTGTCGAGGCCAGTAGGGGGGCAATGAGGATCATCCTGCACCCCAGCACGGTAGCTTTCTGAATTAGTTTGGGAATTAAGGGAAAGGGTGGGAATGCATACAGAAGTCCCTGGGGCCAATCGTGAACTAGAGCATCTCTCTGGGCGAGTGTCCGGGAAGAGGGAAGAAAGTGAAGAAACTGTCGCACTTGCTGTTGAGAGGAGTTGCGAAAAGGTCGCAGCAAGGCTGACCCCATTTGCGGAAGATTTTGTCCGCTACTGTCCGATTGAGAGACCACTCGTGAGGCATGAGAATAGTTCTGTTTAGCCTGTCTGCTATGACGTTGGACTTCCCAGGGATGTGCGTTGCTGTCAGAAACCATTGAGAGATCGTCCACTGCCATAGTCTGAGTGCTTCTTGACATAAGGGATAGGACTTGGATCCGCCCTGCTTGTTGATGTACCACACTACAGACATATTGTCTGTCTGAATTGCAATGGTCCCAGTGGGTAGAGAGTTCTGAAGAGCTTGCAACACTAAAAGCACCGCCCTCATCTCCAAGACGTTTATGTGCAAGTGGTACTCGTAGGGTTGCCAGGTGCCCTGGACAGTCCTGCCCTGAAAATGCCCCCCCCCCCCCACCCAATCAGGGAGGCATCCATGGTCACTGTGGCAACTGGAGGAGGAAGGACAAATGGTCTGCCCTGGGGTACTGATGGAGAGACCATCCACCAAGCCAAGTGGTCTTTGCATGATTGTGTAATTATTATCTTGTGAAACAAAGGAAGTTGTTGAAAGGACCATTGGGTGAAAAGCATCCACTGGAGAATCCTCATGTGAAAACGAGCCAAGGGAACTAATATGATCGCTGCTGCCATGAGACCCAAGGTTTTTAGGACGAATTTGGCCTGAATCTTTCTGCATCCCAATAATACCTGTACATGTCAGCGAATGTCTGCCACTCTGTCTACTGGAAGTCTTGCAGACAGATCTTCCGTATTTAATCTTGCGCCTATAAAGGTTAAAGACTGACAAGGCGACAATGCAGACTTTTCGAAATTTATTGAGATACCTAAGTTGGAGCATGTTTGGATGGTATAATCCCTGGCTCTCAGCAATTGATGTCTGGTGGTAGCAGTAAGGAGCCAGTCGTCTAGATACGGAAACACCTGGAATCCTTGCCGTCTCAGGTGAGCGGTAACTACTGCCATGCATTTGGTGAACACCCTGGGGGCTGTGGTGAGACCAAAGGGCAGGGCTCTGAACTGGTAATGACTGGCTCCAAGCCGGAAGCGGAGAAATCTTCTGGAACGCCTGTCCATTTTGATGTGGTAGAATGCATCCTGAAGATCTATGGAGCACATCCAATTGTCCTGACCCAAAAAGGGTAGAATGGACTGAAGCGTGACCATCCGGAACTTCGTTCTTTGAACAGACTTGTTTAGTCTGCTGAGATCCAAAATGGGTCTCCAGTCCCCTGTCTTTTTTGGTACCAAAAAGAACTTTGAGTAAATTCCGGATCCTTGCTGGTCTGCTGGGACTTGTTGGATGGCCCATTTTTTTAGCAGTCTTGAAATTTCTTGTACTGCCTGTTCCCTTAGACTGGGTGGAACATCTGGGATGGGGTTGTTTGTTTTTAAGGGGGTGTGGACAAACGGGATTTTGTAACCTCCAGATATGATAGACTGTACCCATCTGTCTCGAGTGATGAGACGCCAGGCTTCTGGGTACAGAGACAACCTTCCCCTGACTGCCTTCGAAGGGGGACAGCCAGGCAGCCCCTCAGGGGAGCTGGAAGGGCTTGTCAGAGAAAGATTCTCGGCTACCCTGATTCTGCGGACCCCCTCTGCCCCGCGGGCATCTATTGTTGTTTCCTCCTCTGCCTCTGGAGGGAAACTCACCACGTGTGTCAGGCATGGCTCCCTGGGGTTTCCGGAACCACATCTTTCCACTCTTCTGACCCTTAGGGTATGGTCTAGAGGGAGTGGAAAAATGGACTCCCACGGCAGAGTCTTGCCTTCCTGCTCACACCTGGTAAGGGTATCTTTCACCTGAGGTCCAAACAGAGCCAAACCATCAAAAGGGGCGTTGGTGAAGGACGCCTTGAAGGGATCAGCGAAGTTACATAACCGCATCCAGGCATGTCTTCTCAAAGCCACGCCTGTGCCTGCGGTCCTACTCGCCCCATCAGCCGCATACAAAATGAGCCGTATGGAAGAGTTGACGACAGAATTAAGAGTCGCTAGCTGGGAGTTCATCTTATCTTGAGCCCCCGCAGCTCATGGATCTTGCAGGGTATCTCCTAGCTCCTTGAGGAGATCCCTCTGAAGACGGGTGAAGTGGCACAAATAATTCAGCGACCGCATGGAGAAGGTCGCTGAGGAAAACATCCACTTCCCATATCTATCCATCGTCCTAGACTCTTTATTAGGGGGATGGACAGGTACAGAAGTGTCAGCCAACTCCTTTTTCGTGGCAGCTGCTACCACCATGGCATCAATGGGGACACCCTTAGTCAAAATCTGTTTATCTTGAGGGGCCGTAATAAACTTAGTGGGCCTGCGGGGGGGCGGGGGGTTGGTTCCAGTGTGTACGGAGCTGACCATGCCTTCCGAGCCACTACTTCCATCAATGGATCGAAGGGCAGGGACACCCAGGAGGTGGAGGGGTGAGAACCAAACGCATCCAAGCATACTGACTCGTCCTCAGAAGGGTTAAGGGCAGACCAGTTTCCCCTCTGCTTAAGGATTTCAAGGATGTCTGAGAAAGAGACATCTTCAGAGGGGGATCTTGGGGACCCTTCCAAATCCTCCAAGTCAGTATCTGACGTGACAGGCTCTGGGTAGTCAACATGTTTCCTCTTACATTTCCTCTTTCGAGGGGACTCCTCTGAAATCTAAGGGGAGGCCTCGGAAGAGGAAGATACACCCAGTGGGGTGACCTGGAGCGTTTGATCCCCTCGCTTGGGGTCTGGAGGAGGGGCAGAAACCGAAGCAGGCACCCTGGAGGGAGGAGCTGAAGGGGCTGATCGAGGTGCAGACTCAGAAGTCAGCACGCTCCTCATGACCTCGAAGGTGCCCGTGTCCGGCAGAGAAGAGGGCCCCCGCTCAGAAGAGACAGGAATCCTTTCCAGCACCGAAAGGGACAGCTCCGAGGCCAATGCAGGAGCCGAGCTTACCTGCGCTGAGGCTCCGAAAGGGAGAACGGGGTCGGACAAGGGTCCGATGCCACTTGCCCCCTCGGAGCCGACGAGGGAGTCTCGACACCCAGATCCCTCCAAGGACGGAACCATTGAAGAAATCGGAGCCGACAAAGGAGCCGAAAGGGGAAGCATCGGCGCCGACGTTTCCAGGATCCGAGCCCCAACAAGCTCCGGCTCCGAACTGACAGGAGGAGACGGAGGAGGAACTACTTCAGAAACAGGAACAGCCACAGCCTGATGAGGAGGGCTAGTTAACATTTTAGCCAGGGCCTGCGATTTGAGGAGTCTACTAACCACTCTCTCCAAGTCATGATCGGATAGCCTCGAGGACCGAGAAGAGTGGGACCGATGGCTCCGTACAGACTGTAGCAAAGGCGATCCCGGAGCCAAGCGAATCAACTCTAGGGATGGTGACCTGGATCGCTTACGGCTCCCTGATGGCTCCGACGCCAAGGTTGGAGCCGAGAGAGATTTAGATACTTTGGTTCCGGCCAGAACCGAAATTGAAGCAGACACTCCACCTGGCGACGGCTCCGTACTGGGAGCCGATGGCTTGGTGGGCTTAGGGGTTTTCGCTGGCTGAGACTTCACCGGAGACCCCTCGGGTTTTAGTAACCCCCTGAGAATCAGCTTGTTCCTACGCTCCTGCAGGACTCTCGGACTAAAGGCATGACATACCGAGCAAGAGTCCTGTAGGTGTAGGGCACCTAAACAATAAACACAAGAAGTGTGACCGTCTGTCAGAGACATTTTCTGACAGCACGAGTCACACTTCTTGAACCCTGATATCTTGGTATCCTTTGACATGTTAAAGAAAAAAGGAATACCGATGGATGAATGTTAGACTAGTGCAAACAAAAAACTCACACACACACACACACACACACACACACACACACACACACACACACACACACACACACACACACTAGTCCCACACCTTCACACAAAAAACTAAAGGTAACAATACTAACAAAACTAAGAGACTATTATCTTAGACTACAAAGGCTAAACACTACTTCCTACTGGACCAATTTAAAAGGGAAGGGGATAGCCTCTAATTTAAACGGCCTACTTAGGGAGATGGGGGGGGGGACTCTCTAAGTAAAAACGAGTTTCCCAAAGGTCAGAAAACACAGGAAAAAGACTAATCTACAGTACTACTCTAATTAAACAAGAAACTTGAAAAATATACACTAAAAGTTTAACTACTAATATTACAAAAAAATGAATACGACCTGAGCCAGTAAAGCGCAACCTCGTAGCTGAAGCGGCAAATGAGATCTGGGGTCTACCGCCAGGCATTGTGGGATATAGGGAGGCCTCGAGCCAGTAAGTAGCTCTCGAGCTTTAGAAAATGGCCGAGTCGGAGCCGAAGGTCGGCTCTGAACCCAACCAGCAAGAATGAAGGCGAGAGAGACAACTTAACATGATGTGTTTCCAGTTTAGGGCTCACTCCCTCTTATTCTTAGACAGCAATTTATTCCTCTTGTTGTAAAGCCTGTTATGGCAGGGGCCTGTTTTTGTCCTATCAAGTACAGCACAGTCAATGCAGTTATATAGGTGTTTGTATAAAGCATTGGTATAGAACTCAGCATAGCTGTCAGTTCCATCTGGGAGGGGTATTTACACCAAATTATAAGAAGTTATAATTTGCTTTGGAGAAGTTTTTTAGTTTAGTTGCTGCTGGGGGGAGGGGGTTCATGTGTGATAGTTACTTTGAATGAGACTTATCTGTGGTCCGATCTCACTAGTGAAGACCTCACAGTTGCTACAGTGGTCCCTCATATTGGTAAACACCAGTTCCAGGATGTTGGCACCCCCTGTGGGGATGTCAACCATCTGGTCCAGTGCATTGGAGTTAAAGTCGAGGAACCTTTGGGCAAGTGAGTTTGAGCATGAGTAATTTACCCAGTCAATAGATGGGTAGTTAAAGTCACCCAAAACCAGGGTGTTCGGATGTATCTTTACAGACTCAAGTAGATCCAAATAGGCAAAGTGGGTGTCCTGATTTATGGAAGAGGTCCTGTAGCTGGCAATGACTTGAATAGGTGTCCTACCAACAGTTAATTCAATCTAAAGTATCTCCAGGGAATTGTACTGTTTAACCAGTCTGGGGGTGTATTTATCATTAATAAATATCGATACACCATCTCCTTTAGTTTTCATGCCTTCAGTTTGTGGTCTGAACGGTTGGAAGGAGGTGTAGCCCGGTATGGTTGGGGTGCTCTCCACAGACTTGAACCAGGTCTCTGTGACTGCACTCCAAGGTAAGGACTGCTTCCAGTGAGTGCAGTTTCATGTTAAGACTCCAAGTGTTTAGCAGCATAACAGTGAGGTTGTTTTTAGATGGAGTTTTTACATCAGGAATTTTGTCCTTGAGACACTCCCTAAAAAAGGCACTATGGGGGTGGAAAGAGCCTTAACCAGTAGCTGAAATCCCAGGGGTGATAGAGGAAGACCATCTCTGGCAAAGCATCAAGGTCTGTCAGTCATGTCATCCCAGGCTGACAGATACTGTATCCCCTTGAATGACACCAGAAGCTAAGCCAATTATTGAACTCAATCATTTTCTGTTTGTATTGAGGCATCATCCTAGGTGAAGACAAAATGCTGCTTAAGGCTAGGGACATACCTGCTTGAGACATAGTCTGAGAGCTCAGTCATGTCTCTCTTCATATAGTTCATAGAGGTACATCTCAAGTCATTCACACCAACATGGACTATGACAGAGTCATAACAGTACCTGTTTTTGAGAGACTTGAGTGCATGTGTGATACGGCAGACCCTGGCAACTGACAGACAGCTGACCGTGATCTTCTCCTTGTCCAGCCTGGTGAGAGGGACATCTGTGTGTCTCACAATGGAATCAACTATGACTAATTTGTTTGGCTTTGTGTTTTGCCTTAAGGGTTGGACAGCTGAGACACTGGGGTGACAGCTATTATATGTATTGTGTTCTGCAGAGGAAGAGGAAGTATTATGTGTAGCGTGCTTGTGTTTGTATTTCGGTGTATTTCTGGTGAGAACTTCTGCATATGTAGGTATGTGTGATGTGGGTTTGGGTGAAGTAGGCGGTGAGGTGTGCATGCAGACAACCCGCTCATTGTCATATGTACTTACTGGTGTGCAAGAGAGCATAGATTCAAGGTTGTTAATATAGTTATATCTCTCACAAGTTGAGCTTGTGTGGACTACGAGTAGAGGGTTGTCAGTATACATGAGGTAGTTGCTACACTGCTTAGGATGCCCATGTCAACCAAGCTGGTTGGGGAAACTATGGGAAATTGTCTGTCCATAGTGTTAGGTAAACTTATATGGTCAGGAAAGGAGGTCACACTTAGGAACGGTTAGTGTGTGAGAGGTGTGATGGTACCTCTGAGGCTAGGCTTAGTGTTCAACCTGACAGTAGAACAGGGCCACGGAAAACCTCTGGAGGACTACAAGCAAAGTGTTAAGGGAAAATTTAACAAGCAAAATGTTTGCATCTATAATCATCGATGGTAACCACTTATGCAGCAGTGCGCAATGGTGCACTACTCAAACAAGCGCAAATGCAGCGCTTAAATAAAACAAGAAGTAACCCTTTTAACTCAAACTAGCCAGTAAGGAAGCTCTCTCTAAGCTCTTGTCCAGTCACCTTCAAGTAGGTGGAACCAAGACAGCACTCTCTTCCCGCAAGGGTGCAGAAGGGACCTCTCCACCAAAGATGGCTTGAATTTGAAGCTCAGAAGTTACAAAACAGACCCAGAAACTGCAAACCTTGAGTTGGGCAATGCTACAGCTGAACTAGTATAGTTTACAGTAAAATGAGGCAAACAGTCAGTTCAGACAATTCAAACAGACAGTAGAATGTAAATACAATTAAAAGTGCTATACAAGTGCAAAAACAGGCACTTAAAGTTAGTTGGGAGCAACGGATGCCTCAGATCTTTCAGTATTTCAGTGAAGAAATGGTTTTAGTGCTCAAGTGATACAAAACAGTCTGAATTCAGGAAGTCTGAATCCAGTCTATGCTATGAAATGCAGAAGCACCAGAAATCCAAAGTATATGCATCAAAAAGTAAAATGAACAGATCAAGCAGATGAGCAGTAATTACAGTTGTAAGAGGAATTCAATTAGCAGACAATCTACAAAATGCAGTAAAATACAGCTGCACAGTTTAAACAAAACGGATATGCAGCAAATATTGTTTTAGTTAATCAGAAGTGCAGAAAACATTTGAAAATAAGCACTTATCTTTTGTAGCTTCACAGCAGGTTTTTGGAAAACAGCACAGCAAGGACATAAGGCCTAAGTGACTGCAGCTTTGAGCAAACAAGCACAAACTGGTTCAAGCACTGGCTATTTAAGGCAGAGAAACAAGAACCAGACAAAGTTCAAATTATCCAATCAAAAACACCCTAACCAGAGCCCTGTAGCAGTAACTCTAGCTAGATCAGACCAAATGAAAACCTTCTCCCACGAAGTACAGCTAGGTCTCTCCAGACAAAAGATAACTATACTACAAGCTCCAAAGGTCACAAAATTGTACTAGATTCAGCAGACCCTGAACCTAGTCTATGCTAGTGCTTTTTTTCCAAGTGCATCAACGAGTAAAATGAACAGAACAAGCAGATGAACAGTAATTAGTTGTCAGAGGAATTCAATTAACAGACAATTTAAAAAATGCAGTAAAAAATATAGTTGCACCGTTTAAGCAAACAGATAAGCAAAGCAGCAAATATTGTTTTAGTTAATCAGAAGTGCAGAAAACAGTTGAAGACAAGTACTTATCTTTTGTAATCTCGCAACAGATTTTTGAAAAACAGCACAGCTAGCGCAGAAGGCCTAACTCACTGCAGCTTTGGGCAAACAAGCAAACTTATGGCTGAAATATCTGGAGTCAACATCTTATGACAGACGGTGTCAATCACAGTTTGCAACAGAAGAAACATTTCAACAGAGACTTTATTTCCATAGTTTAAAATTGTTATACAACAAGAGCTGATCATTGCAATGCTTTCCATATTTCCCGTATTAAATGGAATATTTACTCATCTCCAAAATTCCGAAATAATGAGACATTTCATTGTCTGGAACATTACAAGTTTCACAAAAGCTATGTTTTATTACCAGGAAACAAAATACTTCAAAAACTGTGATGATTTAACCTGACATACTCCAAACAGAATTTCTCCCACGCCAGGCTTGAGTAATTTAAACCACATTTGTATGGCCTAGAGGGTAGCAAGAATATATGTTAAGAAGGCTTTAAGTGCACCCCAGGGCAGATGGTTTTAATAAGCTGAATATGGCCCTATCAGAACTTAATTTAGTGGCTGGGACTGGAACTTTGAAATAAATATGAATTATTACTGACTGCTGGGAATCTTTCTATCACAGACTAAATGAAGTTATTAATAAGTGCATTCCCATGGACAAATCTCATATAGAAAAACAAAAATGTACTTCATGGTGGAACATGTCAGTTTGTAGACTATCACTAGGCAGTACACCAAAATTTTCCAACTCTTCTACATAGGAAAATTATTAATGCAGAGAACTGTAAGGAATGTTATGACAGCATATGAGAACAGATATGTTGTAAACATTAGGAACATGGTTTTAAATCCCACCCCTGTTCTTTCACTGACTTTTGGATATGTTCCAATATACCCTATCCTCTGCTCCTTTCTACCTGCATAACTCCTTACCAGACAATCCTAGACATGTCCTTGTACCAGGTGGGCCCCCTAACTTCTGGGCGACTTGGCCTTGTGACATAATTCCAACAGCTGGAGATTGAGGACACTATGGTGATCAATTTACTTTGCCCCGTGAGACACAATCTAGTGTAGTTTATTACAGACCCTATCCATGAGGAACAACAAATAATGATGTTGATGTGTCCATCACTCTCCCATATTCTCTGCTGATGAACTGTAAGGCTTCTGGTCTCCATCAGTGATCACACAGGCCTCTCCCTGTGATACGGCAGCTGACCATTTAGTACTTCATCAGCTACAATTTTTCTTTTACAATTATGTTAAAAGAGATAATTAATCATACATCATTTAAGAATAGGAATAATGGTATTACTAATAGCTGCAAAATAACAAAACTATTTTCCAAGACATTCATTGATGAAAATAAGACCTGTATACTTCCTCCCAACATCTTTGAAGTAAAAAATATAACACAATTGTCCAAAAATAAGACAGAAATGAGTCAAGTTATCTTCATATAAAGTTAAAGGACATTCAGTTGCAGATGCTGATGGTCTAAATAGATAATTCATTAGTTAGCACCTTGTTTAATTTTACTTGTCCAATATTTCTTACATTGTAATTTTGTTCCTAAAATACGGAAAATGGTTACAAATGCCCCAGCTCATAAGGGTTGCGGCTCTAGTGTTTTAAACAACTATAGGTAAATTAGCCTTACTAAAATCTTGAGGAAAGGCTTTGAGTGGGTAATCTTGAAAACAAAAGCTAATTACTACCAGTACTAGATCTGGTTTAGTATGGCTTTACTCTAGACCAACCATGTACTATGAACCTGATATACTTTTATAGTAATACAGTGAAACACCTGTGAATGTTATAGTTTTTGAACCTAGTTAAGATTTTTACCTCAGTTCCCCATTGTGAAGTATTGCTTGCATACTTCATATAAGCAAAGGGTAGCCGCTAACATAATCAGATAGATAAGAGAGTGGCTTATGAATCCCATGTTTGTTGTTAAAATTACAAACATTACTTCTACAAGGGGGAGCCTTAAGAATCTGTTTTCTTCGGTATATAATATTTTCATCTCTTTCCTGTTATGCAACACATGTGGAATAATAAATCTGCCAAAGATTCCAATGTAGCAGCCATGGCAATTGGCTCTGAAGTCCACTAAAATTTAGAAAGGTTGATGGACTCTTTGTATTCGTGGTCTGCAAACAGCCATGTCCAGATTAATGTTTAAAAAGTGTTCTACACTGCAATTAAACAGTAGCAATAAATAATATCTATACTAAGATAATAACCAATTGTTAGCAGCACTGCATTACTTCAGGAACCAGGATGTACTTGTTGATAAGAAGCTTTAGTATTAGTGTACAAACTATTGTGAAAGAATGCCATTATACCATAAAAAATACTGTGTACAATGTCATTAATGCAATCTGAGGTACTGCTGCCACTGATCAAGGCCTTTGCTAAATTCCAAACAAAATACTTTGACACGTTTTGTGCCTATCCTATGAGAAAAGCCAATGACGTTTTGCCAAAAAATCCTGTTGTGAAAAAAAGTCCTTCTTTGAATATTTTTCCTATTTGAAACCATGTATTTATTTATTTTACATTAGTTAAACTGTTAAACAGGCTAATGCTGGGGCAAATTTTCAGACACAAACAGTACCAACAAACAATAAGAAAATGGGCAACCTGTACATCAGCACTCTGACTGGAGAAAGAACATTCTCCAGCAGGGTGTTAATGTACAAGTAATGTCTGCTGATAAACGAGTCCAACACTTCACGGCAGTATATTAAGCTGCCATGGAGCTCAGACAGGAAGCTAACGGCCACCATTTGTTTTATGCACGCTAAGCAGCACTTTTGCTATTTAGCGAGTGTAAAAGTAAAAAAAAAAAAACAGAAATAAAAGTGTGTGCTTGCGTGCATGTGTGCGGTAATCCTAAACCTCTTGTTCAGTTTCTGTAGGTTCTGCTTATTCCATTTGACTCTTGCCCTTGTCTCCTCCCAAATAAAATCCTTCAGCACTTTATTAATTAATTAATGACCGTCCACAACTTCTCCTCAGGGTGAAAATATGCCTGACCTGTGTATAAAATTAAAGGGACAAAAAACATTTTTTACTGCTTGTATCTTGTTATTTATATCCATAAGCAAGAGCCTCCAGTTACTCAGTTTTTGTATTATCTTTTGTTTAGTCTCTTCCCATATGTGACACCCCACCACTGGACCAGTAATCGAGCAGCCTCAATACTCACCACTGGCAACAGTAGGGGACATACACTGAGAGGATGACAAGGTACACACACAGTATTTCCAGATGTAGCTCTCTGAATCAAATACAGTTACTGTTAAAAGCACACAAACACCACATTCAGTCTGTGGCTGGTTTCACCCACTTTCTCCAGATCCCCAATAAGCCTCCCCAATGGCACAGCTATAGAGTTGAGATCTCAGCTGAGTGGCCAAGCCAAGACCTCCAGCACCCTCTCTGTCCAACCAATGCTTTGTGTCCATGTCCAAGTAGCTGACAATGCACACTCTTTGAGGTTTGATTTACACAAACACACACCTGGGAAAAGCTGGCACAGGTTTACTAGCAATGCCCCCTTTTGCCCAGACTACAAGGTAGTTATCACTGCCACCAGCCAACTTCTTATCAGTCACTTTAAGGCCCTTAACAAAGGGTGTCCAATCATACTGCGTAATATTAATATTAATACAAATGGTAGTTTCACCAAGAACAAGGCTATTAGGAGTGGCCCATACAGTGTCACCAAATAAATATGCAAGTACTCTCAAAACTTAAATGCGTCTCACAAAGATCAGCCACAATAAAAGGTTTAAATATATTTGACAATAAATAATAAAAGAACAAGAAAAATCCCAGTGTATATATATTCACAGTGACATCAGAGTTCAAAACCACAGAAAATATTAAAACAACATTACAGGACAGCCTCAAATAAATAAGGAAAGACATCTATACTGTGCTTCACTATATTCCTGACTGAATCTAAGAGAATTACTATACCCTAGTTAACCCACTTAAGAGCAAGGCAGATGTGGTGAATGGATCTTCTAGTTGTTGTGAGGTCCAAGGCAGAATACAGAATGCCCTCTTTCTCAGAGAGTTCTCAAATTAATATTTCAAATATTACTGCTGGGATAGCTTGCAGAATGACATCATTTCTTACCATCTGACTCTATCCCAGGTATAATCCCCACTGCTGGAAGCTAGCAGTATTTAGGATCTACCTGTGAAAATACATGGACCTCAGATCTTTGGCAGATGTTGGAAGTCATAAAACAATCACATTCCTTCAGATTTCAAAACTAGTAATTATTTCATCTTAAAGACAAGTCTCTAAACAGTTACAATAGTGCATGTACATTTCTGTTCTCTTCCAATAGGGCACACTGTGGATCAATTTTAAATACAAGCATTTTGCAAATACCATTTTCAACACACAGATCTGTACAAACAAGTTTGATATACACATACAACACAGTTCCAATACAGTTGTAATACAAGCATCTTCTATAAATCACACTGATATTCACAAATGACATAATTATTTACAAAATTCCAGCTAGCTGGGCTGGCAGTATCTCCTTTCGTCACACTTTTAGCTATCATAACCGAATCCTGTTTAAGCCATACTCCTAAATACTTCATTTTATCATGTCCCCATAAATATGGGCATTATTAAACCAGTTTATGTGTGGGTACATAGTTTATAGCTATAGCCTTTGTTTTATTTTAATTAATTTTATAGCCCGAAAAAAAATGGTACCGTCTCAGAATTTTCCACAACACTGATATGTCATTTTCTGGTTCCATCAGGTACAAAATAATATCATCCACAAATAAAGCCAACTTTTCTTAAACACCATTTCAGAGTACCTTATTTTCTTTGACAGTGGTTCTAAATAAAACGTAAAAAACAAAGGGGAAAGGGGACACCCTTACCTGGTTCCTCTATCCAGCTACAACTTATCAAAGTGGAATCCTCCTACTTTGAGTTTTGCTTCTGATCCCACATATATCCTTCTACAGTAATTAACGTTATTGTTCTATCAGGAAATGCAAATCCTTCCACTGCCCTACTGATAAAATACCTGCTTACTCAGTCAAATGCTTCCTTCTGGATCATCATTGTTCTATTAACACTGTCAAGTTCATAGGTTCATAGGTAGGTACTAGGCTATTGGCCCTGGGGCCTATACAAGCCCAGCGAAAAAGGTACCCTGGCTTTTGCCACCCAAGAAAATAATTTTCCTGTGCCACTGTTGAGCAGAGCCACAGAGGTGATCCCCAGGGTGAATTTCCTTGTTACCATCCAATCATCAAGAGTTTTCTTGAAGAGTGCTAATGAGGAGCTTTGTTTGGTATAGATAGTTTATTCCAGAGTATGGGAAGTCTTTGGGACAGGACTCTATCCCTCCGGC
Organism: Protopterus annectens; assembly: GCF_019279795.1. Taxonomy (NCBI): domain Eukaryota; kingdom Metazoa; phylum Chordata; order Ceratodontiformes; family Protopteridae; genus Protopterus; species Protopterus annectens. Next base: position 363,534,146 of record NC_056738.1, read on the forward strand.
ATGTTCTGTTTATTGTGGTGACAAGGTTTAGGTCCCTAGAGTGTGTAGCTCGGAGGGATTGGGATTTCTTTAAGTGGAGCATGTCCAACAACTCTGGGTTTGACATAGCTTTGTATGTTAGGCAGAGATCACCTCTGAGTAGGCGATATGCGATGGAGTAAAGCTGGAGTTTTTTGAGATGGTCTGCATAGGGCATCTGTTTGAGGCTGGTAATCCTCTTTGTGAGGTATTTCTGCAGCCTTTCCAGTTGTTGTAGATGTCTTGTACATACCAAAAGGGGCGTTGTACTCTACACTGAGTTTAATGAGTGATGAGTAGAGGGGAACAATGACTTCTTTTTTTCTGGATGAGAAACCTTTTGTGATGAGGTGTGCCACGTAGAAGGATTTCCTGACTACTGTGGCAATGTGATTATCAAAGGAGAGACTACTGTCCACCTGTGTCCCGAGGTCTCATCACATTTTCGGTGTTAAGTATACTACCGCCTATGTTGTAGTTCATGGGTACAGAGTTTTTACCAAAGGGGATGACAATGCACTTTTTGGCACTGAGCTTGAGCCCATGGCTTTGACATCAGGCATCTGTCTCAGTGAGGCCCTTTTGTAGGATGTCCATATCGTTAGGAGTTTCGATTATGGCTCCTAGTTTGCAGTCATCTGCAAACTTTGTTAGCCAAAGACCTTCTGTGGTTGGTATCTACTTCTCTGAAGTACAGGCTAACAGGAGAGGACCCAGGACTGAACCCTGTGGTACTCCACTTGTCACTGGTCTGAAGTCGGATATGGAGTCTGCTACTTTCAGAGTGTGGGTTCTGTCGGTGAACCAGTTGGCAACCCATCTTGTGACATAGGGATTTATACCTAGCTTAGTGAGTTTATCTATAATTCCAGAGTGGGGGATGGTGTCGAAAGCCTTGGCAAGATCTAGATAGGCTGTGTGAACCACCTTACCCTTGTCTACGGCTTTGGTGACTGCTTCAAAGAAGTCTATCCCATTTAGGAGACATGATCTGTCTTTTACAAACCCAAACTGGGTGGGGTCCAGAGTTTGGAGATTACCAATGTCTTTGTTTATAAGTTCCACGATGATACGTTCCATGGCCTTGCAGACCAGGCTCGTCGGGCTAATGAGGTGGTAGTTCCCGGGGTCCGTGGTGGCTCCCCCCTTGTGGAGTGGGATAACCGTTGCTGTGCGCCATTTAGCAGGCACAAAGCCTGAGGTGAGGCTATGATTGAACATGGTACTTAGGCGGGGTGCCAGTTCGTTCTGCAGTTCATGTAGAACGCAGCCTGGGATGTTGCCTGGGCCCATGGATGCTGTGGTCTTGGCTTTGGAGAGTGTGGTTTTTACCTGTGCAGCAGTGATTACAGGAACTTTGCATTCTTCCGGTATAGAGATGGGCTCTTTAGGGGGTGAGGGGGGGGGGTAAAGTTTGCACTGAGCCTATCTGCCAGAATGTTGGCAATATCAGTTGGGTCTGTATATTTAGTGCCATTGTGCTGTAACTCAGAGCAGATCTGAGTGTTGCCATTGAGATTCTTGACATAGCTATAGAATGCACTGTGGTTGTCTTTAGAATCGGTGGCGATTTTGTTTTCATAACTAGCTTTAGAGGATTTTATCAGGGATTGCAACTTCTTACTGAGGCTGACCAGGGAGCTCCTCCACTCGTGGGATTTTACTGTCTTTTGCAACAGATTCTTCCTTCTGTTGTACAGTTTGTTTATGGCAGGGGACCACCAGATTGGCTTCCTGTTTTTGGAAGATAGCGTTCTGGTTCTGTTTGGGATAGCACGATCCATGCACTCATGTAAGTGCTTATAAAGTGCAGTTGTGTAGGATTCAGTAGTCGTAACTGTATTGTCCATCTGCATGGGTTGAAGTTCACCACTTCTGTCTTAAGAAGCATGAAGTTGGCCCTGGAGAAATTTTTTACCATGGTTTCCTTAATGGGGCGTGGGGGCAGGATGTGGATATCTAGGGTAATTAGCTTATGGTCGGATCAGGCCAATGAGGCACTGACTTCAGGTGTGGAACACCGATCACTTATGTTGGTAATGACTAGATCTAGGATATTGTTACCCCTGGTGAAAGTGTGGATAAATTGATCCAGAGCATTAGAGTTTATGAATTACAGAAAGTGTTGAGCGAAGGAGTTGGTACATGAGAAGTTTTCCCAGTTAATGGTGTGGTAGTTGAAATCGCCCATTATTAGGGTGTTTGGTTGAAATCTAATATTTTCCAGTACATCAAGAAAAGAGGAGTGGGAATCCTGGGGCATGGTGGGTGATCTGTAGCAAGCTACAATTTGGATTGCAGTTTTGCCCAGAGTTAGTTGCACTAGGATAACCTCGGCTGCATTATGCTGAGCAACTAGCCTGGAGGTGTGGATATCCTTAATGAATATGGACACACCTCCACCTTTGGTGTTCCGGTCCAGGTTACATGGCCGAAAAGTGTGGTATGATTTATAGCCTGGTAGTGCAGGGGTGCTATCTGGAGCCTTGAACAAGGTCTCAGTCACTGCACAGATATCGATGTCTTCTTTTAAGGAGTGCCTCAAGTGAGTGCATTTTGAGATTTAGACTTCTAGCACTGAGTAGCATCACCCTCAGTTTTTGCTTGCCTGTTCCGGTTATGGTGGTGAATTTGTCATTTGAACCTTGCCTAAAAAAGGCACTATAGGGGCGGCAAGAACCTTAGCCAGTATCCGGAATCCCAGGGGTGACAGGTGCAGGCCATCTCTGGCAAAGCATCATGGTCTATCGACCATGTCATCCCAGGCATTCAGATACTGGACCCCTTTAGAATGACACCAGAAGCTTAGCCAATTGTTGAAGTCAATCATTTTGTCCTTGTACTGCGGCATCATTCAGGGTGATGGCAGAATGCTACTCAGGGTTAGGGTCATACCTGCCTGGGCTACAAGATCAGAGATCTCTTCCATGTCTGTTTTCATGTAGTCCAAGGAGGTGCGTCTCAGGTCGTTCACACCAACATGGACAATGACAGAGTCATATTTGTACTTGTTGTGGAGTGAACTGAGTGCGTGGAATATGTGGCGGATCCTGGCACCTGACAGGCAGCTGACAGTAACTTTCTCCTTGTTTAGCCTGGTGAGTGGGACATCAGTGTGCCTGACTATAGAGTCATCTATGTCTAGTGTGTTGGTGTACGTTGTTTTGCCTTATTGGCTGTGGTTGAGTGGCACACTGAGTCTGCAGGCTATGTGTAATTTGGGTTGCGTTGGGGGTGGAGGGTGCTTGCATTTCTGCTTAGGAGGTCTCTGTTGCTTGAGCAGATTATTACTGAGAGCCTCCGCAAATGTTTTTGTGTTTCTATGTGTGGATTTTGGTGGTGTAGATTTAGTGAGACTATGTGATGAGTGTGGTGTGGTGCAAGTATTTACCTTCTCCTCTTGACTGTCAAGTTCATTCTTGATTGGAGAGAGTATTACCTCCAGTTTGGCTAGACAAGTGCATCTCTCACAGGTTGTAGTGCTGGGTGGTAGGAGGAGAGGGTTGTCTGTGTACATGAGGCAATTTCTACATTGCCCCAAGATGCCCAGATTCATCAGATAGACAGGAGAGAACACTGGGAGCTGACCCTTGGACATGCCTGAATAAAAAACTATTTTCCTCTAGATAAGTGAGGAAAGTGAGTACAAGAGCTGTTTTTCTCTAAGTAAGTGAGGAAAGTAAGTATCAAAACGGTTTTCCTCTAGGTAATGAGGAAGGTTGAGTGCTGTAGTAATTAGTAGGTTATTTAGTGCTTACAAGTTCTGAACAAGTGCTGATCACGAATAAGCAAATTCAAGTGCTAAAACTAAGAATCTGTATCTGGACTAAACTAGTTACAGGAAAGGGGGGAAACAAGTGCAAATGTGGGCTTTTAAATCAGAAAGTTGAGAGAGATGGAAAAACTGCCCATACGGCCAATAACTACAATTTCTGGGCCAGAACCACTCCTTATGTGGTAGATAGGTTACCTAGTGCTTACCACTCCCACTGACAAGCTAGAAGGCTTCCCTCCAACACAGAAAGCTTGGGGGTGCTCAGAAGCTTACATACAGTCCTGGATACAGCAAATCTGACCCTGGACTACACTAGTTACAGGAAAGGTATTTTTATATATATATATATATATATATATATATATATATATATATATATATATATATATACACACATATATGTACATATATAGAAAAGTAACTAAAACAGCAGTCAAAACAATTCAAATGCAGTGCAAGCTAGCACACTTGAGTATGTAGCAATGTTAGACCAAACAGTTTAAAAAATGCAATTAAATTAAAAAATGACTAAAAACAAGTGCAGAAGGAGTCTAATAGGTAGAATGAGGTAAAGAGATGGGACTGGGGGGAGTGTCCCAGATCAAATCTACAGTGGGGGCGGGCAACTGCAAAAGCCTCCAAATTTAAACACAAGAATAAGGAGGGTGGTTATGGGAAAACTAACACCTTCAGCACAGATCTGAAAAACTATACAGTGAAGCAAAAATAACAGAGAACAACTCTGAAGTCAGCCAGCAATGATATAAAATTAGTCAAACAACAATTAACAGTACACAACTCTGAAGTGCCAGAAAAATATACTCAGCTCTGTATATCTCCAGATAGTTTGAAGAGCACTCTGTCAGGACACATGAAGGCTCCAGCAATGATATGCTATGATAGTGTTTGACTCCCCTCCACAAAACCACATTAGTCCATGTGTATAAATACTGGCATCACCTTTGCCATTCTTTTAGCCATTATTAACATAAATACTTTATAATTATGGTTAAGATTTGAAATGGGCATATATAAAGCTGAATCACATGGGTCTTTACTGCCTTTAGGTATTACAGCCACTACATCTTTTTTCTAGGATGTTGGTTCCTCTCCTCCTTGTAAAACACTGTTAAACAAAGCCTTGCAGATCTTTATCACTTTCTTCCCTCCTAAGTTCCAAACTTCCAACAGAATATTATCTGTTCTTGGAGACCTTCCATTAGATTAGTTATACATCACAACTTTTATCTCATCTCCTCCTATCTTAACTGTTAGCTGTTAAGCCTCATCTAGCTCTAACCATTGTACATTAAAGTCTTCCATAAATATTTCCATTTGTGGTTATTCTTGATTTTCCCACTTCTCTGCTTTCTACAAATGTTCACAAATTTTCTAAAATAGCTCTAATATCTCTACAGGATCTCTGGTTATTCTTCTTGTTATAGGCTCGCCAAGTCTGGCAACAACCATTTCTATTTTCTGTTGCTCGAGTCATTGTGTCAAAAGTTTTTATGCTCTGAAGTTATTATCAAAAAAACAGTTGCTTAATAGCAATCTTTCTAAACTCATACATATTATCAAAGTAATCCCTTATTTTCTATTTAGCACTCTGCAATTGCACCTCCTCTTTTCTGTGAGATTCCCCTTATTTTGTAATACTTTAACCTTTGCCAGCCCTGCTAAATAATTTTTATTACTTCTTAACCAGATATCTTTTTCTTTTATTTCTACCCTATTTTTATTTTATCCCAATCACTAGCCATAACGTCTGGATTACATTCTATCTTCCCTAATAACTCCTAAATAATTTCCAATACCCATTACTTAAATCCCTTTCTTTTTAAAAGGTAGGTGGGAAAGCATCAGTGTCTCCTCTTTGCTTCACTACCCTTCATTTTCATCTTAGTAATTATTGGTGCATGATCTGAAATAGTTATTGGATATATATGAAAATTCTCAGTTAAATGGACATGTTCCTGTGAAATGCAAGTTCTATCAAGTCTAGTCCAGTTATTGTACCTTGGGGAATAATGTGTAAATTATCTTCGAGTTCCTGCTACTGAATTTGCTTACTTCATACCAAATATTTTTCATAAATTTTTTATTAAGCACCCTCTTTTGCTATATTTTTTTCTTCAAGGCCCCACAGATACATCCTCATTGTTGCAAATCAAATTCTACTCACCACCTATACGTAATATATCCAGCTGAAAGTTGATTATTTCTTCCAAAATCTTTTTAAACTCCAAAATGGCAGTTTTAGGTGGAATATAAATACATGCCAGTGTATTCTACATCCTTTACCAGTATCCCCTTACTATTACAACTCTGCAAATATTATCCTTTTTCCTCTTCTATTACTACTGAAGATCCTCTAGCAATTAATATAAGTACTGCAATTTTCCTTTGTCCCTGATATTCTGCAGAACATCCATCTTGAAATCCTTTCTTTATCAAATTCACATTATTTTCTTTCCAAATGTGTCTCCTGTATCACTGCTATTTGCATTCTGCATTTCTTAATATAATTAAGTATTCTTTCCTTCTTGTCTATACTTGTGAAACCATTCACATTCTAAGATAATATGGGTAGTGTTGCCAATTATTGTAAGAAGTCATTATTCCCACTTATTATACATGATAGCTTTTCTAAATGTCTAATTCCAGCTTTTGTGATACATGTACCCATTAATGTTTGTAACGGTAACCCTTTATACATTTTTCTTATCATCTACACTGCAACATATGTCACATTTTACAAGACTTTTTGTTTAAACAAAACCCTCAAAAACACCCCTAGAACATAGTAACTTAACACAAACACACATAACTATGTACATCTTCAAATAATGAAGTTTATCCCTACTAGCAGGAACATTTGTGCCAAATAACTGCTAACAAAGGCCCTTGTTAACCTGAAATTGAGATTATCCATAAGGCATATGCTCTCACATGTTCCTCTACTTACCCTAATTGGGGTCTACTCTTTTTTTCTTTATTCCCCCTCCCTAGATGTGAAAACTGCTTGTATACTTTCACAAATAATTAACTATTAGCTTTGATGAAATCAGTGATTTGTCTTTTATTGCCCTATTTATCAGCTTGCATCCATGGAAATGCAGGAGAAAAATGAAAACTCTATTCCTCTGTTGCAGCATGAAATATCAGATGAAATATTTATTGTCAGAGGAAAACTTTTCATTATATTCAGTGTTCTCATATTTACTTGTTTCCAGTGTGTTATTAGATTAAGCCAAGGGTCTTAATCCAGACATTCACTTACGCAAAAGTAAGATAAAACATATCAGCTCCACATATATTATGACTTGTGTACTTTTACACCCAATCTACTACTTCAAAAACCTAATACTACAGCCAAGTAACTTAAACATACTTTTATGTAGCTTCTCTTTTCTTTTTGTACTGTAATGCCTACATTTCTTAATATCAAAAAGAAGAAATAGAGGAGGAAGAAAAAAGGCATCTGTTTAGTTTAATAACTTTATCACACACAAAAATAACTAAAAATATTTTACTATAAAATATGCAATTTATATTGTGAAAAGTTTCACAGAAATACTGTTAAGAAAATTAATTGTTTTACTTAGTTACCTTTTTTCCTTGTTCCTCCCCTCAGAGTCTTCCAAACATTAATGACATGAAGTGAGCCAAATGCTTTTCAGTTCCTCACAAGTTTAACAAAGTCAACAAAAGTCAATTATTTCCACTTATTCTTATATGCTATATTCCACAAATATGTTTGCTGGTTTGCAGTCTCACATTTATTCAATTATTTCCATGCTGCTGGTCTTCTTCCTGTTCATTTCCATCTCCCAACCTCAGATTCTGGTTCAGTTCCACTATGCTCCCAATTCATCTGGTCAACCTCTAAGCCTTTGTCTGTCTCTCAAGCATCTTCCTTTAGAACAGTAGAAAAGTTTTCACTGGTAAAGACTCTCTGTGTGCTTTATTATCAGAAGAATGAGAAGCATAGTCCACTTCTGCTTGGTGGCTCATTTTTTTGCTGTTGTTGGACAAAGGTTTGCATTTCATCCTCAGCGTGTTCTGCATCAAAAATGACTTTGATCCTCCAGGAAAAATACTCTGAAGATAGCTGGATACAGCAGCTTAAATCTCACACCTGTATCTCAACATTCCCTGATTACTGGAATAAATTTGTATCACTTCTGCAAAATGTACAGTGAATAATCATTTTCCAAAAAAACAAAAACCTCTACTGTCTCCAACTTTTAATACTTTCCCCTTTTTTACCCAGTTTTATCAGGATTAACTTTTTCTGCTGGTAGGTTTGCATCTTTACTAATAAAGGTCTTGGCTGCTGTATCTTGGCCATATTTGGAGCATACACATGGTGTGCCCTTTCAGTTAATAGTTCCTGCTATGAAGTATTAGTCCAGTTGCTTATCTGTTCCCTTCATAAAATGAATACCGCTGTTTCCTTTGAGTATCTCTAGTGCAGCAGAAAATCTCAGATTTTCCCTACTTGCTCTGCCCTCTAGTTCTAAAGTCTTATACACAACCAGCCTTTTCTTCATTTCAACCTCTGATTTTTTGCAGTTTTATCAGCTCATATGAATATGTGTTTAAAGCTTCTTCCATTTTCCAGCCTTTTGTCATTTGAATTGATATACCCATTCTGTGTTTTTTTTTTTTAATTTTAATCAACTCTGAGCACATTTGACTTACTTTTTCTATCTAGATTACTAGAAGCTATGTGATGCATCCAAAACTAGAGAATGAACAGTTTTTTGCTGAACAGCTGCTGGATTCTTCCCCGGCAGTATTTTCTCTTCAACTTTTCTAGTTGATTTTCCTTCAGGTTCTCTTAGTTTCCTCTTAGCAGTAATCCAGGCAGTGTACTTACTAGCCAGTAACCGAATTTTACTCAAGTTGACAATATATTTGGCTGCAGTTTCTCAGTTTCTGTTTTCACAATGAGACAGCTAAGTTAAGCTACTGATAAGTTTGCAACCACCTTAGAAGTTCCTGAACAAAACTCTTCTGATGAAAAATTTTAGGTATTTTTTGCAGTAGGAGGAAACAGCAAGATAAATAGACATTATTTGTAGCTCTGAAAATCCAGCATTGCTTGGACTTTGATAAGTGACAATAGAGTTTACACATTACTATACAATTTAGTAGGCGTAAGGGGTTATATACAAATGCACATATGTACATATGCATTTACTTACTTTCTGGGAGACTCCATACTGACTTCCTTTAATATGTACATAGCACAAGGGGCTAATAGAAGGGAGGAAAGACTCACCTTCCCTGGGAGACCCCATACTGACTTCCTTTATTATTTTAACCACTGCAGGCTTTTGGCAAGAGTCAGCTCCCCTGCCTGTTTGCCCACTGACTTATTTTACTATTTTAACAACTGCAGTCTTTTGTTAAGACTCAGAATCAGATTTATCTAGCTTTTCTACTGAAAGACAAATACGAATTCTTGTTGCGTTGTCTCATTTTTACAGCCTTTTCTTTACAAGGACCATGCATTTCTGGCAATATATGAAGTTGAACATTTCCTCTATAACTTCCACAGTTCTTTAAACTGAGTAAAGTCTTGACAATTATCACATCATATCACTAGGGATACGGAGTCTAACACCTTTTCTAAAATTGATTGGATTTCTACCTGTGTTATACAGTATTCTCTTTTGTTCCCATAAGTAACAAAATCATGCTTCCTGAATCCAACAATCCATGCATTTCTTTTCTTGCTGCTGTAATATTAAATTTTGCAAATTTAGTAACACCACCATGAAATAAAGCATATTTGTAGCATTTAACATTTTAGCATTATCACATTCCATAAACAGTTTTTTAAGTGCAGGTTGTTGGCTATTAGTAATAGTTTTACTGATTAGAATACATTACTGTATTGCTATTAGTAACTGCAATACTTGGTTATATACCATTTTCTAGAACATTTAAAACAACCTGATGCAGAAAGGACTATATTTTTTGTCTGAAGACAAAAAACATACTTAGGTAAAGGCTCTTTATTAGCTCTCTGTAAATGTCTGCCTTAACATTTGCATTTTCAGTTAGAAGCACATGTTCTACTGCAACAAATAGTTGTTTAGAAGGCCAATGACAACCCTGGAATGATCACTTTCTTATATTACTGAGCAGTGCTGTTTTAAATGTATATACAGACAAGATTTCTAAATGTATATTTACATTATTCACAGAAAGTTGCTGCCACTGTTTTAAAACATGGATTAAATTACAGATTTGTAACCTTACTAGTCTGTCCGTACCGAATGTCCAGTTATAAAACTTAAGGGACTGTGCTTCAGGTAAAGCTCCATCCCTTGTCAAAATTTTTCATTTCAGAATTTGGTAGGTATGTCCATCATCTCCCAAGTCCATATATGGGTTCAGGGAGTCCTCCAACTAAGTGGGACAAAAGGTTTCTGTCCCGCTCTGCTTGGGACTTTTTTCTTTAATTATGTACCTTTAAAATGCCAACAGGTAGGTCTCCATGTTATCTTCCTTCCCTGTAGTGTTCAGAGGGACACTGGTGTTTGCGAAATCCAGTGAGGTGGGATGTTAGTTCACAACTGTGCAGAACTCTTGCTGGAAGCTGAGCAAGTGCCATTGGTGGCTGAGCATCATTTCTGAGTACCTGACTAGAAGCTAATCTAGTGTCAGTCAGCATCTGCAAACCTTTCCGGAAGAGCCTTATTAGAATGCACTAGGGCTCTCAGTAATTGTTTTCCATTGTGAGCACAAAAGGCAGCAACTACAGGTGGGTACACTCTGTGTTCAGCTTCAACAACATGAAAACAATTACACTCTCTTTAAGACAATTAGTCACTGCAGCAAAAATTATTTTCTGGAGCAAATCTCTGTATGGGGATTGTTACAGTTTTTAAGAGCAACTCTTGTACAACCATAAAGATCCATTCAATTAGAGTAAATACAGTTATGGTTCCACTGTTTAACAGTTCTGTTTATCCTTAAGATTATCATGTAATGGAGCAGAGGTTCTTATCCCCATAAATAACATTTACTCTAATGGCTTATTTCTTTTAAGCAATCCATAATTGAAACATAGGCAGAACTTGAAGTCTTTTCTGAGAATTGGGAAAACTCAGGCAGAGTAAGAGGGAAGTCAGTTATAAAAAAACTGTTCTGCCAGCTGCAGTCCACCAGTATGACCTGTTACAATTTCAGAATGAAGAGGCTGTAGATAATTCTCAGCCTGAAGCAGGTTTGTTTACAATCAGAAATAAAATTTCACTTTTTGCCAAGAGTGAGGATTAACGGAAAATAAAATTTAGCACTTCAACAAAGTCTCTTCACAGTCCTTCTTGAGTCATGAAACATAAAAAGTAGCATTCTAGTAAAGTCGTCCAACAGACCTTTCCAGGTCTAGCTGTGTTCCACTCCACAGTAATACAACATATAACAGTACTTAAAAATATTTCAGTCCCAAAACAAGCAAATATTTCAGCAGCATCCACAAATCTCTCATTCATTATGCTGAAAACAGACCTTTATTCCTTCTTAGCCCCAAGGATATAATCCAGAACCTTTTTTTTCAGAGACACCATTCAATCACCTTTGTCCCTCTATGGATAGTCCTTTCTCAAACCATAAACTATAGGTTTAACATTATCCAGGGTAGTGACCCTGACATTGCTCCCAAAGTCAGAAAATTCCCATTACCGTGGTAAAAAATTTGCATGACTGCTTCACCTTCTGTTACACACCTTATTCCATGCCAATCAGTGCATTCACCTGTCTCAACAGTTAGTATGTTATAATCCATACATACACACACACACACACACACACACACACACACACTATCTATATAGAGATCAACATTGATAACCTGGGTGGAAAACCCACGTACCTGAGGCAAAACATTGATACACCCCTTAATTCTAGATAGAAGAACCAAGAAATGAAACCACACACACTGAATACATTCATATGCAGCACCCCCCCAAAACAATATTACTACCTAAATCACACTTTTAGAAACAAAACCTGTTAAAAAGAAACACATTTAAACAACACAACAAAATTAAATAAGGACCTCAACAAGCCAATAAGAAAATTGCATGATTACTGGCAAAGGGTCCAAATTTCCAATATCTACATTGATTAAAATTAAATTCAAATATATCTAAGCTACAATGCTAGCTAATCCAAATATACTGTATATCTCACTACACTACTAAAATAAGCATCCAAAATTAACTTACACTACTAAAAATGTGAAAAGTTATCTCAGACCAAAAATAAAACACTACCAACAAGAAACTCCACTTAAAAAAATGCAGTTCTAATAACACACAAAAATCTGTGTAAGGCAACAATTCACCCCTTAATTCAATCACAAATATGAAACAATTTTAAGCTTCCATAAACCTAATCAAGCTTAAAATGGACGAGCAGCCAACAGCTGAGTTCAGCTAAGTAAAGTTGTACTTCCTGACTGCGGTTTTCCACAGGAAATCACTGCCAGTGTAGAATCCTTCTTTTTCAGAGATTTCTCTTTTTCATTTTTTTTTCAAAGCAATGGAGTTGGTATATGTAAGCTTGTAAGGTGTTACATACTTCCCTCAATGTGGTAGATAAAACATTTTAGTTTTTGTTTTTCATCTGAATGAGGTTACAACTAGTTGTTTTTTCCCAGCTGTAACCAAATTCAGATATACCTTGGAAACTTTTTTCTGTATATATCTAATTATTACCCACAGCACTTCATGATTTCATGACATTTTTCGGACTTGACTTCCTTAATTAAATGACAAAGAAAGAGCTCAATGGGAGAAACAATATGACATTGACTACATTTAGATGACTTTCAAGATGGCTGCACACTGATCAACAGCTTAACTTCATCTCTCCCATTGTAAAAATAGCAAATGAGAAACGGAATGCAATTTAAACTGTTTTTTTTTTGGGTAAAATTCAGTTATTGACTAGTAAGTGCATTGCCTAGATGCCAGCAAAGAAGAAATTAGGAAAACCTGAAAGAAAATTAACCAGAAAAGGTGAGGAGAAAGGGAAGGATTCTGCAGCTGCAGAGCAGAAAGCATTTCAAGCTTCAGCTTTGGTTCAAGAGGAATAAGTAAATCAAATGTCAGGGATGATTAAAGTAAATAAAACACTGAATGACTATTATCAACTCAAATAAAAGGTTGGAAAATAGAAGCTTTAACTAGATGTTCAGATGAACTGATAAAATTGCAAAAATAAGAGGATGTCATGAAGGATAGGTTGGCATAGTATGAGGTGTCTCAAGAAGAGCTGTTTCAAAAAATAACAGAGTTGTAAGACAAAGCACACAGAGAAAACCCAAGATTTTTTTTGTGCTGGAGAAAATGGAGAGAACAGACTGTATTAATTTTATGGAAGCACAAATAAGCAACTGGACCGGTGTTCTACAGCAAGATTTATTAATGTAAAGCTTACATAAAATTGTATGCTCCAATCCTGACCATGAGAAAGTAGCCAAGATCTATATTAGTAAAGAAGCAATCATACCAACACAAAGAGGTGATCCTAACAAAACTGTGATAGAAGGAAAAGTATTAACTGGCAACAGCACAGTCTTTGTAGAAAATGATTATTTGCTGTTCACCAGGTTGAAGATATGCAAATTTATCCCAACAATCAGAGAATGTTGAGAGGCAAGCATGAGATTAAGGCTGCTGTATCCAGCTGTCTTCAGAGTGTTTTTTCCTGGTGGATCAAAGACATTTTTGATTCAGAACACACTAAGAAGGAAATAAAAAAGTTTATCCAACAAAATGTAAGTCAGAAAGCAAAAGGAGACTCTGCCTCTCAGTCGTCTAACAGTAAAGTTCGTAGACAGAATTACCAGTGAAACCTTTTACAATGTTCCAAATGAAAATACTTGAGAGACAGAAAAAAGCACATCAGTAGATTAGAAGAATGAGGAGTACCCTGGACCTGATCCAGAGTGTGGTGTTAGAACATCATGTTGAATAGGAAGAAGACCAGCAACACTGACATGAGTGAATAAATGGGAGACTATAAGACATCAATTATATTTGTGAAACGTGTTTTTTGTTTAAGAAAAAGTGGCTGAGAAAGACTAAACTTATTTATGGGTGGACTGTAAAGCATATACCCGACTTCAAGTCATTAATGTTTAGAAGGACACTAAAAAGGGGGAAATGTAACTATAATTGAAACAATTTTTGTTTTTATTATTATTTGTATAAAACATTTCATGACATAAAGTGCATGTTATATACAGTAAAGCAGTTTTGTGTAGTGTGTAGCCAGGACATTTTTAAGTGTGGAGGGGGAGTATTTTCAGTGACTGCTGTGTGTGTTAAAGACATTAAAATAAACTACTACTTTTCTAACTGTAAGAACTATTGGCTTTACAGTATAACAAGAGAAGATATGCAGGACAAAAGCAAGTTTAATATTACTATGTCGTGATCTTGGGCTGATGGGTGGGAAGTGGAGTATAAAAGTACACTGATTATATTACATGCAAAATTTAAATATTTTCTCTTGGTTTTACAATGGTGAATGTCTAGATTGATGCCCTTGGCTTAAGCTATAAACAAGAGTTTTTTGTATGCAAGTAAGCTTGAAAAATAATACAAAATGATGAAAGCCATGAAAAATGCTAAATGTCTTACATTTGCAAAGATATTACCTTGCTTTTTTCCCTTTAGCAAATATTCAGTGGTAGTAAAGAAGTCTGCAGCTGAAGGCAGTTACACATTTTCCTATGAGTGAAATTTACAAGGATTCACTACTGACCAATTGTACATGGAGGCAAGCTGTCTGCAGGTGCAAGCAAATAATCCTGAGAGTTCTAAACATTCTTTGCTGACAGAAATGCAAAATTTAAAGATACAATGGCAAACAGTTAAATGAAAAATAAAGTTTGAAATTATGTTTAGTGTATAAGAAATAGTAGCTTCACAAGCAGCCCTAATACATTAATACATTTAACATAACAGTGTACAATTTAGTTTTACCTAAGATAGCCAGTGCACTTTTTCTTAGGGCTAAAAAAGCAGAAAGCATACAAGCTGTTTTTCACAACTGGGAAGGGAACAGAGATAAGAAAATTACAGGCAGCAAACAGTATAAATGGGAACACAGGCTGTAGCATGAGCTTTAGCATGGGTATACTTTTAGGTTAAGCAATGCCAGTAGGTGCAGTTGTTGCTTTGGGGCAACTGGTCATATCTGGCGTGTTTCATGTTTCGAATATGCAAGTAATTTTGTGTGTTTGTCCTAAGCTAACAGGGAATGGGACTGTTCTGAAAATGTATTTTTTGAGGTTTTTCATTAAAACAAAAAGTCCTGAAAAATGTGACGTGTTCAAATGGAGATGAGATGAAATAACTGTATAAAAGATTAACGTCCCAAACATTATAGTGTGTGTATAAGTAACAAAAGTTGGAAATACACATTCAAAAAAACTTTTTGTCATAATGGTTACACTATCCATATTATATTGGAATGTAAATGGTCTTACATGTATAGACAAAAAGGAAATAGTACTGAGTTATATTAAGAAACCCAGAGTGCAAATAAACAATGTTGCACGGGACACATTTGGAAAGAAATGAACATATGAATTTGACAAAGAATAGATTTCAGGATGGATATTCAGCAGAATATCAGGTACAAAGGCAAAGTAGAGTAATTATACTAATTGCTAGAGGGGATCCTATAATGACAGAACAGGAAAAAAGACAACAATAGTAGATTTATAGTAGTAAGGCACTATTGGTAAAGAAGGAGTATTATGCTGACGTGTTTATATTCTGCCAAAACCTGCTATACATTTGGAAGAAATAATCAGCTTTCAGCAGGGAACATTTTTTACAGGTAGAGACCTGATCTTGATTTGCAATAGTGAAGATACATCAGGAGAACCTAGAATGGAAAATGCAACAAAACAGGGCAGACGTCTGAAGAAATGTAGGAAAATGCGTGGTATGGAAGATGTGACTTCAGTAGTAGGAACATGAACAGACTTTACCTATTATTCCCCAAGGTAAAATAACTGGGCTACACTAAATATAAATTATATTTCACAGAAACATTTGCATTTTATTGAAAGCTTTGACACACAGCTGATAACTATTTCAATTCACAAACCAAAAAGAAGCTATGATAAAAATGCAGAGCAATGAAATAAAAATGAGACACTGGCACGTTCCCACCTAACTTTAAAAATAAGAGGATTTTAAGGAACCGGTAATAGGAATTACTAGAAAGTTATTAGGGAAGATAGAAATACCTTCAGAGGTAATGGCTAGTGAGTGGGTAAAATGAAAATGGATTGTATGAATAGTGTAGAAATAAAACAGAAAGGGATAAAGATTGAGAAGTAATATGAATTAATTAGAGGAACTGAAAAAGGGTAAAGTATTACAGAATAAAGTGAATGTCAAAGAACAAGAAGAGGCACAAATGCTGAGAGGAAAAGAGAAAATAAGGGAGTATCTAGATAATGAAGAACAGCTACAGTCATCTCCCTGCATAAGGGAGGGCCTTCCACAGACCCACGCAATTATAGACCCATAAATCTGACCAGTCTCATATGCAAGGCCATGGAAAATGTTATCATGGAAATAATCAATCAGAACACAGGATTCATGGAAGATTTACTTATGCCAAGGTTAAAGGGAGATGAGGCTTAACAACTAACAGTTAACATAGAAGGCGATGAGATAAAAACAGTGATGTATAATCAATCCTCAGGAAAATCTCCAGGAATAGGTGGTATTTTTGTGGAAGTTTGAAAATTAGGAGGGAAGAAAGTGATAAATATCTGGAAGACTTTAACAATATTTTAAAAGGAGGAGAATTACCAAAATCTTGAAAAAAACTGTGGTGACTGTGTTACTTAAAGATGGCAAAGACCCTTGAGACATAGCTTCGTACAGACTTGTTCCAATTTTAAGCCATGATTATAAAGCCTTTATGTCTATACTAACTAAATGAATGGCAAAGGTGTTCCCAAAAATTGATGGATATGGATCAGTGTGGTTTTGTAGAGGTGAGGCAAACATCTGACAAAATTAATAAAAAAATGATCCCAAGGGAAGCAAAATGTAAGAAAATACCTCTGCTGTTGGCGGGTACTGATGAAGAGAAAGCATTTGACAGAGTAGGCTGGGATTGTATGAGTAGGGCATTGGAAGCAATTGCATTCCCTGATAGATTAATAAGGTTAATTAGAGAGATATATGAAGAATCAGAGGGAAAAAAAAATAAAGTGTGACGGTTCCACTCAGACCAAGCTGGGGTCCTCTTTCCCCTTTATTTGCTTCACATTTAGCACTATTGGCAAAGGAAATAAGGGACTCAGAAATACAAAAAATATAATTCTATGCTACTCAAAAAAAGTTGGCTTTATTTGCAGATGATATTATTTTGTACCTGATCCTGGTGGACTTTTTTAAAAAAGGTCATCCATGCTACAGATAAAGGTAAAATGGTGCACACTGCATAACCTGACCCGGCCAAAGCTTTTGACACAGTTCCCCACTAAGGCATAGCAGAAAAGCTAAATAAACTGAAAATAACCCCATATGTCATCTGCTGGACTGCCAACTGGGTCAAAGGATAAAGATAGTCAAAATGAGTAAGTTACCTCCATAAAGAGACCAGTGACCAGTGGAGACTCCAGGGTTATGTGCTGGGACCTCTCCTGTTTGGCATCTACTTTTCTGCAGTGAAATCCGATAGCAAGGAGCTCTGTCTTGACTAAATTTGCAGATGACTGTAAGCTAGAAGCAGTCAACAAATTCCCATATGACTTAGCCATCCTGCAGGAAGGTTTGTCTCAAATAAATAACTGATGCACAAAATCATGGACTGAAAATAAATGCCAAAAAATGTATTATTGTATCCTTTCGGAAGTCATCTACCTCAGGAAGCTACCACATTGACAACACACCCTTAAGAGTTGATCCAGTTGTTTGGGATTTGGGAACTTATGTGGAAAGTGGCGTAACATTTGACCAACATGTGTCTATTGTTGTAAGGAAGTCCTTCTACATTTCACAGCTTATAAACAATGGGATTGTGTCTAGATCTAGGGATGTCAATGTCCCCTCATTAGGCCAACTGTTGAATGTAATGCTTCTATGGCATGTATCGGTCCAGACACATGCAACAACTGGAACGCACACAGTTGTACCTTACTAAAAGGACACAATGTCTAAACAACATCCTACATGGTCTGACTCAAAGCCCTGTCACTATACTCGTTATCCTACAGACTGCTAAGAGCTGACCTGTGTCTGGCATGCAAGGTATCCTCTGATCCCTTACTCAATGATTTACTGCACATCAGCAAGTCAAATGGCATCAGGAATACCCCATCTAGGGATCTAAACCTCTTTTGAAACATCAACTGCTTGAAGGGATAGGTACATTTCTCAGAGGACACCACTGCTGTGGAACAGAGTCTCCATCCACATAAAACAAAGTTCACCCCTGTCCATCTTCAACCACAACTTAAATCTAAGGATGGAAAACAGAAAATGTACCCCAGGACTATATCCTGTACTCTATGGCAAGAGCCCAGTTTCTCTCATTAGGGGTAACACATAATTATCAACCATGGAATGGATAAGACCATGCTATACAAATGGGATAGGCTATTATGAGCAAAAAAGGCAAATTGGCTAGGGTTAAAATGGCCCACATGGGCAACTAGCTTAGTACTGACCTATGAACCTCTAAGAAAGATGTGGTAGCTGTATTATCTCTGAAAGGTAAAGATCCATCTGACCCAGTTTCATACAGCCCCGGTTCAATTTTATGCCATGATTTTAAAGTGTTTATGTCTATACTAACTAAAACAATTGTAAAAGTGTTGCCAAAATTGACAGATACAGATTAATGTGGTTTTGTGAAGGGGGAGCAAACATTTGACAACATTAACAGAGTAATCATGATCCGGAAAAAAAGAATGAAAGAAAATACTGCTTTGTTGGTGGGTCTTAATGCAAAGAAAGCATTCAACAGAGTAAGGTGTGATTTTATGAGTACTGCAATGGAAGCATTTGCATTCTCTGATATATGAAAGCTCAGAGACAAGATTTACGGGGGGGGGGTCCTCTCTGGTAAAAAGAAGTTATGTCCCATTTGTGTTGTACATCTTTGTTCATTCATTACAGTTAGGACCTCAGTTCCATCCTCGGAACCGATATGGCAATTTCCCAGCTCACACAAGGCAAAAACTCTCAGCTAAGACCTACCTAAAATGCCTCTCTCCTAGTTACTCCAGATCGAGTTTGTCCAACCCTATATATTAGATGTAGTAAAAGAAACATAGTAGAAGGCTCTGTCTGAGCAAATACCCAAACCAGGCGTTCCTAAAGTACACCAGGAGTCCAGGCAGGGGGAAGGAGGGTGGGAAGTAATGAATGAACAAAGATCTACAACACAGATGGAATGTTATGGTAAGACATAACTTCTTCATCTGATGTTGTAAATCTTTTTTCTTTCATTACAGTTAGGACTGAGTCCCCAGCTACTTGAGTCCTGGGTGGCCCTAAGGAAGGATATTCCTCAGCACCATAGAACCAAAAGATGCTCGTCCCCTGGAGGTCAAATCCAATTTGTAAGGAAATATAAAGGTATGAGGTCTTGTCCAAGTGGCTGCTGTGCATATATCACCCATAGAGGCTCTGAATGAAAAGCTACAGAAGTAGCCATAGATCTGGTAGAATGAGTCTTTATTCTGGAAGGTAAGGATAGCTTATTCTGTTGGTAGATAAAGGTAATGACGTTTCTAAGCCAAGAGGATAAAGTCACTTTGGAAACAGGTTTACTCAATCTAGGTCCTGCAAAGGCCACAAACAATTTATCTGTTTTCCTGAAAGATTTAGTCATGTCCAAATAACAACAAAGCTGCCGATGCACAACAAGGGTGTGCAAAAGATACTCCCCTCTATTAGAATGCTGAGGGAAGAAAACCGGCAGGTCAATAGATTGGTTAATGGAAAAGCCAGAAATTACCTTGGGCAAGAAAGAAGGGTCAGTATGAAGGGACACACTATCAATGTGGAAGATCAAGTAAGGACTCTTGACATTCAAGGCCTGCAGCTCAGATACTCTTCTTGCTGAGGTAAGTGCTACTAGAAGTATGGTTTTCCATGACAAAAATTTCAAATCACATGAATCAAAGGGTTCGAAGGGAGAACCTGTGAGAGACTGAAGCACCAGAGTCAAGTCCCTGGGTTCTAAGGGATTCTTGACCGGAGGTTTAACCATGTAATACTCCCTTCGAAAAGGTCTTGTATAGGTGGTGTGACATAACTAAAGAATTATCAAGGCCATTATGAAAATTGGCGATAGCTGCTAAATGTAGAGTGATCGTTGAAGCTGAGGCTCCTGCATGTAAAAGAGTAGTCATGTATTGTAGGATCTTTTGAATAGGCATAGAGAAAGGGTCTAAGTTCTGGACTTTGGCCCAAATAAACAACCTAGTCCATTTACTAAAATAAACTTTTCTATTGGAAGGTTTGTGTGAGGCCAGAAGAAGTTCACGAACAGGAGATGGGATGTCAGGCAGCATGGCAATCATTGAAAGTGGAGGAACCAAGCTGTGAGCTTCAGACTGTGCAGGTTCGGATGAATCAGTTCCTGAGGATGAGATAACAGGTTCTGGGAATCATCCAGAATCCACAGGCTGTGAATCAGATGAAGACATAGAAATGGGAACCAGACTTGATGTGGCCAGCAGGGGGCAACGAGGATCACTTTGCTTCTCAACCTCTGAGCTTTCTGGAGAAATTTTGGGATGAGGGGAAATGGGGAAGGGCATACAGAAGACCCAGTGGCCAATCATGTGTGAGAGCATCCCTCAGTGGTTCCCTCCGAGGGGGGATCAGGGCAAAATAGATTCTGCATTTGTAGTTTAGAGGGGAAGCAAACAGGTTGCAGCAAGGCTTGCCCCAGCGCTGGAAGATCCAATTTGGTGTTACAGGGTTGAGGGACCACTTGTGAAGCATCAGGAAGCTCAGATTGTCCGCAATAAGGTTGGAACTCCCAGGAATGTGCGGTGCTATAAGAAAGCGGTTGGAAACTATTGCCCAGTGCCAAATCCTCATGGCTTCCCATCTCAAGGAGTAAGACCTGGTTCTGCCTTGCTTGTTGATATACCAGATGACTGACATGTTGTCTGACTGAATTGCAATGGTCCCCAAGGGAAGGGATGCGTGGAACTCTTGCAACGCTAAGAGAACTGTCCTCAGTTCCAGGACATTTATATGCAAGTTGGCCTCCATGGGGGACCAAGTGCCTTGGACCGTCTTTCCCTGGAAATGCCCCCCCAACAGTGAAGCATCTGTGGTCACCGTGGCCTGGGGAGGACAGAAAGGTCGACACCAAAGATTCGTTTGTGGCTTCGTCCACCATAGCATTTCTTCCTTGCAACAGTTTGTAAGGCATATCATGTGGTTGAGTTAGCAACAACCATTGTGCAGAAAGAAGCCACTGCAGGATTCTCGTGCAGTCTCGCCAGTGGTACTAACGTAATGGCAGCTGCCACAGAGCCCAAGAGTTGCAGTACAAGACATGCTGGTACATAGGTCTGAGGAAGAAGGTCTTGGATTTGGTGCCTTATTTTCAAAAGCCTGTGAGGGGGGAGAGAAGCTTGACAGGATGTTGTGTCGAAGTCCACTCCAATAAATTCCAGTGTCTTCTTTGGGGACATTTGAGATTTGTCTTTGCAGACTGTAACCTCCAAGCGGAGAGCGACTGCTTGAGTGTAAGAGAGGCTGCGGACTAGAAGATTCCTGGTCGGAGTGGTAAGGAGCCAATCGTCTAGATAGGGAAACACCTGGAATCGTTGTAGTCGAAGATGAGTTACCACAACTGCCATATATTTGGTGAACGCTCGGGGGGCTGCCGAGAGACCGAATGGGACTGCCCTAAACTGGTAGGGACAGGCTCCCAGCCAGAGGCAAAGAAACCTCCTGGAATGGTGATCCATCTTTATGTGGTAGTACATATCCTGGAGGTCTATAGAGCACATCCAGTTATCCCTCCCTAGGACGGTACCATCCGGAATTTTTGAGATTGATAAATTTGTTCAAAAAGCTGAGATCCAGGATTGGTCTCCAGTCCCCTGTCATTTTTGGCACTAAAAAGGACCTCTAGTAAAACCCGGATACTGTCTGGTCTGGTGTGACTGGTTGGATGACTCATTTCCTTAGCAGCTTTTCTATCTCTAAGGCTGCTAATTCAATCTGATTGGGTGGTACATCAGGGGTTCGTTTGACGGGTCTGGGAGTTAAGTCAAAAGGTATTCAGTAGCTTCTGGATATGATTCTATGCACCCAAACTTCGGCAGTAATAAAATGTCAGGCTGGTAGATTCTTAGAAAAACGACCCCCGACAGCTTCCAGAGGGAAGCAATCGGGCCGCTGCTCAATAGCACTGGTAGGGTCTGCCGGAGAATGAATCTCTAGTGCCCTGGTTATGTGGAGCTCCTCTACCACGAAAGGGACATCTTCCATATGAGTTGCCCCCTCTGCCCCAGGGGGGATTGTTCACCACGAGTGTCACGAAAATGTCCTTGGGATTTCTTGAACCACATTTTTCCTCCCTTCTGGTTCTTGGAGTAGCACCTCTGGGGGTTGGAAAGGCGTATGCCCACAGCAGACAAGGTCTTTCCGTCTTTCTCACTACGTGTAAGTGTGTCTTGTACTTTGGGTCCAAAAAGTGTAGATTCGGTGACAGGTGCATTGACGAAAGAAGATTTAAAGGGGTCTGTGAAGTCACACAACCGCATCCAAGCATTACGTCTCGTGACAACGCCTGATGTGGCAGCTCAAGCTGCTCCCTTGGTGGAGTGAGATATCAAACGCATCGAGGGGTATGAGATGGATTCAAGGGTAGCCAGCTGCGAGGCGACAGTATCACGCACCTCATCAGACATTACCCCACCAAAGAGGAAGACATTTCAGAAATTAGGTCTCTTTGGAGACGAGTAAAGTGTGCCAGATAGTTCAGCGACCGAATGGCGAATGTCGCTGAAGCATAGGTCCATTTTCCTAGTCTGTCGATGGTACGGGACTCTCTGTTTGGAGGATGGATGGTGAACTATCTTCTGCCAGTTCCCTCTTGGTGGCCGCCGCCACAACCATAGAATCAACTGTCAACTGCTAGGAACAGTGGGGCTGGTTTTCAGGTGTAGATAAAATTTTTGTCTGGCCTCCGAGGGACAGGTTCTATGTTGTCCGGGGCCTTCCAGGCACGCTGCACAATGAGTTTAACAAGGTCATCTGCCGGTGGGGTCACCCAGGAAGTAGATGGCCGGGCAAGGAAGGCCTGCAGGAACACAGATTCCTCAGAAGAAGGGTTATAAGACTTCCAGTCTCCCCACTGCTTGAGGATTTTGAGAATGTCTCCGAATGAGATGTCATCTGGGGGAGACCGTGGGGACCCTTCCCCCTCATCACAATCAGTGTCTTCGGTGATAGATTCCTCCGGTGAAACAAGGTGCTTCCTCTTGCACCGTTTCTTCAAGGGTGGCTCCTCAGTGGGATCTTCGGAGAAGGACACTGGAGAAAGGGTTCCCTTCAAAGAGGGTTCTTGTGACTCCCGTGCCCGGGGTCCTGAAATAGCAATTAGGGTACAGAAAACAGACAAGAGTCAGCTGGAATTTACTGGAAAAAGCTGGCAAAAGGAACCAAGGTATTGGGAGCAAGTAAGAGAGGGAAAGGTAACAGAGTGGGATTAGGCCAAGAAGACATTTGCACTGCAGGCTACAGACTGCCTTCCTTACCAGGGACTGATATCAGATCCTAGGCAAACAGAAAGACAGAGGGAAATCTTAAGTGAAAGACCTGCTCTGGTGGAATTTTTAGTTGAATCTAGAACAGCAGCTGCTGTTAAAAAGGGATAATTGGTACGGCATATAAAATGTTGCATGATAGCTATACGAATCAATCAAAGGGGGGTACAAAAGATTAGGAAGACAGACTGGAAAAGCAATTTACAAGACAACAATGGGAGGTCATACGTATAGCTCCCAAGTATGCATCAAAGTGCAGGAGGTTTAATATCTCTCCTTGGAAGTGTTTGTATAGATATTTTTATACCCTAAGCAGACTTCGAAGAATTTTGCTCAGGTGGACAGCAAATGTTGGAGGTGTGATGGGGAAGAAAGAGGTAACTGGGAGCATATGTTTTGGGAATGTACCCAGTTGGCAGATTTTAAAAAAATTCCCTACAATGTACTCTATCAGAAATATTGGGTGAGCTAATGGTTGTAAATAAGGATATGATTTTTTGAGCTGGAACACAGGATCCTAGTACGGCCTTACTGCTTTTAATTCTGTTGGCTGCCAAAAAAGCAATTACTATAAAATGAAAATCAAAGTGTAAATAAACTATATTCTAAGTATTGATTATTATAAAAGAAAAAAGCTGAAAGAAGGATCTTTATAGAGTTCATAAGTGAATGCTAGGCTAAAGCCCTGAAAGGTCATTTTAAGCTTAGTAAGTAATCCAAAGTCAGAATCAAACCCAGTACCATAAGTTTATAAGGTGAAGACCTTAACCATTAAAACAAACCAACTTGAGAAAGAAATTCTATACAAATAAATAGAAATTGTTGGAACAATACATGCAGAATAATTTTTAGGTGGAGGAGGAGTAGTGAGGTTTAAGGGACGAAAGGAATTCAGAAATGTACGTAATGTTGGACTGATGATCATTACAAAGAAAAAAAAAAGATATGGTGTATAATGTTTGTGAATGGAAACTTTTAGTTATGTACTCACCATAACTTCAGATGTTTGGGATCCATCTCGCCTACATTCTGACTGATGGGTTCGGAGCCGATCCCTCGGCTCCGACTCGGCACGCTTATGCCAAAGAGCGAAGTCTCTTACTGGCTGAGCTTACCATATCCCAGGATGCACCACTACCAGTCCCCCAGATCTAGTTTGTCCGCATACATGCACACATGCACACCCTGCTTATATAACATAGTCAGATGAAACAAGATAAACAGTAGAACTCAAAACCGTTCAATCTCTTCTGATCTCCAAGGCAGGGGGAAGGAGGGTGGGTATTAGGAATGTGGCGAGATGGATCCCAAACATCTGAAGTTATGGTGAGTACATAACTAAAAGATGTTATGTGATCCTATCTCGCCTACATTCTGACTGATGGGACAGCGTCCCTAGCACCTGAATCCTGGGTGGCTCACTGGAAAACACTCCTGAGTACCGTGGAACCAAATGAAGCTCGTCCTTTAGATGCCACATCCAATTTGTAGTGGGAAATGAAAGTGCGGATTGGACCAAGTAGCCGCAGCACAGATTTCGATATAGCGAGCTTGGAATGAAAAGCTATAGAAGTAGCCATAGCTCTGGTAGAATGAGCCTTGATAGATGTTGTAAGTTGCTTATTCGAAGAAGAATAAGCCTGAGTTATGCAATCTCTGATCCATTTTGAGATAGTAGCTTTTGTGATGGTTTGGCCCAGTTTATTATCTGAGAAGGACACAAACAACTGGTCTGACTTACGAAGTTGTTGAGTCCTGTCTAAATAGAAGCGTAATTGCCTGTGAACATCCAATTTATGAAGAGTGTATTCTGCTTCATTGGAGAATTTTGGGAAGAAAACCGGTAGCTCTAGAGATTGTTGGAGGCAGAAACTAGAACAGACCTTTGGGACAAAGGATGGATTAGGCCTAAGTGATACTCTATCCTTGTGGAAAATCAAGTACGGTGGCTTAATAGACAGGGCTTGAAGCTCTTCTTGCCGAAGTAATTGCAACTAAGAAGGCAGTTTTCCAAGACAGATATTTTAACTCGCATGTAGCAGCCGGTTCGAAAGGGGGGGATGTTAATGCGCGAAGCACCAAATCAAGATCCCACGGAGGTGCAGGATGAAAAATTGGGGGTCTTAATAGGCTTGCACCTTTAATGAAAGTTTTGCATAGTCTGCTGCTCATCAAAGGAGGATCCATGGATTCGTGGAATTTAGAGATAGCCGCTAGTTGGACTTTAATAGTTGAGACAGAAGATCCCTGATTAAACAGGGATGTTAAGAATTTCAAGACCTCTGGGACAGGAGCAGTGATAGGGTCTAAGCCCTTGAGTTGAGCCCAGATAGCAAACCTCTTCCACTTACTAAGGTACAATTTGTTAGTGGTGGGTTTGTGGGCGAAGATAAAATGTGAACAACTTCCGGTCTAGTGTGTGCCTTCTAACTAAGGTCGGAAGTGGAGGAGCCAAGCTGTCAATTTCAAAGATTGAAGGGACTGATGCCGATGTCCCGACTGATGGATTAGCAAGTCCGAATTAGGTCTAAAGTCCACGGATCGTCCACTGCATGCTTCTTCAGGTAGGAAACCATACCTGACGAGGCCAGTACGGGCAATCAGTATCATTGAAGACCCCAGTTGAGAAGCTTTTGAATAACTCTGGGAAGAAGCGGAATTGGAGGAAAGGCATAAAGTAGCCCTGTTGGCCAAGGTTGTGCTAGAGCATCCATGACTGGTACTCCCTGATGTGGGATCAAGGAGAAGAACCTTTGGCACTTGGTGTTTAGTGGAGTTGCAAATAGGTCGCAGCACGGCGTCCCCCATCTCCTGAAAACCTGAGCTGCTACTGTGTGGTTTAGAGACCACTCGTGAGGAGAGAGAATTGTCCTGCTCAATTTGTCTGCCAATATATTTGACTTTCCCGGGATGTGGGTCGCTACCAAGAAGCGGTTGGTAGCTACAGCCCATTCCCACACTCTCATGGCCTCTCTGCAAAGGGGGTATGATCTGGTCCCTCCTTGTTTGTTCAGATACCAAACCACCGACATGTTGTCTGTGTGGATGGCGATGATGCCCTGAGGAAGAAACTTGTGTAAGGCTTGTAGGGATAGAAGTACAGCCCTCATCTCCAACACGTTGATGTGGAGAAGAGCTTAGTCTGGAAGCCAGGAGCCCTGAACTAGCCTGCCCAGACAATGCCCCCCCCACCCTATCTGGGAGGCATCTGTCGTCAGGGTAACCACTGGAGAGGGGAGAACAAAGGGTTTTCCTTGATCCAAATTGGATGTCTGAAGCCACCAGCGAAGGTCCCTTTTGCATATTTCCGTAATCATGATGTGATGATTGAGGGGAAGATCCTGAAAAGACCATTGAGTTGACAATAGCCACTGAAGAATCCTCATGTGTAATCTTGCCAGAGGAACTAAAAGAACTGTGGCAGACATTGAGCCTAAAACTTGTAGAACCATCCTGGCTGGGGCTTTGGATCTCGAGATCAGAGCTTGAACTTGGCCCTGTAAAGTTTGGATCCTTTCGGCAGGAAGAAAGACGCGCATCAATCTTGAGTCTATCTCTGCTCTTATAAACTTTATGCGTTGAGAGGGCAGCAAGACAGATTTTGACCAATTGAATGTAATCCCCAGGGTAATACCCAGGGAGATGGTGGCTTTGAGGTTGTCCATTAGTAGATGCCTGGTGGTGGCAGTCAGGAGCCAGTCGTCGAGATAGGGAAACACTTGGAATCCAAGACTTCTCAGGTGAGCCGTCACTACTGCCAAACACTTGGTGAACACCTTGGGGGCTGTGGTGAGACCAAAGGGCAGAGCGCAAAATTGGTAATGACTGACTCCCAGGCTGAAGCGCAGATACCTCCTGGACGCCTGATGTATCGGTATGTGATAATAGGCGTCCTTGAGGTCTATGGAGCACATCCAAACATCCTTCTCCAACAATGGGAGAATGGATTGTAACGTGACCATTCGAATTTGGATTTCGTGACGGATTGGTTCAGTCTGCTGAGATCCAATATTGGTCTCAGGTCCCCTGTCTTTTGGCACTAAAAGAACCTGGAGTAATTTCCTGATCCGATCTGGTCTGTGGGGACCGGTTGGATGACTCCTTTTCTAGCAGCTTTAAAGCTTCTGCGGCTGCCATTTCCCTTTGACTGGGTGGTGGGTCCGGGATTCTTTTGGACGGTGGGGCGAGTATGTGAATGGGATGGTGTAACCTCCGGCAATGATCCGGCACCCATCTGTCCTGAGTGATTGACTCCCAGGCTTTTAGGTGCTTGGCAAACGACACCCGACTGGCTCGAGCAGCACAGCCGGGCTATCCCTCATGGCGGATCGGAGGCTGAAGAGCCACGAGAGGACTCGCGGTCTCCAGAATTGCGGGCCCTCTGCCGCCTCTGGGACGGCGTCTCCTGAAAAATTTCCCGTCCTCTGCCTCTGGAAGGGAATCTTCCTGCTGTTGGGAGAAAAACTTGCAGATTTGGAACCACATTTTCCCCTCCTTTAGCCTTGGGGTAAGGCCGAAGGAGTGGAATAACGGCACCTACGGCAGATAAAGTTTTTCCCTCCTGCTCACAGCGGTAAGGGTGTCTTTAACCTTGGGTCCAAACAATGAGGACCCATCAAAGGGAGCGTCGGCGAAGGAAGACTTGAAGGCCTCCGAACTGACACAAGCGGAGCCAGGCTTGTCTTCGTGAGCCACGCCTGTGCCTGCGCTCTACCGCCTTCGGCCGCATAGGAAATGAGCCTCATGGACGAGTTAGAAATTGACGTAAGGATAGCCAACTGAGAGCTAACCGACTGGGCTAGCTGCTCAGGTAGGTTACCCGAGGAATCTGACAACTCCTTGACCAGATCCCTCTGAAGCCTGGTAAAATGTGCCAAATAATTCAGAGACCTTAAAGTAAAGGCCGCTGAAGTCAGGGTGCGCTTCCTACCTGTCCATACTCCTAGACTCCTTATTAGGAGGATGGACGGACGTTGAAGCCTCTGCCACGTCCTGTTGTGTAGCAGATGCCACCACCATTGCATCTACAGCCACTCCTTTAGTGAGGAACTCCTTCTCGGGGGGAGCAGACAAAAATTTATTTGGACGAGAAGGGACTGGTTCCACGGTATCTGGATGTTCCCACGCTCTTCGACAAACTAAATCCAGAAGCTCGTCGAAGGGCGGAGACACCCAGGAGGCGGAGGGCTGAGCCCCAAAGGCCTTGAGGAGCACTGACTCGTCAGCAGAGGGGGGTTTGGATATCCAGCCACCTCGTTGTTTGAGGATCTCTAAGATGTCTGCAAATGAGACATCATCCGAGGACGACTTCGGGGACCCCTCTGCATCATCCAGATCAGTGTCTGATGTAATAGACTCGGGAGTCCACGTGCTTCCTCTTGCACGATCTCTTCCTTGGGGTTCCTCCGAAGACAACTCCGAAGAACCCTCAGGAGGAGGGAACCCCACTGGGGTAACCTCAGGCCCGGGCTCCGCTGACTACGGACAGGGAACTGCCAAAGACCCAGTCTCCACGCCCAGGGAAGGTGCCGGTAAAGCCGGAGAGATGGCAAGAGGACTTGGCCAAGGCACTCCTCATGGCTCTGAAAGCCGGACCCCAGAATCCTGGGAGTGTCCGTCCCCAGAGCCGTGATAGCCAACGGAAGTCCCGCAGCAGCACCGAGGGGAGGCTCGGAACCGAAAGCATAGGCCCCAAACATCACCCCGGGTCCAGCCGAAGAAGTCCGCGTACCAAACTCGGACCCGAAGGCCGGGTTGGAGTAAGGGTCGGAGCCGACCCTGATATCTCCACCGGCTCCGACAGCACCTGCTCGACGGAGCCGAAGCAGTCGGAGGAGGAATGGCAATGGGTGGGCCAAGGTCATCGGCTCCGAAGCCAACTGGGTCGGAACCAAACAAATTTTGGAAGACTGGGGACTGGAACAGTCTTTGGAGCACCCTGTCTATATCAGAATCTGACATCCTCGAAGACCGAGAGGAAACAGAACGGGTTCGAGATGGCCTCCAACGGCCCCAAAGGACTAGGGGACCGGCTCGAGGAGACTCGACAACTATCGGCGCCAAGGAATACACACACCAGATTCCATCGGTGCCGAGGTGGACTTCGCCGAGGAGGAAGTGTCTGAGCGGGCAACCTTTGTCGGCTCCGAGCAGTGGAGCCGGCGGTGACCCGCCTCGATGCCCCAGCTATCGGCTCCGAAGCCAGAGGAGTCGATACTGGTGGCATCGAGGCAGACCGTTCGACCTCGGCTCCAAGTCCTTGGAGCCAAGGAGAGGCCTGCCTTTGTTTCTTAGCGATCGGATCCGACGGACTGGTCGGAGCCGACGCCCTTTTCTTTTTGGCCGGAGAAGGAGAGGATGCCAAAGCTTCTTCGAAAGAAGGTTTAATTAATCCCTTAAGAATTAATTTATTTTTCCTCTCCTGGAGGACCCTTGAGGAAAAAGCGTGACATACACTACATGATTCCTGTAAATGTTTTGCCCCTAAGCAATACACACAGAGCGAGTGATCGTCCGTGATGGACATTTTGAAGCTACATTTTACACATTTCTTAAAGCCCGAAGGCCTAGGATTCTGAGACATTATCGAAAATTTCAGAAGCTAACTTGAAGAAACACTGGTGACACACCTAGAATAGGCTTACAGTTATCACTCGCAATACTCTGTAGTCAAAACACAGCACAAACTCTGTAAATTTGAATAATTTCTCTCTGCTAGTTCTTCTTTAAAGAAGAGAAATATAAATGATCCGAAACAGAACCGAAGTCACCTACAAATAAAAAGACCGGGAAAGGCCTTTCCAGACAAGAGGTACTCCTAGTTCACACTCACAACACAAGAATTCACCAAGTGAATTTTGTCAAACGCACTCTAAACACAAGAATAGCTGTTAAAACAGCTTTTTGTTGAGAATGAAGAAAATCCTGACAGAAAAACTAGTGAAATAATCACTACTTAACTCAGCCAGCTCGAGACCACGTCTTCACTTGTTAGCGGCAAACGAGATCTGGGGGACTGGTAGTGGTGCATCCTGGAATATGGTAAGCTCAGCCAGTAAGAGACTTCGCTCTTTGGCATAAGCGTGCCGAGTCGGAGCCGAGGGATCGGCTCCGAACCCATCAGTCAGAATGTAGGCGAGATAGGATCACATAACATCATATGTTGATATGGTTTGTTTTCTTATCTGTTAATGTATGTTTGTCTTAAGTGATAATTTAATAACGTTGTTTAAAAAAAGACTGTAAAAACTTAGAATGCACTGTAATGGAGACATCTGTCACTTGTTATATACAGTTTCATATTTGCATTCATATTTTCATAAGAAAATAAGCTACATGTCGCTAAAGGGCACAATGTAAAATATGGCAGGAACAGAAAAATATTACTGCAAGCCCACAAGAGTGAAACAGAGAGAGAAAGTCATGATTAAGAACAGGCAATGTGAGTTTGATTAGTGGCTTGGTATTTGACAGTGCAGGCAGGAAAGATGAGTAGAGGAAAATATGGAGGCCTAAACCATCTTACACTGTTGCTCTATAAACAGCCCCCACTGGAGGGCACAGAGATGTCAGGATGTGTGAAGTCCGTGTACAGAGGACATGAGGTGACCACCCAAGTTGGTGACAGTACGCCTTGTTTACACATGTGAAGGAGCATAAATATGCAGATAGAGGGATACAGGCAGTCCCTGCAGTCGCACAAGTACTCTGGTCACCACTAAGGGACAGTTAAGCCAGTCATTACAAAAAAAAAAAAAAAAAAAAAAAAAAAAAACATAGGATGCTGGTGAGGGCACATGCAACCCAAACTTCTGACTGTAGGATGGCCTGACTAAGACATCTTTTACATTAATGGATGTTGGAACTCCCTACCACTGGGAAATTAATGGGCATGCAGTAGGGAAAGGTTTGACAGTTGGCAGACAGAGGGAAAAGTACTACCAAAAAAATACACACCCACTATCTGAATATCAAGTACAAGGCTGGAGATATTACTAGCTTCTTCTTCTTCTTCATTTGGCTTTTCCCGGTTAGGAGTCGCCACAGCGGATCATCTGACCGCTCATGATTGGCAGTGGAGTTTTACGGTGTCGAGTTGCCAGCCCGGCGCCCAACCTTCCACAGAAGGCACGGAGATATTACTAGCTGTTTACTAGTAATTATAAAAGTGTGACGTATTTAAAATGTATATTAATATTTCCAGATCTGTGTCATGAAAGGATAAAGCTCTGACAACATCCCAGTCACACCAGGTTAGATTGGCAGTTCAGGAGACTGATGGAGCAGCAGGAAGGGATGGTTGTGCCCTTTCTAGGTGAGAGGACATTCGTCGATGGCCCTCCCTAAGGGGAGGCATGGTCTATAGAGGGAAGTTGCTCTTGGATGTAATTGACAAGCATGGAAGGTGAGGCCAGGAATGGGTAGGCATATAAAGAAAGCCCCCTCCAGGATGGATGCAAAGATAGCCGAGCTAACATGACACCTTTAGGATCTACCTCCAACCCAGCAATACCAGAGTAAATCAGGGGGATAGGAGATAAGCTAATAGACCCAGTGTGGACATGGAGCACTGGGGAACAGGCTGATTAAATAATGTCACATGGGGGGGCAAAAATATTTTAAAAGGCATTTCCAAATGTAAGTGATTTACAAACTATTATTTCAGATGAAAGCTTACATGAAAATGAAAAAACTGTCAGTGATACTTACACTGTTAGTTGTACAGCTTGGAATATTTAAATGTTACTGATACTGTTATAATTATGCAAACAGTCATCACTTAAAATATTTTTTCCAATATATAAGTAAATTAAGCACTCAGAAAAAAGAAGTTATATCTTACCTTAATGTTCCATTTGTGCTATAAATCTTTGTTCATTCATTACTACAGCCGTTTCCAAGCTCGTGCCAGCCAAAAACTCTCAGCTAAGACCTATCCATAATGCCCCTCTCCTAGTTACTCCAGATCGAGTTTGTCCACCCCTATATATTAGATGTAGTAAAAGAAAAATAGTAGAAGGCTCTGTCTGAGCAAATACCCTAACCAGGAGTTCCTAAAGTCCACCAAGAGTCAAGACAGGAGGAAGGAGGGGGAGAAGTAATGAATGAACAAAGATCTACAACACAGATGGAATGTTATGGTAAGACATAACTTCTTTATCTGATGTTGTAAATCTTTGTTTATTAATTACTATTAGGACCTAGTCCCCAGCTACTTGATTCCTGGGTGGCCCTAAGGAAGGATATTCCTGAGCACCATAGAACCAAAAGATGCTCGTCCCCTGCAGGCCAAATCCAATTTGTAATGAGAGATAAAGGTATGAGGTCTTGCCCGAGTGACTGCTGCGCAGATAACATCCACAGAGGCTCTGGAATGAAATGCTACTGAAGTAGCCATAGATCTGGTAGAATGAGCCTTTATTCTGGAAGGTAAGGATAGCTTATTCTGTTGGTAGATAAAGGTAATGAAGTTTCTAAGCCAGGAGGATAAAGTCACTTTGGAAATAGGTTTACACAATCTGGGTCCTGCAAAGGCCACAAACAACTGATCTGTTTTCCTGAAAGATTTAGTCCTATCCAAATAACAACGAAGCTGACGATGCACATCAAGGGTGTGCAAAAGGTACTCCCCTCTATTAGAATGCTGAGGGAAGAAAACCAGCAGGTCAATAGATTGGTTAATGGAAAATCCTGAAATGACCTTGGGCAAGAAAGAAGGATCAGTATGAAGGGAAACCCTATCCATGTGGAAGATCAAGTAAAGTCTCTTGACACTCAAGGCCTGCAGCTCAGATACTCTTCTCGCTGAGGTAAGTGCTACTAGAAGTAAGGTTTTCCATGACAAAAAATTTAAATCACATGAATCAAAGGGCTCGAAAGGAGGACCTGTGAGACACTGAAGTACCAAAGTCAAGTCCCAGGGTTCTAAGGGAGGCTTGACCGGAGGTTTAACATGTAATACTCCTTTCAAAAATGTCTTGCATAGGCAATGTGACATAATTGAAGAATTATCAAGTCCATTATGAAAATTGGTGATAGCTGCTATATGTACATTGATCGTCGATGCTGAGGATCCTGCATGTAAAACAGTAGTCAGGTATTGTAGGATCTTTTGAACAGGCATACAGAAAGGGTCTAAGTTCTGATCTTTGGCCCAAACAGAGAACCTAGTCCATTTACTAGAATAAACTTTCCTGGTGGAAGGCTTGTGTGAAGCCAGAAGAATTTCACGAACAGGAGATGGGATGTCAGGCAGCCTGGTAATCACTGGAAGTGGAGGAACCAAGCTGTGAGCTTGAGACTGTGCAGGTTCGGATGAATCAGTCCCTGAGGATGAGATAACAGGTCTTGGGAATGATCCAGAATCCACGGGCTGTGAAACAGATGAGGCCATAGAAATGGGAAGCAGACTTGACGGGGCCAGTAAGGGGCAATGAGGATCACTTTGCTTCTCAACCTCTGAGCTTTCTGGAGAAATTTTGGAATGAGGGGAACAGGGGAAAGGCATACAGAAGACCTGGGGGCCAATCGTGCGTTAGAGCATCCCTCGGGGGTTCCCCCGACGGGGGGGGGGATCAGGGCAAAGTAGCTTCTGCATTTGTACTTAGGGGAAGCAAACAGATCGCAGCAAGGCTTGCCCCAGCATTGGAAAATCCGATCCGCTGTTACAGGGTTGAGGGACCACTCATGAGGCATCAGGATGTTCCTGCTCAGATTGTCTGCAATAAAGTTGGAACTCCCGGGAATGTGCATTGCTATAAGAAAGCGGTTGGAAGCTATCACCCATTGCCAAATCCTCATGGCTTCCCGACACAGGGTGTAAGACCTGGTTCCGCCTTGCTTGTTGATATACCAGACGACTGACATGTTGTCTGACTGAACTGCAATGGTCCCAGAGGGTAGGGATGAAGGAACGCTTACAACGCTAAAAGATCTGCCCACAGTTCCAGGACATTTATGTGCAAATTGTCCTCCATGGGGGACCAGGTGCCTTGGACCGTCTTTCCCTGCAAATGACCCCCCCAACCCTAACAGGGAAGCGTTTGTGGTCACCGTGGCCGTGGGCTGGGGAAGACAGAACGGTCAACACCAAAGATTCGTTTGTGGCTTCATCCACCATAGCATTTCTTCCTTGCAACGATTTGGAAGATGTATCATGTGGTCGTGTGGGTGACGTAGAAATGACCACTGTGCGGAAAGGAGCCACTGCAGGATTCTCATGTGCAGCCATGCCAGTGGTACTAACGTAATGGCAGCTGCCATGGAGCATAAGAGTTGCAGTACAAGACGTGCTGGTACACAGGTCTGAGGAAGAAGGTCTTGGATTTGGTGTCTTATTTTCGAAAGCCTGTGAGGGGGGGGGGGGGAGAAGCTTGACAGGATGCTGTGTCGAAGACCGCTCCAATAAATTCCAGTGTCTTCATTGGGGACATTTGAGATTTGTCCTTGTTGATTGTATTCCCCAAGCGGAGAGCGAGACCTTGAGTATAAGAGAGGCTGTGGACTAGGAGATTCCTGGTCAGTGCGGTAAGGTGCCAATCGTCTAGATACGGAAACACCTGGAATCCTTGTAGTCGAAGATGAGCTACCACAACTGCCATACATTTGGTGAACAATCAGGGGGCTGTAGAGAGACCAAATGGCAGTGCCCTGAACTGGTAGTGATTGGCTCCCAGCCGGAAGCAGAGAAATCTCTGGGAGAGGTGATCTATCTTTATGTGATAGTACGCGTCCTGGAGGTCTATAGAGCACATCTAGTTGTCATTCCCTAGGAAGGGAAGAATGGACTGTATCATGACCATCCAGAATTTTTGAGTTTTGATAAATTTGTTCAATAGGCTGAGATCCAGGATTGGTCTCCAGTCCCCTGTCTTTTTTGGCACTAAAAAGAACCTCGAGTAAAACCCGGATCCTGTCTGGTCTTGTGGGACTGGTTGGATGACTCTTTTTCTTGCAGCTTTTCTATTTCTAAGGCTGCTAATTCCCTCTGATTGGGTGGTACATCGGGGATTCATTTGAGGGGTCTGGGAAT
This sequence comes from Protopterus annectens, assembly GCF_019279795.1. NCBI lineage: Eukaryota > Metazoa > Chordata > Ceratodontiformes > Protopteridae > Protopterus > Protopterus annectens. The sequence goes on from NC_056738.1 coordinate 363,569,786, forward strand.
TAAATTAAATGGTATTTGGTAGCCTCTGGATATTATACTCTGCACCCAAACATCGGTATTAATAAGATGCCAGGCTGGTAGGTGCAGAGAAAAACAACCCCAACTGCTTTCAGAGGAAAGCAATCGGGCCACTGCTCAGGAGCGCAGGTAAGGTCTGCCGGAGAAAGAATCTCTAGCTCCCTGGTTATGTGGACCCCCTCTACCCCGAAAGGGGTGTCTTCCATATAAGTTGCCCCCTCTGCCCCAGGGGGATTGTTCACTACAAGTGTCACGAAAAGATCCTTGGGATTTCTTGAACCACATTTTTCCTCCCTTCTGGTTCCTGGAGTAGGACCTCTGTGGGTTGGAAAAGTGTATGCCCACAGCAGATAAGGTCTTTCCGTCTTTCTCACTATGTGCAAGTGTGTCTCATACTTTGGGCCAAAAAGAGCAGATTCGTCGACAGGTGCATTGAGGAAGGAAGATTTAAAGGGGTCTGCGAAGTCACACAACCGCATCCAAGCATTACGTCTCATGACGATGCCTGATGTGGCAGCTCAAGCTGCCCCCTCATTGGTGTGAGATATCAAACACATCGAGGAGTTCGAGATAGATTCAAGGGTAACTAGCTGCAAGGCAACAGTGTCACACACCTCATCAGGCTGTACTCCCACCAAAGAGGAAGACATTTCGGAAATTAGGTCTCTTTGGAGCCGAGTAAAGTGTGCCAGATAGTGCAGCGACCGAATGGCGAAGGTCGCTGAAGCATAGGTCCGCTTCCCTAGTCTGTCAATGGTCCGGGACTCCATGTTTGGAGGATGGACAGTGGAACTATCTTCTGCCAGTTCCCTCTTGGTGGCCACCGCCACGACCATAGAATCAACTGTCAACTGCTTGGACCAGTGGGGTTGGTCTTCAGGTGTAGATAACATTTTGTCTGGCCTCCGGGGAGGCAGGTTCTACGTTGTCCGGGGCCTTCCAGGCATGCTGCACAATGAGCTTAACAAGGTCATCTGCTGGTGGGGTCACCCAGGAAGTAGATGGCTGAGCATGAAAGGCCTGCAAGAGCACCATTTCCTCAGAAGAAGGGTTAGGGGACTTCCAGTCTCCCGCTGCTTGAGGGTTTCGAGAATGTCTCCGAATGAGACGTCGTCTGGGGGAGACTGTGGGGACCCTTCCCCCGCATCACAATCAGTGTCTTCAGTGATAGATTCCTCAGGGGAATCAAGGTGCTTCCTCTTGCACTGTTTCTTCTGGGGTGGCTCCCCAGTAGGATCTGAGGAGAACTCCAGAGAAGGGGTTCCCTTCAAAGGGGGGTCTTGCGACTCCCGTGCCCGGCGTTCTGAAATAGAGGGTTGGGAGAGGTGCATGCTAAGGGGGAGGTTCTGATATTAATGTCATTGGTGCTGACTGCGAGCCTGCAGAGTCAAGGACCCTTTCCATCACCTGGACAGCAGGCCTGCCCAAGGAGGGATGGGAGCCCGGAACCGGGAAGGATAATCTCGAAACCGGGGTCACACCCAGCCCTGAGGAGCCCACCTCCAGGTGAGGAGCTCCGAGAGGACTGGAAGCCGTCAGAGCCGTGGACATAGACGGTGCCAGCGAGAAAACAGGCGCCAGACTAGGTACCAAGGTACAGACAGTCCAAGCACTGCTCCAAGAGAGCATGCAGCAATGGTGGTCGGTGCAGACAGGGGAAAAACTGCTTTTGCAGCTGAGACAGTATGCACCGGAGTGGACATCGGTACTGAGATCTCCGGGATCTGGGTAGAGGACGGAGGAGAATAAAGAGGGGAAGGTGTAGTAAAAGATTCTGAGCCAAGAGGGATGGAAGGTCTAGCTGGAATGGGCAATCTCCTAGCTGCCAGAAGCTGGTCCACAACCCGCACTAGATCTAATTCAGAAAAACTCCTAGTGGATCTGAAGGAAAATCAGGTCTTTCTAAAAAGGGGCTAAACCTCTGCCCCCAAAAAAGGGTCGTAAGTTGGAGAGTATCTTGTCCTTGGCAGATATTCAAGTTTTGGAACCGATGGAGCCGAAGAAACTGTCGGCACCATGGCCAGGGATGGTGCCAAAGCAGGTACAGTCATCAAAGCCAATGTCGGATCCAAGGACGACACTGAAGTCAGTGGTGCCGATGTTGGAACTGAAATAGGGGTGAATATCATGGATGGCACCGAGGGAGAAGATACAGAGCCTGGTGCCGAAGAGGTCTGCGCCGAGGGCGCCGGCAAAGCATGGAGCCGACTCGGTTCCATAACTGACGGAGATGCAGGAACCGAGTAACTCCGTTTTTCCTTATGTTTTTTGGTCTTGGAGGGGGTGAGACCTCTGACCCAGATAGAGCCTCCGAAAAAGGTGTCTTGATTAAACCTTTTAAAATAAGCTTATTTTTACATTCTGCTAGTGTACGATTACTAAAACTAGCACAAATGTCACAGTCAGCTTTAATGTGATCCACGCCCAAACAGTAGACAAAACGAACATATATATCCGAGTTAGGCAATCCTAAGAATTTATATGTGCTTTTGATCTACTGAAAGTGAATTATTTAATCAATTATTTATTTGATAAACTATATATCAATTAATAGTAAATAATATGTTGTTATTTTTCTATTTTGATATAAAAGTTATTTAAAAATTGTATTTCATTGATTATAAAAGAAAGAAATATTATAAAATTAATGAATAAAGATATAAATTCTCTGATAACAGTTTAGATAAACTATCATAAGTAAATGTTTGCATTTTATTCAATGTTGAAGTAAAGATCACTTTAAATTTTGATTTCTAATCAAACTAATTGTTAATTTATCAATTAGTTCATGATATAAATAGAGCTTATTTTCAAAGCTGTAATGTGATCCTTTGAAGGCGAATGGCCGAGGTACCAGATCGTTAAATAAAAGAACGTTGGTGGAATCTGACTGCTGGTGTGTTGCTGGAAAACGAACATATATATCCGAGTTAGGCATCTTATGCCCACACCTGTCGCACTGTTTAAACTCCAACTTAGCTTTGTCTGACATAGTAAGGCAACAAGGCTATCCTATACAAAAAACAAAATAAGGGAGAGAAAAGGGTGATAGAATACCAACGATGGTGTTTAAAAAATACCACAAGTGGTAAGGAAGGGCCTGTCAAAGGCAGGAGAGAGGGACAGTACCAATAATAAACAAACAAAAAGAATGCCTTGGACCACGGTCTTCTCCTCTATAGTATCAACACCAAAATCACAAAGCGCCAGTGAAATTAACGCTTTTATTCACCAAGGAAAAATAAAATACATGCGTTTTCATCCTAACAATTAAACAGGTGACTTAAGAGATTATTTAAATGGCTTTTCAAGTTAAAAATGGTTGTCTGATGAAGTCCTGTATGTAGGATGAAAACGCATGTATTTTATTTTTCCTTGGTGAATAAAAGCGTTAATTTCACTGGCGCTTTGTGATTTTGGTGTTGATACTATAGAGAAGAAGACCGTGGTCCAAGGCGTTCTTTTTGTTTGTTTATTGGAGTTTTAGAACTGCCGTTCTGCTGAATTATTTGGTTTATGTGACAGTACCAATAATGGTGAAAATTAAATTACCAAGGTAAAGGGTAGGGAAAAGAATTAGGTTATAGGCGACAGTGAGAAAAGGCTAAATTGACTAAAAAATAAAAAAATTTGAAGAGAAACAATCTTAAAAATGAATTTTCTACTTAGCTTTGAGAGAGATGGCTAGCACGTCTGATTAGGAACGTGGCAAGCGAGATCTGGTGTAACTAGGAGAGGGGCGTTATGGGTAGGTCTTAGCTGAGAGGTTTTGGCTGGCACGATCTTGGAAACGGCCATATCGGTTCCGAGGACAGAACCGAAGTCCTAATAATAATTAATGAATAAAGATTTACAACATCAGATTTAATTTTTGTGTTTTCCCACCTGACCCCACACTGCATCTGATGGTTCTCATTGGCTTCCTCACTCACCCAACCCAGATCCCCAAATGCTCCTTACCAGGCACCCTGGATGGGACCTTTGGCTGGGTGGGCCCCACCAATTTCTCAGGAAAATAACTTCACTGTAACTCACTGTTAGGCCTGGACCAATGATCTTAAGGGGAGTTGCAAGAATGAAGCCAGAAGCCATCATTCACACAGCATCTGGTGACTATGCCTAGTTATGGGAGTCACTAGTACAATGACTACCCTCTGTGAGTCCTGAGATGACCTGTGAGGTTTCTGGCCTCCACCACAGGTCAGCCAGTCACTGAGATTCCCCAAACCCTCTCCGAACACAGGACAGCTGATCATTGGTTATATCATCCAGTACCCCTGGCCAACCCTTAATGGGAGCTTGAGTACATTCCTGAACTCAAGTCATGGATGGTTCAAATGGGCACCCTGTTCTTCATTACTGGTCTGACAAAAGCAAAAAACAGTTTCTTGCTACCATGTGAAAGCTCAAGTCTGACTGAACAAACATGCTGCTGAAATTGTATGGACAGTTGCACAATTACCGAGATATGACATTCTTTGCATTACAGTATATTACAATGCTGGACATTACAATGCTGGTATAAAGATGGTGAAGGCATTAACTATCATCATTGCTATAAAAAAAAAGACTTGTGCCGAACAATCTTGCTGTTTTCACCTTTATAATAACATTTACTGCTCACAATATATTTTCATTTGTTTATACTTTTTAACAAGATTTTTCAGAAAAATGCTTAGAAATGCATTTAGGATGCTAAAAGAATGACATTTTAGAACTGCTAGGTGTATACGAGTCAAATACAGGGAAAATGTATAAACAGAATACACGGGTCTTGTTTGTGTAATAAATATCTTTTACTGTAGGATTATGGAAATCTGTCCAGCACTTGTTTCCTAGTCCTATTTCATTTTTTACTCAACAGACCTACACATATTTGTATTTTATAAAATACATACTGCATCAACTACCATGATTACACTCTCAGTTCAGAAAAAGACGACTTTGTTAAGCATCTTTATGTAAGAAAGATGTTTACCAAAGTTTTACTAACCATCTTTTAGTGCTGTTATGCTTCTAGAACATAAAAACCAACCACCACACAAGAGGTGAGACTCTAAAACAGCTTTAAAAGTTGTAAAACACATCAGACTACTACACATCTGAGTGTGTGTGTCTGTGTGTTTGTGTGTGTTTCATTGTAAAGAGTATTACAGCTTTTAAAGCTTTGACAAAATCAAAGACACAGCTTCTGGTCACGCCACTGTCTGTGCATCAGTGCTTAGTGCATTACAGCTTTAAAAGCTGTAAAATATTTTGCACTTCTACAGCTTTTTACCTCTTTAATATTGGCTCAGCTAAAGCTCCATTTACTACGAAAATTTATCTGATAGTATTATGTGTGTTACAGTTTTCAATGTTGTGAAACACTTAGACCTCTTACACTTTTCTCTCTCGCTTGCTTGTATGTGATACTACAATTAGCAGGTAAAGCTCCATGCAGTATAAAGAATTATGCTCAGATAAATAAGTGGGATCACCAAAATCCTGGTCTTCCATCCAAGTAGTCTACCTCCTTGACAAAAGTACATCATCTCAGCTATCACTCCCTTCCTTTCTCTCATCTTCCTTTTTGTTCTCTCCCCTCGCATCTCACTTCTTTACTCTGCCTTCCATTCTTTCGTCACTATTTTCCTCCCTCACTTTTAACTCTTCTTCTGCTACCCTCTCTTCTCACACGATTTATATATTCTCCTCTCTTTTATTTCCCACTTCAAGTGCCTCTTCTCATTCTTGTGTCTTCCACTCCTACCTCAACTACCAGTTCTGTAAATACTATATACAGTGGTAGTGGGGTCAAGGTACCTCTGTAGTACCACTACAGAAACAATGGTTTGTCCTAACAATGTAAAATGTATCCTACTTTTTCCCTTGGTCACTACATGTACAACTCAAACCCCATGATGACATGAAAATGGTTCAGATGAATCAATTAATTATTGTACAACACTCTTATAGAAATCATATTTGTACTAACTTCTGTCTTGATTGTATTACACACTGGATTATTCTAAAACCCCATTTATACTGTTAAGAAACTGATTCTTGTTTCTCTGTAAATTCTTTGTTTGTTTGTGTCTTTCAGCTTTCCCAGTTAGGGGTCGCCACAGCGCTCCAGTCCGCTAATGATTGGCAGTTGATTTCTACATACAGGCCTGACACACAATCTTCAACAAAGGTACGCCCATTCACGCATGTCTCCACGCAGAAGACGCTCTAGCTGAGAATCGAACCGCACAGCGTCTTACTGTGAGGCGACAACGCTACCGCAGTGTAATTTTTGTAAATCTAATGGAGCTTTTCTCCCCCAGACCTTCACTGAAAAAGAGCCCGAGTGCCAAGTTGGGCCATCTCACTAAACAAAAGGCAATAAATAATGCTCTACCCTGGTCAACACACAAAAAATCTCTTATCTCAACCAATTTATTCTATGTTCTCAAAGTGAATGTGAAGGTTGTTCTCTGCAGCTTAATTTCACTCCACTCTCTAGGTGAATGTCTTCAAAATTTGCTCATTTCTCACACATACAACTTGGTCACAATCAGAAACCTAATCATAATTCTTTATGTTATCTTTAATCAGGGCTGTGAAAAGCTGGTGGTTACCTAGTAAGCAACAGTCATAGGACAAGCAACTAACTAATCCTGCATGGGATACCAGTCTATCATGCAATACACACTAATATGTGCACGAGACACACACACACACACACACACACCCCTAGTAGCCAGTTAAATGATAGATGGAGACCCCACTAAAAACTCATGTGGACACAGCAAGGTCTTGCGAGACTCCCCACAGAAGGAACTCCATCTTCTTCTTCTTTCGGCTTTTCCAAGTTAGGGGTCGCAACAGCAGATCACCAGTCCGCTCATGATTGGCAGTGGAGTTTTACAGTGTCGAGTTGCCAGCCCGGCGCCCAACCTTCCACAGAAGGCACACACACGCACACACCCACACCTAGGGCCAATTTAGAGTGTCCAATCCACCTACAGCATGCCTTTGGGATGTTAGCTTAATATTTGCTTTTTACCAACATGCTGGAAGCAGCAAGTGTTTTTATGCTATCCTAAGATGCTTTGTTATGTTATAGTACCAATTCTCCATACCTCTCAACTATCCAGATTTTCACAGAATGTCCAGATTTTTGCCTGATATTTTTGGTCTGCCCCTCATAAACTTTCTGTTTTTCTGGCATATCTTTCAGGACTGAAGACACTACACAATAATATATGTGTGTTTCAAATTTGATCATATAAGTAAAGCCAATACAAAACCTGTTATTCTAGCAACTTTTGAATTTTATAACAGCAATATTTACAGTTTGCCCCTGATTTTCAGCCTTTGTCCCCCTTATTTTTGTTTTTTTTTTGTCCAGATTTCTTACACTTAGAAGTTGAGATATGCGATTCTCAAATGTATGTTCAGTATGTATGTTCAGTCTTCCTATCCAAGTATGAAAATGTTTTTCTGCTATCAAGATGCCAGGCAAACTTTTTTGGTATTTATGTTTAGCTTGAGGGCTTTTAGCTGTTTTCCAAATGCTCTTTGTGACAGAATCCAACAACACTAGTGGTAGTGAAACAGAAACCAAGTGCAACAACTCGTACATCTATAAATGTAAAAATAAATAAATAAAATTGCAGGCAAAGAGCGCAAACGATACCATATCTTTCAAATGTACCTAAGTGTATCTCATCATGTACAATGTTCTTATTTTTTTTGTCCTAAAAAGTACAATTTCCTTGCAATTCCACACTGAAAGTGTCGGTCATAAATTCAGACTCGAGAACTTTTTGTAAAAAATAGATATCCATGGTAAGTAATATTGCAACGTTATTTCGCCAAAAAGTCTTTAAACATAAAAAATAACACTTTTTAATCATCGTGAGCTTCCAAGTTGAAGTTGCTAGCAAACTGCTGAAAGTATTCCACCTTTTTTGCCAATGTCCCACCTTATAACAAGTAGTACCTCTCAATCTCTTACAACAATAAATCTGGACAAAGCCACAAATAACAGGGGGGGGGGGGGCAAAGGCCCAAAAAATAAGGACACTTTTTAAAATATTCCTCTTCCGCATTTAGAAAGTTGATGGGCTAACCGTCTTTGCACAAGCATTAATTTTCCGATGGATATGAAGTCTGAAACTCAAACGCCGGCCATTATTTTTCTGACCTCAGCCCTCAGTGATTTTCCATAAAAATACAATTTTATGACACAGGCCAAAAATATGAAGCAAAAATCTGGATAGCTGAGAGGTAAGACTCACTGTGTTCCACATCTTGGAGAAGGAAAGTGGACAGTTTTGAATTACACAAACGTTCGACCTCTAAATAATACGAAGTGTGCCAACCAGAGAAGGGCTCCTTGAACTATGACCTAATTAAAAAAGCAGGTAACAACCAATACTTTGTAAAAAAACAAATAAAGTATCGACTTTAAAGAAATACAAAGAACAACAGTTTTACGTCAGATAAGTTAAGAACATACAGAGCTACTACCCTTACAATTTAGTTTCCCGAGTCTCTTCCCAGTACAAATAAACGAGACTCGCGTTACACCTGCGAAGTCCTTCGAATGATTTCCCGCCTTCAAATTAAGTTCTGAGAATGACTAGATGTCTCTGTCTCGTTTTGTTTTGTGAGCGCACTGGTGCAAAACAATTTGGGATAGGACGGATACTTGAAAGTTATCCGCGGCAAAGAGCTGTATACTTTGTTTGAAGTGAAGCCAGAGCAGAATCTATTTAACAAACTGTTTTACAACCACGGGCATTAAAATCGTTAAAAGACATGGTAAGGAGTTAGATCAAAACTGCAGATTTGTGGAATTGTTGACAAATTCATTAGTGGAATTATTTGTATTATTTATTCTACAACATTAAGTGAGTCTACTACTTGCCACAAAGTTGGTGAAGCTGTTCATCTTTGCTGCTGGACTCCATAATATATAGGAACATTTCTTTATTTTCTGCCCTAAAACGCCCCGTTCTCTTATTTTCAGCCTTAAAATGTCCCGTTCCAGACTGTTCCAAATTGAAAGGGTTTCTCACTCATTGATTGATACAATGACAAGCACACATATATACAGATAAAACCCTCTGCTTAGGTACTGTCATTGAATAATAGTGAATCTATATTATAGGTTCATAGGTAAGTACTAGGCTATCTGCCCATAGGGCATTTATAAGCCTAGCCACAGAGTGATGGCTTTCGCCTCCCCATTAGATTAGTAACCTGGGCCTCTGTCTAACAGGGCTCCTGAAGTGATCCCAGGGTAGAAATTACGATTACCCATCCACTCATCAAGATTTCTCTTGAAGAGGGTCAGAGAGGAGCTCTGTTGAATATGGATTGGGATTCTATTCCAGAGTGAGGGGAGTCGCTGGGACAGGAGTCTGTCCCTCCAGTATGTCCTGTTTATTGTTGTGCATAGGTTCAAGTCGCTAGAACAAATGGTTCTGAGGGATCTCGTTTTTTTGAGGTGAAGCATGTCCATTAGTTCAGGGTTTGACATGGCCCTATAGGTCACCTCTGAGCAGACGGTAAGCGACTGAGAAGAACTGGAGCTTTTTTAGTCATGCTTCATAGGGTAATTGTTTAAGGCCCTTAATCCTCTTAGTGAGGTACTTCTGTGGTCTTTCTAGTTGTTGCAGGTGTCTAGTGAGGTATATCCCAAATGGGGCATTGTACTCTATTATGGACCTAATGAGTGTGGAGTAAAGGGGCACAATCACCTCCTTGGATCTGGATGAGAAACCCTTTGTGATCAGGTGTGCCACATAGAAGGATTTCCTGACCGTTTTGGCTATGTGGTTCTCAAAGGAGAGCATGGTATCTACTTGGGTACCCAGGTCCCTGACTACTTCTTCTGTACTTAGTGGATTCCCATCTGTGTGGTAGTTTGTAGGTACTTTGTTTTTCCCAAATGGAATTAGTATGCATTTTTTGGCATTTAGCTTGAGGCCGTGACTTTGACACCAGGTGTTTGTCTCTGAGAGACCCTTTTGCAGGATGTCTGTGACAGCCGGAGAGTCAATTATTGCACCCAATTTACAGTCATCTGCGAACTTGGTTAGCCACAGTCCCTCCACATTTGCCTGTACTTCGGAGAAATATATACCGAACAGGAGGGGTCCCAGGACTGACCCCTGTGGGACTCCGCTTGTGACTGGTTTAGGGTCAGACATGGCGCCTGCCACTCTTACCGTGTGGGTTCTGTCTGAGAGCCAATTGGCAACCCATCTCGTGACATGGGGGTTGATATTTAAGCTGGTGAGTTTGTCTATGATTCCTGAGTGTGGGATGGTTTCGAATGCCTTAGCGTGGTCCAGATATGCTGTGTAGACCACCTTCCCTTATCTATGGACTTGGTGACTGTTTCGAAGAAGTCGACCAAGTTCAGGAGGCAAGATCTGCCTTTAACAAAGCCAAAATGGGTGGGGTCCAGTGTCTAGAGGTTCCCAATGTCCCTATTAATGAGCTCCATGACAATGCGTTCCATGACTTTGCAGACCAAGCTAGTCAAGCTTATAGGGCGATAGTTCCCAGGGTCAGTTGTGGCACCACCTTTGTGGAGTGGTACGACTGTTGCTGTACGCCATTCTTTAGGTACATAGCCTGTAGAGAGGCTGAGTTTGAACAGTGTTTTGAGATAGGGGGTTAGTTCATTTTGAAGCTCATGTAAGACACAACCTGGGATACCATCTGGTCCCATTGATGCTGTGTTTTTGGCTTTTGCAAGGGCGGTCTTTACTTGTGTGTCTGAGATATCTGGAGCGCCACATTCTACTGGGATGGGTGCTAGCCCCTTTGGTGGAGAGGGGGGGTGAAGTTTGCATTGAACTTGTCAGCCAGGATGTTGGCAATGTCGGTTGGTTCAGTGTATTTATGGCCATTATGCACTAGCTCGGAGCATATCTGAGAGTTTGCCCCTAGACTCATTTAGTTTCATAATTAGCTTTAGAGGACGTTATAAGATGTCTAATTTGCTTGTTCAAGCTGTGGAGGATGTTCTCCTAAGACCATTCCCTCTTATTCTTTGACAGCAGTTTCTTTCTCTTGTTGTACAACCTATTTATGCTAGATGTCCACCAGGGTGGCTTGTTTTTTTCGTGAGGACCTTGTTTTGATCTGTTCAGGTATGGCTAAGTCTAAACATCTGTATAGGTGTTTATACAGGGCAATTGTGAACACCTCAGTATAGGAGTCATTGCTGTCAGTGGTGGCAGGGTGTTTTCAAACCATTTATACCATCACTTAGGAGGCTATAGTTTGCTTTGGAGAAATTTTTCAACCTTTTTGCTCCTGACTGGGGGGGGGGTCAGGTACAATCGTTACTTCCAACAAGACTGATTTATGATCAGACTTTACCATGGAGGGTCTCATACATGGGGTGGTGCAGCAATCCCCCATGTTGGTGAGTACTAGGTCAAGGACATTAGAGCCCCTTGTGGTGGTGCTGACTATCTGTTCCAGAGCATTTGTGTTAAAGTCCAGGAACCTTAGAGCGAGTGTGTTTGTGCTTATATATGTTTCCCAATCGATGGAAGGATAGTTAATAGTCACCTAAGACTAGGGTGTTTGTCTGTATTGTAAATGACTCAAGTAGGTCCAGGTAGGCAGTGTGGGTTCCATGGTTCATGGTGGGGGCCCTGTAGCTAATAATGAAGTGGAGGGGTGTCTTTCCTACAGTTAGTTGGACTTGGAGTAACTCTAGGGAGTCGTACTGTTTTGTATTTGTCTTTAATGAAGATGGATACAGCTCTTCCTTTGGTTCATTCACATTCACTTTGCGGTCTGAAGGTGTGGAAGGCATTGTAGCCTTGCATGGCCTGGGTACTCACTGTGGCCTTGAACCATGTCTCTGTGACTGCACAGATACCAGCATCTTCTAAAGTAAGGAGTCTTTCCAGTGAGTGCAGTTTCTGATTTAGAATACTAGCATTAAACAGCATAACCCTGAGTTTGTCTCTAGGAGATATTTTTATGTCAGGAATTTTATTCCTATGACATTGACTAAAAAAGAGACTAAGGGGGGGGGGGAGTACATTTGCCAGTAACCGAAAGCCAAGAGGTGACAAGTGAAGACCATCTCTGGCAAAGCAGCATGGTTTGTCGACCATATCACCTCAGACTGATAAATACTGGATCCCCCTGAACTAAAACCAGAAGCTAAGCCAATTGTTGAAGTCATTAATTTTTTGTTTGTATTGTGGCATCATCCTGCGTGAAGGCAGAATGCTGGTTAAGGCTAGGGACATACCTGCCAGGGACACATAATCTGAAAGCTAAGTGTCATAACAGTGGTTGTTGTTGAGAGACTTGAGTGCATGTGTGGTCTGGCAGATCTGGCACCTGACAAGGAGATGACCGTGACCTTCTCCTTATCCAGCCTGGTAAGGGGTACATCTGTATGTCTCAGTGTGGCATCACCCACGGCCAAGACATTTGGTTTAGAGGTGTTTTGCCTAAGGGGTTTATTGGGTGAGATACTAATATGTTTGCTTTTATGTGTAGTGGACTAATTAGGGACTGTATTGTGTGCAGGTTTACACTTGCAAGGTCACTGTGATAAACTTCTAGTGAGTAACTCCACATATGTGGGTTTAAGTGTTGTACACTTGGTTTATGGAAGAGGTGAAGTATGTGTGCTGAAAGCATGCTTGATATCCGGTTTGTTGTTATGCGAGAGAGAGAGTATTGATTCCAGATTCCAGGATGGCACAGTGGTGCAGCGGTTGCGTTGTCACTTCACAACAAGAGGTTCTCCGGTATGATTCTTGGCTGGGGTGCCTTCTGTGTGGAGTATGCATGTCCTCCCTGCAACCGTGTGGGCTTCCTATGGGTACTTCAGTTTCCTTCCACGTTACAAAGACATGCATCTGGAGCATTTCTCCCTGGGCCTCCACTGAAAACTGGCTTTGTTCCAAGTCAGATTTTCCCAGTAAACAAATATTAAATAAATAAATTAAATTAATTCATAGTATAGTTACATCTCTCACATATTGTATGTTTTAGGAGTAATAGGTTGTCAGTAAACATTAGGTAATTGCTACATTGCCTCAGGATGCCCATGTCAATTAGGCTGGATGGAGAAACTGTGGGAAGCTGTCCAGCATTATTGTATTCTGTAATAAGTGGTGAGTGGGCAAGATGGATCAGGTTCTGCTGTAGGACTAGTAAAATCTGTTAATCTATGGGGAGGTTAAGGAATAGACACCTGAGTCGATGCCTCAAAATTTGCAGCTGAGTTGCTGTGTTGAGCAGGGAAGATTAGGAGGGTTCCCAAGCAGTTATCAACGGAAAATGTATCTTTCTAAGCATTTGCGTCTATACACTGCAGTGCCAAACCCAGCTGTTCGGTGCACAGCTACATGAAAATGCATTGCTGAAATACAAATGGAATTAAACAGTTTAAACTCAAACTATCCAATGGAAGAACCCAAAACTGAGCCCTTTTCTAGCAACCCCCAACTCAAATGGGTACTGGGCTCCTCACGTTTGCCACAAGGGTGCAGGAGGGTCTTCCTAACGTAGGATGGCTGGATTTAATGCTCAGTAAATGCCAAATAGTCTATATTCAGAAGATCTGAATCTAGCCTATGCTATGAGATACAGTAGAAACAAGTGCAGAAAAAACAGTCAGGCATCAGCAACTACGATACAATACACCAAAATTCAAGCAGGAAACAATTCAAAAGTGCAATGCAAGCTTTATATATACTTATTTTTTTGCAGTTCTCTGTGCATTTGTAAGCATGAATTAACACAGTTTAACCTCGCTTTGGCTTATGTTTTATGGTTAAAAACTGTGTACAATTGTTACATGTTTCACCCATTCACATTTTTAAGAGGGACATTTGAAAGATATGTCTGCATAACCATACAGAAGATCAGGTCAGTGATCCAGTACTTAAGAAGAACCATGTTTTAGAATAGTTTGTAACCACTACATTTTGGTAATATTTACCCATAAAAACCAACAGCCCATTCCTTCCCTAAAGATTTTGTCAGCTCTGCTCTGGGTGGTAGGGGGGGTATGCGCAACCCCGCCTAATATATAAAAAACACTAGGCAGCTGTGCATAAAGCACTGACCATCACCCAGGCAGCCCAAATTCAATTAGTAGCTCAGGAATATGATGGAGCTAGTAGGGATATTAGAGGAATGACAAGGCATTACCTGCCTGTCTCTTCCAGGGGGATTGGATGCTTCACAAACCCTGGTGGTAATGCCAGGACCATGATACAGTGCTGTTGCTTCATTGTGAGGGTGGGCAAAAAGGGAAATGTCACCACATAAATGGTGGTATTTTTCACTCTGAGCCATTGCGCGCCCACCTGGGGGATGTGACCCAACACATCAGTGGAAGAAAGGACTTAATGAGAAAAAAAGCACCATGAGATGCAATATGATGGCTTCTCGTCTGTAACTGTGCCAGTTAGAACCCAGAGAACTACTGACAGGGATTTTGAAGCCTCAGTGCAAGTAGGACTCTCCTTGAAGGGAGATCTCCTTAGCGATGTGGGTCAAACTTGTATCTGGGTGCTGGCCACAGAGGAGTTTGAAGTCAGATGTACATGTGTGGGGCAAAAATACATAAAATAACCATCAAGTGAAGTGGCATAATTTGTGAGGAGGGTGAACATGCCCAGCTGACAGATGGATTAAGGCAGAGCTCACCAGTGCACATCCTGCAGGTGGCTAAAGTAAAACATTAACAAAAGTACGTGAGGTCTTGTGGGTGAAAAAAAATATTGTTAAAAACTGGATATTGAAGGAAGTTAGTTTAATTTTTCACACTGAGTGGTGAGAAAGAAATGAAGAAGTCCATGAAGACTGTCCCAGTTAGGTGGGTGATGATACATGCTAAGGACCAGTCTTAAACACTGAGGGAAAAAAGTTTCTGCCAATCTGATGAGCAACACAAGGGAGTTAAGTCTTAATAGTATCCCTGCCACTGGACTGTGTCAAATATCAGGCACAGACACACCCTGGTCCACTCCCCACAACAAGAATTTCCAAGAATTTTTGACTAACATCCTTGAGGCATTGTTGGCTTGTTGCACACTACACTCCCACAGTGTCAGAAAAGTCATCAAGCATTGGTAGATGTCAGCTTAAATAGGTTGCATATATATATATATATATATATATAATATTAAGTGCTGCATGTTCAATACTGATTTATTTGAGGAAGATAAACAGTAGAAATTTTACACATAGTAGTTACCTGATGCCATAGAGCCTAATTGCTGCAAAATCAAAATAATGGCACTACCAAGATAAAATATGTACCGTTTTATTTTCACCCTGAAAGGGAATGAGGGTCTGCTACCTACCTGCCCAATCATAATAGATTGAATAGACACTCTATTCCAGTGGAATCAGCCTTGGCTAGGCTGTTCTTTTCCTTCCCCTTGCTTAGCTCACTTCTTGCTGCCTGATTTCTGGTGAAATTTATAGAAATGTAAATCCGTGGACCAAAATGTAAGGGGTTAGAGTATGTCAAAGAAGACTTAGGAAGAAAACTTTCAGGTGTGCTTAACTTTGCTATTTTGCTGGGACAGAGCTAAGCATTTGACACACTTCAGAAAACTCAGTATTCAACTAGGGGACTAGCTTAATGCACAGAATATGTGTTTCATGCCACAGTTATTTGAAGAGTGTCAGAAGATGCTGTCAACTGATTTAAACCCTAAGCTAACCCATTTCAGCATAGAAGCATGAATAAACATTTAGCATTTAAAAAAGTCCTTGTTGAGATAAACATTTTCAGAATTATGAAGGTTCTTCAGAAAAGAATCATTCCTGTGTTTGTGCAGCTGTTATGTGGTATTGTCTTGCTGTCTCAGAGATTGTCTTTAATAATGTGTGAAGCCGAACACAGAGGGAACAGCAATAACTTAAAAAAGGAGTGAATATGTTAGGACTTATCAGGAAATTTAAGCTTATCAAATCAACTTCCTTCTTCTTCTTCTTCTTCTTTTGGCTGTTCCCGTTAGGGGTCCCCACAGCGAATCATCTGTTTCCATTTCTCCCTGCCCTCTGCATCTTGCTCTGTCACACCAACCACCTGCAGTCTCTCTCGCCACATCCATAAACCTTATGTTAGGCCTTCCTCTTTTCCTGTTACATGGCAGCTTCATCCTTAGCATCTTTTTCCCAATATACTCTACATCCCTCCTCAGCACTTGTCCAAACCAATGTAATCTTGCCTCACTGGCTTTGTCTCCAAATCTTCCAACCTGGTCTGACCCTCTAATATACTTATTCCTAATCCTGTCCACCCTCGTCACACCCACTGCAAATCTTAACATCTTTAACTCTGCCATGTCCAGCTCTGACTCCTCCCTTTTTGTCAGTGTCA
Organism: Protopterus annectens; assembly: GCF_019279795.1. Taxonomy (NCBI): domain Eukaryota; kingdom Metazoa; phylum Chordata; order Ceratodontiformes; family Protopteridae; genus Protopterus; species Protopterus annectens. The sequence continues at coordinate 363,586,176 of NC_056738.1, forward strand.
CTGACTCCAACCCATATAACATAGCTGGTCTCACTACCCTCTTGTAGACCTTCCCTTTCACTCTTACTGGTACTAGTCTGTCACAAAACACTCCTGACACTCTTCTCCACCCACTCCATCCTGCCTGTACTCTCTTCTTCACCTCTCTTCTACACTCACCATTACTCTGAACTGTTGATCCCAAGCATTTAAACTCATCCACCTTCGCCACCTCTACTCCCTGCATCCTCACCATTCCTCTATCCTCCCTCTCATTCACACACATATATTCTGTCTTAGTCCTGCTGACCTTCATTCCTCTTCTCTCTAGAGCATATCTCCACCTCTCCAGGGTCTCCTCCACCTGTTCCCTACTACACTACAGAGATTACACAAACAAGAACAATAAAAAAGGCAGTCAGAGATTATGCAGGGGGCTATATCCAATGTAGCTTCATATAGGACCCCCTACCTTTTACTTATACAAAACAGTCTCTTAGTCATACAGCGTTGGAGGAGTCAACAATTATTTACTAATAGCACCATGCATTTTAGAGAAAACAGGCAAGTCTGCACTTTGCCAGAGAAGTGCTTTATTAAACCAGACTTTTGATCTCTTTGATTTGAACTCAGCGGATTAATTGACATCAGCATCAATGACACGTTCAAATGGTTCTACTTCAAAACATCTAATTCTCATAACATTGAATCTTAAAAACACTGAGACCATAACATCGAAAACCCAAAACACTGAAAACTCACAACATCGAAAACTCAGAACACTGAAACTTTGCATCACAACATCGAAAACTACAAAGCACATGTAAATAACCTCCCCTCCACCTATAACAACACCAAACTAACAAACACATTTTTTACTATGTTCGCAGGGGGGCAAACCCCCTGCACCTCCCATGTGGGGGGGCTCTCCCCCCCCCATAAATTAAATATACCAACTCCGAGACTGGACTACAGTGGAAAAAATTTAATTTCCTGACCCCGCTGCATCGCAATCACCATACAGAATGTCCACATCATTTCTAAATCACTTGCCTGCAGGGCCTAAAAACACATACAGATTGGCAAAATAAACCCTATATAAACAGTATAAATTCCTACACTATATAAATAAAAATTACAAAATCTTATAGTGATACCACAAAATTAACAGATTAAACTACAACATTTACATGTTTGATGATACACTACTCGATGCTATACATTTTCAATGTTATGAAATTCGACGTTATGAGTTTTCAGTGTTTTGGGTTTTTGATGTTATGGTCTCAGTGTTTTGAGTTTCGGTGAGGAACCATTCAAACATATTTATGTTATATCTTTTATTTATGTGTTGGGGAAAATATCAACAGTAAACACAAGAAATAGTATGAGGAAAGAAGACATACACTGCTGCTTTTCTGTCATCCAAGACGTTGGAGGGAAAACTAGATGATTTATTTGTTTGGGCTTTGATAAATACAAATCCTTTATGCTTTCAATTAATGTAAACCTAGGTGAAAAACTAGCACAGTGCAACAACATGCCACTCTGCTGGGAGCTCTTTTCAGATGTAGTTACGGTTAAAGATATCAGCAATAGTAAGAATAAAAAAATAAATTTTGGCTGTTTATACATTATCCTGTACTGTGTATTTTAACATTTTAACATTTTTTTCTAGAAAGGGATAAAACAATAATTAAAAAGGAAAATGACTTCTCGGATGTCCTGAAGCTGACTGGTTGTCAAATAATTGCAGTCATAATTTGTTTCTTGCACAAGTCTTAAACTAATGATCCAGTGCTGTGGAGATGTGACTGACACATGCTGTGGCCCCTCCAATGGCCAAACAGCTAAAACCAGTTGCGAAAGGTAAGGTTTCTTGTTCTTAGAAAGACTGAACTTCCAACAGACTTGAATTGCAATAATGCAGTTGGATAATTATGAGGGTACAGTTGATGAATGGTCCAAGGAAACCAAGTTGCAATTAATTCTATAATTATATATTGAATTATGCAGTAACCTAATTTAGATACAGTTTTTCATTGATGGTTCACTATAGAGAATTTAGAATCCAGTCTGAAAAGGATCCATTCTTTTGACAGTCTAGCTTTGTTTTTGTGCGTGTTCCCTCCATTGTTTGCTGATTTTCAGTCCTTCTCTGTCAGCTAGTCTGTTCGTTCCCCATCACTAGGGTGAGAATTGTCCAAGAGGAGTCATCACTGTGAGGTAGCCATCAGGGTGGTTAAAGTTTTTCTGCATTTAGCCTGACACCTGCCATGCATTCTGTTCATGTCCAAGGAGTTGGCATGCACTCAGCCTTTGTGTTGCATGTCGCACCTCCACAGAACATGATCTGTTGGTCCTGCCCCCATTATAGATAAGCACCTCAGCATGATTTGTGATCTCCCCCAAGGTTTCTATCCCAGAGAGTCTGTTTAAAAGCACAACCTCGCAAGCAGGTGTAAGCCTTATCAAATTGAGGTCTTATAAGCAACCTATTACCCCAAATGAATTGTCCTGTCTGTGTAAAAGGCCTGTCTATTAAACTGGAATCCCAACTTCATTTTTTTTTACTGTTGTGCTCTGCATGTGGCACAGTTGTTTACTTTCTCAGATGTATTACAGCACATTTCTAAACATGACAATTTTAGAATTGAGGATGAGCACAGAGAGTGCCCAATATCACGCCTCTGACCTTTCCAGGAGTGAATGACCCTGTGGATGGGGATATGTACGGTCAGCATATATATCTCCTAGTCACCTGAACCCAGCACAGTGCTGCATCATCCACTAAAGCTGTGTCCCAACACACACACACACACACACACACACACACACACACACACACACACACACACACACACACACACACACACAGTGTCTACCACCACACATTTCTATAGACAAACACACATACATTTTCACGTGCACAGCAATAATCATAGCACCCTCACATATGCAAACACACTGCCCATTGTTGACACTATGTCATTCCCTATCTATTTATATGATAGAAACTGCAACCTCCCCTCTGTACGAGATTACTTGAGTAACCTATGTCTGATGCAGAGTATGGCCGTTCTGTGCATGGTATATTACAACCTAGGTGAAGGCTTGTATATATCATTTTTAGCATTATATATATTGCTTTAATTTGCATCATAATTATTAACCAAATGCTGCTTCTTAGCCAATGCCATAACATAGTCCACCAACCTGTATCTGGCATTCTCAGCTCCTGCAGGTGGCTGCTGAGTCTGGTACTTCCTCCTCCTAAATTTGTCTTCCCTGTTGTAACTGTTTAGATATCAGGATGTTCTGTAACACTTCACAGACTGCAAAAATTCTACTACAAGTTGCAGGATTGTACTGCAGTGTACCACCAGATACATCCAGACAGTTGAAGTGGGCCTTAAAAAGACCAATTCAGCTGTGATTGTGACAGGGTAGTGTTGTAGCCATTCTCTGCAGGTTTCTGACTGATGTCATTAGCCATGGCTCCAGGACATATTTAGCATCACTAATAAGATATCTCTGTCAAAATCACCCAATGCAAAACCACTGGTTGAGGTCAAATGTGCCATGTGTGGTAGTCATGAACACTACCTCGGTGGCCTGCAGACGTGCATTACAGATCACCTGGTAGTTGATAGTGTAACCACATACATTTGATATGTCTTTGTCCCTGCACCCCACGGTGTGACCTTTATTGCAGTGTGGGCACAGTCTATGGTTCCAATACCTCAGGGAAATGAGGTATCATTAAAAAGGCCCCATGGTGTTGCTTCGCTCCTCTGTGGTACATGGAAACCATATACACTCCCTCCACCATCCTGTAACATGGCATTGAAGAAATGGTGGATTATCCTTGAGGCAGCTGCCTGGGATATACCCACTATATCCATCATTGGTCACTAAAAGTTCTCTAGTTTTTCTCAAAGCCAGACATAGCTTGGGGGATAGGTATGCTATGTGATACAGCCAACACCCACAGAAACCTATAGTGGGATGACAATCTCTAAATAGGAAAGGCTAACTGCCATGTGGAAGCCTTCTGAGTCAATAATTCTATATCATGGTAAGCCTTTCTCCCCCCCCTTAGAAAGTAATTTATTTGGAAGAAGAATTGGGTCATTACTGTGAATGCTGCCACTACTAGCCAGCCTGTCACAGTGCAAAAAAAAAAATATATAACATATAGTGTCTGGCTAACCTGCAATGCCGAGCTAGATTAAACCAATAACAAAAAAAAATGAATAAATTATGTAAATGAAATAAAAATGCCCAATGCCACCCCCCCCCCAAGATAATATAAAACTGAAACAAAAACTAGTAGTTTACTTGTGAAATAAGTGGAACAACATGAACCTAATTCAACTGGGAAGGCGCATGCCACACTTTGATTTACAGCAATGCCAGGGGAGAAAGGCAGTTATAAGCTACCTCTGTTCATAAGGGATATGGGTGTCAGGCCCGGTGTAAATTTCATATTCCACATCCACTGGTCTAGGTTGCACTTAAACTGGGCAATAGATGAACTTAGCTTCACACAGATGGGAAGCCTGTTCCATAGAAGGTGCAGTATCTGGGACACATGTTTGTCTCCCCAGCATTTTCTGTTTAAGTTACAGACAAAATTCAGGTCCTTAGACCTTGTATTTCTAGTACTGTTTGACTTACGACTATATATGGGTCTATGTCATAACACACTGAAAACTCATAACACGGAAAATCATAAGGTTGAACCCATATCACTGAAAATGTTCTCCACAAGAAATATATCCTAAAAACATGTTTTTGCAGATGGCAAACCCCCCTGCACCCCCATATGGAGGGCTTTGCCCCCCACACCCCTCATACTTATACTAACTCAGTGATCGCACAACTGTTGGAAAAAAAGAAAACACCACACACAGTGAATCAGTGCTTAAGAGCAAATACAGACATCTACAGATCTGGGGGGACAACATGATGCTGACTATTGCAATTCACACATACTGAGCTAGACTCACTTCCCTAATATCTCCTATGATAAGAAATGACACCATCACATACAGTCTACACAATCCTATACAGTTCTGCTCTTTTTGGTGTTATGAGTTTTCATTAAAATGGATTTGTCCTTATGGGTTTCAGTGTTATGATAGGTACCCCATATGTCTGCGTGTGTGTGTGTGTGTGTGTGTGTGTGTGTGTGTGTGTGTGTGTGTATATATATATATATATATATATATATATATATATATATATATATATATATATATATATATATGTGTGTGTGTGTGTACATATATATATATATATATATATATATATATGTGTGTGTGTGTGTATATATATATATATATATATATATATATATATACACACACACACACACACACACACACACACACACACACACACACACACACACACACACACACACACACAAATGCAGACCAAAATATTGCTACATACACATAATGACTGCACTAATTCAGTCATTACACCGCAGGATGCAAATCCAAATTTTATGAAAGTCCCAATGAGTACTCCAACATAGTGTATCACAACACAACTTACTAATACACTTTTAGATAAGATGCTGTTAAATTATATTATGTATAGTAGCACAATGCAACATTCTCCATATTCTGTGTTCTTGACTTCACATCTGATCTGAAGAAGCAGTCCTCAAATGAAATTTGCAGATACAAAAGAAGGAATCAAGCCAGCATATGAAGTAAGTTCACTAATTAAAAGAGTGGTAACCATACCACTCAACTTCTTCGCTCATGAATTCTAGACAAAAGCCAAAAATAATGGTGGAGATGGGAGACTAAAGCCCAAAATCAGTGACAGTTTTTAAATATTACTGTAATCCACTTAAAAAAAAGTTAATAGAACAAAAGGGTTTGCATCAACTTCATAGTTCTCAGTCTTCCATCCACAAATGTGGGACACTGCTACTCAGTTTGGAGAAAATGGTCAAAATGTGGAACACTCACTAAGACCTACAACTAGGAAGCTCACAGCATGGTTAAAACATGTGATTTAAAAAAAGTTCTTTTAACAAATTAATATGATTCACATTATTTAGTATAAATTACAATGGGTATTTTTTAAATTCTTAAACAATGAATGTGTAACATATCTCTTTTGTGTGGAACAATGTGAAACTCAGACTTTTTTTAAATACTCAGAATCTGAAACATTCCTCATAATGAGGTACAGTTGAGACATTTAAATATAAGTATGTACAGTAACAGTAACTTAAAGCATCTCAAGCCCAGGCAACATATGTAATTTAATTACACAACTAACCATTATCAGATGCATATTTAACAACTTATGTCAACCAGTCACTCAACATCCTGAGAGAATGTACAGCCTGCCTATTTCAAGAAAAAGCTCTGAATGGTCAACTGCCACAATATTAGCAGAAGTAGATTCTTAGATACTACAAGGTTTATGAGTCTTATGATCATTAACACCTTGCCAGTATCCTCCTTTCGGGCCACACCTCTTTTCTCTAGGAGAGCCATAATAGTCATCCATCTATCCATCCATCCATCCATCCGCAACCCCTATTTCCAATTTTTTGTACATGGGATTAGGGTTTCACTTCAGCAGTGCTGATCATCTAAAGCCAAGGTTTATGCCAATGGGAGGCTAGCCCCGCCACTGTAGTTCATCCACATCACACACTTGCACACACAGTCACACCCATGGCCGATTTAGAATGTCCAGTCCACCTATTGCATGTCTTTGGAATGTGGGAGGAAACCAGAGCACCTTGAGGAAACCCACACAAACACAGGGAAGACAAGCAAACTCTGCACAGAAGGACCTCGGTCAAGAATTGAATCAGGGAACCTCTTGCTTTGAGGCAACAATACTATCAGTGGCCACTGTGCCGCCCTCAATTAATGAGTAAATCTGTGGCAACCTGTCTAGTCATCTAGGTTAAGTTTAAAAGAAGACAGTAAGTCACACTTCTTATGGCATTATTGTATTCTACATCTTGATCCTCCTGCATTTGTAAAGTGGAGCAAAAGTACCGCAACAATAAGTTTATAAAACAGAAAATAAATGGAGTCCATGCACTACTAACTGTATTGCTTACAAAGATAACCAGTCCAGATGATTGAATATGTCCCTTTCTACATGTGTATATTTTTCAAGGTATGCCACTGTAAAGTCAGTTTATGACTGCCAGATTAAAAGCATAATTCTGTTGGCAACTGTTTGCATGAAATGCTACTGTTTGTACAAGCTAGTGTCAAGGGACGATATAAATGACTTCATTGTATATATGGAAATCTGAGAGCGTACATTTGTACCAGTAGAATGAGGAAGAGAAGGAGGAGTATAGTAGTGCAATATTAGTAGTAATGGTGATAGTGATATCTATATCTTTGATAGATTTGGGTTCTTTATTTTAAATTAAGATAACTATATTTAAGACTCTGTAAGATGGTGCTATGTATAGCAATTGAAAAATACCAATTCCTTAATCCGTTTGACTTCCAAGATGGCTGCAAACTGTTTTAAAGCATAATTTCAGCTCAGAAATTGTATTTTAAGTAAAAACTGGTTAATGGTTAGTACATGCACTGACTGGATGCCAGCAAAAAAAGAATTCTAGAGAACCTGAAAGAAAATCAACCAGAAAAGGTGAAGAGAAAACATTGACGAGGAAGAATCTGTTCAGCAAAAAGCAGTTCAAGCTTCAGTTTTGGTATAAGATATATCTTCCAGTAATTTAGAGGAAAAAATAAATAAAATGTACTCAGAGGTGATTGAAATAAATGAAACACTGAAGGAGTATATCAACTTAAATAACAAAAGGCTGGAAAAAATAGGATAAACTTTAACTAGCCATTCAGATGAACTGATAAAACTGCAAAAAAAATCAGAGGTTGAAATGAAGAAAAGGCTGTCTGAGTATGAGACTTCTCAACAACAGCTGTTTCAAAAAATGGTAGAGTTAGAAAACTGAATTTGCAGAGAAAATATGAGATTTCCTGCTGTACCAGAGAAACTAGAAAGAACAGACTGCATTAACTTTATAAAGTACAAATAAGCAACTAGACTGGTGTTCCACAGCAAGATTTATTAAATGAAAGGGTACAACAGTTGTATGCTACAAATAATGAGAAAGCAACCAAGACCTATATAGTAAAGATCCACTGATACCAGCCTGAAGAGTTGATCCTTACAAAATTGGGGAAGAAAGGAAAATTATTAAAAATTGGAGACAGCAGAGTGTTTCTTGTAAATAATTACTCTTTGTATACCAGGCAGAAGAGAAACAAATGTATCTCAGCAGTCAGAGAATGTAAACAGGCACATGTGAGATTCAAGCTGCTATATCCAGCTGTCTTCAGATATTTTTCTTGAAGGATCAAAGACATTTTTTTTGAGGCAGAACAGGCTAAGGATGAAGCAAAAAAAATATATCCAACAAAAAGTGAGCCAGAAAGCAGAAAGGGATTCTGCTTCTCATTCTTCTGACGATAAAGCTTAAAGAGACTTTGTCAGTGAAACCTGTACCATTGTTCCAAAGGAAATGATTGAGAGACAGAAAAAAAGCACAGGTGTTGACTAGAAGAATCAGGAGAACCCTGAACTTGAACCAGAGCCTGGTGTTAGAAGCTGATCAGGAGGAAGAGCAGCGAGATTGAAATAAAAAAAATGGAGTCCAAAGTATCAGTCACATTTTGAATATATAACTTTGGGGAAAAAGTGGATGAGAAAGACTGGAATTTTGCTGACATTGTTTAACTTGTGGGTGAACTGTAAAGTAGCTACCCCACATTAGATCATTAATGTTTAGAAAAACACCAATGGTAAAACTGTAACTGTAAGTAAAAATGCTCTTATTAGTATTTGTGTAAAGTATTTCATGATGTATAAACTGCATGTTATATTGTAAAGTAGTTTTGTATATGGTACAATCAGGAATATTTTAAATGTGGTGGTGTGGTTCAGTGACTGGTGTATGTGTTAAAGATGCTAAAATAAACAGTTTTTACTTGTAAGTAATATAGGCTTTATACTATACCAAGATAAGAAAGGCTAGAGAGAAGCACATTTGAGTTAATATAATTCTATGATCTTTGTCTGCCGGGGTGGGCTGAAGTGTAAAAGTGAACTGATTCTATTATATGTAGAATTATTACTTTTCTTGTTTTTACAAGGGTGATTGTCTAGATTAATGTCCGTGGCTTAAGCTGTGAACAAGTTTCTTTTCTAAGCAAATGGGTTTGGAAAATAAGACAAAATGATGAAAGACATGAAAATGCTAGGTTTCTTGTAGCTGCAAAAATATTAGCTTTTTTGTTTTTTCCATTAGAAAATATTCTCAGTGGAAGGCATGAGTTGTACAGCTGATGGCAGTTTGCCAGAAGAATTCTGAGTGAAATTTACAGAGTCCTTTATGCATCTTCAGAGCTGTTAGTTTTTTTTCCTCATTGCTGACTAGTTTTACATGGAGTTGAGCTGTCTGAAGGTGCATGCAATTAATCTTTGGAGTTGTCAACATTGCTTGCCAAAGGAAATGTAAAATGTGAAGGTACAATTACAATGGCAAGCAGTTCAGTAAAAATAAAGTATAAAATTATGAGAAGTGAATACAAGATGATATCCTCCCCAGCAGCCTTAATACTTTAATGTATTTAATAGAACACTGCAGAATTTAGATTTATTGAAAGGTAGCCAGTGCACTTTTTCCTATGGCTAAAAGTTAATGTTTTACTTTCTAAAACTATGCAAGCTATTTTTCACATCTGGTAGTGAAATAGAACTAAGAAAATAACAGTTACTCATCAGTGTAGATAGGAACATGGGCTGTAACATGCATATTAGCATGGGTAACCTTCATTTTACATTAGGTAATGTCTGTGGGTGCAGCTGTTGATTTGGGGCACTTGCTCTTATCTGGAGGGTTAAACTTTGTTGAAAATATACACCGTTTTGTGTGTTTGTTCTAAATTAATAGGGGATTGGGTTTTCTTAAAATGAATTTTAGTTTTTTTGCTTGAGGGTTTTCATTAAAGCAAAATGTCTTGGAAATGTGACAGAGGTTCAAATGGAGATGAGAAGAAACAGCTGTATAAATGATCAGGCTGTCAAACAGTGTGTGCATGTAAGACAAACGTTAGAATATGTATTAAAAAATGGAATGTGTAATAGGCAAGAACAATAGCATTTTAGCATAATGGTTACTCTACTGATACTGTCTTGGAATGTAAATTGTCTTACATGTGCAGACAAAAAGGAAGGAATATTGAATTATGTTAAGAAATGCAGACTGCAAATAGCAATGCTGCAAAAGACACATTTGGAAAGAAATGAAAATGAGAATTTGAGAAAGAAAGGATTTCAGGATGGATATTCAGCAGACTATCTGGGACAAGGAAAAGTGGAGTAATAACAATTAAAGAGAAAAAAAAACAACAATGGCAGATTTATGGTAGTAAACAACTACTGGCAAGGGAGGAGGATTTTGCTGGCATGTATTTGCATTGCACCAAAAACTACTGTTATGGAACTTAAGAAAATGATGGGAGAAATAATCAGTTTTCAGCAGAGACTGTTGCTTATAGGTGGGGACTTAAACTTGATTTGTAATAATGAGGATGTATCAGTGGGACCTAGATGGGAAAATATAGCAAATGAAGGTATATTTCTGAAGAAATTTATGAAAATATTTGACACTGACAATAGGTAGTCAGACACAATTTATGTATTATTGTCCAAGGTACAATAACTAGGCTAGACAAGATAGAATTTATATTTCACAAGAGCATGTGCATGTAATTGAATGCTTCGATACACATGCGATAACTATTTCAGATCATGCACCAATAAAAACTAAGGTACAAATGCAGAGTAATGAAGTTAAAAATGAGACACTTGTGCTTTCCTACCTACCTGTTAAAAAGAGATTAATTCAAGAAATGGGTAGTGGAAAGTATTCAAGATTTACTAGAGGAGCTAGGAATTTCTTCAGAAGGGTTAGCTAATGAGTGGGATAAAATGAAAATAGAGATAAACAATAGCATAGAAATAAAAGAGAAATTGATATAGTTAAGAAGTAATAGAAATTATTTAGAAGGACTGACAAACGTTAAAGTAAAACGTCAAGCCAACACCACAAACTGATGAAAAAACAAAAATGCAGGTCAAAAGCACTTCAAACACCCAGGAATCTTCAGCTATTCAGCTCTTTAACAGGAACAGGAACAGAACACAGTGCCACACTGGAAAGTAAAGTAAAACTCTTTTCGTCTGGTGCAATGACCGGACTTCTTCAGACAAGTAACAGCAGGCACAAAAACAACTATGTGTATATATATATATATATATATATATATATATATATATATATATATATATATATATATATATACAGGAACACACTTCACTCCACCCCGTAGTTAATCAATTATCCAATACAAAAACAATTAACCATGTAACTGAATTTCCAACTTGTAAGACTAAGTTAAAATACATTCCTTAAAAACCGCTAATCCCACTAACCATCAAACAAAGTAGAAAGTCAAACCAACACCACAAACTGATGAAAAAACAAAAATGCAGGGAAAAGCACTTCAGACACCCAGGAATCTTCAGCTATTCAGCTCTTTAATAAGAACAGGAACAAAACACAGTGCCACACTGGAAAGTAAAGTAACGCGCGTTTCATCTGGTGCAATGACCAGACTTCTTCAGACAAGTAACAGCAGGCACAAAAACAATTTGTATATATATACAGGAACACACTTCCCTCCACCCCCTAATTAATCAATTATCCAATACAAAAACAAAAAAAACAATTAACCATGTAACTGAATTTCCAACTTGTAAAACTAAGTTAAAATCCATTCCTTATCTATTCTTAAGTGTGGCATTGTGTTTTGTTCCTGTTCCTATTAAAGAGCTGAATAGCTGAAGATTCCTGAAACGTTAAAGTATTCCAGAATAAGGGTAATTTCACAGAACTAGAAGAGAAGAAACTGTAGAGTGCTAAAGAGAAAATAAGAGAGTATTTGGATAATATGCATGAGTTTATAAAGATTTCTGCAACTATTTTTATATTAATTCCAGAGCCCGAAAACTTTTAGCACAACTACTTAGGCAACGGAAAGTAGAAAGGGTTGTCACCTAACGTAGGAAACCAATGACAAGAAAAATAACCAGAGGTCCTATAGCAATATTAGAGATATTTCGGACATTTTATGAACATTTATATAAAACAAGGGATGTGGAAACCAAGAAAACGTAGAACTGGATATATTTATAGAATATTTAATTATGCTAAGTTTAGAGGAAGATGATGCTGAACAGTTAATAATTAAGATAGGAGAAAAAAGAGATAAAAACAGTGATATATAACCAACTGACAGAGAAGTATCTGGGAACAGATGATATTTCTGTGGAAGTTTGGAAATTAGAAGGGGAGAAAGTGATAAAGATATAGAAGATTTGATTTAATAGCATTTTAAAAGGAGAGGAGGCATAATCATCTTCCAAGAAAGCTATGGTGGCTGTATTACCCAAAGAGGGTAAAGACCCATCAGGTCCAGCTTCATATATGATTATAAAGTGTTTGTCTATACTAGCTAAAAGACTGGCAAAATGGCAAAATTGAGAGATATATATCATTGTGGTTTTGTGGAGGGGAGGCAAACAGCTGACAACATTAATAGAGCAATGATGATAGAGATGTTAGTAAAATGTAAGAAAATACCTCTATAATTGGTGGACCTTGATGCAGAGAAAGCATTTGACAGAATAAGCTAGGATTTTATGAGTAGGGCAATAGAAGCATTTGATACAATAATAAGGTTAATTATGAGGATATATGAAGGATCACAAGGCATGAATAAACATATAAGTTGTGTTTGAACAGAGGAAGCACCAAGGAGTGTCCTGTATCCCTTTTGTTATTTGCTTTATATTTAAAGCCATTGGCAAAGAAAATAAGGGACTCAGAAATTCAGGGATATAATTGCTATGGTAATGAAGAAAAATTAACTTTCTTTGCAGATGTTATTATGTTGTACTTGATGTTGCTGTTGTTGTTGTGTCTTTCGGCTTTTCCCGGTTAGGGGTCGCCACAGCGGAACTCCAGTCCGCTAATGATTGGTAGTTGATTTTTACATGCCGAGTTACCAGCCCTGATGTATGTTGTACTTGATAAATCCAGAAAGAGACATTTTGGTATGAACATTTTGATACAGTTTCAAACTTTTTCAGGATATAAAATTAATAAAAATAAAATAAAGGTTATAGCCATACATTATGTACCCACACACAAATTGGTTCAGCATTATCCATATTCATGAGGCACGATAAGATGGAAGTATTTAGGTAATATGGCTTAAAAGACTTCTGTTTTGGCAGCTAAGGATATGTGAAAAGAGACTAAACAAAAAATACAAAATCTGAGAAACTGAAGTTCTTCTTTATGAATATTAATTAGTAAGATACAAACAGTGAAAGTGTTTTTAGAACCTTTAGTTTTATGTACAGGTTAGGCATATATTTTATTAACTAGAGAAGAAGCTGTAGCCAATAATTAATAAAGAGTTAAAGGAATTTATCTGGGTGGAGAAGAGGGCAAGAGTTAAGTGTGATAAGCTGATCCTCCCAATAGAGCAATGTGATTTAGGCTTACCTGATTTGAAGATGTATTTTAGAGCTACATAGTTAAATCACATATACATAACACAAGCAGAAGGTTATAATTCAAAGCAGAAGAAGATGATGATTAAGTACGGAGAGACAGTTCAAGAAATAATGAGAGAGTGGATGTTAGATGCAGATCCCTCTGGAGAATAGCAATAACCATACAGAATATTATATTCATAAAGTTGCAGAAAGTATTATAAGAACTAAGCCAAAACAGAAATAGAGAAAGGAAATTTTGCCAATAAAGCTGACAGATAGTAGTACAGAAAATAGGAATGATGGGACTGGAAATTACTGGAGAAAACTGGGAACAGAACCAAGGTATTGGTAGTAAATAACTAGAGAGGGAAATGTAACAGAGAGAGATGAGACCAAGAAGTTTGGAGTGCAGATTATAGGCAGCTATTCCCTACCAGGAATGATATCAGAGTATATACAAAGAGAAAGAGGGGATCCCTATGTGAAAAATCTGCTTTGTTAGAGTTTTTAGTTTAAACTAGAACAGAAGCTGCTGTGAAAACGGGGATAATTAGTAGGGCTTATAAAATATTGCACGGTAACTATAAGAATCAGTCAGAGGAAATTAGAAGATTGGAAAGTGAGACTGAAAAAGCAATTTACAAGGGAACAATGGGAGGTTATATAAATATATATATATATATATATATATATATATATATATATGTATATATATATATATATGTATGTGTGTCTGTACATAATATGTATATTTCTGGCTTCCAAGTATGAAACAAAATTCAGAAGGTTTAGGATTTTTGCTTGGAAGTGTTTGCATAGGCATTTTTATACCAAAAGCAGACTTCAAAGATGTTTTTCCTCCAGTAAGTAGCACATGTTGGAGGCGTGTGGGGAAGAAAAAGACAACTTTGAACATATTTTTGGGAGTGTAATGAGTTGACAGATTTTTAAAAATGCCCTGCATAATGCTCTGTCAGAAATGTAGGAGTTGCAGATGACTGTAACTAAGGAAATAATTCTTTTGAGCTGGGACACAGGATCTGCATTGCTGAGATACAGAAAGGCATTATTAAGTTTAATTGTATTGCTGCCAAAACAAATAATTATTTCAAAATGGAAATCAAAATCTAAATCAACTGCATTTTAAGTGCTGAATATTGTAAAACAAAAGAACTGGAAATGAGATGTTTAGAAAACAGAAGGAGCAAATTACTTAAAAATGAGTGGAATCAGTGGTAACAATACATGCAAAATAATGTTCAGGAAGAGGAGATAGGTTTAAGAAAAGGCAGGAACTGAGCAATTTATGTAAAATTGGACTAAAGGAGAGTTGGAAAAAACATGTAGTGTGCAACGTATGTAAATGAAAAAATGTTATTATGGTTTGTTTTTGTTTCTATTAATGTATGCATGCCTATATCTTAAGTGATAATTTAATGTTGTTGTTTGTCTTTCATCTTTTCCCGGTTAGGGGTCGCCACAGCGGAACTCCGGTCTGCTAATGATTGGCAGTAGATTTTCATGAACGCCGAGGTACCAGCTCAACATCCAACCTTCAACGAAGGCACGCCCATTTACGCATGTCTTTCGAATGCCCACCCAACCGCGGGGAGGATATGCCGACTCCACACAGAAGGCACTCCCTGCACTCCAGCCGAGAATCGAACGGGAGAACCTCTTGCTGTGAGGCAACTATGCTACCGCTGCACCACCACTGATAGATTAAGTGATAACTTAATAAAGGTGTTTAAGCTACACACCTTTAAGTGATAATTTAATAAAGGTGTTAAAACTACCTTAATTCCTTTATGCTCATTAAAGATGTGAAAGCTGTCATCATCTTAGTAAAATACAACAGAATCAGATTTTTTGGGAGTTTATAACACTGTATAATATTTAAGAAGTAAGAAACAGCTGTTTCCCTTTTCCTGTTACCTAGACCAGTTGGAATACTAGTGTTATGCATAATTATTTACTAGAGTTTACTTACTTCAGCTTTTGTTTACAGTTGAATGGTCTGGATACATAGGGCCCACTGCTGAACATCCTTGTTGCCAGACTGGATGGCACAGGAATAGACTGGGTGGCTCTAAAAGGCCTATAGCAACAACCAGCCATGTCAGTGAATTGCTCAGAGAAGTGTGCAGTGAAGATATTGAGACAATGGTCATTAGGCATGGATTCCAAGGTGGGAACCAAGGCTAGCTCCTGTTTTATGAAGGTGCTGAGGTAATGGTCAGTGAGCAGAGATTCTGAGATGGGAACTTAGGTCAATTGTTGTTGTATGATGGAATGCAAGCCAACAGTGCTGTAGAAAGCAGCAGGACGAAAGTCTATTACTGAGCCCCATTATGGCATGGTGTTCAAAGGCATTGGACAAGTGCTGGTATGTGATTGCAGGGATGATACTGGAGGAGCAAACCGTTAGGATGTCACAGGTCTGAGCCTGTCTGAACCTTTAGCACCAAACTGTTTGTTCTTCACAATGCTTTCAGTGTATGATTCTATACACTTGCAGTGCATACCTTTAACTGAATACAAAGTTGCAACTTACTGAGGACTGCTAAATGACTTTTCACTGGAATTTTAATACCTCATGTGCCTGTTACTCTTCTTGAAGCTTCTCCTCTCTTGAAGATGCTGTTTTCCCTACCCTGATCTATCACTGATTGTCTTATTCAAAAAAAATATCCCCTTTAACCTATTCCACCTGGAGTTTGCTCTCTAGTCTTATCAGACAGGATATTCTTATTGGACAGCAGACTACTACTCATTGCCATTTATAAAGTGCCAACAGCTCAGACCAATATTTACCTTGCTGTGATCTTCCTTTCATATTCTCTGGTGTTTCATTCTGAGCTGCAATAATATCCTTATACTTTATTTTTAGTCCTTGCCTTTATAGTTTCTCATTCTTACAAATGTATTTCACAAGATGAATAAACTCAGCTTTAAAGACAGGAGTAGATTGGGATTTCCAATTTTTGTAACAAATTTCCTTGCTATAGAGAGAATAGACTATAGTAAAAATGTTTGTTTTTTAGGAATGACTTCAGTAACATGAACATTGAAAAGGATAATGGAGTCCGAAATTATACAGTTGTCATTCCATAGAGCTTTACAAAGATATTTAAACTCTGGCCAAAATGGGGAAATTATTTTGCAATTAACAACCATATGTATCCAGCCAGCATCATGGTGTCCACATCTCCAGCATTTAATTTCATCTTTCTTGTACATTATTGCTAGTCTATGTGGGGTGAAAAACATCTATGTAAAAATTTCCATGTGTATACACACCAGAACAGGGAAGATGTGGATTATTTCACTGACTGTAAACAAAGTTTTGTTTATCTTTTTCTGAGAATACTTGTTTATTAACTTCACTTGAATAATTCCAAAAAGATACATCTGCTTTGCTAAAATAATTTATGAGAATTTTATAAATAACACATATGTATGAAATGTTTTTGGGTGAGCTATTAATAATTGTTGAGATAAAATCCAAGATTTTTAAGTTACTCTTAGTGTATGCCTCTAATGAGGGTACAACCTTAGTATGTATAAAATCCTTTCAAGTTTGGATGTTCAGCCAATTGCAATTTTGCAAACTATGTCTGCTGATCAAATAGTCTGCAAAACTTATTTTATTAGCTGAGAGAAATTGATTCCAATATAATAGGTCACCCTTCTTAAATTCTAACATTTTCTGAGTATCAAGATATATTAAACATTCGTTTGTGTAGGCAGTAGGAAATATAATTATTAATAAATTCTTCATTAATTGATTAGAAAACATAAGCTTTTTAAACAACAGCAATATTTGGCTTATAAGAGGTGTGAGAACAAGTTTTGACTTTTCACTTTGAATGTATATTTTAAAATCCATATAAAGATGTTTGTATGTATTTGAGTATATGGTTCAAGCAATGTCCTATTACTGTTAAGAAGTAAGGTTTTGTGTATTGATTTGCAATATGATGTATAAGAAGTATTATTCCAAAGCAACACTATGTTAATAAATGCGGAGTTTAAATAAAAATCAATATTTGGAAACCCTATACCTCCTTCATCCGCGCTTGTAGTGCGCCAGAGAAGAGAAATTCTTGTTTTTTTTTTGGGATACCAAAGGAAGTTGAGTAATAAGTTATTAATTTTCTGTTTAATTTTGACAGGTGGGGGAATTATTAGAGCTTGGCCAATGAATAAGATTTTAGGTAACAGTATCATTTTGATTAAAGTTAGTCTTGTCTTCAGATGTGAAGAAGAGTATTTTCCAACTTTCAGTTAGACCTGTAATTGAATTTATAGGTTGTTGGTAATTAGATGTGAGTGATCTTTTTTTTTTATAATTAGATTCAATAATGATACCTAAATATTTAATATGTGTGCCCTCCCAGTTTATGTCCCTTTTGATCTAAGTTTCGTAGTTCATGTTTATTCACTAGAAGTGTCTGAGTTGCTGTGATTGAATTTTAGACCAGATATGTTTGCAAAGAAGTCTATATTATGTAATAGGAGATCTACTGAATTTTCAATATCATTAGCAATATCATTAGAAGTCTCAGCCTAAAGGAATCCCACCACAATGATGTGGACAGGTTGCTAGCTTACGTCACACTGTCAGAGATATTTACTCACTATACCAGGCACCCTGTCTGTTACACTATATAATCACCAACTAGTCAACAAAGATACAAGACATAATAGTACCTCCTTTTCACTTAAGTGACTGCTTTACTATTAGCCCTCACTGAAGAACAAAAACAACGGAATGTCCCAATTATACTTTTATGTTTTTTAATGAGCGCAACTTTGCCTTGCAAATGGAGCTACAACGTCTTCAGTGGAATGAATTTTATTCAGGTGCAATTCCCCTAGCATATTTATGATAATATTGAGCATGCACTGTACACTTCAAAGCTGATATTTCCTAAAATGTCACAACGAAGAGACAAGGTAATGAGTATCCCTAAATGACTGTAGAGTTAAGGTGTCTACTTATACAATGTAATGCTTTCTGGATAAAGTCAAGATAGTACCCTAGCTTTAATAGTAGACGTTACTTGCTTCTTGGAAATAATGCAAAAAAAGCTGTGGACAGGCAAAAGCAGTTTCATATTGGATAAAACCAGAGACAGGTCTTTAATATTCCATTACTATTTCTGAAGGGAATAAAGCTTCCTGTGTGAGTAGCATTATGACTGCAGCAGTGCTAGTCATCCCCTCCCCACTCAGTGAACCTGACAGAAATTTCAAACATGATTTTATTGAAGGTCTTGTTAGAGTTCTGTCTAATTTGGGCTTTTGTCTAATCAACGTAATGCTTAATCCATCACACAGAACAAAGAAAATGCAATATTTCCATCATTTTGCTTTCATTAAATCTCCCTAAGGCATTTTTTTTAATTACTTGAAGCACTCCCACAGTGTTATGGGAAAATAAGAAAATGCATACATTTTCTATGGTTGATAAGAATAAGGTTCCTTAACAGAGCAGTAGATTTCTGGGCACAAATCTAACAAGATTTGAATTTCTTTAAGTTTTCAAAAGGATGCACTTTCCAATGAAGGTTTCAAGACAGTCTACTGGAGAAGTAGGATAATACTGAAGCCATCCACTGTGTGTGTGTGTGTGTAAAAACATAAATGCAACTGATATTTCACAAAACAATGAAAGTCACTGCCCATTTGGCCTTTTGTTTCAGAGCAAAACAAAGCACTGCCTGTTTGGCTTTCTGTTCCAAAATATTAAAAAAGTACCTTTTGTTAGTCCCTTCCAGGAAGTGGGTTATTTGAAAATGTTCAGGCTGTGTAATTTTTATTTTAATTTATTTACCAGTGCAGGTTACTAGACAGTTTTTCAAGGTCTGTCTGGGGTTGAGACCAAAAATGAAGAGATTACAAAAAAAGCATTTTTATATATCAAGGAAGTAGAAGAAAGTGTAACAGTGCCGTCCAGTTAATGATTACAAATATTCACACAATATGCATGACTGTTAATGTTTAGATAATAAAATATATAAATTGTTTACAACAGAATACATTGTTTACTATTGCCCATGTGTTTGATATGTGGAAGGCTCATTAGGAATTTTGAGGTAAGAAGCTGAAGAAAGTAAAAGGAAAACATTGTGCAGCGAGGGTTGTGGAGGGGGAGAGTCAAAGGAGAAACCTGTTGACCAGGCTAGTTGGTAGGACCTGAGATGATAATTTGAAATATAGTCTGATTAATTTTCTCTTTGTCACTTTAATTATAGTTATATTGTTGGATGAATCAAAACAATATTTTAATAGTGAGTAAGCTATACAATGATGCTTCTCTGAAGATGAATTGTTTTAGCTGGGATCATGAATGTAGTGTAGAAGTAATTTGCTGTATTTTAAAAGGGATAGATTCCCAAATTTAGGTCCAAGAGTGCAAACACTATGGTTTGTGTAGTGAAGCTTTGTTTTTGGTGTTTAAATGATAGCAAATGAGTGGCCAAGTGACCTTAGGTTGTAGTCGGAGGTATATATATTGGGAGAGTTATCTGGCAAAGGCTGGGAAGAAGTGTACAGGCACTATAAATGCTCATCTGCAATGTGCATCATTACTAGTAAGTTGGCATAGTATACCATTTAACAAAGAACACAGTAGTGTGTGTGTGTGTGTGTGTGTGTGTGTGTGTGCACGCGTGCGCATATATATGTATCTAACTGTGTTTATCATGGGATATACGAGTTCTCATCAAACAGAGAATGCTAAAAAGAGCATTCAAAAAGACATTGATCTAAAAAGATTGAACACGCAAAACATTAGAAACAAAACTATGCTATTTTTCACAGGACGATAAGCAAATTCCCACACTCCACTGTACCACAATCTTGCATGCAGAGCTTCTGGGAGGCAGAGAAAACAGCTGAAAGAAGTGTTCACTCTTACTTATTACACCTGCCCCCCCATCCTCTCTACATACACACATACATATGTACGTGTGTGTGTGTGTGTGTGTATGTATGCGTTTTAGTCTTGTTAAATAAATATTGATTTATGTATTTACCCTGGGATTCAGAAAGAATGTTCTTCAAACTTACCTCAAATGTAAGTGAGGCATTCCAGGAGAGTGGCATATGATAATGAGTCATGTGCTTTCCTCTGAAATTGCCTGCAGTAACTGATTTACACAGCCAAGTGACTCATACATCTGCAAGGCTACATAAATCATCCCTACCAGATGGATTAATTAACTTTGCCAAAAGTTTACATTCATGCAATATTTTCAAAGGGTTAGATCACATTAAAGGCAAGTGACAGGGAGTGTAGCAGAGAGGTAGTAGTGGGGTGCCTGTGTGTGTGTTTGTGTGTGTGTTTGTGTTTGTGTGTGTGTGTGTGTGTGTGTGTGTGTGTGTGTGTGTGTGTGTGTGTGTGTGTGTGTGTGTGTGTGTGTGTGTGTGTGTCTGTGTCAGTGTATATAGAAGTATGAGAGGGCTCAGGTGAATGTGTGTATGTGTGTGTGTGTGTGTGTATGTGTGTGTGTGATGGATGATTGTGTCCATGAGGTCAATTAGGTGAGGGGTATACCTATCTACTGTCCAGATTTTTGCAGAATGTCCTGCTTTTTGCATCATATTTGTAATCTGTTCTCCATAAAAGTTGTGGGTTTTGACATATCAGTGGGGATTTAATTGAGCCTCCTGTTCAGGTTACATGGGCTCTGTCTAGAAAACATGAGACCATTTGTTTTTCCTCCTGAGTCCATTTCTGTTTCAGGATCACAGCATGGCTCAGATTATAATCTCCCCCTCTGATTCTATGGATCCCCTGTCAAATATGGTAAGTTTACTGCAGAAATTACAAAACTAGAGGCTCAGTTTCTCATTGGAATTCAGAAGCCTTAGAACCAACACTGGTCTCAATCTGATGTCTCCACTCAGGCACTGGTCCCATAAAATCCAGAATAACTGACACTAGTGCCACAGGCAGATATCTCCCTGATGCTGATTCCTGTTATTCCTACTTATCTGACATAGTTTCTTCAGCACCTGCCCACTTGTAGTCAGTTAGGCAAGTCCTTTTTCAGCAGACAAATGGTCTGTCTGTGCCTGTAATCATCTTTCAACAATCCTCATCAACTGTAAAGGACATGGTCCCACTGCATCAATTTTACAAGGAAGTGAAGTTATTCTTGCCAGGTCATACTATGCAGATCACCGGTTTTCCTCAGCAGTAATCCCATCATAGTAATTTTCTACCTGTCTTTCATCAAACATTCACATTCCCCCTCCACTTGAGATAATCGCTACTCCAGCCACACCCCTCTGCATCTTTAAACCAACATGTCCAGATGAAGAGGGCCATGGAGCCTTCTAAAAACTCTCCACATGTTAAGAAACCCAGAAACAATCTGCAAAATATAAAACTTGTAAATTCTAGCAGTACTATGAGAAACTTTCATAATATACAGATGACAAGAGAAAGTCTGTTTCTTCTCCATTACACCTGATGACCCTGAAATTTATGAAGTTCTAAAATTAATGGGGGGGGGGTCCCTCTGATTCAGTTCTGTCCCCTCAAGAAATTCTAAAAAGTTTGTAGGACAGCAGAGTGTTTCAGCCGTTTGTGGACACTTTCAAAGTTATCATTAACTGTGCTTGAGAATACTCTTATACCATAATTCTTTAACTAGGAAAGTGGACTCTAATTTCTATCCTTTCAAGAAGTGTTTACTGTGGACATGAACTGCCAAACCAGATGTCACTGTCCCAGCAGCCCTTAGGAGGAGCTCTGCTCCTCACTCTCTAACAACTCAACCCCCAGTGAGGATTCGTAGATTATGTATAGACGCAAGGCAAGAGTTTGCATCCTCTGCTCTCCCCATAAAGGTATCAAACCAGTTAATAATAATACCCATTTGTTAACCAAGTAGACAGACTGACAAACAGTCCGTTTTTTGGGGTGGCTTGGTTGAGTGACTTGCTAAAGGTCACATAGCAGGCAAATGAGGGTTGAGGGAATCAAACCCTGTACTACAGAAACTACAGCTCACAGCCTTAATGCTCTGCACCAACTGTCAGACTATTACTATACTTTTAGCAAGATCTGTTGAATATAGTACAGCATTCCAGAAGGAAATGGTAATTAAACAATTAATTCCCAGGCTTCCATGAGTTGTACTATTTGCAGTCTGATGGTTTGAGTGGTGTATGATGCAGCAGCTGGCTTGGACAGAGTCTCAGGATCCAAAATAGTCATATGCCCGTGCTCATGGTTCTGCCTTGCTACATTTTTAGAGAATATCAAAACCTGCTTTACAGACTCTAAGAGCCCTTTACTTTTTGGTCCAAAAGTTGATGAGTCCTTAAAATTAAGGAAGGAAAAAGACCAAATCCTTACTATTGTGCAACTCAGCACAATCTCACCTTCCAGAATTCCTACATTCTCTCAGAGCAAACATTATTGCAGACAAGCTGAGCAGGACCAGGACAAACCCTTATAAATGAAATCTGAACCCGATGGTCTTCCAGGAACTGATTCAACTGTGGGGAAATCCTCAAATAGATCTGTTTGCCTCCATTTGCAACAAACAATGAAATAGATTTTACTCCATGATTCCTTGCAATCAGGCCTGGAAGACAAATCCTTTTTCATTTCTTTAGATAAAAATGTCCCTGAAAGTCTTTCCACTAATATCCAACCTCATTCTAAAGATTATTTTTGGAATGGTCATTCATTTCTGTGACCTATTAATGACATGCCTGCAGCATCTCCAAGCATCCACTGAATGCAGTGATATCAGCAATCAGTTGCATTCACAAGTATTCCCTGTATGCCTACAGTCCTTTATGTCCATACAGGGCTGGTCATTATTCCCTTGTAATCTGCATGAGGATGACTATCACCTCATCATTAAAGTTGTCACTCATGCTTCCAGCTAGACCTACCCAACCTGGTGTGTTGGCCGTGACAAAGTGTACCTGTGGTTTTAATGAATGGTGTTACTTCTGTAATTCATTGTGCAAAATGTGACTCATACATGGTACACTTGCAGCAGTAGTAGCATGTGGATGTCTACATTATATGTATCTGGAACTGACCTATTGTACAACCCTGGCAGAATCAAACACATTAATGGGTATTAACAGCACTGCAATATACCACTGTCAATGATACTTCCTATTTGCTGTGTCACAAGATTGAGACACTTGTGTACGGAGCATTGTCAGGAATACTTCCTAATAGGTGTGTCCTATCATGTATGAAACACTGTCAGCAATATGTATCAACAGCTGTGTCCCAAGTATGAGACATTTATATACTGAATGCTGTCAATAATAGTTCATAACAAGTATCTCGTACATCATCTACACAATGTTGTACTATTGCTTGTTGGTTTTGCTGTCCTTACTACTGCTGCATGTATACTACATCAGGCTAAACAGCAACAATTCCCCTGTCTTCATATTACCAAAGGCACTTATGTCCTGGAATGCAACCTAAATAAAATGAATATATATGAGTGTATATTAACAGGATTTTATCCTAAATATAGTATTTTTATAGTTTGGACAGATCACCTTTGATGTGTGGTGTATGACAGTATGTTGTTGATTAGATTAACATAATGTCCATTGAACTTCTTTAGAAATGGGACAGTCTTGCTTTTCACACATTAATTTGAGTCCCTTATTCAGTGCCTGGATTACATTATTCAGGATAACTGTGTATATACTAAAACAATAAATCTGTCCATGTATGTCACTAGATCTAACTTTACAACATTGTTGCAACATCATTGACAGAGATTATGCTATAAACTCACATACTTTCTAGGTGCCATTTTTGGCTTCCAGTAACTTATGCGCACTAGTACCTGCTTTACCTGGCTTGTGACATTATTGCAGTTCAATATTGTAGATTCAGCATGTCCAGAGTTAAGAAATAAAGTGCAGTCAGGTAGAGTCAGAGAGACGCTTCAGCTTACTTTACATGGTGGCACCCCAACATGGCCAGCTTTTTTGGATCTGCTTCAGGACCTTCAGATGCAAACAGGATGATGGGAGACTGTGATGTTCGGTATGACATTGGTTGACTCTTCTCATTTGTGGCAAGTATTGTGTGAACTATGGGGGCAGTGCAGCCATAGGTGATATGACCTACAGTAGGACTTGCCTCAGTACCTTGAACAGCCAAATGAATGTATCAGAAAATGCCACCAGACCCATTTGTAAGTAGATTTTTTTTTTCTTGTTTCATCTATGTTTTGCAACTTGAGTTGTGTTGGCTCTATTTGACTGCAAAATCTATCCATCCTCAACCCCTTTTCCCATTTTTGCACATGGGGTCGGGGTGTCACTTCAACAGTGACAATCATCTCGAGCCAAGGTTTATACCACCAGGTGGCTAGCCCTGCCGCAGTAGTTCAT
Organism: Protopterus annectens; assembly: GCF_019279795.1. Taxonomy (NCBI): domain Eukaryota; kingdom Metazoa; phylum Chordata; order Ceratodontiformes; family Protopteridae; genus Protopterus; species Protopterus annectens. The sequence continues at coordinate 363,611,223 of NC_056738.1, forward strand.
CCATACCACTCACTCGCATGTGCATGTGCGCGCACACACACACACACACACACACACACACACACACACACACACACACACACACACACACACACACACACACACAGTCCTAGGGCCAATTTAGATTGTCCAATCCACCTGTTGCTAAATATTGTAGTTTATATGTACTATGGTAAACTGGTAAGAAGGTGGTATGTGCAAATATCTCTGTATATATTGTAAATAAGATAAGCAAACATTTTTATTTCATGGTAGTTATGATCACTTTAAAATGCATGAACACTGTAACAGTGAACTGTTTGTCTGCAAGTCATATTCATTGGATTGGCACTCTCTAGGCTATGATTTCTACTATATTGCTATATTGCTTGTAGAAAAGTCTGTTTTGTGAGAGTAAACAGGTAAAGGTTGCCTCAGTCATGGTTTGTGTGATATATGAAAACTTTCAGGACTGTAGTGTTTAACAATTACAAATGTAGCAGTAGTGACTACAGATTAATGACACATTTTAATGCATATCATTTCATACCACATTATGCAACTGTGTGCGTCACACCTGAGAGAGATGATACATTGCAAAATTAATCTGTGTTTTCAGTAGTGCACTGGGGCACGTTTGTTTAGCAGAAGTTTTTGTTGGTGGTGGTGATGTGTAGGGTGGTGGTACACTGGGAGACATTTTCTGTCAGCATAATTTAACAGAAGGGCTGAGTGTCAGAACTCGCAAGATATGGTAGGGAGACATTACTAGGCTAGTCTTTTCTTATGCCATTGTATGTTCTAGCAACACATCAGCCATATTCCATGCAGATGGCTATGTACGTGTGTTATTCTTGCCATCACTTTTTATCTGTCCTCATACAGGTCAGGTGACATCATTTGTGTGTTGCACAAACTTGGCAGATGACATAACAGAAAATTTGCTGAGGAAATTGTTACAGTGTAATGTATACTTGAGACACTACAGCTTGTGGAATTAGAGCTGTCTATCTTGTGCAGTGGTATTAATGACCAGTCCTGTTTGATCAGCTTTGAGGAATATTTATTTTTGATGTAAATTGAGACACCACCACTTTTAGTTCCTATCTGTGTAGTAGCTGACGTAAATGTGTGGAAGGCATTATAGCCTTGCACTGCCAGCATGCGGTCTGTGGCTTTAAACCATGTCTCACTGACTGCACAGATTTCAGCATTATTTAAGGTGAGGAAAGCTTTTACAGAGTGGAGTTTTTTGTTTAGACTCACAGCATTGAGCAGTAACTCCTTTAGATTATCAAAACCGAGAAGTCATTGCATTTGATCTTCAAGCACTTTTTAGGTTGGGCCTGAGTGAAGATGTCAGCTCCGGAGATATTCAGAGTCTTTACTCCTTCTTTTCCTATCCTTTTTTAGGGTACTAATCCTACCAGGTCTATATCACATAATTGAATTACACATCATCATATAACTCTTTGCCAAACAACTATTCATCGAAGCATCGAAGCTACTAATCATCGAAGTAACTTTTCAGCGAAACATTGCCTAGGGCAAAGCGGCAGTAGTCCACCCAAGCGACAGTGAAGAAAACCATAAAACTTAACACCTACACAGGTGGGGGCTACACTCCCCACACACCCCCAATATGAGGGGCTGCACCCCCCCACAACCCCCCTAACTAAATATACCAACTCCAAGATCACACTACAGTGGGGAAAATGGCAAATTCCAGATAGTGGCAACGATCGCTTTGCCCTAGGAAACATTTAGCTGAAAACTTACTTTGATGATCAGTAGCTTCGATGAATAGTTGTTCAAAGAGGCATCCGATGATGTGTGATTCGACAATATGATATAGATCCAATCCTACCATTGCTGGTAGTTTTATAGTTAAAAAAGCGTATCTTTCCTTTTCTTTGTGCTTATCTAGTTATGGCTGAGAGGCCAACAGATTTTAAAAAAATGCACTTCCTGTGGGCACAAAATTCCAAATCCTGATGCCCACAAGGAGTGCGTTTATTGCGCACACCTGCATACTAATTGTTCTGTCTGTGCTGACTTTAAATTTAGGGCTATTGCAGCTAGAAGGAACAAATTAGTACTTAAAGGGCTGCTGCCACAGGCTTTCTTTTCTTCATCTGGGGATCAAAGCTCCAGTAAGCATTCAAAAACTCCTCAGGAGTCTAGAAAGAGATCCCTACCGAATCCACTGTGACTTCAAAGCCTCCTCAGAAAATCCAAAGATCTTCAGATCTTAAACCCTCAGATCTGATAATTATACCAGATAAATCTCCTAAGCAGATCTCAAATCTGAAAATCTCAAATCCGACCACTAGTTTTTCAAAATTTCCACAAACTCAGTGAGTTCACAATTTATCCAATGTCTCCTTGGCTCCATTCCCCTTTCTTCAAGCCATACCGAAGAAAGTCTCGAGGTCACAGTCCACTACCTTGTCTATGAGATCCTCCAGAAGTCTTTCTGAGGCCAAAGTGGCTAGGATGATGAGGAAGTTCCTCAGAGTTCAGAATCAGATGGGGTTTGTACCGGCTCCCATCAGATACATCAGCCTCCCCTCCACTTCCCATGTAGTGATATCTCCTTCTACAATCAATACCATGGCTTCAGCACGCTCATATCAAAGTGTCCTGAGAGAGTGTTGGTGTCAGATCCGAAGGTCGTTAGGTCTTTGACTCTGACAGTTTCCCTAACTGGTTCTGCTCCTATCCCTTTGGATCGGGATGTGTTCCAGAGCCGAAGTATTGGTGTCAGATCTGGGAGACTGGAATCTCTACACTATTGTTGTCAGAGCCGCCCTTGCTCATTGGAGCCTTGGTGCTAGATAGCTTAGGTCGAGACTTAACTGCTTTGGAAGTTTTGGATCTGGTGCTGCTGGTCACAGCTTCTGCTGGTCATTCTACCTTTGAGGTAATGGAGAGGCTTTTCTCTTATCCAAGAGAAAAGATTTCTCTTTCTTCCTTGAATTGCTATATCTGTTATCCTAGCGGGTCCAAGCTATGATCTCATCAGACCTACTACACAGGGGCAGCCGATACCAACTAGTGCCCAGTTTTCTTAGAGAAACTTCCTCTCTCTTCAAATACCTCCTCAGAACATCCCAGTGAGGTGGATGCCCATAAGAGAACATGCAAAAGGAGGTACATACATCTCCCATAGAATCTCTCAGAGATCATACTGACTTCAAAGAAGGGGAATGGTCCCCCACATCTTCACCAGACCATGTCTTATTTGGAGACATTCTAGAGATTCTTATGTAGAAAGGTGGATGGTCCTCAGATACTCCCTCCACAGAGGATACTGGAAGCTTTTGGCTCTGGCCCATATACTTCTTGGGTGGCTCCCCAGCTGATGAGCTTATTGACTTAGTCTCTCACCAGGCATGGAAGGAACAGGACTCTGTCGAACCAGTGCCCCAGTGTTCAGACAAAATTTTGGCACTGCTGAAGGACAAACCCCATTAGAGCAAAAGAGTCTCTGTTGATGCTATGATTGTGGTAGAAGACAAAAAAGGATCTAGCTGAGCAGAACTCCACTGTCGTTCCCCCAGTAGAGAGTTGAGGGCATAGGACAGATTTAGAAAGTGCATATTTGCTTCAGTGACTTTTGCCTTGAGGTCCCTCAAATACTTAGCACACTTTACAAGGCTGCAGAAGGATTTGTCCGAGGAGCTCTCCAAATCCCTCTTCCTAGTCCATGCTGCGGAGGACTATAAGAGGTCATCCTCACAACTGGCCAGTCTATTATCCATTTCCAGTGTGTCCATGAGGTTAATATCCCATTCTACAGAGGGTACCTCATGGGCTGCTGATTCAGACATTGCCATACGGAGACATGCCTGGATGTAGCTCTGCAACTTTGTGGAGCCTTTCAAGTCTTCTTTCATCAATGCTTCTTTCAATGGAACATCCTTGTTTGGCCCTTCTGCTAAAGAAACACTCTCCCATAGTGAACAGGAAAGAGAGACCCTTTCTGCCATTGAGATTTGCTTTTCTACCCCTCAATGATCTTTTTCCCAGAATTAAAGAGTGGCAAGGAAAATGTGGTTCCATAAATCCCAGGATTCTTTCCAGTACTTAAGTGGGGACAACTCCTCCAGGGGCATAAGGGGGGATTCAAATGGAAGATGCCATCCTCACAGCAGAGGAAGCCAGCAAAACCAGGGTTTCTGAGATTCCTTTCCAGATAGACCCTTTTAGCACTGCTGGAGGGTTGGCCGACTGTGTACCTCTGCAGGCAGGCAGAGGGTGCGTATCCTTGCATCCATACACCCAGACAAAAGATTCTTGGGTGTTAAAAATAATATCCGGAGGTTATTTCATACCATTTTTCAGATTCCCCCAACCAAAAGAAGAAAGCTTTCTGCCATCCCACCCAGTCAGAGGGAAGCTGTAGTTCAAGAAATTCAAAAGCTACTGGACAAAAGAGTCATCCAGGAGGACCCACCGGGCCAAACAGGATTTGAAACTTACCCAAGGTTCTTTTTAGTGCCAAATAAAACAGGGGACCAGGGACCATTTTTGAATCTAGGCAACCTGAATAAATTTGTGAAGAATTCAAAGTTCAGAGTGGTCACAGTTCAGTCCAACCTGCCCTTTTAGCACAAGAGCAACTGGGTGTGCTCAACTGAGCATCAGGATGCCTACTAACACATCAAGATAAACAGACACTCCTGAAGATATTTGCTCTTTCAGTTGGGAGACAGTCACTATCAGTTCAGAGCCCTGCTCTTTCATCTCATCACAGCCCCCAGGGTATATGTCAGTGGTAGCAGCTCATCTGAGATTGCTGGGATTCTGAGTATTTCCATATTTAGACTAATGGCTTCTCACGACACCAACCAGATGTCTCTTAGAACAGAGCCTTGTCAAACACTAGGAATTATAGTCAACATCTCCAAATCTAAATTGCAACCAGTACAGAGCCTGGAGTTCATTGGTGCCCAGTTGAACACAGTAAGTCAGATTGCCACTCTGCCTACACATTGTATGGATACAATCGAGTTCCACGTACAGGAAATCCTTGTTCAACTTGCCCCTCCAGCCAAACTTGTCCTTCAGGCTCTAGGTTTGATGGCAGTGGCCATAGTCTTAGTTCCTATGGCATGTTTCTATATGCATGTTCTCCAATGGATTCTAGCAGTTCAGTGGTCTATTCTACAACATCCTCTGTCCTTCCCAATCAAACTTATTTGGATATGCAGAAATTATCTTTGTTGGTGGATTCAGTTAGACAACATTTACCTGGGCTGTCCCTTCATCCTGTCTCCTCCAGTGGCCACAGTGACCATGGATGCCACCCAATAGGGGTGGGGGTTCATTTCCTGGAATGGATGGTCCAAGGCACATGGTTCCCCCAAAAAAACAATTTGCACACCAGTGTCCTAGTGATGAGAGCAGTCCTATTAGCATTGCAGCCTTTCAAGATTTTCTCCCTCAAGGGACTATTGTGATTCAAACCGACAACACGTCTGTGGTCTAGTACATCAGCAAACAAGAGGGAACCCAATCTTACTCCCTCTGTTGAGAGGTTATAAGATGTGGCAGTGGGCAATCACCTCCAACCACTTTCTAGTGGTGATGCACATTCCAACGAAATCAAGCTTACTAGCAGACAAACTCACCAGGTCCATTTTGTTACCTCATGAGAAGTCTCTCAATCAGTGAGTGGCAAAGAAGATTTTCCATCATTGGGGCCAACCTTGCTGCAATCTTTTTGCACCTCCCCAGAACAACAAGTGCACTAGGTATTTTACTCTAATCTCCCCTCAGGGGGAGTCACAGAGAGATGCTCTAGTCCACGTTTGGTCCTCTGGTCTACTTTATGCCTCTCCCTGTTGGCTCTGATTCCAAGCTCCTTACAGAAAGCACATTGGATGAAGAGCTTAGTCTTGCTGAAGAAAGATTTGGTGCCTGAAAGAAATTTCCAACTGAACAATTACACAGACAAGTCCCAACTGAACAACTACAAGTACAGTTGTCAGTTCCATTCTCTCATTGTTGGGTTGGGAGGGGAGGCTGGAGGGAGCTCAAGGATGGATTGCTACCATCCAAGTCAAAAATTGTCACCTGCTGGCGGCAAACCTACTTCCGGCCCGGGAGCCAGTCATTGCAGTTTTGAGCCCCAGCCTTTGGCCTCACCTCAGCCCCAGGTGTTGGACCAGGTGTATGGTGGTGTGTAAGGTAGTGACTGCTCACAAGGATACCAAGTGTTTCACCAAGTGTTTCCTGCCCCTTACTGCCCCCCACCAGCATCTCCACTGCCCTAACCATCCAAACCAATCACTCTCTGTCAACAGTTTTCTAAACACTAAATTGGGAAAAACACTGTGCCTCAAAAATTTTGAAAATCCCTCACAGTGTGTCACAGTGTGTCATAATTAATTAGACACTCAATGACTTTCTATTTCTGCAGCATTTACAGCACAGGACTTACAGCCACAGGTGCAGCAAAGGGTGCTTGGCCCGCAAAGAAACTGGGAAAAAGCAACTCCTGGGAACCATGGTGGCAACAATTCCATGGCAGCAAATTGACTTGAGACTTCTTAGATGAGACTTCAATGGCTCCTCTCTCTTGTCTCAACTTCCACTTTGGTCTCTGCAAAACTTCCACTTTCTCACCCTATTTGAATCTCCAGATCTGTTTTGCATGATCTCAGTTAACAAGTTTTTTCCTACCATCACCCATCCCCTCGCTCCACGGAGTCCCACCCTCCACCCCACGGGGGGTGAGCAGGGGGGCACGGCAGGACTAGGCAGCGCAGGCAATCTCGGCAGGACTGTCCACTAGATACATCTGCATATGAAGAGATGAGAGATGAGAGCAGTGCTTGCAGGCACTTCAGAGCTTTCAGAGCTTGCACTACACTTGGGATCACACTCGACAACATGTCAATGGTCTGAACAAACAGGGGAGGGGGGAACCAGAACCAACACCAGCAGCAGAGATGCCAGTGGGCAGTGGCAGTGGGCTTCCCAGCGGTTTCTGGCAAACGGCTTTGCATTCTGGGAAGTCAGCGTGATGGCGGCTGGGAGAAAGCAGAGCTATTCTGATGCGCTACAGTGGTCCCTGAATCGCCCAGTGGTGGCACGAATCTTCATCTTCTCAACAACTTGCTGCCTTTTTCTGCGACCTTTTGCCAGCCCCTCGCCAGCAGCTAGCAGCTACTTCATTGATTCCCCACCAGGGGGAGTCACTTAGGACGCTTATACACGACAATTCCTCTGGTCTGCTTTTTCCTCTTCTTCCATTTTGCTGCTAAAATGTGTTCAGAAAAAAAATCCCTTGGGAAGCAGAATGATTCTGATTGCTCCAGACTGGCCTTCAACAGGTAGTCTCTTCCTCAAGAATCTCTCTCCTAAGCCCTCTACTAAGTATAATATAGCTAGCTAGTAGAGGATTTTTTATTACAGCCCCCCCTTGCTTCATTGACCGAGTTTTTCCTCATGCTTTCCATCAGGGTTTTTTGTCTATGCTTTTCCATCAGGGTTCAGCATCAGCTTGGCAAAAATTTCCAACTTTCATGTTGCTGCTTCCTGATGGTCTTCACATCTGTCTGCTCACAGACCCTTCTAAAAGGGCACTCACCCTATTATCTATTACGTGTGCTCATCCTGGGATCTAAATTTTTTTTCTAAACAAGCCCACTTTCACCACCTCGACCCTGGAGCTATGACCTATTTGAAATTCTTGAATGAAAAAGCGGCCCTTTAATAGCAATCAGCCTTCAGCCAGGCGAGTTTCGAAAATTCAAGCCCTTTCTATCAAACCTCATACTTGATCTTCCATAAGGACAGAAAGTCTCATCTATTTTTTCTCTCCTCGAAAACAAAAATTGGGTCTCAAAATCCAAAATCCTATGATGATGAGATGCATCTCTGCATCTTTTCGCTAGGAGGGAAAGAGGAAACCGCTTCCGGTCCGGTCAAGGCTCTCTCTTTTTCTTTTTTTCTCTACATCTATCAAGCAATGAGATTGATGATGGATGATATTATTGCTGCAGCTACTTGACTCTCCCTCACACATTTGTTACTCATTACAAATTGACGTGGTATCTAGGTGAGGGTCTTATTTTTTTTTTTTTATTTTACTCAGTTTTAGCTTATTCTCTTCTCTTCTTTTTTGATGTGTGATGTGCATGAGGTAAGAATGAGTCTTCGAGCAAACTAGATCTGGGGATATGGAGCAGTGCAGCATGGGATACCTGCTTAAAAGGTGAGATGGACTACATACATGGAATGTTATGGTGAGTACATAACTTCTTGTTATCCTCATTGCCCCCTTATGGCCTCACCGAGCATGGTTCCTCTTCCTTTGGTCTCATCTTTGATATCCACCATGGATACTGGACCCCAATCCAGACCTTCTCTTGCATCCCTTGGGGATAAAACATCCCAATATTAAGAGCCTCAAACTAACCGCATGGTTTCTCCAGTTCTTTGAAAAGCTAGACAGTCCAGGCTTTCCTCCCCAGTTAAACATATACTTTAATTTTCCCAAAAAGCTTCTAAAAGGAGAATCTACAAGAGTAAATGGAAATGATTCTCAAGTTTTATTCAAACACCTTTAAATTTACATTCCTATAAAAGTAATCAAACTATATTAACATAAAATTTATCCTTCACATATATTGCTATATATCATATAACCTAAGCAATATTACATAAATTATTTAATTCCTGCCTTTTTTTAACAAGCAACATCTTTATTAAACCACCACTTACTTAGGTAATCATATACTTATATAAATGAAAACAAACCACACTAACACAATCCTAGTTGCAAGCAATTTACATCACAAACTATACTGGCACACTCCCAGCTGCAAGCATTATACATCACTTATAATCTACCCAATCTTTCTCACTCAAACATTACATAGCTCATTTAAGTCCTGCTGCCTTTAGACCTCATGTTTTCCTTGCATTTATTGTTCCCACAATTCCCATTTTTTTCCTATGTAGTTTGCTCCTACCCTTTTATAAAGATCTCAATTCCAGTGTTTTTTATCTCTGTTAATATATTCACTACTTCCAGTATTGTTGGTTTAGATTTTGATTTCCATTTTCTAGTAATTGCTTTTTTGGTAGCCACCATTATTAGACACAGTAAGCAAGGCTTACCTTATCTAGCCAAGTCCGATTCTGTATCATAGCACAGAAAAATCATCTCCCTCGTCAGACCAATCTGCCCACCCTGAATCTCCGACAGTGTATCCTGCAGAGAATCCTTAAAGTCTGCCAACTCACTGCACTCCCAGAAAATATGTTCCCAATTACCTATTTCTTCCCCTTCACACCTCCAACATTTATTATCTGCCTGAGAAAAAATTATCTGGAGTCTACTTGGGGTATAAAAATATCTATGTAAACATTTCCAAGCAAAAATCTTAAATCTTCTAGATTTTGTTGCATATTTGGGAGACATACACATATCCTCCCATTGTTTCTTTGTGAATTGCTTATCCAGTTTCTCTTCCCAGTCCTTTCTAACTTCCTCTGATTGATTCTTATAGTTATCATGCAATATTTTACATGCTGTACTAATTATTCCTTTTTTAGTGGCAGCTTCTGTTCTATATTCTGTTAAAAACACTACCAGTGCTGGTCTTTCATTTAGGACCCCTTTATTTTTTTCATTTCCTATACTCTGATATCAGTACCTGATAGGGAAGGCAATCTCTAAACTGCAGTCCAAGTAAATTTGTGACGTATTCCCATTTTATCATCTTTCCCTCTCTAGTTATTTGCTCCCAATACCTTGGTTCCTTTGCCAGTTTTCCCCAATAAATTCCAGCCCCCTCTTGCCTATTGTCTGTATCCCTAATTGTCATCATCCCTATCAGCAGAATCTTTTTTCTCCATTCCCGTGTTGGTTTTAGTTCTTAGAATACTTTCTGCTACTTTATGGGTATAATATTCTGCATGATTATTGTTATTCTCCTTAAAAGCCTGCATCCAAAATCCCAGTCTCTCCTTCTTTCTTGAGCCTCCCCCATGTTTCATCATCATCATCCTTTTCCACTTTGAATTATAGTTTTCTGCTTGTGCTATGTATAGGAGTCTTAACTGTGTAGCTCTGAAATACCCCTTCAAATTGGGTAATCCCAATCCACCCTGTCCTGCTGGAAGAATCAGCTTATCCCACTTGACTCTTGCCATCATCCCCCTCCCAGATAACGTCAAGTCCTTCAGCTCTTTATTAATTGCTACCCACAACTCCTGTTTTGGTTGCTAAAAATATGCCTCACCTGTGTATAAGACTAAAGGGGATAAAACATTTTAACTGCTTGTATTTTACTATCATAGTCCATATAACAAAGCTTCAATTTTCTCAGTTTTTGTATTAGCTTTTGTTTAATCTCTTCCCACATGTCCTTAGCTGCCACACTAAAATCATTTTTAATCCATACTCCTAAATACTTCATTTTTCCTAAATACTTCATTTTATCATGTCCCCATAAATATGGGTATTTCTGGACCAGTTCATGTGTGGGTACATAATTTACTGCTATTGCCTTTATTTTAGCTTCATTAACTCTGTATCCTGAAAAGATATGAAACTGTCTCAAAATGTTCCACAACACTGTAATATCTTTTACTGGTTTTGCCGGTTACAAAATAATATCATCTGCAAATAAAGCCAGCTTTTCTTGACTACTATACCAGTTATATCCTTGAATTTCTGAGACCCTTATTTTCTTTGCCAATGGTTCTAAATATAATGCAAATAATAAAGGGGAAAGAAGACGCCCTGCCTGGTTCCTCTGCTCAAGCAGAAATTATCAGAGAGGAACCCACCCACTTTAATTTTCAGCTCTAGTCCCTCATATATTCTTCTAATCAACCTTATATTTTTTTCAGGAAATGCAAATGCTTCCATTGCCCTGCTTATAAAGTCCCAGCTTACTCTGTCAAATGCTTTCTCTCCATCAAGACCCACCAATGACAATGGTATTTTCTTACATTCTGCTTCCCTCTGGATCATCAATGTTCTGTTAATGTTGTCAAATGTTTGCCTCCCCTTTCACAAAACCACATTGATCCATATATATAATTTTTGGCATTAGTTTTGCCATTCGTTTAGCCATGGAACCCTTTATAAAATCATGGTTTAGTATTGAAAAGGGCCTGTATGAAGCTGGATCTGATGGATCCTTACCCTTTTTAGGTATTACAGCTACCACTGCTTTCTTCCAGGACAATGATACTTCTCCTCCTCTTAAGATACTGTTAAACAAAACCTTCCAGATCTTTATCTTTCTTTTCTTCCCAGCTTCCAAACTTCCACAGGAATACCATATATTCATGGGGACTTTCTTGCAAATTGGTTATACATCACAAGTTTTATCTCATTTCCTCCTATCCTAACTGTTAGTAATTGAACCTCAACTACATCTAACCTTGGCATATTTAATTCTTCCTTAAATATTTCCATTTGTGTCTTTTCTTGATTTTCATATTTCTTTGGTTTATAGAGACTCTCATAGAATTTCCAAAATATTTCTAATACCTCTACAGGATCTCGTTACCTGCTTTGTTATAGACTCCTTAAGTTTGGCGACAGCCCTTTCTGCTTTCTGTTTCCTGAGTTGTTTTGCTAAAAGTTTTTGTGCTCTAGTGCTGTTATAAAAAAAACAGTTGCTTAACAGCAATCTTTCTAAGCTCATGCATATTATCGAGGTAATCTCTTTTTTCTGTCTAGCATCCTGCACTTGATACTCTTCTTGTTCTGTGAGATGCCCCCTATTTGGCAATACTTTAACATTTGTCAGTCCCTCTAAATAATTCTTGTTACTTCTTAACCATAGCTCCCTTTGTATTTCCACCCTATTTTAAACTCCACCTTAAATTTATCCCACTCCCTACATTTATTCTCAGAAGAAATTTATATTCTCTCTAACAGCTGCTGAATAATCTCCACTACCCATTCCTTAAATTCCTCTCTTTTCAACAGATAGGTGGGAAAGCACCAGTTTCTCATTTTTATTTAAGTACCTGTGTTTTTATGTTAGCAATTATTAGTGCATGATCTGAAATAGTTATTGGGTGGGTATCGAGACCTTCAATTAAATGCACACGTTCCTGTGAAATGTCAATTCTGTCTAGCCTAGCCCAGTTTTTATATCTTGGGGAATAAAAATAACTCCAAACTCCTATTACTGAATTCACATCTTCCATGCCACATATTTTCATAAATTTCTTCATAAATCTACCATCTTTTGTTATATTTTCCCTTCTGGGCCCCCCAGACACATCTTCACTGCTGCAAATCGAATTCTAGTCCCCACCTACAAGTAATATTCCTTGCTGAAAACTTATTTCTCCCAGAATTTTCTTAAGCTCCATTAGAGCAGTTTTAGGTGGAATATAAATACATGCCAGTGTAATCCTCCTCACTTCCCAGAAGCCCCTTAGCACTACACATCTGCCATTATTATCTTTTTTATTTTTTTCTATCACTATTGGAGCTCCTCTTGCAATTAGTATAAGTACTGCTTTTTTTCTTTGTCCCAGGTATTCGCTGAATAACCATCCTGAAAACCTTTCTTTATCAAATTCACATGTTGAATTCTAAGTGTGTCTCCTGTAACATAGCTATTTGCTATTGTGCATTTATAATATAGTTCCCTACTCATACATGTTTGTATTTATCTGTGAAGCCATTTACATTTAAAGACATTAAAGAAAACATCACTGTATTAAAAAGTTATTATTCCCACCTTTTATGTATATCTTTTTTGTTGAATGTCTACTTCCAGCTTTTGTGTTACATGCATACACTGTTTGACAAGTTGAACTTTTATACAACTGTTTATTGTCATATACATTTAAGCCTAAGTCACATCTTATACAACATTTTGTTTTATTGAAAGCCCTCAAAAACACCCCAAATACCCCCTTGAAACCTGTTAACTTAATACTAACACACAAAACTGTGTACACCTTCAAATATTGAAGTTGTACCCTCCTAATAGGAACAAAAATCCCAAATTGATAGCCACACTGACAGACTTGGGTTAACCTAAAAGAAAGATCATACATGCTAAGACACACTATGCAGTCTGTGCTTCTACTAATTGCTAATTGGCTTTGTCTTATCTTTATTACTCTCCCAGCTGGGAAAACCCTGAATGTTTTCAGAGAACATTAAATACCTTGGGAAAACCCTGAATGTTTTCAGAAAACATTACCTACTTTGGAAAAAACCCTGAATGCTTTCAGAGAAAATTATCTCCTAACCAATTTCTCTTTTCTTTTTTATCCTCAGCCAATATCTCTCCACCAGACTGTAGCCACTTTCTCTATATCAGATTGTCTCCTCGGAGACATGAGAACCAGTCAGACAGTTTCTTTTTATTAGATTTTTTGATGGAAACATGAAGAAGAGCTGCAGAATTGTTACTGAGCACACATGTATTTGCTAGAAAAAAGCTCATAATATTCAATGTTCTTTTTCATTTACTTGCTTTCTCTTAAAACTTGTTATTAAATCACTCTAGGGTCTTTAATTCAGTCATTTTCCCATGCAAGAATGAGAAAAAGCACATTCTTTTTTCTTTTATCATGCTTTTTAACCAGGCTTTTTTATATATTGCATTTCTTAAAACCAAACAAAAACAGGGAGAGAGAAGGGAGAAGAGAAGAAAAGAAAAAAAAAGAATGGCAGCACCTGTTTACAATCCCCATTCCACTTAAAAATAACTGAAAAAATATTTACGTTATAACATGTAAAGAAAACCAAATGCCACAAATTGGTAGTATTTAAGAAAAAAAAATCTTTACTTACAGTTAACTTTCTCCCTCCTCTTCCCCTCCCTAAAGCACTTTTACAAACATTAAGGATATGAAATAAGGCATATGCTTTAGTGTCCCCCGCAAGTCCAACAAATTCTGAAGAAGACTAATATTTTCAGATTTTCTTGTTCTGTCATATTTCACAAATATAATTATTGCACTGTAATCCCATATAAAGTTCTTGGTTTTATTATACTTCATCTCCAAAATCCTGTCTCTTCTTCATTTCCAACGTACTCTCAATTCTTCTAGTCAAGTCTTGTGCTCCCTTCCTTCTCTCCAGCATGTAAACTTGAAAAATTTGAAATGATTTCACAGGTACAGTTCCTCTGTGGTGTTTATTACCAGAAGAACAAGAAGCAGAATTTCCTTGTGTTTCACAGATTACTTTTTGTTGGACAAACTTTTGTATTTTCTCCTTAGCATGTACTTCATCAAAAAATGATTTTGTCCCTCCAGGGAAGAATACCTTGAAGACAGCTGGGTACAGCAGTTGGAATCTCACACCTGCATCTCAACATTCCCTGAATAGTGGAATAATTTGCTCCTTTTCTACCTGGTTTACAATGAGTAATCATTCTCCACAAATACTCTGCTGTCTCCCACTTTTAGTACTTTGTCCTTCTGCCACAATTTTGTCAGAATCAACTCCTCCTGCTGGTAGGATTGCATCTTTCCTATTAAAAGTCTAGGTCAGTGATGGTGAACGTTTTAGGCTTGGCGTGTCAAAAATTCAGAAAATGCCTATCTTAACTCTGCTGGCGTGTCACCCCTGTCCCCCTCAAACAAAAGAGAAATAATTCTTTACATATTCATTTATTTAAAAAATCCATTCCAATCATGTGTGCTCCTATGTGTTATAAAAGTAAAAGAAAAATCAGTGACTTACAATAGAGAAAATGATATGTTCACTGATAAATGGGCTTAAAATAGTGCACCCAAAAAATGATTCTACTTTTAATAATAATTTTGAATTGAACTGAAAAAATATGGAACATATTACATTTTATTTCATTAACATCAGTTAATGACTTTTTTTGTTGCTGAGTTTTAATAGCTAAGTGTAGGGCAACATATTTCTTGCATTTTTGTTCAGTTTCTTTGGTAATGCTGGTGTTGGTGAACCAGTTGTGTAGCTAGAGTTTGTGTCCCTGGGGCTGACAGAGTTTGCCACCACCCCCTTAGAAAATAAAACATAATACACAACATAGTCATACAAAAAGTGAAAAGGATAGTACTCACAAGAGATGTATCGCCTTTGATACTGAAGTTGCAATCCACAAACTTGTTAGTCCAATTATGCAAAAGCATTTCCCTGACACACAAATTAATTATTTTCTCCAGTAACCCCTTCATTAGTTTCTATTCTGTATGCACAAGCACTAAAATGACACAATACATTATTTTGCCCAGTGGTCACTTCAGCAGTCTGACCATGTATGCACAAGCACTTCCCTGATATAAAAATTAATTATTTCCCCAAGCAGCATCTTCATTAGTATGTCCAGGTACACACAAGCACCAAAATGAAACATTCCCCACAGAGACCCCATTCAGTAAAATGTCCAGGTACAATAAGCACATGCACCAAAATTAAACATCTGCCCAAGCAACCCCTTCAGTAACATTCTTAGTATGTGTACAAGCACCAAAATGAAACATTCACCCAAGCGACCCTTTCAATAAAATGTTGAGGTATGCACAAACACCAAAATGAATAATTTGGCCAAGAGACCCCTTCATTAACATTCCTAGTATGTGTACAAGCACCAAAATGAAAGATTCACCCAAGTGACCCTTTCAGTAAAATGTTGCGGTATGCACAAGCACCAAAATGAAACATTAACCCAAGCGACCCCTTCAGTAAAATGTTCATCTTTCTATGCACTTATGTTTTTTAAAATAAATCAGTTACTTAAGTACTTCTCCTTTATATTTGTCTTCTCGGCCTGGGGTTCCCGCTGCTATTTTCCCACGCAGTTTTGCATCTAGGTGTGCGATTGCACGACAGTTAAAGGGGTTCCTGCTGACCTGCTGCTGCCACTGTGTGTGTGTGTGTGTGTGTGTGTGTGTGTGTGTGTGTGTGTGTGTGTGTGTGTGTGTGTGTGTGTGTGTGTGTGTGTGTGTGTGTGTGTGTGTGTGTGTGTGTGTGTGTGTGTGTGTGTGTGTGTGTGTGTGTGTGTGTCTGCATCATGGTGTACAACTTAGCCAAATGGAAAGCCACTATGGCACCACCTGACTAACTGCCAGGCCAAAAAAAAAAACACCAGCTTAGCTATGCCATTGTGGTGAACACTGGTGTGTCACCCAAAATGTTGTGGCGTGTTAACTTTGACATGTGTCATAGATTCGCCATCACTGGTCTAGGTTGCTTTCTTATAGCCAGGTTTGGAGCATTCACAGGATGTGCCCTTTCAGCTAATGACTCCTGCTGTGGAAAACCAGTCCAGTTGCTTATTTGTACTTTCAGAAAATTAATGCAGTATGTTCCTTCCAGCTTCTCTGGTATAGCTGAAAATCTCTAGTTTTTCCTACATGCTCTGTCCAGTAATTCTATTATTTTTTGAAACATCTCTTCTTGAGCAGTCTCATATTCAGCCAGACATTTCTTTATTTCGACCTGTGATTTTTGCAGCTTTTTCATCTCATCTGGATATCTGTTTAAAGCTTCTTCCATTTTTTTCAAGTCTTTTGTTGTCTGTGTTGACATACTCCACCAGTGTTTTGTTTATTTTAATCAGGTCTGTGTGCAGTTGTCTTATATCTTCCTGTTGGTTACTGGAAGTTATGTCTGAAGGTTGCATTGCTTTTTGCTGAACAGCTGCAGAACTTTCCCCATTCTGTGTTTCTTCCAGGTCTTCTGTATTTCTTTATTCCTGGCATCCAAGCAGTACACCTGCTAGCCATTTACTGAAATTTACCCATAAACACAAGTCTACTGGCCTTCTCTGCTGAATTTCTGTTTTCATACTGGGAGAGCTAGAAATAAGCTGTTACTTATTGTGCAGCCATCTTGGAAATAGAAATGATTTTCAATTTGAGCTCTTAGTAAAGAAATTGATGTCTTCATTGCATCTGTTTCTTCATTTCTAGAATTCTTAGCCTCTATTTTCCAACAAGGTGCTAGTTTCTCCACAATCAAAGTTCATTTGGCAGCCATTTAAAATTTTCATTCAGGAGAAAACGTTTCTTCTTTACCTTCTTCTAAATTGTGCAAGTCCTTTCTAAAAGGCACCTTATTACTTATGCCCTCAGTGAAAGAACCACCTCCTCCATGGGATTTGGCAGTAATGCTTCAGGGGTTGACACAACAACCTTTTTGAACCTTCAGCTAAAAATGATTTACATTTTTTGTCTTGGAAAACAGCATTTCTAGTAGCAATTACTTCTGTGAGGAGAATTTCCAAACTCCAGACTCTATCATCCAAATTCCCTACATTGTTTTTCACAAAGACAGAATTACTTTACAAACTAATCCATCCTTCTTACCAAAAGTATCGTCTGAAACCCATATCAAACAATTCATCTGTCTGTCTTCTTCCCTAAATTTTCAAATAAGGGAGAGTACGTGTTGCATCTTTTATATGTTCATAGACAACTACTTTTTTATCAACACAGGACTAAGGATCTCAAGAAAACTAACCATTTGTTTGTTTCTTTCAAAACAAATAGACTAGAATCACTGGTCTCTAGAGTTACCCCTGCAAAATGGATTACTGATTGCATATCTTTCATATATACTCAGCAAGGCTTCTTCCTATCAAAGCCTCGTAAGGCTCATTCAGCTAAATCTATAGCCACGTCTTCTGGTCTAGAACTTCTATTGAAGACATTTGCATCAGCTACCTTGTCCAGTGCTCATATCTTTATTACTCATTACAAATGAGATTTGACTTATAGAAGCAGAGCTGCTTTTGGTTCGGCAGTTTTCCGGAATGTCCTCCCATGAGGGCCACCCAGGATTTATGGAACTGGGGACTCTGTCTCATATGTTGAGGAAGAATGAAAAGGACATCAGATATTAAAGTTATGTAGTCACCATAATTATGCATCTGTGTTTTCCATTTTTATTCTTCCTCAACTCCCCACCCTCCTTCTTCCATCCTGTTATCTTCTGGATTGATCTCATAGACTTTTTTGAACTGTTTAGTTCCAGGTTTGAGCCCTGCCTTACTGTTATTTTCCTGAGATATTGTGGTCTAGCTGGGGCATTGTGGGTAGAGGGAGGATCTTGAGAGTTGGATCCATGGTCAAGTCAGATCCGTAACTCATATTTATTTATTTAACATTTGTTTACTGGGAAAGTCCGACTGGGAGAGAACCCATTTTCTGCTGAGTTCTGGGGAGAAACATTCCAGACTCATATGTTTGGAATGTGGGAGGAAATGGGAGCACCTAGAGGAAACCCATGTGAATGCAGGGAGGACATGCTAACTCCACACACAAAGCACCCCAGCCAAATATCGAACCGGAGAACTTCTTGCTGTGAGACAACACTAACTGCTGCATGACTGCATCACCTGCTTTTCAAATAAGGGAGAGTACAGTATATGTTGAGGAAGAATGAAAATGGACACCACAATTGAAAGTTATGGTGAGTACATAACTTTAATATCCATGCTAGAATCTCCTTGTGTTCTGACTGGGTGTCCTTCTCAAACAATCTGGAAATATAGAGCTGATAAGTATATTTTTGGCACTTTTTAACTGTTCAGAGTTCTGCACTGTCTTAATTTTTGCTTGATTGAATTATTTATATATTTTCTAGCATTGTTTTCTGATATTCTGAGTGCCTCCATCTTGATTTTTTCCTAATTTACTGCTTTCTGCACTTGTTTTTAGTCATTTTTTAATTTAATTGCAATTATTTAAACTCTATTTGCTTTAATATTGCTACATACTCACGTGTGCTAGCTTGCACTGCATTTTAATTGTTTTACTGCTTTTTTAGCTACTCTTCTGTAAAAAAAACTAAAAAAAAGTTCTAAGCTTGTTTCTTGCCTTTCTTGTAGCTAGTCTAGTCCAGATACAGATTTGCTGTATCCGTGACTGTTTGTAAGCTTCTGAGCCCCCCAAGCCTTTTTGTGCTGGAGGGAAGCCTTCTAGCTTATCAGTGGGAGTGGTAAGCGCTGGGTAGCCTATCTACCTCAAGAGGAGTGGTTTCTGGCCCAGAAATTGTAGTTTATTGGCCGTTTGGGCAGTTTTTCCATCCCATTCAACTGCCTGGTTTAAAACACAGAAAAATATCCAAAAGCAGCAAATAAATCCACAATACCAAAAGGATCACTCTCAAACACCCAGTGAAGCAGAAGGCAAACGTTCCTTAAAAGGGTAATATTTATTCACAGGAAGTAAGTACTTTCACGATGATAAACACCGCTTCATCAGAAATAAAATCAACAGTAAAAATACAAGTATATATATATATATATATATATATATATATATATATAAATATATATATATCATACAAATGAATTGACTCACTTATCAACTTCTTGAAAATTTCCTCCAAAAACATCAGTTAAGCTATACAAAATCTAAAGCAGCTTTAAAGACACATTACATACAAGCACCTCTCTTTCATTCATTTTAACTTCCTTGACATTAATAACAGTTACAGAAGGACACAGTCAACACTTGAGCTATATAAAGCCCAGAGGAAATATAGAGACACAATACATGTACAGACATATTCATTCATTTTAACTTCCTTGACTTTAATACAGGTTTCAAGGGGACATAGTCATTAAGACCTAGTCCCTTGTGTGCCCCTAATCTTAATATAAACTGAAGCTCAACATTCTCAGTTTGGGTAGTGAAATCCCCTAGTCTAGCATTCACATGTAGAACCTGCAGAACTTGAAAGAGAAATGTATGTTGATCACCCCAAGGAAGGGTATGTTTAGCTAGGGCACTATACTCTAGTCCCCTCCTCGTACAGTACAGGTGGTCCCTCACTCATTCTTTAAGGCGGCAATTTGTTTTGCCAACATAGAACTGGAAGCAGGTTACACAATGGGCTACATATACTACATTCTGGGTGATACAGTTGGCCGTTACCCTCAATTGCCATAGGCGACCAGATCCCATGTGTTTAAAGAATCTGGATTCATCTATGTAATCACAGTATGAACAGGTACCACACGCCCATGTGCCTCCTAAATGTTCAACTATGTCCCCTTGAAACCTGTATTAAAGTCAAGGAAGTTAAAATGAATGAATAGGTCTGTACATGTATTGGGTCTATATAGTTGCTCTGGGCTTTATATAGCTCAAGTGTTGACTGTGTCCTTCTGCAACTGTTATGAATGTCAAGGAAGTTAAAATGAATGAATAAGAGGTGCTCATATGTCATGTGTCTTTAAAGCTGCTTTAGATTTTGTATAGCTTAATTGATGTTTTTGGAGGGAATTTTCAAGATGTTGATAGGTGAATCAATTAATTTGTCTGATATTTATATATTTGTATTTTTACTGTTGATTTTATGTCTAATGAAGCGGTGTTGATCATCACAAAAGCGCTTACTTCCTGTGAATAAATATTGCTGCTTTTAAGGAACTTTTGCCTTCTGCTTCACTTAGTGTTTGAGACTGTCTGGTTTAAAAGCCTGCATTTGCATGGGTTTGTGCTTCCGTTGCAGCAGCTCCGAGCTAAGGTAAACTATTACTGGTGCTAGAAAGTCTGCTCTTCAGTTTTTCCCTTAGATCTTGCTAGTTCTTTCTCTCTTGCACTTCAAATACCCTTATCACTTTGCACCTCAACAGGTTTTTGTAGCAATTATTGTAGCACACCTAAGTGCCATCAGTACTAGTCATTCTTCACGGAAATAGATCCAGTACTTAGTATTTATGACCACCCCTCCTAGCATGATTAAAGGGCAGTTCCCTGTGCTTTTTCCTATTAACCTGGTGCACTTGGGCATTCTGAAGCAGTGTAGCAACTGCCTCATGTACACAGACAACCCTCTCCTCTTATTTCTCAACACTCAGGCTTGTGAGAGATGCACTTATATCACAAAATTGGAAGCCTTGCACTCTCCAGCCAAGACCCAACTAGCTGGTCAAGAGGAGAAGGTCAACACCTGCACCACACAACATGGAACACATAGCCCTCCAGAACACCCACTATCATAGCTCTCACATAAAAACACAAACCACACACCCACCTTCGCGGAGGTTCTCAATAGAAATTTACCCAAACAGTACAGACCTCCAAGACAAAAATGCACTCAACTACTGCAACACAGCACAAACCATAGGACACATATCTCGCCTCCACAGTGTGCCTCTCAACCTAAGCCCCTAAGGCTAAACACCTTGCCCAATACACTAATCATAGGTGACTCGATAGTGAGGCACATTGATGTCCCACTCACTAGGCTGAATAAGGAGAAGGTAATAGTCAACTGTCTATCAGGTGCCAGAATCCAACACACAACACATGCACTCAGGTCGCTCCACAACAAGTACAAGTATGACTCTGTCATTGTCCATCTGGGTGTGAATGACCTGAGACGCACCTCCCTGGACTACATGAAAAGAGACATGGTGGAGCTCTCAGATTATGTGGCCCAGGCAAGTAATACACTAGCCCTGATCAGTATCCTACCGTCACCCAGAATGATACTGCAGTACAAACAAAAATGATTGACTTCAACAATTGGCTTAGTTTCTGGTATCATTCTAAAGGGGTCCAGTATCTGTCTTCTTGGGATGACATGACTGACAGACCTCAATGCTTTGCCAGAAATGGCCTGCATCTGTCACCCCCTATATTTCTGGGTACTGGCTAAGGCTCTTGCCACCCCATAGTGCTTTTTTAGGCGGTGTTCCAAAGATCAAATTACCACCGTAACAGCTATAAATAAATGCAATATGAGGGTCATGCTGCTCAGCGCTAAAAGTCTAAATCGCAAGATGCACTCGCTCGAAGCACTCCTCAAAATGGAGAACATCGACATCTGTGCTGTAATGGAGACCTGGTTTAAAGTGGCAGAAAACACCCTTGTGCTACTAGGCTATAACTCATTCCACACCTTTCGGCCCCGAAACATGGACTGAAGCTCCAAAGGTGGTGGTGTCTCCATATTCATAAAGGATATGCACACCTCCAGACTAGTAGCCCAGCATAACGCATCTGAGATACTTCAGGTACAACTAACATTGGGTAAGACGGTGATCCAGATCATAGCCTGCTATAGGTCCCCAACCAAGTCTCTAGACTCGCTTCCTGGAATTCATCAATTCCAATGCCCTGGACCAGCTCATCCTGACCCCCACTTGAGGAAGCAACATCCTTGACCTGGTTATTACTAACATGGGCGAGTGTTGCTCTACACCTGTAGTCAATCCCTTCATGGTCAGATCCGACCATAAACTAATCACCATGGAAATCCACATCTCACCCTCACCTCCTGCAAAGGTAACCACCTTGAAAAACTTCTCCAAAGCTGACTTTGGACTCCTAAAAACAGAGGTGGCTAACTTCATGGAACCCATGACAATGGAAAATAGCTACATGACTGCCAACTCATACACCAATGCACTGTACGAACATGTACATAAATGCATGGAACTAGCCATATCCAACAGAACCAAGACATTCTCCTCCAAAAAAGGAAGCCAATCTGGTGGACCACTGCCATTAATAAACTCTACAACAGAAGGTAGAAACTGTTGCAGAAAATGGTGAAATCCCAAGACTGGAAAAACTCCCTTATTAGCCTCAACAAAAAGTTGAGATCCCTCATCAAATCCTCTAAAGCCAGCTATGAAGGCAGAATTGCGGTAGACACTAAAAACAACCACAAAGCCTTCTATAGCTATATCAAGAACCTCCACAGCAAAACCATGACTTGCTCTGAGTTACTGCACAATGGTACCTCCTATACTGAGCCAACAGATGTTGCCAACATACTGGCTGACAGATTCATTGCCAGCTTTACCTCCCCCCCAGGACCAATCACAATACCGGAAGAATGCCAGGCACCCAGCATTATGCAGCACAGGTTAAAGCTGCATTGTCCAAAGCCAAGAAAACAGTTTCCATGGGACCCGATAATATCCCTGGCTGTGTTCTACATGAATTACAAAGCGAATTGTCACCACATCTGTGTGCCCTGCTTAGTCACAGCCTTACCTCAGGCTTTGTCCCTACCAAATGGTGCACTGCTACAGTCATCCCTCTCCATAAAGGCGGAGCGACTACAGACCCTGGGAATTATTGCCCCATTACCCTGACATTAGCCTGATGAGTCTGATATGTAAAGCTTTGAGTGCATCATCATGGACCTGATTAACAAAGATATAGGAATTCTCCAAACTCTAGACCCCATGCAATTTGGCTTTTTGAAAGGAAGTTCATGCCTGCTCAACCCAGTTGACTTCTTTGAGTCAGTCACCAGGGCTGTGGATGACAGTAATGCATTGCATACAGCCTACCTTGATCTGGCTAAGGCATTTGATACCATTCCTCACTTGGGAATTATTGATAAACTCACCAAACTAGTCATCAACTCCTATAGCACTAGGTGAGTTGCAAATTGGCTCACAGATAGAACACAGTGTGATAGCAGCAGACTCCAAGTCAGACTGCCGACCAATCACGAGTGGAGTCCCACAGGGATCGGTCCTGGGTCCTCTCCTGTTCAGCATCTACTTCTCAGAAGTCCAGGCCAACACAAAGGGACTCTGGCTGTCCAAGTTTGCAGACGACTGCAAGCTGGGAGCCATTATTAACTCCCCAAGTGATGCAGACATCCTACAGAAAGGCCTTACTGAGACCAATGACTGGTACTGAAACCATGGCTTAAGCTTAACGCCAAAAAATGTGTCATCATCCTCTTTGGTAAAAACTCAGTTCCCACTAATTACCACATCGATGGGAGCCCACTGAACACTGAAGGCATTATAAGAGATCTGGGAACACAGGTTGACAGCACTATGGTCAGAAATTCATTCTATATGGCACATCTCATTACCAAGGGTTCTACATCTAGGAAGAAAGAGGTTATCGTCTCTCTCTACTCTTCCCTCATTAGACCAATCATAGAGTATAATTCCCCATTTGGCATGTACCTCACTAGACACTTGCAACAGCTGGAGAGGCCACAGAAGTACCTCACGAAGAGGATCCAAGGCTTTAAACACATGTCCTACAGGGATAGACTCAAAAGACTCCAGCTATTCTCTGTCTCATATCGCCTACTTAGAGGCAATGTCTGCTTGACTTACAAAACTATGTCTGACCCAGCTCTGTTAGAAATGCTACATCTAAATAAATCCCAATCCCTCTGTACCACATGCTCCACAGACCTCACCCTCATTACCACAATCAACAGAACATGCTGGAGGGACAGGTTTCTCACCCAAAGACTGCCCGTGCTCTGGAATAGACTTCCCATACATGTCAAGCAGAGCACCTCACTGTCCCTCTTCAAGAGAACTCTTGATAAGTATATGGGTAATAGAAAGTTCACCCCGGGGATCAGTCCAGTGGCTCTACTTCATAGAGGCACTGGGAACTAACGTCGGACAGCATGATGCCAGGGCACTTCTATGAGCTAGGCTTGTAAAGGCTCTAGGGCCATTAGCCTAGTACACACCTGTGAAGATTGGGTGAAGATAGGTGAAGGCTGCCAGCCTAGCCAGATAGAATTTTGGAGATAATTCTGTCATCTGTAAATATTAATGTAAACCCCAGGCTTGTGTCTTAAATGGTAAATATAGTGTTACATGTGGAACTGGAAAAAATGTAACAACAGTGCACTCTACTGATTAAGTAAAGCATGCTGTGACCCTTTGATGTTAAAATGCAGAGCCAGTAAGTGTAGAGTGAGGCATCATGCCTATTGTTTTAAGGCCAGAGTTAATGGCCAGAATTTGCATGCACAAATGTCCTTTATTGCTCTGGTTTCTGCCCAGAGGTGAAGGATGTAAATGTAGTTTATGTTAGCCTGGGAACCCAGGGAGTGAAGAATGATGCAATGTGAACCAGGAATGTGATTTTAAAAACAGAATCAGAGAGCATTAAGCATTTTTGTCTTGACCATCCAACTCATCAGCACTGTCTTGCTCTATATGTAAGTTTATCTTAGACTTGTGTTTTCTCTTAGGAATAGTTAGAAACTAGAAAGATTAGACTGTGTTTTCTGTGATGTCAGACCTGTACTACTGAATTATTTTAAGTATTTCTCTGTGATCTCTGAACTCTTGACTAGCACTGTGTAGTAAAAAACATTGTCTTCTGTTTTGACTATTTCTTATTAAATATTTTTAAAACCCTTTCAACTGTGGCTATTTTTGTAGAGATAATTTAAGCTCTTTAGAGTACTTGCATGCCTTTGGTAAAATTGTACAAATCCACCCCTATAGCTTTAGCTCTGGGGCTTTACTACCAATTGGATAATATTGCACAGTTATAATTGGACACCCTTTTAAGGGCCTTTGAGTAGCTGATAAATATTAGTGGGTGGTGGCATCTGGTACTACCGTATAGTGTGGGAAAAAGGGGCACAGCTGGAGAACCTGTGTCAGCCTTCCCCAGGAGTGTTTGTGTGGTTGTATAAACTCTTCTCGATATGTGTGTGTGTGCATGTGTGTGCGTGTGTGTGTGTGTGTGTGTGTGTGTGTGTGTGTGTGTGTGTGTGTGTGTGTGTGTGTGTATGTGTCAGCTACTTGGGCAGGGACACGAAGCACTGGCTGGACAGATAGGGTGCTGGAGGTTTTAGCTTGCCCACTAGGCTGAGATCTGGACCCCATAGCTGTGCCAGTGGGGAATCTTATTGGGGACTTGGAGAGCAAGGGAGCAACCAGCCCCGGACTGACTGTGATCTCTGTGCGCTCTTAAGGGAAATTGCTCTTTACTGTGTGTATTTGTTATCCTTTCCTCCTATATGAGACGCCCCTCACTGGTGTTAGTGGTGAGGATTGAGGCTTCTTGATTGCTGGGCCAGAGCACGGGCATCACATATTAATTGGTGGCAGTGGTGGGATATCCACATTACATATTAATTGTTTGGCAGCAGTGGGATATCCACACCACATATTAATTGGTTGGCAAATACTAATTGGCTTGTAGTGGTGTGCGTAGAGTGAATTCCTGTAGCTTGTGTACAGGGAGCTTTGAAGGTGTTTTGTACTCTAAATCAGCCATGCAGTGAATACTCAGAGTTCAGATCACAATTGTTTTATTTCTTTTGTTAGCTTAGTTAGTCAGAGTGAGCAGGCAGCATGTCAGCAGTGGAGTATGGAAAGCTGACAAGGAGCCAGCTGGTGGAGATGTGCCAGGCTAGGGGACTGGTGCATGGAAACCTGACTAAGGCAGACCTGATTGCAGCCTTGGTTACAGCTGCATCAGAAAACAGCAACCAGGAGGACAATCAGACTGGCAGTGGAGATATAATACCCTCAGAGAATGGACAGCTCAACCTTTTTGCAGAGGACTTAAAAATCCATCTGGAGCTTAACAGACTTGAGTTGGAGGCCAGGTGTTTGGAGATAGAAGCCGGGGAGGTATGAGAGGGAAATGCTGACTCTTCACCAGAGTCATGGAGGTGATGGGGAAGGGAGTAACTGGACCCCAGAAGCACAAAAGGTCAGTAAATTTCTTCCGCAGTTTAAAGAGGGGGATAATTTTGATAGTTTCATTCATATGTTTGAGGGGGTATACAAACAGTATAGTGTTGACCAACAGTTCCTGACCCCCTTACTCCATGGTAAAGCTGTAACTGATTTGTCAAAAATGTCTGACATTGCATGTTTTGATTATACTGCTGTTAAAAATCACTTGTTAGAATTGTTTATGCTAACACCTGAAACATATAGGAAAAAGTTTTGTGAGCATAGACGCAAGGCAGATGAAAGTGTGTGTGAATATGTTGCTGAACTGAGCACTTATTTCCATAGGTGGGTGAGTGGATGTCAGGTCACCACTTTTAAAGGGCTGGCAGACCTTTTGGTGAGGGAACAAGCCCTTGGCACTTTGCCTGAAGACATGAGGATCTGGTTAGCTGATAGAAAATGTGCTACTTCAGATGAGTTGGGGAAGAAGGGAGATCTATACCTGGCAAGCAGGGCAGCCCTGCACAGGAAAGGGACCCCCCAGTACTGCTCATGGGTCTAAAGGATACCATGGTGGGCAGCGCAGACTGCCCCAACAGAATCTACCAGCAGCAGGGGAAGCCACTAGTCCAGGTACACATCCAGAAGCTAGGGTTAAATGTTTTGAATGCAACCAGTGTGGTCATATGGCATACAGGTGCCCATGGAGGCAAGGTTAGGAACAGAAGGTGAGGGGAGCCAGTAAGTGGGAAAGACAAAATGCCAATAGTAGGTTGTCTTGGGACAACAAGGGTAGCAAACTACCACCAGAGGGTATATCCTATTGTAGTGAATGGCAAAGAGGCCATTGCCAAGAGAGACACAGCCTCTTATATAATCATTGTTAAAGCCTGCAATGGTTACAGAGGAGCACTACTTGCCTGGGCAGTCTACTCCAGTCAGGGCTTTAGGAGGGATCCCATTCCAAATACCTTTGGCTGGGGTTCACCCTGACTGGGAAGGTGGAAAAGGAAGTCAGCAAGTAGGTGTGTTTAAGGATATACCTGCAGATGTCCTGATAGGGAATGATTTTGATAGTGCAGTACCCTGTGCTTGTTCAGTGACACGCAGTCAGGCTTGGAGACAAGCAGGTAAGTCTGGTAGCCTGGAGGAGACCCATACTTGCAGACAGGACTGGTGCGGTGGTTACTTCAAGGAGGGAGCTACCCTGTAGCAGTGAGACTGAAGGTGAGCCACAACTGCTTGGGGGTACTGATGGTGCCTTGGACAGAGTGACTGCAAAGGTAGAGGTGAGTAGTAGTACCCAGGCTGACAGTGAGGCACCACTGTCAGAGGATGTCAGACTTCCTATGGAAGGGGAGCTGGAAAGGGTTACAAGGAGAGAGTTGAGACAGGCTCAGCTCTCAGACCCTACATTGCAAGGCCTGAGGCAGGTATCTAGGGAGGCACCTGATTCTCAAGGAAAGGGGGACTCTGTATACTGGGACAAAGGGTTACTGTGCAGAGAGTGGACCCCTGAGGGAGGGCTAGAAGGTGAGAGAGAGTACAGCAGTTGGGAGTGCCTAGAGCCTACCCTCTGATGCTTCTAGCAATAACCCATGATACTCCCTTTGCAGGTCATATGGGCATAAAACGTACAAAGAGCCGTATTATGCAGAACTTCTATTGGCCTAGAATTTCCAGAGATGTAACAGGGTACTGCAGGATCTGTGAGCAGTGCCAAAAGGTAGGCAGTGTAGGAGACATGGTGAGAGCTCCTTTGATGCCTTTGCCTGTGACTGAGGAGACATTTCAGGGGGTAGCTATGGATATTGTGGGTCCTCTGAGTAGCCCAGGTTCCACAGGGACAAAGTATATCCTAGTGGTAGTGGCTTATACTACACGATACCCTAAGGCAGTGGCTTTGTCCTCTTTTGAGGCAGAGAAAGTGGCAAATGCTTTGTTAGAGATTTTCAGCAGGGTAGGTTTCCCAGAAGAAATAGATGATTTGGCCAGATGATTGAGTCCAGATGATTGAGTAGACCGTTTATTACCTGCCTGTGCAGAGTCATGTGGGTCTGTACCTACTTTTCCACAGCAGGTTGGGATGCTCTAATTTAGAAGTTCTTTATATAGGATTGTTTCTATAAGAGACAAAGGGGGGGGGAGCAAACTTGATCTGAGCAGCTATGGTGGAGTCCAGAGAACTATGGGTAGGCGAGAAGTCAGAGTTGTGGATCCAGAGAAGCTTCTTTGAGTCTGTGCTGAGGTCGGATCCAATTGGATCCAACAACCCATGTGTTTGAACCAGATGAAAATCAGACTTTGCTGGTTTCAGGACTTTAGTTTCAGTGTTCAGAGCTATTCAGACCTTGCTGTGGTAGAGAGAGGTCCTACTGCTTACCAGTGTTAGTGGGAGCATTGTACTGCCTATCTAATACTAGAGGAGTGGTTTCCAGCTCTGAAATTGCAATTTTATTGGCCATTTTGGGCTGATTTCTATCCCATTCAACTTTCTGGCATAAATACGCGCTGGACTAAGGTTTAACTATTCCCGGTGCCAAAAAGTCTGCTCTTCAAATTTTCCCTTAGAACTTACTAGTTTATTAGCAGTAGCACTAAAATCTGTATATCTGTGACTAGCACTTGCTCTAAAACTCACTAAAAAGCACTAGGAAGCCTTAATTTGTTACAAACACTCACCTCTCCTTGGTAATAAGGAGAAAATTGTCATAGGCACTAGTCAGCCTACAATTGCAAGTACCTTGCCAAAAAGTAAGGGAAAACAGCTCTTGTACTACACAAAGAAAGCACCTAACCAGGCATGTCCAAGGGTCAGCTTCCGGTGATTTCTCCTGTCCACCTGGTGAATCTGGGCATACTGAGGCAATGCAGCAATTGCCTCATGTACACAGACAACCCTCTCCTCCTACCACCAAACATTACAACCTGCGAGAGATGCACTTACATAGCCAAACTGGAAGCAAAGCTCTCTCTTCAGCCAAGATTGTGCTAGACAGTCAAGAGGAGAAGGTTAACACCCACACAACAATTCAAAACCCACACATAGCAACACAAAACCCACATATACGGAGGCTCTTAACTTTAACCTGCCTAAGCAACAAGGACCTCCGAAGCTGAAACGCAAACAAACACCACCCCTAAACACAACCAAAGCATCACATAGCTCACAACACCAGTGTGCCACCCAACAGCAGCCCCTAAGGCAAGACAACCTACCCAACACTTTAGTCATAGGTAACTCTATAGTCAGGCACACTGATGTCCCACTCACCAGAGTGAACAAGGAGAAAATGACAGTTAGTTGCCTGTCGAGTGCCAGGATAGGATCCGCCACATAACACATGCACTCAAGTCACTGCACAACAGGTACATATATGACTCTGTCATTGTCCATGTTGGAGTGAATGACTTGAGACATACCTCGCTGGACTACATGAAAAGAGACATAGAAGAGCTGTCGGATCATGTAGCCCAGGCAGGTATACCCTAGCCCTGATTAGCATCCTGCTATCGCACAGAATGATACCACAGTATAAGGACAAAATGATTGACTTCAATAATTGGCTAAGCTTCTGGTGTCATTCAAAGGGGATCCAGTATCTGTCTGCCTGGGATGACATGATCGACAAACCACGATGCTTTGCAAGAGATGGTTTGCACATGCCGCCCCTGGGATTCAGGTTACTGGCTAAGGCTCTTGCCACTCCTGTAGTGCCTTTTTTAGACAAGGTTCAAAGGACAAAACTACCACTGTAACGGGTACTAGCAAGCAAAATCTGAAGGTAATGCTACTCAATGCTAGAAGTCTAAACCTCAAGATGCACTCTCTCGAGGCTGTCCTAAAAATGGAGAACATCGATATCTGTGCAGTAACTGAGACCTGATTCAAAGCTCCAGAGAGCACCCCTGCAATACCAGGCTACAACTCATACCACACTTTTCGGCCACCAAACCAGGACCGAAACACTAAAGGTGGAGGAGTGTCCATATTCACCAAGGATATTCACACCTTCAGGCTGGTTGCCCAACACAATGCATCTGCAATTCTCTAGGTGCAACTAACACTAGGTAAGACTGCAATACAAATTGTAGCTTGCTACAGATCCCCCACCATGGCCCAAGATTCTCACTACACCTTGCTAAACATACTGGAAAATATTAATATACAACCAAACACCATAATACTGGGTGATTTCAACTACCCTGCCATTAACTGGGAAAACTTCTCCTGTACCAACACCTTTACTCAACAGTTCTTGAAATTCATAAATTCCAATGCCCTAGAGTAATTAATTCATAGTCCCACCAGGGGTACCAATATTCCAGACCTGGTCATTACTAACATGGGAGACTGATGCTCCACACCAGTGGTCACCCCCTCATTGGTCAGATCAGACCATAAGCTAATCACCCTTGACAGCCACATCCCACCCCCATGCCCCTTTAAGGAAACCTCTGCAAAAAACTTCTCCAAAGCCAACTTCATGCTTCTCAAGATAGAAGTAACAAACTTCATGACACCCATGAAGATGGAAACTGGAAGTTCAACTGCTGAATCCTACACTAAGGTGCTGTACGAGCACATTCACACAAAAGTATTGTCTTCTGTTTTGACTATTTCTTATTAAATATTTTTAAAACCCTTTCAGCTGTGGCTGTTTTTGTAGAGATAATGTAAGCTCTTTAGAGTACTTGCATGCCTTTAATAAACTTGTACAAAGCCACTCTTATAGCTTTAGCCGTGGGGCCATACTACCAATTGGATAATAATATTGCACAGTAATAATTGCACACCCTTTTAAGGGCCTTTGAGTAGCTGATAAATATTAGTGGGTGGTGGCATCTGGTACTACTGTATTGTCTGGGAAAAAAGGGCACAGCTGGAGAACCTGTGCCAGCCTTCCCCAGGAGTGTCTGTGTGGTTGTATAAACTCTTCTCAAAGTGTGTGTGTGTGTGTGTGTGTGTGTGTGTGTGTGTGTGTGTGTGTGTGTGTGTCAGGTACTTGGGCAAGGAAACGAAGCACTGGTTAGACAGAGAGGGTGCTGGAGGTTTTACCTTGCCCACTAGGCTGAGATCTGGACCCTATAGCTGTGCCAGTGGGGAATCCTATTGTTGACCTGGACAGCAAGGGAGCGACCAGCCCCGGACTAACTGTGATCTCTGTGTGCTCTTAAGGCAAATTGCACTTTACTGTGTGTATTTGTTATCCTTTCCTCCTATATGAGACACCCCTCACTGGTGTTAGTGGTGAAAATTGAGGCTATTTGATTGCTGGGCCAGGGCACAGGCATCACAACAGCTATGAACCTATGATGTTAAGTTGTCAATCTCGCCTTCATTCTTGCTTGATGGGTTCGGAGCCGATCCTCGGCTCCGACTCGGCACTTGCTAAGCTCGAGAGTCACTTTTACCAGCTCGAGGCAGCCCCATATCCCATGATGCAAGGCGGTAAGTACCCAGATCTCGTTTGCCGCTTCGCTGATGAGGTCCTCCTTTTACCAGCTCCAGGTAAGTGATTTACTACTTTGCTATTTTAGCCCCTTTTAACAAAAAAACCCTTAATTGTTAGTTTTAGTTTAGTTTTAAACATTTTCTGACAGAAAATTCTCTGTCTCTTCTTATTTTTTTAGTCAGACTTTCACCCATCCCATCCCCCCCCCGTTAGGGTGTGTGTGTGTGTTTTCTAGTTATACCTTTTGGTATATTTAATTTAATTTCTTTGACTGGTGTGTGTGTCTGTGTTTACACCATGTCTAAAGAAAGGGTCTCAGGCTTTAAGAAGTGTGACTCGTGCTGTCAGAAGATGTCTCTGACAGACGGTCACACTTCTTGCCTGTATTGCCTGGGGCCTCTTCACCTGCAGGACTCCTGTGCTATATGTCATTCTTTCAGCCAGAGAGTCCTGCAGGAAAGAAGAAATAAGTTGATATTGAGGGGCCTTCTTGCCGGAGGGCTCTCCGCTAAGTCGGCTCCATCCAAGACTGCTAAGTCTTCCAAGGCCCAGGCTTCTGTGTCCAAGCCTGCGGCCACGGCTACGACTCGTTCTGAGTCGAGATCGCTCGGCTGGAGCCGATTCTGGCTTAACCAGCCTTCAGCACCGATGGCTGTCGGTGCCGATTCTGGTTCGACCACTTCGGGGTCGGCTCCGATCGGTTCCGACCACCATGTGGCTCAGGCATCGGTGTCGGCGCCGATCGGCTCCGACACCGTTACTTTGTGGCTGTATCGGCTCGCTGGAGCCGATGCATCGAGGCTACCTGTCGGCTCCGATAAGTTGTCGGCTCCGACAGGTTCAATAGTTTCATCGGTTCAGATGGCTCCTTCGAGGAAGAGGTCTAGGTCTCCTTCCTTGGAGCCGATACTGGCTCGGCTTCACCTCTCCTCTCGAACGGAGCCATCGGAGCCAATCTTCAAGGTCATCCAGGCTTTCTGACCATGATTTAGAGAGAGTGGTCAGTAGATTACTTAAGTCACAGGCACTGGCCCAAATGTTACATAGTCCATCTCAACAGACGGCTATTGGTCCACACCCCATTGCAGTTCCTCCTTCAACTCTACCCCAGAGCTTGGAGTTGGAGTCTTCGAATGGTTACTGCTATGGCTGAGGGACAGATGCCCCTTCTGTTCCTTCAGCCTCTACTCTTATCTCCTCTTGAGACCTTCCTTAGAGGGATTCGTGGCCGGGCTTCCATGGTCTCCTCCGACGGGGTGAGTGGCATCGGACCCTTGTCCGAACCCGCTCTTCCCCTTGGAGCCTCGGCCTTGGTGAGCTCGGCTCCCACATCTGCCTCGGAGACTTCCCTTCGGTGGTACCTGGAGTTCCAAGCTCTTCGGAACGGGTTCTCTCGGACCTTCCTGGGAGGGGAGCATTCGAGGTGATGAAGAGTGTGCTGGCCACTGGTATCAGCCAGCAGTCTGTTCCCTTAGCTCCTCCCTCTATAGTGCCTGTTGACATCTCTGCCACTTCTCTTGCTACAGGACCCAGAGATCCTCCGCCTCAGGTTTCCCCATTGGGAATTTCCCCCTCTTCCGAGGATTCTCCTGATGTTTCAGGAGATCCTCCTAGGAAGAGGACTTGTAAGAGGAAACATGTAGACTCCCGAGTCTATCACTTCAGATACTGACTTTGATGAGTCAGAGGGATCCCCAAGATCCCCTCTGAGGATGTCTCCTTCTCAGACATCCTAGAACTCCTTAGACAGAGGGGAAACTGGCCCACCAATAATCCCTCTGAGGATGAGTCAGTATACCTAGAGGCGTTTGGATCTCAGCCCTCCACCTCCTGGGTGTCTCCGCCTTCGACCCCTTATGCAGGTTATTGCCCGAAGGCGTGGGCTGCTCCTGACTCTGTAGAGCCAGTCCCTAGGAGGCCTTCAAAATTTATTACTGCCCTGTGATAAGCAATTCCTCACTAAGGGTGTCCCGCTGATGCCATGGTGGTGGCTGCTGCCACCAAGAAGGAACTTGCAGATCCTTCCGTCCATCCATCCTCCTAATAAGGACTCTAGGACCATGGATAGGTACGGTAAGCGGATGTTTTCCTCAGCGACCTTTGCTATGCTCGCTGAATTACCTATGTCACTTCACCAGACTCCAAAGGGATATCCTTAAGGAGCTAGGTGATGTTGTACAGGATCCTACAGCTGCAGGAGCTCAGGAAAAATTGCTTCGCAGCTAGGAACCCTTAATTCCATTGCAAACTCCTCCATGCGGCTAATATCATATGCTGCTGATGGAGCGAGTAGGGCCGCAGGTACAGGTGTGGCTCTTAGACGCCAAGCCTGGATGCGGCTATGTGACTTTGCAGATCCCTTTAAGGCGTCCTTCACAAATTCTCCCTTTGATGGGTCAGCTTTGTTTGGCCCTCAAGTGAAGGAAACTTTGACCAGGTGTGAGCAGGATGGCAAGACTCTTTCTGTCAGGAGTCCATTTTTCCACCCCTTCTAGACCTTACCCCAAAGGACAGAAAGGTGGCAAAATGTGGTTCCGCAAATCCCAAGGAGTCACGCCGGATTCACGTGGTCAGTTTACCCCTAGAGGCAGAGGGGTAACAACAACAGACGCTGCTCTAGAGGCAGAGGGGTCCAAAACCAGGGAAACAGAGAGCCTCTCTCTGACAAGCCCTTTCAGCATCCCTGAGATGTTGCCCGGCTGTCCCTCCTTGGAGGCAGTCGGGGGAAGATTATCACTGTACCCAGAAGCCTGGCACTCCCTCACTCAAGACAGATGGGTACAGTCGATCATATCCAAGGGTTACATAATTCCTTTCGAGGAAAGTCCTTTCTACCCTCAAATTCCCTTCCAGATGTACCACCCGGTCTAAGGGAAATTGCAGAGTTAGAAGTCTCAAAACTACTGCAAAAAGAGCCATTCAGCCAGTTACAACAGACCATTCAGAGCCGAATCTACTCAAGGTTCTTTTGGTCCCCAAAAGACGGGAGACTGGAGACCAATATTGATCTCAGCAGACTCAACAAGTCTGTGAGGAAGACAAGATTCCGAATGGTCACTCTTCAGTCAATTCTGCCCTTCTTACAGAAGGACAACTGGATGTGCTCAATAGATCTTCAGGATGCGTACTATCACATCAAAATTCACAGACGCTCCAGGAGATTTCTCCGCCGGCTGGGGTCCAGTCATTTCCAGTTCAGAGCCCTGCCCATTGGTCTCACTACAGCCCCAGAGTGTTCACCAAATGCATGGCAGTGGCCAGGGCTCACCTGAGACGCGAAGGATTCCAGGTGTTTCCGTATCTCGACGACTGGCTCCTTTCAGCCACCACCAGGCATCAGCTTATTCAAGCCAGGGATTACACAATAAAGCTTTGTACTCTTTTGGGCATCTCGATAAACTTCGAAAAGTCATCCTTATTGCCCTGCCAGTCTATTACTTTCATAGGCGCAAACTTAAACACTGTTCGGATGTCAGCTACCCTTACAGATCAAAGAGTTTCAGACATTCAAAGTCATGTCAGGATCATTCTAGCCAACAAGAAAATACAGGCCAGAATGGTTCTAAAGGTATTAGGCCTCATGGCTGCGGCCATTACTCTTCTTCCCTGGCTCGCTTCTACATGCGCCTTCTTCAGTGGATGCTGTTCACACAGTGGTCACCAACAACTTCCAATGCGTCACCAGATTCTGGTGACACAGACTTGCAAAGATCATCTTGCTTGGTGGATCACATCTCCCCAGGTTCACCAAGGCAGACACTTTGTACCCCATCCCCGGTAGCCACTGTCACCACGGATGCCTCCCTGATCGGGTGGGGGTCATTATCAGGGCAGGATGGTTCATGGACGTGGCAGCCGTTCGAGTACCACCTGCACATAAATGTCCTGGAGATGAGAGCAGTGCTTTTAACGTTGCAAGCCCTCAACGACTTTCTTCCCGTAGGGACAATTGCAGTCCACACAGACAACATGTCTGTAGTTTGGTATATCAACAAACAGGGCGGAACCAAGTCCTACCCCTTGTGTCGAGAAGCGCTCAGACTATGGCAATGGGCAATCTCCTCTCATCAGTTTCTGGTAGCAACGCATATCCCTGGGAAAACCAACATTGTAGCGGACAGATTGAGCAGAGCTATTCTCATGCCTCACGAGCGGTCTCTCAAGCAATCTATAGCGGAAGAGATTTTTCTGGAATGGGGTCGTCCATGTTGCGATCTTTTTGCTACTCCCCAAAACAGCAAATGCCCAGACTTCTTCTCTCTCTCCTCTTCCAGGCCATCCCCAGAGACGCTCTGACCCAGGATTGGCCCCAGGGACTTCTTTATGCCTTCCCTCCATTTCCTCTGATCCCTCAAGTTATCCAGAAAGCAACCGTTTTGAGAGCCAAATTGATTCTCATTGCTCCTTACTGGCCTCGACAAGTTTGGTTCCCATTCCTCCATCGTCACCTTTTGGTGCAGCCGTGGCATCTGGACCCAGTGCCAGATCTTCTGATTCACCAATCCGGTCAGCTGCACCGGTCTATCCCTTCTCTCAACCTCACAGCATGGTTGCTCCACTTCCTTCCTTAGCCAGGCTTCCTTTGATCTCTAACCCTGTTAGAGACATCATAGTAGCTTCTTTAAAATCCTCTACCAGGAGGATTTATGCAAGCAAATGGAAATGTTTCTCTTATTGGGCTAAGGCCAAGAATATTGATCCTTTCACTGCCCCTGTTCAGGCAGTCCTGGACTTCTTAGCAGAGATTTTTCATGCAGGCTCCTCTTCTTCCACAGTCAGAGTTCAATTGGCTGCTATCTCAAACTTTCATGTCGGGATTGCAGATCACAATATTATGTCCCATAGGCTCTGTAGGGCCTTCTTGAAAGGAATTTTCCTGCTAAAGCCTCCAAACAGGAATCCTCCTCCTCAGTGGGATCTAAATTTAGTGCTGACATCCTTGATTCTTCCCCCCTTCGAGCCAGCTGTTTCTTGTTCCCTGAAATTTCTTTCTTGGAAAACTTTATTCCTAGTGGCTATTACATCGGCCAGGAGGGTGTCTGAACTTCATGCTCTATCGGTTCGACCCCCCTATTTGGTTTTTCACAAAGACAGAGTATCATTGAGAACTAATCCAACCTTTTTACCTAAGGTCGCCTCAAAGACCAATTTGAATCAATCCATTGATCTCCCTGTATTTTTCCCAAACTATTCAGACAGAGCCGAACAAAAACTACATTATCTTGATGTCCACCGTCAACTCAGATATTATTTGGACAGAACAAAAAATTTAGGAAATCTGATCAACTTTTTGTTTCCTATGCGGATAATAAGAAAGGCCTTCCTGTCTCTAAAGTGACCTTGTCTAGATGGCTTTCTTCGGTCATCTCTGAAATTTATCTGCTCAGGGGAAAACAGCTGTGCTCAAAACCTAAAGCACATTCAACTAGGAGCTTAGCTACTTCTACAGCCTTTCAAGCTAGACTTCCTTTAGACACTATTTGTGCAGCGCCACTTGGGCCACTCCTCATACTTTTGTTTCCCATTACAAATTGGACTTGGCCTCCAGGGACAGAGCCAGTTTTGGTTCTACAGTCCTCAAGAGTCTGTTCCATTGAGCCACCCAGGATAGAGGTGCTAGGACGGTCCCATCAAGCAAGAATGAAGGCGAGATTGACAACTTAACATTAAGAAGTTATGTACCTACCATAACGCTCCATGTTAGTTGTCTTCTCTGCCTTCTTTCTTGACCCTCCTCCTTCCCCAGGCCTGGACAGACCTTTCTATAAGAAATTATTATGCTGAAGACCATTCAGACCTGGTCCTTCTTCCATCCTGTAAGTTTTCTTTCTTCCTTTTGGAAGTGTTTTTATGCTTGGTGCTATTGCCCTTTGTCATCAAACGAGATCTGGGTACTTACCGCCTTGCATCATGGGATATGGGGCTGCCTCGAGCTGGTAAAAGTGACTCTCGAGCTTAGCAAGTGCCGAGTCGGAGCCGAGGATTGGCTCCGAACCCATCAAGCAAGAAAGAAGGCGAGAGAAGACAACTAACATGGAACGTTATGGTAGGTACATAACTTCTTATTATCTGATTTTCGTCTGGTTCAAACTCCCTCCCCCCGTCCCCTTCCAGTTGGTCACCTATGGCCTTGAGATGATTGAGTAGACCGTTTATTACCTGCCTGTGCAGAGTCATGTGGGTCTGTACCTACTTTTCCACAGCAGGTTGGGATGCTCTAATTTAGAAGTTCTTTATATAGGATTGTTTCTATAAGAGACAAAGGGGGGGGGAGCAAACTTGATCTGAGCAGCTATGGTGGAGTCCAGAGAACTATGGGTAGGCGAGAAGTCAGAGTTGTGGATCCAGAGAAGCTTCTCTGAGTCTGTGCTGAGGTCGGATCCAATTGGATCCAACAACCCATGTGTTTGAACCAGATGAAAATCAGACTTTGCTGGTTTCAGGACTTTAGTTTCAGTGTTCAGAGCTATTCAGACCTTGCTGTGGTAGAGAGAGGTCCTACTGCTTACCAGTGAGAGTGGGAGCATTGTACTGCCTATCTAATACTAGAGGAGTGGTTTCCAGCTCTGAAATTGCAATTTTATTGGCCATTTTGGGCTGATTTCTATCCCATTCAACTTTCTGGCATAAATACGCGCTGGACTAAGGTTTAACTATTCCCGGTGCCAAAAAGTCTGCTCTTCAAATTTTCCCTTAGAACTTACTAGTTTATTAGCAGTAGCACTAAAATCTGTATATCTGTGACTAGCACTTGCTCTAAAACTCACTAAAAAGCACTAGGAAGCCTTAATTTGTTACAAACACTCACCTCTCCTTGGTAATAAGGAGAAAATTGTCATAGGCACTAGTCAGCCTACAATTGCAAGTACCTTGCCAAAAAGTAAGGGAAAACAGCTCTTGTACTACACAAAGAAAGCACCTAACCAGGCATGTCCAAGGGTCAGCTTCCGGTGATTTCTCCTGTCCACCTGGTGAATCTGGGCATACTGAGGCAATGCAGCAATTGCCTCATGTACACAGACAACCCTCTCCTCCTACCACCAAACATTACAACCTGCGAGAGATGCACTTACATAGCCAAACTGGAAGCAAAGCTCTCTCTTCAGCCAAGATTGTGCTAGACAGTCAAGAGGAGAAGGTTAACACCCACACAACAATTCAAAACCCACACATAGCAACACAAAACCCACATATACGGAGGCTCTTAACTTTAACCTGCCTAAGCAACAAGGACCTCCGAAGCTGAAACGCAAACAAACACCACCCCTAAACACAACCAAAGCATCACATAGCTCACAACACCAGTGTGCCACCCAACAGCAGCCCCTAAGGCAAGACAACCTACCCAACACTTTAGTCATAGGTGACTCTATAGTCAGGCACACTGATGTCCCACTCACCAGAGTGAACAAGGAGAAAATGACAGTTAGTTGCCTGTCGAGTGCCAGGATAGGATCCGCCACATAACACATGCACTCAAGTCACTGCACAACAGGTACATATATGACTCTGTCATTGTCCATGTTGGAGTGAATGACTTGAGACATACCTCGCTGGACTACATGAAAAGAGACATAGAAGAGCTGTCGGATCATGTAGCCCAGGCAGGTATACCCTAGCCCTGATTAGCATCCTGCTATCGCACAGAATGATACCACAGTATAAGGACAAAATGATTGACTTCAATAATTGGCTAAGCTTCTGGTGTCATTCAAAGGGGATCCAGTATCTGTCTGCCTGGGATGACATGATCGACAAACCACGATGCTTTGCAAGAGATGGTTTGCACATGTCGCCCCTGGGATTCAGGTTACTGGCTAAGGCTCTTGCCACCCCTGTAGTGCCTTTTTTAGACAAGGTTCAAAGGACAAAACTACCACTGTAACGGGTACTAGCAAGCAAAATCTGAAGGTAATGCTACTCAATGCTAGAAGTCTAAACCTCAAGATGCACTCTCTCGAGGCTGTCCTAAAAATGGAGAACATCGATATCTGTGCAGTAACTGAGACCTGATTCAAAGCTCCAGAGAGCACCCCTGCAATACCAGGCTACAACTCATACCACACTTTTCGCCACAAACCAGGACCGAAACACTAAAGGTGGAGGAGTGTCCATATTCACCAAGGATATTCACACCTCCAGGCTGGTTGCCCAACACAATGCATCTGCAATTCTCTAGGTGCAACTAACACTAGGTAAGACTGCAATACAAATTGTAGCTTGCTACAGATCCCCCACCATGGCCCAAGATTCTCACTACACCTTGCTAAACATACTGGAAAATATTAATATACAACCAAACACCATAATACTGGGTGATTTCAACTACCCTGCCATTAACTGGGAAAACTTCTCCTGTACCAACACCTTTACTCAACAGTTCTTGAAATTCATAAATTCCAATGCCCTAGAGTAATTAATTCATAGTCCCACCAGGGGTACCAATATTCCAGACCTGGTCATTACTA
The DNA here is from genome assembly GCF_019279795.1 of Protopterus annectens. NCBI lineage: Eukaryota > Metazoa > Chordata > Ceratodontiformes > Protopteridae > Protopterus > Protopterus annectens. The sequence continues at coordinate 363,651,498 of NC_056738.1, forward strand.
ACATGGGAGACTGATGCTCCACACCAGTGGTCACCCCCTCATTGGTCAGATCAGACCATAAGCTAATCACCCTTGACAGCCACATCCCACCCCCATGCCCCTTTAAGGAAACCTCCGCAAAAAACTTCTCCAAAGCCAACTTCATGCTTCTCAAGATAGAAGTAACAAACTTCATGACACCCATGAAGATGGAAACTGGAAGTTCAACTGCTGAATCCTACACTAAGGTGCTGTACGAGCACATTCACTTGTGCATGGACGAGCCATCCCAAATAGAACCAAGACGCTGTCCTCTAAAAACAGGAAGCCAATCTGGTGGTCCCCTGCCATAAACAGGCTGTACAACAGAAGGAAGAAACTGTTGCAGAAAAGAGAAAGAATGCAGGATTCAAAAAACTCCCTCACCAGCCTCAGTAGAAAGGTGAGATCCCTCATAAAATTTTCCAAAGCTAGTTACGAAAACAAACTTTTCAAAGATTCCAAAGACAACCACAAGCCATTCTATAGCTATGTCAAGAAGCTAAATGGCAATACTCTGATCTGCTCTGAGCTACAGCAGAATGGCACTAGATATACTGATCCCAAGGATATTGCCAGTATCCTGGCAGATAGATTCAGTGCCAACTTCACCCCCCTCTCACCCCCTAAAGGGCCCATCTCAATACCGAAAGAATGCCAAATTCCAGTAATCACAGCCACTCAGGTAAAAACTGCACTCTCCAAAGCCAGGAATACAGCATCCATGGAACCATGAACTACAAAATGAACTGGCACCTCACCTATGTGTTATGTTTAATCATAGCCTCACCTCAGGCTTCGTGCCCACAGAGTGGCACACAGCTACAGTCATCCCACTCCACAAGGGGGATCCACTTTGGATCCCGGGAACTACTGTCCCATCAGTCTGTAGAGCCTGATCTGCAAAGCCATGGAAAGTATTATTGTGGAACTTATAAACAAAGACATTGGCAACCTTCAAACACTGGACCCCACCCAGTTTGGGTTCGTGAAGGGCTCCTGAACCTGATCGACTTCTTCGAATCAGTCTCCAGAGACATGGACTAGGGTGAGGTGGTTCACACAGCCTACTTGGAGCTCGCCAAGGCTTTCGACACTATCCCCCACTCTGGAATCATAGATAAACTTACTAAGCTGGGCATTAATCCCTACATCACTCGATGGGTTGCAAACTGGCTTACCGACAGAACACACACTGTAAAAGTAGCCGACTCCAAATCCAGCTCCAGACAAGTGACAAGTGGTGTACCACAGGGTACTGTCCTAGGACCACTCTTGCTTGGCATCTACTTCTCTGAAGTAAAGGCCAACACTAAGGGACTCAGGCTTACAAAGTTCGCAGATGACTGCAAGCTGAGAGCCATTATTGAATCCCCAAATGATGTGGATAAACTTACAAAAGGACCTTACTGAAACAGATGCCTGGTGCCAGAGCCATGGGCTCAAGCTAAATGCCAAAAAATGTATAGTTGTCCCCTTTAAGAAAAAACGTGTACCTGTGAACTACCACATAGGTGGCAGTACACTAAACATCAAAAGTGAGATAAGAGACCAAGGGACACAGGTGGACAGTGGTCTCACCTTTGATAACCACATAGCCACAACAGTTAGAAAATCCTTCTATGTGGCACACCTCATCACTAAGGGCTTTTCATCCAGAAAAAAAGGAGGTCATTGTCCCTCTGTACTCATCCCTAATTAGACCCATTATAGAATACAATGCCACATTTGGTATGTACCTCACAAGACATCTGCAACAACTAGAAAGGCCGCAGAAATACCTCAAAAAAGAATCACAGGCCTAAAGCAGATTCCTTATGCTGACCATCTAAAGAAACTGCAGCTATACTCTGTCGCATATCGCCTACTCAGAGGCATTCTCTGCCTAACATACAAGGCCATGTCAAACCCAGAGTTGTTGGATATGCTACACTTAAAGAAATCCCAATCCCTCTGAGCCACATGCTCCAGGGATGTAACCCTTGTAATCACAATGAACAAAACATGCTGGAGGGATAGGTTCCTGACCCAGAGATTCCCCATACTCTGGAATAGGCTGCCCATACATGTCAGGCAGAGCCCCTCAATGGCCCTCTTCAAGAGGAACCTTAACGATTGGATGGGAGATAGGAAATTCACCCCGGGGATCACATCAGTAGCCCTGCTAGACAGGGGTCCAGGAAAGTAAACATTTATGGGAAGCAATAGCCAGGGAATCATTATGAATAGGCCTGTATAGGCCCTAGCCTATATATATATATATATATATATATATATATATATATATATATATATATATATATATATAGCCTAGTACCTACCTATGAATCTATGAACAACTTGACTCTAATGTTATGGTTAAGTACATGACTTTTGTTTATGCTGTCATGGAGTCCCCTTTTACGTATTTAGATATAATTTTATTAGTGCATGGGTGTGACAGAGAACTGGTCTGCGTATCATTTATGTGGTTGGTAATTTCATAATTCTACTTGTAAGTCTTGCTGTTCATGATGTCTACACTAATGGTATGCTTTTATTCTTGTTCTTCTTCCTATCTTTCTTGTTATCTTTTGTCTGAGTTGAATAAGTATTTGAGAAGTCACACTGTGCTAATACTTAGTACATGGTGGCTACATTATATGGCATTGTGTGCTATCCTGCATAGTGCATGGTAATGTTCTACACAGTACATGGCCACATAGAATACTGTTCAGTGCATGGTAATGCTGGTTTGTGCCATGTCTACTTTTTTCATTTGAATTATTTTTATGTTTTATTATATATGCATAGTAAACTGCATTGTGCAACTTTCTTGCTTACTGCAGGTCTTACAGTTTGCCATAATCAGTTTTCAATGGTCCCACTCTTTGTCAAATCAAGCCTCCCCCCCCCATGCACAGATACCCTCATCCATCAGTCCATACTTCACACAGTGACACAACTCCTGCCATCCATGGAGTTTACTTGGCAAGTAGGGAACAAAGGTAGATTGGCAGGGCTTTCTTCCATATCAACCCCCCCCCCCCCACACACACACACAAAACACAGGCATACCTAGGGACAAATTAGAGTCACCAATTCACCTACTGCATATATTTGAGAGGAGAGAGGAAACAAGACTACCTGAATAAAACCCATGCAGACACAGGGAGGAGAAGTAGAGTCTGCAGAGAGGGTACTTCACCTGAAAACCATTCAAACCAGATAACCTGTTGCTGTGGGATGACAGTGCTGCTCAATGTACCACTGTGCTATCTGACACACTTATACTAAGACGCTTTACTTCCTTCCTCCTCTGTTTTCTAGCATCACTGTATTTCAAATGCAGCACTACTTTATTATCCAAACAGTTTTACACTCCATGGATTTGAATGTTGAGTAATAACCTTAATGGGTGGCACAGGATTTAAAGTCTCATTTTACCAAGCAGCTTATAAGTGAATAAGTGCACACTTTAAAAGAGTGACCCCCCCCCAAACAGAAAGTGTCACAGTGAACAGTACTCATTTCAACAACAATACTTTTATTATATACTATTTCCAAAGAACAAGGCAATGCACACTTCAGTAAAGTTCTCATCATAGCTTCATCAGGAATTACATTTACAACAAACATCTCTGACATTAATGATCAATTCAAAACCTCGTATTTAATACTTCACCCTTATTAATATGTGTTTTTAAAGTATATGGTCTTTTTAAATATGTAATGTATTATCATAGCATAACCCCCTTTTTAATAACCCTTCCTTGAGCTCAGTAAGAAATGCAGTGATTAAGAATGTCCACTGGGTGTCTCCAAAGTATAATTAACTGCACTTTCTATATTCTCAGACAACACTAACTCCAGCAGTTGTTTTCTGCTAGGGAAATACAAACTTTCGTACCATGTAAATGTTTACTTTTACTTGTATCTTTATATAGATTCTTAGATGTATATAAATAATTATTTTGTTCTTTGGTGTATATATCAAGTTGATGTTCCATAATTCCAGTTATAAAAGCTTTGTTTTTCTTATACAAAAAAATCACATTGCCGTGTACCTGAACTGCGAGAAAGGCAACATAGTTTGACAGTTAATACACTAACATATTTCAAACTTTTGCTCAACCCAGCCTGAAATACTTTACTCTGTCTGACTTATCTACACCTAACGCAAAGTCCACACATGAACAACCTTATTTTTTTCAGTATTCCTAAGGACACCGATTCTAGCCAAATTCTGACCAACGGAACACTCATTCTGTGTAATAATTTTGTTTCAACAATCAACGTTTTTAACACCAGACTACAGTAAAACATGCCAACTATTATTAAAATATTGTCTTTTAAAACATATTAGGTTTTAAGTAATAATAACACCAACGTCTGTAGTACTTTACTTTCCTTGCTCTGTTTCTTCCTAACTTACAGCATTTCTATCTAAATGTGTCACTTCCTCAGTGTCAGTAAGTAAAGCCTCAGGATCCTAACTGTTTGCCACAAATCTGTCTTTCACCATGCCCTTGACATCTGAAGATGTATTACCCTTATCAACTGCTATTTGAGATTATTTTAACATTTCAGTTGATAACTCTTTAAAACAAAAAATCTTGGTAGCTTCCATTTATATAATCCACAAATAAGTCTCACTCTGTGTGATTTCCTTTCTGTATTATATAATATCATCTAAAAATCTTAATCACAGATCAAAAATTTCCAAGAATTTATTATTCATTTTGTTATTAAGAAACATGTGCTATCCCGTTTATCTGCAGATATGACCTATCATGCCCAAGGAAAATATTTTTGGTTAACATCAAGGTGACATAAGAAACAAGAGACATCATGATGCTTTGCATAAACATCTGTTAATTGGAAGATCTGAATGTAATTTTCATTAAATGGAGCAGAAAGGTGTATGTTAAAACAAAAAATAGGAGGATTTAGATAACAAGTTTATAGCTGGTACCAAGCTTATGGTGTAATAACATTTCAGTAGCTTAACCATAACTGTCCCATCATGGAATTTACTTATACCCATGTTGTTACCATCTACAGTAATTTGTTTTTAAAGAAGGTGAGATATGGACATTGTTCTAAGGAGATTAATAATTTAATCCAAAGGCAAGGGAAGCATTGAGACACTGAGTGATGAAATTTCATTGACTACTATTTTAATGGAGATTTTGAGGTTAACTTTTGTATCTGCGCATAAATTAGCCATCCTGTTGTTCATTCCAGACACAGAGTTCAAACAGCAGAGTCTGTTTCATTGGTTATCCAGAATGTCATACATAGGTCATCTCTCATTAACTGATATCAGACTGAGAAAAAGGACAAGCCATGTTAATCTCTCTGAATTAGTCAGGTTTCCAAGTCCATCAGTCTCGTTAACAATGAACCTACGAAGACATAGCTAGGATGAGGCTCAGGGGGCAGCCGCCCTGGGTGTGGGATGACAGAGGGTGTGATCATCAGTACCAGCATTCAGTTTCTGAATGCTGATACCATATTTGCCAAAGCACTTCAGTGCTCTATAGGTGGCACAGTGAAATACCAGCATTCAAAAATGAATGCTGGTAATGCTTTTTCTGTCAGGACTGAAGCTTTAATGCTGTTGTGAGAAGCACCAGATTGGGAAATGGAATTTTTTTTTTTACTCCTCAACTTAGAGGTGAGGGGCACCAGATCAGGAAATGGCAGTGCACGTTAGAAGCCCATGCTATGTCTCACTGTCTAACTGAACCATGTGCTACAGACAGGAGCACTGTACTTTATGATTGGCTAAACCAGTGATGTATAGAGGGGCACAGTGACATCATTAAAGTGACTAAAAATTCATTTAATTATTATATGAGCCACAGCAGCCCTTTCATACAGCTATAGCAAGTTGTTGATCAAAGGAAAAACTTTATCTGTAACTGTACCTTGGTCTTTAATTACACTGTGTTGCTTAAATGCCCCTACTCTTGATATAATATGTGTTGGGAACTATGTGCTTTCCAAAGCTGATTGTAATTGCCTGTAATGATTGCCAGTCCATTGTTTTATCCTAGACAGGGTTATACATAACTCAACCAAAGTACTGAAATATCAGAGGGCAAAAGGGCAACAGTATCACATCTGCATTCATCAGCAAACTAGGCGAGCCAGAGTTTTTTTTTTAACTCATCTGAGAGTGAGATGCCGTAAAGAATAGAACTGAATACAATTCAGTGGGGCCCCATTGTTTAGCTCGGTTGGTGCTGAGAATTAGCTATTTACCTACACCACTCATGTTTTCCCCTAGAGCCAGTTGGCAAGCCAGTGGATCAATTAATTGTTAAATGTAAGCTCACAGAATGTGTCCATGATGGCTCTCTGTTGAAATGTCGGCACTCGAAATGGTAAGTGCCGGCCGACAAACTGGGAAAAAAGACCAAAAACATAGGAGAAGAGCGGATTTTGAAAATTGCTCTTCTACTTTAATCTTCTTTTTGTTGGGGGAGCAAGTATGAAAAACCATAGCCAGCAATAGGCCTGTGTTGTCTGATAACTCCATGACAGCAAGAAACATGTTATGGTAAGGGGGATGATTTTCCGTACTCCATATTCAGCACCATGGCTGATTCACAGATGTTTCAGCCTCTGTCACCATGAGTGCAGAGGAGGGTACATTTGCACAGTGTGGGTAAGGAAGAGATCCTGCAGTGCTGTAGCACCCACTGGCTGGAGCTCAGTGATGTCACCATCAGTGGAGCACAAATAGTGTGGTTTTGTCACTTTATGCTTGTACACCATGCACCCAGCTATGGTAAGTATAATGTTTGTGTGTGTGTGTGTGTGTGTGTGTGTGTGTGTGTGTGTGTGTGCGTGTGTGTGTATGTGTATGTATATATATATATATATATATATATATATATATATATATATATATATATATATGAATCCCTATCACATGGTCGACAGGCCATATGATCGACTTTCATTTGGTCGACAGTTCATTTGGTTGACAAGCAGATGTTATGTGATCCTATCTCGCCTACATTCTGTACTGATGGGTTCGGAGCCGATCCTCGTCTCCGACTCGGCACGCTATACTATAGAGCGAAGTCTCTAATTGGCTGAGCTATTCTACATCCCAGGATGCACCACCACTACTTCCCCAGATCTCGTTTGCCGCTTGATAGCAATAGACGTGGTCTCGACTTGGCTGGGCTAAGTACTCTTTACTGACAAGTTTTCTGTCAGAATTTCTCTAATTTTTCACCCAAAAGCTGTTTTAACAGCTACTTATCACTTGTTGAGTGTTTTTTGTGAGGAAAGTTGTGTGAATTTTCATAGCGTTAGGTTCCCGCTTTTATTGGTAGGGGTTTCCTCGCGCTCTAGTTCAGGATTTTTGTGTTAAAATTGTTGTTAAATTTTTTGTGTGGTACTTGTTCCTCTAACATCTAGGTCCCGTTTTAGTTAGAGAGGCCTTGCCCTCGCGCTCTGTTAGAGTGTTGTTATAGTTTTACCTGTCTGTCTGTTTCTGAGCTTATAGGTCGAATCCTGCTTAAGTTAGAGGGATTTGGCTCTCAGTGCTTACTTTTTGTCCCTAGTTGGTTTTTGGTGTCATTCTAGTGATGTCGAAAGAACCTAGACCTTCGGGTTTTAAAAAATGTACCAAGTGTGGGTACAAGATGTCTATAACGGATGATCACTCGCTGTGTGTTTATTGCTTAGGGCCTAAGCACCTTCAAGAGTCATGCAGTGTATGCCACGCCTTTTCTTCCCGTGTCCTCCAAGAGAGGAAAAACAAATTGATATTGAAAGGGATGATCACCCCTTCCTTTGAGGAGGCTTTATCTTCTTCCCCCTCTCCTTCCAGGAAGAAGAAGTCTTCGGCTCTGACCAGTCCGTCGGAGCCAACAGCAAAGAAATCAAGGCAGGCTTCTCCGTCGGCTCCATGGACTTCGGAACCGAGGTCGGAACGGTCTGCCTCGGTGCCTCCAGCCTCGACTCCTCTGTCCTCGGAGCCGAGCGCTCGAGCATTGAGAGGTGGGTCACCTTCTTCGGCTCCAATGGTTTCGGAGCCGAGAAAGGTCGCACACTCAGACTCTTCTACCTCGGCGCCGAAGTCCCCATCGGCTCCGAGGGAAATTACTGTGCTGGTGGAATCTCCCTCGGCACCGATACTACTTGAGACTATTCGGAGCCGGTCCCCCAGTCTTTCGGAACCAGCAGAGAAGTCAACTCGGGCCTGATCGGTCTCTTCTCGGTCCTCGAGAATGTCCGATTCGGATATTGACAGGGTGCTTCAAAGGCTGTTTCAGTCTCCAGTCTTCCAAAAGTTAGTCTTGGCTCCAGCCCAGTCGGCTTCGGAGCCGATTGTCCACCCTGTTGTCTTGGTTCCTCCTCCAACAGCCTCGGCACCGTTGGAGTCGGTGCTGGTGGAGCCGGTGGAGGTTTTTGGGTCGGCTCCGACCCTTACTCCAACCCCGACCTTTGGGTCGGAGCTCAGTACACGGACCTCCTCGGTCGGCCCCAGGGGTGATGCTTTGGGTCCGATGCTTTCGGTTCTGAGCCTCCCTCTCGGTGCATCGGCTGCGGGAGTGCCTTCTACCATTGTGGCCTCGGGGGTCGGACCTTCCCAGGACTCGGGGGGTCTGGCCTTCAGGGCCATGAGGAGTGCTTTAGCCAAATCTTCCTTGGCTACCTCCACCATCTCTCCAACACCTTCCCTTGGCATGGAGACTTGTTCCTTTGTTGTCCCCCTGTCTCAAGACAGTGGAGCCCTGGGGCCTGAGGTCACCCCCATTGGGGATTCCTCCCTTCCTGGGGGTCCTTCCGAGGCATCTTCGGAGGAACCTCCCAGGAAGAGACAGTGTAAGAGGAAGCACGTCGACTCGCCTGATGAGTCTCTCACCTTGGACACCGACCTCGATGATGCGGAGGGGTCCCCCAAGTCATCCTCGGATGATGTCTCCTTTGTGGACATCTTAGAAATCCTCAAGCAACGAGGTGACTGGCAGTCCAAACCCCCTTCCGCTGAGGAGTCGGTCTTCCTCAAGGCCTTCGGGGCTCAGCCTTCCGCCTCCTGGGTGTCTCCGCCCTTCGATGAGCTCCAGGATTTGATCTCTCAAAGGGCGTGGGAGCACCCGGATTCTGTGGAACCGGTGCCAGCTCGCCCGAATAAATTTCTGTCAGCCCCCCCTGAAAAGGAATTCTTATCTAAAGGTGTGGCCGTAGATGCCCTGGTGGTGGCATCTGCTACCCAGCAAGATGTGGCAGAGGCTTCGACGTCCATCCATCCTCCTAATAAAGAGTCCAGGAGTATGGATCGGTACGGGAAGTGCACCCTTACTTCAGCAGCCTTTACTTTAAGGTCTCTGAATTACCTGACGCACTTCACCAGACTTCAGAGGGATCTGGTCAAGGAGCTTTCAGATACCCTCTCTGGTAACCTACCTGAGCAGTTGGCCCAGACGGTTAGCTCTCAGTTGGCTACCTTGTCATCAATATTGAACTCATCCATGAGGCTCATTTCATATGCGGCCGAAGGGGCGAGTAGAGCGGCGGGTACAGGTGTTGCTCTATGGAGACAAGCCTGGCTCCACCTGTGTCATTTTGCGGAGGCCTTCAAGTCTTCCTTTGCCGACGCTCCCTTTGATGGGTCCTCCTTGTTTGGACCCAAGGTAAAGGACACCTTGACCCACTGTGAACAAGAGGGTAAGACTTTGACTGCCGTAGGGGCACGGTTTTCCACTCCCTTCTGGCCTTATCCCAAGGCTAGAAGAGGGGGGGAAAATGTGGTTCCGCAAATCTCAGAAGACTTACCCCTCACAGCAGGATGATCCCCCTTCTAGAGGCAGAGGGGGGGGATTTTTCAGGAAGACGCCGTCCCAGAGGCGGCAGAGGCCCCCTCAACACTGGAGACCGCGAGTCCTTTTGTGGCTCCTCAACCTTCCAGCATCCCTGAAGGATTGCCCGACTGCGCCGCTCCGGAGCCAGTCGGGGGTCGTTTTTCGAGGCACCTGAAGGCCTGGGAGAATATCACTCAGGACCGATGGGTGCTCCGGATCATTGCCGGAGGTTACAACATCCCCTTTTCTCAGCCCCCCCCACGATCCCGGAAAATCCCGGACCCACCACCCAGTCAACAGGATCTCGCAGCCATCGAAATTTCAAAGCTGCTTCAAAAAGGAGTCATCCAACCGGTCCCCGAAGACCAGACCGAATTAGGGACTTACTCAAGATTATTTTTGGTGCCAAAAAAGACCGGGGACATGAGGCCCATCTTGGATCTCAGCAAGCTCAACCGTTCTGTCAAGAAGTCCAAGTTCCGGATGGTCACCTTACAATCCATTCTCCCGCTGCTGGAGAAAGGTGTTTGGATGTGCTCCATAGATCTCAAGGACACCTATTATCACATCCTGATAGATCAGGCGTCCAGGAGACACTTGCGCTTCAGCCTGGGAGACAGTCATTTCCAGTTCCGTGCACTGCCCTTTGGTCTCACCACAGCCCCCAGGGTGTTCACCAAATGTTTGGCGGTGGTGACTGCTCACCTGAGAAGTCTAGGATTCCAGGTGTTTCCATACCTAGACGACTGGCTCCTAACTGCCACCTCCAGGCGTCTACTCTTACAAAACCTAGCAGCCACTATTTCTCTAGGCAACTCCCTAGGAATCACCTTCAATTGGGCAAAGTCTGTGTTGCTGCCATCTCAGCGCATACGGTTTGTTGGAGTAGAGATAGACTCAAAGCAAATGCGGGTCTATCTTCCTACAGAGAGGATAGAAACATTACAATCTCAAGTCCGAGCATTGCTCTTCAAATGCCGAGCCCCAGCAAGGATGGTCCTACAACTGTTGGGTTCCATGTTGGCTACCGTTCTCCTAGTTCCCTTAGCAAGATTGCACATGAGGATTCTCCAGTGGCTCCTGTCAGTCCAGTGGTTGTATCAGGACCTCCCTCTCAGTCACCTCATTATAATCACGGAGACGTGCAAACAGGACCTCTGTTGGTGGCTTCTGTCCTCCAACCTCGATCAGGGGCGACCCTTCGTTCCTCCTCCTCCAAAGGCCACTTTGACTACGGACGCCTCCCAGATGGGGTGGGGGAGACATTACCTGGGAAGGTCAGTCCAAGGCAAGTGGCACCCCGACGAGAGTTCCCTACACATCAACATACTGGAAATGAGGGCAGTGCTTCTATCGCTACAAGCACTACACAGTTACCTCCCCCAGGGCATGATTGCCGTTCAGTCCGACAACATGTCAGTAGTCTGGTACCTGAACAAGCAGGGAGGGACCAGGTCCTACCCTCTTTGCAGAGAGGCCATGAAAGTATGGGATTGGGCTATTGCAACCAACCATTTCTTGGTAGCAACACACATTCCGGGGAGATCCAGTGTGATAGCCGACAGACTGAGCAGAACTATTCTCTCCCCGCACGAGTGGTCTCTGAACGACAGAGTGGCAACTCAGATCTTCAGAAGATGGGGAACTCCTTGTTGCGACCTCTTTGCAACTCCCCTCAACACGAAATGTCTACAGTTCTTCTCTCTCACCCCAGTTCTGGGGGGGTTTCCCAAGGACGCCCTAGTCCAAGCTTGGCCCACCGGCCTACTGTATGCCTTTCCACCGGTTCCCCTTCTTCCCAGGGTGATCCAGAAGGCGATTCACTTGCAGTGCAAGATGATTTTAGTTGCCCCATACTGGCCTTGTCAAGTCTGGCTGCCCTTTCTTCAGAAATACGCACTGGACGGTCCATGGTTCCTGGACCAGGTTCCAGATCTCTTGATCCACCAGTCGGGACAGCTTCATCAGTCCCTTCACTCATTGAGGTTAACAGCTTGGCTCCTCCACTTCCGACTATAGTCAGGAACCAGGTTTTGGACTCGGAAGTCATACATATCTTGTCCTCGGCCCACAAGAATTCGACTAAGAAGATGTATAACAGCAAATGGAGGAGATTCGCCATTTGGGCCCAACTCCGGGGATTAGATCCCATTACTGCCCCGGTGTCTGAAGTTTTGAAATTTTTAGCTTCCTTATTCAATCAAGGTTCTTCGGTCTCTACCATTAAGGTTCAATTAGCAGCTATTTCTAATTTTCATGAAAGTATAGACCCACCTTTGATGAGCAATAAGTTGTGTAAAGCCTTCATGAAAGGTGCTGGGCTGCTTCGACCTCCGATTTCTCATCCCGCTCCACCGTGGGATCTTAATTTCGTATTAGGTGCTTTGACCTCTTTCCGCTTCGAACCGGCAGCAACTTGTGACTTGAAATTTCTTTCTTGGAAGACTGCCTTTTTGGTGGCAATTACATCAGCCAGAAGAGTTTCGGAACTTCAAGCCCTATGTGTCAAACCACCGTACCTGGTTTTTCACAAGGATAGAGTATCCCTCAGGCCTAATCCATCCTTTGTTCCCAAAGTTTGTTTTAGTTTTTGTCTTCAACAGTCATTGGAACTCCCAGTTTTCTTCCCCAACTACTCAGACAGAGCGGAATATATCTTCCATTCATTGGATGTTCACAGGCAATTGCGTTTCTACTTAGATAGGATGCACCAAACATGGAAAACAGATCAGTTGTTTGTGTCCTTTTCAGACAATAAATTGGGCAAAGCCAACACGAAGGTCACTATTGCCAAGTGGATCAGAGACTGTATCAGTCATACTTATTTTCTTTCTAATAGAGAGCTTACAACCACTGTGAAAGCTCATTCTACAAGGGCTATGGCTACTTCGACAGCCTTTCATTCCAAGCTTGCCATTAGTGACATTTGTGCTGCGGCTACCTGGTCTTCTCCTCACACCTTTATTTCTCATTACAAATTAGATGTGGCATCTCGGGGGTGAGCTTCCTTTGGTTCCACAGTTCTCAGGAGTGTTTTCCAGTGAGCCACCCAGGAATCAGGTGCTAGGGGCGCTGTCCCATCAGTACAGAATGCAGGCGAGATAGGATCACATAACATCTTTTAGTTATGTACTTACCATAACTTTAGATGTTTGGGATCCATCTCGCCTACATTCCTAATAACCCACCCTCCTTCCCCCTGCCTTGGAGATCAGAAGAGACCGGACGGTTCAGTTTAGCCGTTTCATCTTGAAACACCTGGCAATGTTATTTTAACTGTCTATGACTGTGTGCATGTGTGCGGACAAACAAGATCTGGGGAAGTAGTGGTGGTGCATCCTGGGATGTAGAATAGCTCAGCCAATTAGAGACTTCGCTCTATAGTATAGCATGCCGAGTCGGAGCCGAGGATCGGCTCCGAATCCATCAGTACAGAATGTAGGCGAGATGGATCCCAAACATCTAAAGTTATGGTAAGTACATAACTAAAAGTTTTATGCACCCCCCCAATGTGGGGGGCACCCCCCCAACTATATATATCAACTCCAGGGTCGCACAACATTGGGGAGGGGGGCAAATCTGCCTGTCGACCAAATGAATTGTCGACCAAATGAAAGTCGATCAAATGGCTTGTCGACCATCTCAGGTAGACCCATATATATATATATATATATATATATATATATATATATATATATATATATATGTATAAGCACTGAAAAATCTAAAGCACAAACTATCTACAATATTATTACAGGGAAGAATATATGCTCTTTCATCGCTATTGTGTGACCTCACATCCTTGGTTTTGGATGTGCTCAGTTTCTGTCAATATTTTGTATTTAGATATTTTTGGCGATATTCTGATTGTTGATTTTATCAATATATATGGATATATAAATTAATCTACTGCTAACAATACCAATGTGAAAAACATCTAACAAAAAATATCTAAAACACTAAGTATTAAAATTGATGTTGCAGCAGGGAAGGATATATGCTCTTTCCCCACAGAAGTATGATTTTGAGTAGGTATATTTGAGTAAAAGGGGCTCCCACATGGAGGTGCAAGGGGGGTTGCCTCCTGCAAAAACATTGGTTTTGGATGTGTTTAATTTCTGTCAATATTTTCTATTTAGATTTTTTTATGTCAAAATTATTAACGTTAGATCAATTTAGGGGTGTGTATGCAAGCATTTTTGTTAACTATTTGTACAGTGGTGCTGTTGCTCAGACAGCTGCATCAGTGTATGAGGGCATCAGTTATATTCATATTGTTTTAGGTGCAGTAACATTTTGCTACATCTGCACACTGTACTTTACAATTTACACATGTATGAATATCAGAATGTGATTAGTGAGTTCCTGTGTACAATGACTGCTACACAGTTAATGTAAGCAGATCTTCAGTGGAATAATGGGATGTTTGTGATGTGCATACAGTTCGGGTATGTGGGTTTGTACTGCAAACCATCTCTATGCATTGTATGTTACATGGGTAAATACCTGTAACAGTTGTTAATGCATCTGCCAAGGATATTAATAAATTCTTAGAAGTTGTTTCAAGTTGTCATGTCTGTGTTATTATGAACACTATTCCTGCTTGTGTTGTTAAGTTCATTTATTTAGGTTTGTCATCTTTTGCAATGTCCCGAAAAGTCAACTAGATGGAATGGACAAAATTTATGGAGTTTTGTAATCTAATATCGTCTTGTCTTTTGGCTTTTCCCGGTTAGGGGTTGCCACAGTGGAACTCTGGTCCTCTAATGATTGGCAGTGGATTTTTACGGTGCTGAGGTGCCAGCCCAATGCCCAACCTTCAAAGAAGGCACACCCATTCACGCATGCACCTACCTGCATGTCTTTAAACGTCACTCGACTGCAGGGAGGATATGCAGACTCCACACAGAAGGCTCTCCAGCCGAGAATCGAACTGGAGAACCTCTTGTTGTGAAGTGCCATTGCTAACCGGTGTACCACCATGCTAATTTAATATCATGATGTCTTTAAAAGTTTGATTTGTGAAAATATGAAAATTATTCCCTGCGATTCAGAAAAGCATAGTCCAATGTAGAAGCTTTATCTCAGAAGATTTCCTCATTACATTTGGCTTTTCTGATTCGGAGACTACTCTACTGCTGATGTTTTTCCCTTTGCAGGAAGGTTTTGGGGGACTTTGAATGAAGAGTAGCCTCATGGGCAAAGTTGCATGGCATTCATTTTTTTTTTTTAATACTGATTTCGATGACTTAGTTATCCTTGCAGAGTTTCTTACCAGATGTCAAGAGTCCTTGTGGGATCTGATCTCTTTTTCATCCGTTCCTCAACTGATGGGTCTCATATTCGGCCCTCAGGTCCATCCTTGGCCACTCAACAGACTTTAGGCTCATAGCTCAAGCTCCTCCCCTTGCTCATAATCCTCCAACTACTCATGAGTTATCTTATTTGCCAGTTTAGCGATAAGGCATGATCTTCGTTAGCTCGGGCAATTTGCTTATGTTATAGATTTATTCCTTGAGATAAGTGCACTCCGTATGTCTTTATTTTTCTCTCCAATTACATTTATTGCTCTTATTCCTCCCCTTATATAAAAAAATGTCAGACAACTAATTTTTCTACTTCTTCAGTAGTTTTGCCATGTGGGCCTTAAGCTCTTGCTCTTTCTGTCACTACCCTTGTAGTATATCATCATTACTATTGCTGGCATTTTTCCTTATTTTTTTTTTGTAATTACTTGAATATTTAGATATTAGTACATGTAAATTTTTAGTAATTTCTAATAATTTTAAGGATGTTGAACAACCTACTGGTTTCTAAAAGTGTATGCGGGCATAAAATTCCTAATTCTGACAGCCATTTACTATGTGTGTACTGTTTGAGTCTAGGGCATCTTGATGTCTCTTGTGACTTTTGCACTAGTTTCAGTAATATGGCCTTTGTTGAAAGAAAGAGGAAGCTAATACTAAAAAGTTTACTTCCATCCTCTGCTTATTCGGACTCTGGAGCACCATCTTCCTCTAAGAAATCGAGGAAGCATTCCACCAACTGATGTCCTCCCTCAACATCTTCAGGCTTGGCTATGTCTGAGAAGATATCTAAGTTGTTCACTTTAACTATCTCCAAGAGAACCATTCCAACAAAAAACAAAATCAAAAACTTCAGATTTTTCTCCTTGTCTGGATCTGACTAGATCCAAATCTGTCACCAAGGTTTTCTCCTGAACCTGTGTCTTCAAAGCTTCATTCTCCCTCCATGCAAAACACGCCTTGAAAAGCTTCCTGTCCACCATCTACTTTGTCTTCCCCCAGGTTATCCAGGAGACTTTCAGAAGCAGATGTGGACATGTTGATAAGGAAATTTCTCAGAACCCAGATTCAGTTGGGTGTTTACTGGCTCTGTCTACTATTGGACCCATGAGCCTTTCCACAACTCAGCTCCAGGCTTTAGCTTCTACTCCATTCCATTCAGCGGTTTCAGATTTTTTGGACCCAAGATTTCTCAGTGTGTCTGTGTCAGATCTGAAGACTTGCCTTTCTTTGACTCCAAGATTTTCTCTGACGCAGACAGATCTGACCTTGTCGGATCCAGAAGAATCTCAGGGCTGTAGCATCAGCACTGGATAACTGGGTTGGGATCAACTCTGAAGGTTTCAGAGCCATCCCTTCCTCTTGGAGCTTTGGCATGCAACAGCTTGGCTCTGACTTCTACCTGAAGAACAGAACCAAGGGGGATCAGGTTTCATCCCTCATAGGCTTCTTCATATCCAGTGGGGGTGAGACAGAGGCCCCCCTTGGCATTAGCTTTCAAGGTAGTTAAGAGAGCTTTCTCCTGTTCATTGGAAAAGACACCTTTCCCCCTTGGGTCCATCTTACACTCAGTTGTCTACTGTGGAAGCTGGGTCTCTTCATCCTGTCCCATTGGGACAGCCAGTCAGGCCAAACCTCAAGACTGTCCTCATTCAGGGTACTGCTGGTACTTCCAAGTCCTCTCCAGAACCTTCCGCTAAAGAGCCCCTCTAGAAGTGGATGTGCAAGAGGAAGCACCTATACTTTCCAGAAGAGTCCTTAACTGAAGACACTGATTTCAATGAAGAGTAAGTGTCCCCCAGATCATCCCTTTAAGATGCTTCATTCAGAGAGATTCTTAAACTTCTCAAACAGAAAGGAGGTTGGCCTTCTGACTGACGTCTCCTTCTATCTTTGTGACTTCTGAGCCTCCTCAGAAGACTCGAAGATTCTTGGATCCAAAAAGCAAACCTTCAGATCCTAAACCCCCATATCTGATTATTGTACCAAGTAAATCTCCAAAACAGCTTTCAAATCCAAACACCTAAGATCCAATCATTGGTGTTTCAAAATCCCCTAGAATTCGCTCACCTGAGGATGATGAGGAAGTTCTTCAGAGCTCATATTCAGATGGGGGTTATTTCAGCTCTGTCTCCCATTGGATCTGTGAGCCTCCCTTCCACTTCTCATACAGTAATATCTCCTTCTCTGATCCGTCCCACAGCTTCAGAGCCCTCAGATCCAAGAGTTCTGAGAGAATCGGTGTCTGAGCCAAAGAGGGTTAGGTCTTCGACTCAGTTTCCCTGACTGGTTCTCCTCCTGTCACCTCAGATCAGGATAAAACTCAGAGCCAAAGCACTGGTATCAGATCTGGGGGAACAGGATCTACTCCGATGTTGTCGGAGCAGTCCCTACCCCTTGGAGACTTGGCTCTAGATAATGCAGGTCAAGGCATAGACTGGGATAGGGTCAGGCTCTGTCTGCGTTGGAAGTTTCGGCTCTGATGTGACTGATCATGGCATCTCCCGGTACATCTGCCTTTCAGGTAGTGGAGAGGGTTTTCTCTCATCCAAGAGATCTGATCACTCTTTCTTCCTTGGATCCTACATCTATTCTCCCAGCGGGTCTGAGCTCTGATTCCATCAGACCTACTACACAGGGATAGTCAGTGCCATCTAGTGTCCAGACACACAGTTTTCTTAGAGGAACTTCCTCTCTCTCTCTCTTCAGACACCTTCCCAGAGCATCCCACTGAGGAGGTTCCCAGTAAGAGGACATGCAAAAGGAGGCACATAGATCCCCTATGGAATCTCTCACAAGGGATACTGACTTTGACAAAGAGGAAGGGTCCCCAGATCACCACCAGATGATGTCTTATTTGGAGACATTTAAGAGATCCTTAAACAGAAAGGTGGTTGGTCCTCAGATACTCCTTCCCCAGAGAAGTCAATATTTCTGGAAGCTTTTGTTTCTGGCCCATCTACATCTTGGGTGACTCCCCTGGCTGATGAGCTTCTCGACCTAGCCTGTCACCAAGCATGGAAAGAACTAGACTTTGTCAAACCAATTCCCTATCGTCCAAACAAGATTTTGGCACCACCAAAAGATAGACCCCATTGGAGAATAGAAGTCCCAGTTGATGCTATATTTGCGGTGGCAGCTACAAAAAAAAAGAAGCTAGCTGAGCAGAGCTCCTCTATTCATTCCTGTAATAGAGAATCAAGGGTATTGGACAGATTTGGAAAGTGCGTATTTGCTTCAGCAACCTTTGCTTTAAGGTCCCTGAATTATTTAGTGTACTTTACAAGACTGCAGAGGGATTTGACCAAAGAACTCTGCAAATCTCTCTGAGTCCATGTTTGTGGTGGACTATAAAAGATTGTCTTAAAAAATGGCCATTTCCAATCTACCCATGAGGTTAATATCCCATGCTGCAGAGGTTACCTAACGGGCTGCAGATTCAGGCATCTGTATGCAGAGACATGCCTGAATGCAGCTGTGTGACTTTGCAGAGCCTTTTAAGTCTTCTTTTATCAATGATCCTTTTCTTCAAACATCCTTTTTTGGCCTTTCTGTTAAATAAATGCTTTCCTGCAGTGAAGAGGAGGGAAAGATACTGTCTGCTGTAGGAATTTGATTTTCTACCCCTCAACGATCCTTCACTCAGAATCAAAGAGGGGTCAAGAAAATGTAGTTCTGGAAATCTCAGAGTTCTTTCCAGGACTCACTTGGGGACAACTCTTCCAGAGGCAGAGGGGGAGTGCAAATGAAAGACACTGTCCTCACAGCAGAGAGGTCCTGGAAAACCAGGGTTTCCAAGATTCCTTTTTGGATAGACCTTTTCAGTATTCCTGAAGGGTTGCAGGACTGCTCACCTCTGGAGACAGTCCGAGAGAGCTTGTCCTGAAACCCAGATGCTTCAACTCTTATAACAAAGGATGCTAAAAATAATATCCAGAGGTTATTTCAAACCATTTTTCCAGATACTCCATCCAAAAGTAAAAAGCTTCACAACATCCCACCCAGTCAGAGAGAAGCTGCAGCTCGAAAGATTCAGAAGCTGCTGGAAAAATCATCCAGGAGGTCCCACCAGATGAAAGAAGATTTGGAACTTGCTCAAGGTTCTTTTTAGTGCCAAAGAAGACAGGGAACCTGTGACCAATTTTGGATCTAAGCAACCTGAACAAATTTGTGAGGAAGTTTAAGTTCTAAATGGTCATGATTCAGTTCAGCTTGCCCTTTTTGCACAAGAATGATTGGATCTGCTCAGTTGATCTTCAGGACATGTACCATCACATCAAAATGAAGAGATGCTCCCTAACAAATCTGCACTTTTGGTTGGGAACCAACTACTATCAATTCAGAGCCTTGCCCTTTGGACTTAAAACAGCCCCCTGGGTGTTTACCAAATGAATGGCAGTGGTAGCAGCTCACTTGAGACTGCTGGGATTCCAAGTGTTTCCATATTTAGACAACTGTCTCCTCACTCCCCAACCAGGTTTCTCCTAGAACAGTTGAGGGACTATTTGCTCCAGATTTGTCAAACATTAGGAATTGCAGTCAACATCTCCAAATCCAAACTTCAGATGGTTCAGAGCCTAAAGTTCATCGGTGCCCAGATGAAAACAGTAAGTCAGATTGCCTCTCTGCCTCAACATCGTATAGACACAGTCAAGTTACTGGTACAACAAATCCTTGTTCATCATGCTCCCCCAGCCAGATTTGACTCTGGACTCCATGTTTGATGGCAGTGGCTATAGTCTTAATTCCTTTAGCACACTTATATATATATATATATATATATATATATATATATGTGTGTGTTCTCCAATGGACCCTAGCTGTTCAGTGGTCTATTCTGCAACATCCTCTGTCCTTCCCAGTCAAGCTCACTCAGGTCTGCAGAAACCATCTTCATTGGTGGATTCAGTCGAGTGACATTTACCTAGGCCGTCCGTTCATTCTGTCTCCTCTAGTGGGCATAGTGAACATGAATGCCTCCCAGTTAGGGTTAGTGGGAGCTTTTCTTGGGAAGGACAGTCCAAGGTACGTGGTCTCCCCAAGAGACCAGTTCACACATCAATGTCTTAGAGAGAGAAGTCATACTAGTGTTTAAGGCGTTTCAAGATCTTCTACCCCTGGGGACTGTTTCTTTTCAAACCAACAACATGTCTGTGATCTGGTACATCAACAAACAAGGGGGAACCCAGTCTTACCTCCTCTGTTGAGAAGCCATGAGAGTGTGGCAGTGGATGATCTCTAACCACTTTCTAATAGCAATGCACATTCTGTGGAAATCCAGCATACTAGTGGACAAACTCAGCAGGTCCATTTTGATGCCTCATGAGTGGTCTGTCAGTCAGTCAGTGGTGGAGAGGTTTTTCCATCATTGGGGCCAATCTTACTGTGATCTATTTGCATCTCCCCACAACAGGAAGTACAGTGGGTACTTTGCCCTAATCTTCCCTCAGGGGGAATCACTATGAGATGCTCTAGTCCATGTTTTGCCCTCTGGTCTCCCTTACGCCCACCCCCCCACCCCCATTACTTCTGATTCCAAAATTCTTACAGAAAGACAGTCAGTTGAAGATCTCAGTTATCCTTATTGCCCCCTTCTGGAATTTCCAAATGTGGTTCCCCTTTTTTTTGCCTCATCTTCATTATATGCCATGGATACTGGACCCCAATCCAGATGATCTCTCACACTTCTTGGGGATGGTACATCCAAATATTCCAGGCCACACGCTAACTGTATGGTTCCTCTCCAGTTAGGCATATACTTTTATCTTTCCAGAAGGCTTCTACAAAGAAAATTTTCAAGAGTAAATGGAAACGTTTTTCAATTTGGGCTCTTCAGAAATAAATTGATCCCTTCATTGCCCTGGTTCCTACATTTCTAGAATTCTTAACCTCTCTTTTCCAAGAAGGTCTTAGTTATTCCACAGTCAGAACAATTAACAGCCATATCAAATTTTCATTCAGGAGATAATGCTTCCTTTACAGCTTTTTCCAAATTGTGCAAAGCCTTCCTAAAAGACACCTTCTTACTTAGGCCCCCAGTCAAAGATCCATCTTCTCCATGGGACTTGACAGTAGTGATTCAGGGGCTGACTCAACAACCCTTTGAACCTTCAGCCAAGACTGATTTAAATTTTTTTGTCATGGAAAACAGCCTTTCTGGTAGCAATTACTTCTGCAATGAGAATTTCCAAACTCCAGGGTCTGTCATCTAAATCCCCCATACATTGTTTTTCCCAAAGACAGAGTTGCTTTACGTACCAGTCTATCTTTCTTGCCAAAAGTGGTGTCTGAATTAATATCAATCAAACAATTAATTTGCCTGTTTTCTTCCCCAATTTTTCAAATAAAGGAGAGTATATGTTACACCTTTTAGATGTGCATAGACAACTATGTTTTTTTATTTACACAGGACTGTGATACGTATCACTGCTACCAATATTTGATGGCTACCAATACCTGTCATCCCCACTCTCGGCCAGTAATAAAGGAACGTGAATCCTCACCACTGATGCTGGCGAGGGACGTGCCCTTGGAATACAAGTAGATACACTCAATATTTCCATGTGCAGACCTCTCTGTAACAAGTACAGTTTCCCTTACACAGGGAACACAGCCCAGAGTCTGGATATCTCTATAATTGTCTCCCTCCAGATCCCCAATAAGACTTCCCACTGGTACAACTATAGGGTTATGTCCTCAGTTGTGTATCCAAGTCATGTCCTAAGGTACCCTCTCTATAAACCCAGTGTTTCAAGTCCCTGCCCCAAGTAGCTGACACACACACACACACACACACACACACACACACACACACACACACACACACACACACACACACACACACACACTGAGAGATTTGATTTGCACAAACACAAACCTGGGAGAGGCTGGCACAGGTGTACTAGCTATGACCCCCTTCTGCCCTGACTATAAAGTAGTTATCGCCACCACAAGACACTCCCCAATCAGCTAGTCTAAGTCCTTTAACAAAAGGTGTCCAATTATACTGTGTAATATTAATACTAATACAAATGGTAGTAGTTTACCAAGACAGCTAGGCCTTCTGGAGTGGCTCACACAGTGTCACCAAATAAATACAAGTACTCTGAAAGGTTAGATACTTTCTACAATGATCAGCCACAATACAAGTTTTAAATATATGTAATAATAAATAATAAAAGAACATGAACATATTGAATATATATTTATAGTAAACCACAGAGTTCACATCACAAAAAATATTGAAATTAATATTGATGGACAAACTCATACAAATAAAGAAAGACACTCTCTGAACTAAGCGTCACTATATTCCTGACTGAATCTAAAATAATTACTGTTCCCTAGTTAAGTTACTACTGCAAGGCAAGATGTTGTGGGAGAGGATCTTTCTAGTTAGGCTTTCCAAACAATACTCTCAGATTTCTATTTTTATTATCTAAAATATAATTTCCTAGAAGGCTGGCAGAATGACTTCATCTGGTCACCTGACTGTAGGTTCTCAAAGTATTCCCCTTTGAAGATGAGACAGGAATTTAGCACAGATGACCACAATACACATTCAAATGTTTATGGCAGTGCCTAGGGCCTTGTCCTTTTTACTGAGCTAATGAACTAAGGCTCTTTCTCAGACCTATTGTCTCCTGTCCTATTCAGCATTGCCGGGTGCCATTTTAATGGTTTTACAGCTTATTTACAGTTCCCTTGTTTTTCAGAAAGTTAACATTTGCTGTCCCAGTGTCCTCTATTAAAACATATACATTTAATTCAGTTGCAATAATACATGTACATTTCTTTTCATTTCAGCAGGGTGCACTGTTGATACATTTTAACACAAGTATACCTCACCAATACATTTTCAGCACAAGCATCTGTACAAATCAGTTTGATATACAAATGACATACAATTCTAATACATTTGTAACATAAGCATATTGTGTAAATCAGTCTGATATTCAAAGGACATATCATTCTTTACAAAACTCTAGCTGTTTATGTTGGCATTTGCCCATATCACAAGGACTAAGGATTTCAGGAAAACTGACCAGTTGTTTATTTATTTCTCTCTGGACAGACTGGGTTCTCCAGTCTCCACAAAGGTGGAGTCACAACGGTCTCCGGGAACTATCGTCCTTTAAGCCTGACTAGCTTGTTCTGCAAAGCTATGGAGTGCATCATCATGGATCTCATTAACAGAGACATTGGGAACCTCCAAATACTGGACCCTACCCAGTTCGGCTTTGTTAAGGACAGATCATGCCTCCTAAACCTGGTGGACTTCTTTGAGACAGTTTCCAAGGCTATAGATGAGGGAAAGGTGGTCCACACAGCCTACCTAGACTTCACAAAGGCCTTCAGCACCATTCCCCACTCAGGTATTATAGACAAGCTCACCAGCCTGAACATAAACCCCTACGTCACAGGATGGGTTGCCAACTGGCTCACAGACAAAACCCACATGGTAAGAGTTGCGGGAGCTAGGACTCACTCTAAACAGGTTACAAGTGGTGTTCCCCAGGGCTCAGTCCTAGGACCCCTCCTGTTCAGCATATACTTCTTAGAGGTGCAGGCAAGCACAGGAGGACTATGGCTGACTAGGTTCGCAGACAACTGCAAACTAGGGGCTATAATTGACTCTCAGGCTGACACAGACATCCTCCAAAAGGGTCTCACTGAGACAGATACCTGGTGTCAAAACCATGGCCTCAAGCTAAATGCCAAAAAGTGCATAGTCATCCCCCTTTGGAAAAAAACAAAGTACCCACAAACTACCACATAGGTGGTAGCCCCCTAAATATGGAAGACGTAATAAGTGATCTGGGGACCTAAGCAGATAGTAACCTCCCTTTGATAATCGCATTGCCAAAGTGGTTAGAAAATCCTTCTGTGTGGCTCACCTAATCACAAAAGGGTTTGCATCCAGATCAAAAGAGGTCATTGGGCCCCTCTACACATCACTCATCAGACCCATCATAGAGTACAATGCCCTATTTGGGATGTACCTTACAAGACACCTGCAACAACTGGAAAGACCACAGAGGTACCTCACCAAGAGGATCACTGACCTCAAGCAGATGCCCTATGCAGCTCGACTGAAGAAACTCCAGCTGTAATCAGTTGCATACCGCCTACTCAGAGGTGATCTCTGCCTGACATACAAGGCCATGTCCAACCCAGAATTGATGGACATTCTCTATCTAAAGAAAACCATATCCCCTCGAGCCACACACTCCAGGGATCTAAACCTCACCACAACAATAAATAGGACGTGCTGGGGGGATAGTTTCCTGTCCCAGAGACTTCCCATGCTCTGAAACAAGATTCCAATCTACATTAGGCAGAGCTCCTCATTAACCCTCTTCAAGAGAAACCTTGACGAGTGGATGGGAAACAGAAAGTTTACCCCAGAGATCTCTTCAATGGCTCTGCTGGACAGAGGCACATGGAACTAATCTAAGGGGCGGCAAAAGCCAACACATTCCGGCTAGGCTTATAAATGCCTTCGGGCAGATAGCCTAGTACCTACTTATGAACCTAAAGTGGATTACTGATTGCATTTCTTTTGTGTACACCCTGCAGGGCCTGTCCATCTCAGTCTCCTAAAGCTCACTCTACTAGAGTCTTGGCAACTTTCTCTGCCTTTTGGTCCAGAACTTCCAGTGAAGACATTTGTGCAGCAGCTACCTTGTCTAATGCTCATACCTTTATTGCTCATTAAAAACTAGATTTGACTTCTAGAAGCAGAGCTGCTTCTGGTTTGACAGGTCTCCAGAATATCTTTCCATGGGGGCCACCCAAGCCACCTAGCTGGGGACTTTGACCCATACATTGAGGAAGAATGAAAAGGACAGCATCAGATATTAAAGTTATTTACTCACCATAAATATACATCTATGTTGTCCACTTTCATTCTTCCTCAACTCCCCCTCCTTCCCCCTTCTTGTTACCTTCTGGAGTGATCTCACAAACTTGATGGAACCTTTTTAGTTTCAGGTTTGAGCCCTGGCTTACTGTTTCTTTCCTTCTTCCTAATCTATCGTATTTATGTATAAGGCAACAAACTTGATCTGAGGTATTATAGATGGGGCATTATGGACAGAGGGAGGAGCTTAAGAGTTGGATCTGTATGTCTGAGATATGTGGCTGAGTCAGATCCAAGATTAGATCTGTAATCCATATGTTAAGGAAAAATGAAAATGGACAACACAGATGCATAGTTATGATGAGTACATGATTTTAATTTCATTTTTAGACATTCATCGACAGCTCTGATTTTGCATTCACAGGACTAAAGATATGAGGAAGTCATAATAACTATTCATATCGGTTCATAGGTGTGTACTAGGCAAATGGCCCTGGAGCCTTTACAAGTCTAGCCCATAGGATTACCCTGGCATCATGCCACCCGACCTTAGTTCCCAGTGCCTCTGTCGAGTAAAGCCACTGGAGTTATCCCTGGGGTGAATTTTCTATTTCCCATCCACTCATCAAGATTTCTCTTGAAGAGGGCCAGTGAGGTGCCCTGATTGACATGTATGGGAAGTCTGTTTCATAGCATGGGCAGTATCTGGGTTATGAACCTGTCCCTCCAGCATGTCCTGTTGATTGTGGTAATGATGTTGAGGTCTCTGGAGCATGTGATGCGGAGGAATTGGGATTTCTTTAGATGTAGCATTTCTAACAGAGCTGGGTCAGACATGGCTTTGTAAGTCAAGCAGAGATCGCCTCTAAGTAGGTGATATGAGACAGAGAATAGTTGGCGTTTTTTGAATCTGTCCATATAGGACAAATGTTTAAGGCCTATGATCCCATTTGTGAGGTACGTTTGCGGCCTCTCCAGTTGTTGCAGGTGTTTAGTGAGGTACATGCCAAATGGGGCACTG
Organism: Protopterus annectens; assembly: GCF_019279795.1. NCBI lineage: Eukaryota > Metazoa > Chordata > Ceratodontiformes > Protopteridae > Protopterus > Protopterus annectens. Next base: position 363,677,514 of record NC_056738.1, read on the forward strand.
AACTCAATGACTGGCCTAATGAGGGAAGAGTAGAAGGAGACAATGACCTCTTTCTTCCTGGATGCAAAACTCTTAGTAATGAGATGTGCCACATAGAAGGACTTTCTGACCACAGTGGCAATGTGGTGGTCAAAAGAGTGGTTGCTGTCAACCTGTGTTCCCAGATCTCTTATAACGCCTTCTGTGTTCAGTCGAGTACCATTGATGTGGTAATTCATGGGAACCAGGTTTTTCCCAAAGGGGATGACGACACATTTTTTGGCATTGAGATTAAGGCCATGGTTCTGACACCAGTTGTTGGTCTTAGAGAGGCCTTTCTCTAGGATGTCCACATCACTTGGGAAGTTAATAATAGCTCCCAACAAGTAATCATCTGCGAACTTTGTCAGTAGAGAAGTAGATACCAAACAGGGGAAGACCCAGGACCAAACCCTGCGGGAGTCCACTCATGACTGGTCAGCAGTCTGACTTGGAGTCAGCTACTTTCACCCTGTGGGTTCTGCCTGTGAGCCAGTTTGCAACCCACATAGTGATATAGGGGTTGATGCTTAGCTTAGTGAGTTTTTCTACGATTCTGAGTGGGGAATGGTATCAAAGGCCTTGGCCAGATCAAGGTAGGCTGTATAAACCACCTTGCCTTCATCCACAGCTCTGGTGACTGACTCAAAGAAGTTGACCAAGTTGAACAGGCATGATCTACCCTTCACAAAACCAAACTATGTAGGATCCAGAGTTTGGAGATTCCTATATACTTGTTTATTAGGTCCATGATGATGAGTTCCATAGCTTTGCACATCAGATTTGTCAGGCTAATGGAGCGATAGTTCCCAGGGTCTGTAGTCACTCCTCCTTTGTGGAGAGGGATGATTGTAGCAGTGCGCCATTTGGTAGGGACAAAGCCTGAGGTGTGGCTGTGATTGAACAGGGCACACAGGTAAGGTGCCAGTTCACTCTGTAGTTCATGTAGAACACAGCCAGGGATATTGTCATGTCCCATAGAAGCTGTATTCTTGGCCTTGGACAGTGCTGTTTTAACCTGTGCAGCAGTAATACTGGATGCCTGGCAATCTACTGGTATTGTAACTGGTCCTTTGGGGGGAGGGGTAAAGCTGGCATTGAATCTGTTGGCCAGTATATTGGCAATATCTGTTGGCTCGGTATAGGAGGTACCATTGTGCAGTAGCTCAGAGCAAATCTGGGTATTGCCGTGGGGATTCTTTACATAACTATAGAAAGCCTTGTGGTTGTCTTTACTATCTGCTGCAATTATGTTTTCATAGCTAGCTTTAGAGGATTTGAGGAGGGATCTCAACTTTTTGTTGAGGCTGATAAGGGAGTTTTTCCAGTCTTGGGGCTTCACCTTATTCCGCATCAGTTTCCTCCTTCTGTTGTAGAGTTTGTTTATGGCAGAGGACCATCATATTGGCTTCCTTTTTTTGGAGAAGAGCATTTGGTTTTACTGGGTATGGCAAGATCCATGCATTTGTGCACGTGTTCGTACAGTGTACTGGTGTATGATTCAGCGGTCATGCAACTATTCTTCATTTACATGGGTGCCGTGAAGTTAGCCACCTCTGTTTTTAGGAGCCCAAAGTTAGCTTTCGAGAAGTTTTTCATGGTAGTTACCTTTGTGGGGGGATGTGGATTTCCAAGGTGATTAGTTTGTGGTCGGATCTAACCAGGGAGGAGTTGACTATTGGTGTAGAGCAATAGTCACCCATGTTAGTAATGACCAGGTCAAGGATGTTGCTACCTCTAGTGGGGCTAAGAACGAGCTGGTCCAGGGCATTGGAATTAATGAATTCCAGGAAACGTTGGGCAAGTGTATTGGTACATGAGTAGTTTTCCCAGTTAATAGAGGGGTAGTTGAAGTTGCCCAGTATGAGAGTGTTAGGTTGGACCCTCCAGGGTGCTTAGGAATGTTGAGTGTGAGTCTTGGGACATGGTTGGAGACCTATAGCAGGCTACGACCTGAATCGCTGTCTTACCCAATGTTAGCTGCACCTGAAGTATCTCAGATGCGTTATGTTGGGTTACCAGTCTGGAGGTGTGCACATCTTTTATGAATATTTAAACACCACTGCCTTTGGAGCTTCATTCCAAGTTCTGTGGCCAAAAGGATGGGGAATGAGTTATTGCCTGGTAGTGAAGGGGTGCTTTCTGCTGCCTTGAACCAGGTCTCTGTTACGGCACAAATGTCATTGTTCTCCATTTTAAGGAGTGCTTCAAGCAAGTACATTTTGAAATTTAGACTTCTAGCATTGAGCAGCATGACCCTCAGATTGCATTTGTTTGTAGCTGTTACGGTGTTAATTTGGTCTTTGGGACACCGCCTAAGAAAGGCACTATAGGGGTGGCAAGAGCCTTGCCAGTATCCAGAAGCTCAGGGGTGACAGATGCAAGCCATCTCTAGCAAACCATCAAGGTCTGTCAGTCACATCATCCCAGGCAGACAGATACTGGATCCGCTTAGAATGACACCAGAAACTTAGCCAATTGTTGAAATCAATCATTTTCTGCTTGTACTGTGGTATCATTCTGGCGATGGTAGGATGCTGTTCAGGGCTAGGGTCATACCTGCTTGGGCTACATAATCCGAGAGCTCCTCCATGTCTCTTTTCATGCAATCCAGGGAAGTACGTCTCAGGTCATTCACACCCACATGTACAATGACAGAGTCATATTTGTACCTGTTATCTTTCTCTAAAGCTAAATTAGGCACAATAGTGTCAAAAGTGACTCTAGCCAGATGGCTCACTGATTGCATTACCTTTACACAAACAAAGGCTTGTCATTATCTAAACATCCTAAAGCACAATCCACCCGGTCTGTGGCCGCATCTCCTGCTTTTTGATATAAAAGATTTATAGATGACGTGTGCAGCTGCAGCATGGTCCAACACTCATACCTTTATAGCTTATTACACATTAGATATATTATCAAGGAACAGAGCATCTTTTGGCTCTGCAGTACTCAAGAATATCCTTCCTTGAGGACCATCCAAAATTAGTCTAACTGGGAACTCTGTCCTGACTCTGTCCTACCTGTTGAGGAATGGATAAAAAAGTCAACACAGATATTATAGCTATATAATCACCACAACGTTGCATCTTTGTTATCTGTTTTCATCCTTCCTCAACTTCCCACCCACCATTCCCCTTCCCTTTTTGTCTGGATCCTGGTATGACAGGAAGGATATTCCTGGCTAGTTTCTGCTGTCCGGGCTTCAGATGTTTCCTTCTCTGATTCCTTTATTATTTCCCATTTTTTCACCTTGATGTTACTTAACGCAGAAATTACTATTGGCTGCTTTTTCCATTTTGGCTTTGTGATTGACTAAATTGAGGGCAAACTTGATCTGAGGTAACTCACGAGTAGTTGGAGGATTATGTGTAAGGGGAGGAGTTTACGCTATGGAGCCTAAAGTCTGTTGACTGGCTGAGGATGGATCTGAGGGTTGGATCCAAGACCCATCAGCTGAGGAAGGACAAAAGCAGACAACACAGATGCAAAGTTATGGTGAGTGCATAACTATAAATGTGATGTTGTCCTATCTCACCTTCATTCCTAGCAGGCTGGGTTTGGATCCAATCCTAGGATTTGACTTGGCCTTATACACAAGCTTGAGGACTTCCACTAGCTCGTGGCTAAAAACCCTATCCCATCATGCAGTAGGAAAGCCGCTAAATAAGATCAGGTGCGCTTCCTAATAATTCTAGCTAAGTAGACTTTTCTTCATATATTTGAGAGAAATTGTTTTTTATTTCTGTTTTTTTTTTTTTGCTTATTAATTTCCTAAGTGAATTGTGTGTGTTTCCATTTTTCTTTCTGAGATTCAACTGCTGTTGGCCATCGTTTTATCCATTAGGCCTTTTTTCCCCCATCCCGGATTTAAAATTAATTTTTAAAAGCCTGTTTTAGTTAGAGGACTTTCCTTTTTCTTTTCCTGTTCTCTTCTATTGATTCCTTCAGGTTGGTTTGTTTAAATTAGAGAGCTGCCTTAGCCCGTTTAAAGGGCTTTCCCTTTCTATTAGACCTCTTTTAGGTTAGGTTCTTGTTATTGCTATTCTTGTTGCATCAAGAATATAATATATATAGATAGATAGAAAGATAGATGTATATATATATATGTATGTATATGTATGTATATATATATATATATATATATATATATATATATATATATATATATATATATATACGTATATATTATACAGATATATATATATATATATATATATATATATATATATATATATATATATATATATATATATATATATATATATATATCTATATATATATATATATATATATATATATATATATATATATATATATATATAGTCTGGTTGTTAGTTGTTTTTCCTTTATTGTTGCTGATTGGTACAATGTCTTCTATGGATTCCAAGGATGCTAGACCCTCTGGGTTTAAAAAATACGTCAAATGTGGACAAAAAATGTCTCTTACTGATAGGCGTACCATTTGTGTGTACTGTCTAGGAGCGGTTCATCTCCAAGAATCCTGTGCCATCTGTCATTCCGTTAGTCACAGGGCATTGTTGGAAAGAAAAAATAAACTGATTCTGAGAGGTTTGTTGAAAACCCCCCTTCTCCAATGCAATCCAAGAAGGCCCGGGTACTTTTAATTCTGGCCAATCCCCTTCTTCAAAGTCAGAAAAGTCAGAGAAACCTTCTTCATCTTCAAGTGCTCCACTGGAGCCATCCAAAAAATTGCCAAAGGTTTCATCTCCGGATACAAAGACTGTCAGGTCCTAGAGGCCTACCACCTCGGCTCCTTCAGTTTTGGTGCCGGCGGAGTTTCATTTGCAGTGCCGGTCCCCTGAATTGGAACCGGTATCCCCCACCCTCAGGTCACAATTGCTACAGCCCTCCAAATCTCTTGCCCCCTCATCTCGATCTTCCAGGAGCCTCTCTGACTACGATGTGGATCATGTGGTGCAGAGGCTGTTAAAGACACCGGTGCTCACCAAACTGTTATCGGAGCCAACCCAGAGGGCTTTGGAACTGACCAAATCCACCCTTCCTGCACTGAATCCTCCTCTGATCCAGTCTTGGACCTCAGAGTCAGAATGTCCAGAGCTGATCGTAGTGGAACCGTTGGAACCGAGACCTATGACAGAATCTTCGGATCCAAATACTGCTCCGATATCCTTGGTTCTATCGGAACTGGAGGAGTCTAGGAGCCAACACTCTCCAGTCAGGTCTGGGAAGGGAAGTCAGATCTGACCGTCATTTGATCCAAACTTGCCTGTCAATGTGTCAGCTCAGGTGAGCTTGGCTCCTACCTCAGCCTCAGAGCTGCCCCCTTGGTTCTAGGGATTCCCTCTGGTTCTTCGGAGCCGGGAGTTTCCTCGGATCAGGGGTGGGGGGCTTTCAAGATGATGAAAGTGCTGTCTCCACAGGCAGCTCCTCTCAGAAATCTGGACATTCTTTCCCCAAAGGCACCAGTGTATGTCTCTATACCCTTGCATCCACAGGGACGCGGAGATCCCAAACCTCGGGGTGCCCCCCTCTCTTTCAAAACCTCTCCGGAGTTCCCCTCCAAGGAGGTCCCTCTGAAGAGGTTATGCAAGAGGAAGTATTTAGACTTTTCAGAGGAGTCCGTCACTTTGGATACGGACCTCGATGAAGCCAAAGGGTCCCCATGGTCACCTCCTGATGATGTCTCCTGTGAAGACATCTTGGAAATACTTAAACAGAGAGGCAGCTGGAAGTCCACCAACCCTTCTGTGGAGGAGTCCATCTACCTGAAGATTTTTGGATCTCATCCTTCCTCCACTTGGGTGTCTCCGCCTTTCAATGAACTTATGGATTTAGTTTCTCGAAAGGCATGGGAGTTTTCAGATTCTGTGGAACTGTTTCCTCGGAGGCCAAATAAGTTCATTACATCTCCGTCAGACAAAACGTTTCTAACTAAAGGAGTCCCAGTAGATGCTATGGTGGTGCAGCAGCCACCAAGAAGTAACTCTCAGAGACTTCTTCTTCTGTCCATCCACCGAACAAGGAATCTTTCACGATGGACAGATATGGAAAGCACATTTTTTCTTCAGCGACATTTGCTCTTAGGTCACTGAATTACCTGACTCATTTTACCAGATTACAGAGAGATCTCCTAAAAGAGCTAGGAGATACCCTCCAAGGTTCAATAGCTGAAGTGGCGTCAGAGAAAGTTTTCTCTCAGCTCTCTACCTTAAATACAGTGGTCATCTCTGCCATGAGGCTGATTTCTTATGCAGGGGATGGAGCGAGCAAAGCAGCTGGTTCAGGGATTTCCCTAAGGATACATTCTTGGATGCATTTGTGTGACTTTGCGGAGCCCTTTAAATCTCCCTTTGTGAACACCCCGTTTGATAGCTCATCCCTGTTCAGGCTTAAAGTCAAGGGCACACTAACCAGGTGTGAACAAGAAGGAAAGACTCTCTCTGCCATAGTCATTTTTTCCTACCTACCAGACCTTACCCGAAAGGTCAGAAAGGTAGTGAGAAAATGTGGTTTTGAAAATCCCAGAGAGCTTTCCAGGACACACGTGGTGATTCTCCCCCCAGGGGCAGAGGGGGAAGTGGTAATGGAAGACGCCAATCATGTGGCGGGTGTGCAGAAATGGGATGACTGGGAATCTTTCTTTGGTAAGCTCTTTCACCGCTCCTGAAGGGAGGACCGCCAGTCCATCTCTGGAGGCAGCTGGGGGATGCTTATCTTTGTACACAAAAGCCTGGCTAGCAATAACAAAAGACAGGTGGGTACAAAGCATCATATCCAGAGGTTACTCCATACCCTTTTTCTCCCCCCCAAGCATAAAAAAGATCCTGGACATTCCACCCAGTCAAAGAAAATAGGCAACTCTAGAAATTCAAAAGTTGCTAGACAAAATAGTCATCCAAACAGTTCCTGCAGACCAAATAGGATTTGGAGCTTACTCAAGGTTCTTTTTAGTTCCAAAAAAAAACAGGGGACTGGAGACCAATTCTAGATCTCAGCAACCTAAACAAATCTGTAAAAAAAGTTTCGGATGGTGAAACTGCAATCAGTACTCTCATTTCTGGGACAAGACAATTGGATGTACTCAATAGACCTCCAGGATGTGTACTACCATATAACAATGGACAGGCGATCCAGGAGACACCTGCACTTTCGGCTGGGAGCCAGCCACTACCATTTTCGAGCTCTGCCCTTTGGACTCACTACAGCCCCCAGAGTGTTCACCAAGTGTATGGCAGTAGTCGGGGCTCACTTGAGACGCCTAGGATTCCAAGTGTTTCCATACTTAGACAACTGACTCCTAACTGCCACCACCAAGCATCTACTAACAAAAGCGAAAGACACCACCTTGTAGCTCTGCTGTCATTTAGGGATCACAATAAACTATGAAGAATCTGCCTTGCTGCCGTCTCAGCGTATAGTTTTTATAGAAGCAGAACTAGATACAACAAAAATGATGGCCAAAATTCCTCCAGAAAGGGTGAGAGTTCTTTAACGTCAGGTCTTGAACCTCCTTCCCAAGTAAAAGTACAAGTAAAGACAGTTCTAAGAGTGTTAGGGACCGCGGCAGCAGCAGCAATAACCTTGATCCCCTTAGCACGTCTGCACATGAGAATTCACCAGTGGCTACTTTCCACTCAGTGGTCGATGCAAAAACTGCCCATGTCCCACAAGATATTGCTAACGGAATCTTGCAAAAAAGATCTTCATTGGTGGCTAGACTCCAGTCATGTGACGTTAGGTTGACCCTTTTTAGTTCTCCAACCATTAGCCACAGTGACCATGGATGCTTCCCAGATGGGGGGGGGGGGGCATCATCTGGGAAAGACAGTCCAAGGCACTTGGCAGGATCACAAGGCCCATTTGCACATCAGTGTCCTAGAGATGAGGGCAGTGCAATACAGACAGACAACATGTCAGTTGTATGGTACATAAACAAGGAGGAACCAGATCTTACCCCCTTTGTTGAGAGGCCCTGAGAGTATTGCACTGGCCAATATCCTCCCAGTGCTTTCTGACAGCAATGCACATCCCTGGGAAATCCAAACTGATTGCAGACAGACTCAGCAGAGCAATTCTGATGCCTCACAAGTAGTCCCTAAAACAGGAAGTGGCGGAAAAGTATTTCCGCAAATGGGGTCAGCCTTGCTGTAACCTTTTTGCCATATCCATAAACACTAAATGCAGCAACTACTTTGCCCTGATCTCCCTCTGGGGGAGTCACCAAGGGATGCACTTGTACACGATTGGCCTTCGGGTCCCCACTACGCTTTTCCTCCCTTTCCGTTGATACCCAAAGTTCTTCAGAAAGCCTATTACTTGGGAATGAACGTGATACTCATTGTTCCATACTGGCCTTGTCAAATCTGGTTCCCCTTCCTGTGGCCTCATCTCCAGGAGGAGCCTTGGATTCTGGACCTCCGGACTCATGTATTAGGGATGCTCCACTCCTCCCTTCAAACTCTCAAATTGACAGCTTGGCTGCTCCGATTCCAACCATAGACAGGCTCCCTAACCTTCTCCCTCAGTAAAACATATCCTGATTTCATCTCATAAGGCTTCAACGAAAAAGATATATAGAAGCAAATGGAAAAGATTTTCTTTATGGGCTTTAAATAATCACATTGGTAGCTTCCATTCTACAATTCTTAGCAAAACTATTCAATGAAGGTGTAGCTGCAGCTACTATTCGAGTTCAGTTAGCATTGATATCTAATTTACATTTAGGTGAATCAGGCCTCAATGTGATGTTCCACAGACTATGCAAAACCTTTCTTAAAGGTACTTTGTTTATTAAGACCGCCTATTAAAGACCCTCCAACACCATGGGACTTGAATTTGGTCTTATCCCGTTTGATTTTTTTCCCCCCATTTAAGCATGCATCATCCTGCGCTCTCAATTATTTGACTTGGAAAATAATTCTTTTGATAGTTATTACTTCTGCTAGAAGAGTGTAAGTCTTGTCAATAAAGCCCCCCTACATGCTTTTCCACAGAGACAGAGTATCCTTATGAACAAACCCTTCCTTTCTACCCAAAGTATGTTCAGAATCTAATTTGAACCAATCCGCAGAACTACCATTTTTTCCCCAACTATGAGAATAAGACAGAATATATGTTGCACCAACTGGATGTACATAGACAATTACACTTCTACTTACATAGGACAAAGGACTTCAGAAAATATGACCAAATATTTGTATCCTTTTCAAATTTAAGGAAAGGTGCTCCAGTTTCTAAAGTGACACTTTATGGCTGTCAGATTGTATAACCTTCATTTATAAATCTCAAAACAAACATTTGTCCCATAAAGTAAAAAGTCTTTCAGGCTAGACTACCTGTTGATACCATTTGTGCTGCAGCAATATGGGCAAGGCCATATACCTTTATCACTCATTACAAAGTTGATTTGGCCTACAGGAACAGGGCCTCATTTGCTTCCACAGTTCTGAAGAATATTCTCCCTTGAGCCACCCAGGAAAGATGGTGCTAGGGACGCTGTCCCAACCTGCTAAGAATAAAGGCGAGATAGGACAACATCACATAAAGAAGTTATGTACTCACCATAACGTTCCATGTGTGTTGTCCCTCTCGCCTTCATTCTTACATTCCACCCTCCTTCCCCCAGCCCTTTGCTCCTGGAAGACCGAGTTGATGCAATTGGCTATTAATGTTCTCTTAATTTCTTCATTGCTCTATAAGGTATTAAGCGACTCTTATTTAGTATTCTCTTTATATCTGCAAACAAGATCTGGGAAGCTCTCCTAGTGTATAATGGGATAGGGTTTTTAGCCACGAGCTAGTGGAAGCCCTCGAGCTTGTGTATTAGGCCGAGTCGGATCACAGGATTGGATCCAAACCCAACCTGCTAAGAATGAAGGCGAGATGGACAAAACACATGGAACATTGTGGTGAGTACATAACTTCTAATGTTATGTAGTCCTATCTCGCCGTAATTCTTGCTGGACGGGTTCGGAGCCGATATTCAGCTCCGACTCAGCCTATACTAAAGCTCGAGAGCTTTTTACTGGCTCGAGGCTAGCCCCTATCCCACGGTGCCTCACGGCAATTCCCCAGATCTCGTTTGCCGCAAAAGCTTTGAGGATGTGTCTTACTGGCTCGTTGGCTAAGTAGAACCATTTTTTACTTATTTAGTCCTTTCCTATCACCTTTTTCTGTCATATATCTGTCTTAATAGATCTGAAGTAGTTAACTTCATTTGATCAGCAATCTGTGGGTATCGGATCTGACCTGGATCCGAGCCGGCAGCTTTCCAAGCTAAAGATCCGAGCTCCAAGCTCCTCCCCTTACCCATAATACCCTGCTACCTCCTTCCAGCCCCCAGATCTCATTTGCCATGGCTTTAACAAGCACGAGTTACGAGCTCATGGTGGTTAGGTAGGAAGTATTTGTCAAATTCTTGACTTTTTGGTAAAATTAGAGAGGTGTGTGTTTGTGTTTAGTTTAAACCCATTAGCTTAGCTTAATTTTTAATATATTCACCCTTGCCCTTATTCTTGTGTGTCTGTGTGTGTGGTTGTGTTTTTGTTATGGCCGAAGGCCCTAAGGCCATTTTTTCTAAGTGCTCTGAGTGTGGCCATAAGCTCTCCCCAGCTGATGGCCTCACTCAGTGCGTTCTTTGCCTGGGGGTAGCGCATTTGTCATCGGGCTGCCAGATCTGTGCAGCCTTTAACCCCCGGGCTGTGAGGGATAGGAGGAACAAGCTGATCCTGGTGGGTCTTTTGCCCGTGGACTCTGCTTCTTCCTCCTCTCCCTCAGTGGCTCCAGCCATGGCTGCGGCTGTTCAGCCAACTGTACTATCTTCCCTGGCTGGGACTCAACCTCCCACCTTTTCCCAGGGAGGGAAGGAAGCAAAGAGAAAAGAGAGGAGAGAGAGAGAGAGAGAGAGAGAGAGAGAGAGAGAGGGAGAAAGAGAGAGAGAGAGATAGGGATAGAGAGAAACATAAAACCACAAGCGGCGGGCCGACTCTGCCCCCTTGGCCCCGCCGGCTAAACAGCTCTCTTCTCCCCTGAAGATTTCTGGGTCTTCCCACTTTCGGCTCCATTCCCCACGTTTCTCACCGGAGCCAGAGGAGGAGCCCCAGCCATCTTCGAGGTCGTCACGGCGGCCTTCCTGGCCAGCTTCGGTGGCCTCTTCTAGGTCAACACGAAGCCTTTCAGACGCTGACATAGACCGGATGATGCATCGCTTCCTACAGGCCCAGATGCAGATGGGAGTGCTCCTGCCCCCCCCCTCCGAGGGAAGCTCGGCCCCATTTTTTGGCCCCATAGCTCCTTCTCTGATCCAGTATTGGGTTTCAAAGCCATCGGATCTGAGCAGTCTCGGAGCCAGGGAGTCGGTGCCGATAGTAGTTGCTACTTTGATGCTGGCCATGCCGTCGAGTTTGTCGGATCCCTTTTCGGATCCAAGCTCTCGGGGCCGAGAGCCGTGCGTCGGATCCGAGGGGTTAAGTGTGTCCTCGGCTCCGTTGTGGTAGGAGCACACTTCCCTTTTGGGTCCGATCGCTTCGGCTCCGACGCTGATCCCTGTGTCTGAACCGAGGGTGTTGCTCATGGAACCGAGAGAGAGCATCTCACCTTCGGCGTTCGACGTGGTGGAGAGGGTCCTCTTGAGAGGTTTGAGACCCCCTGCTCGTGCTACGGATCCAGCCAACGCTCCCTCGCAGACGGGCTTGTCTTCCATCATCTGGCCCCAGGGACAGCCTGCGTCGACGCCCCACCCAGTTCCACTGGAGAAACATGACCCTGTTAGTGAGCCCTCCTCGGACAGTTCCACCAAGGAGGTCCCTCACAAACGCAAGTGTAAGAGGAGGCACTTGGACTCCCCCGAGTCCCTCACGGATGACACCGATTTAGAGGAAGGGAAGGTTCCCCCAGGTCACCCCCCCGAGGATGTCTCCTTTGGAGACATTATGGAAATGCTACGCCTAAAAGGGGGGGTGGTCAACCCAAAAGCCTTCCTTGGATGAGTCGGTGTTTCTGGAAGTGTTTGACGCAGGCCCGTCTACCTCTTGGGTGTCCCCTCTGGCCGACCCCCTGGTAGACCTCATTACTACCAGGGCATGGAAGGAGCTGGACACTGTAGAGCCAATCCCCAGGAGATCAGATAAGATCCTTAGCCCCCCCTGTGGATAGGACAGCATGGAGTAAAGGTTCCCCAGTAGATGCCATGGTGGTGGTGGCTGCCACCAAGAAGGAACTCGCACAGGATAGTTCCTCAGTTCATCCTCCTGATAAGGAGTCTCAGACGATGGATCATATCAGAAAGTTGATGTTTGCTTCGGCTACCTTTTCCATAAGGGCGCTGAATTACTTGGCCCATGTGATTAGGCTTCAGCGGGATCTGGTGAAGGAATACACTGAGTCTCCCCCTGAGTCCATGTCGGCCGAGGACAAACCAACCTTCTCGACTCGCATGGCCATTGTAAAATTGGTATTGAACACATCTATGCAGCTACTCTCCCATGCCACGGAGGGTCCCGCTAGAGCCAGCGGATCAGGCATTGCCTTATGGCGTCACGCCTGGCTCCAACTTTGTGATTTTGCGGAACCCTTCAAGGCGCCCTTCGTGAACGCTCCCTACGACGGTTCTACCCTGTTTGGCAAGACCATCCACAATACTTTGGTCCAGAGCAAGAAAGACAGGAAGACGCTGTCTGCCATCGGAATCCGCTTCTCGACTCCTCAAAGTTCCTTTTCCAGGAACCAGTGAGGACAAAAGAAGATGCGGTTCCGGAAGTCTCAGCAGTCCCGTTATGCTCCGGACCCTTTGTCCTTCAGAGGAAGAGGGGGACAAGGTGGACACTGGCCCAGAGGCAGAGGGGGGCCGAAGAATTTTGGGTCGCGGGAATCCTTTTCCGATCGACCCACGCAACAGTGCTGAGGGGTTGTCCGACTGCTCCGCTCTGGAGGCAGTCGGGGGGGTGTTTTTCGAAGCGCCTGGCACAATGGGAGTCCATCACATCAGATCGCTGGGTGCTTCAAATAATATCCAGAGGCTACTCTATCCCCTTCATAAATGTTCCTCGTCAATCGAGGCGCCTCCCCGATGTTCCACCCAGTCAAAGGGAGGCTTTAGAAATAAAGAAGCTGCTAGAAAAAAGAGCCATCCAGCACGTCCCCCCAGACCAGTCCAGGTTAGGCAACTACTCCAAGTTCTTTTTGGTGCCAAAAAAGACGGGTGACTTAAGACCAATTCTCGACCTTTCTGCAATGAACCTCTTTGTTGCCAAGGAGAAATTCTGGATGGTCACTCTTCAATCCATTCTCCCCATGTTGCAATAGAATGACTGGATGTTATGTGATCCTATCTCGCCTACATTCTGACTGATGGGTTCGGAGCCGATCCTCGGCTCTGACTCGGCACGCTTATGCCAAAGAGCGAAGTCTCTTATTGGCTGAGCTTACTATATCCCAGGATGCACCACTACCAGTCCCCCAGATCTCGTTTGCTGCTAACAAGCAAAGACGTGGTCTCGAGCTGGCTGAGCTAAGTAGTGCTTTTTCACTTACTTTCCTGTCAGGAATTTCCTAAATCTTCAACAAAAAGCTGTTTTAACAGCTATCTCGTGTTTTTGTGTTTGAGTGAGCATTTTCTGTAAAGTTTTTGTGTAGTGAATGCGTTTTTTTCTGACTAGAGGTCCCCTTTGAGTTTAAGGGCCTTCCCCTGTCAGTCCGTTGTTGTTCAAGTCCCGTTTTATTTAGGGGCTTTTGGACCCCTTTGGCTATTTTTGTCTATTTGTGACAGCCTTTGTTTTAAAAAAAAAAAAAAAAAAGAAAAGAAAAGAAATTTTTCTGTGATTGTTAGTGTGTTTGGTTTTTGGCTAGTTACACTAAATTGGTTGCCATAATGTCACAGGCTCCTAGGCCTTCAGGATTTAAAAAGTGCACTAAGTGCAGTTTCAAGATGTCAATAACAGATGACCATTCTCTCTGTGTGCACTGTTTGGGCGCCAAACATTTGCAGGAGTCCTGTAGAGTGTGCCACGCGTTTTCCTCGAGGGTCCTCCAAGAGAGGAAAAATAAACTTATTTTAAAAGGCCTTATTAAACCCTCATTTGAAGAGGCTTTAGCTTCCTCTCCTTCTCCTGCAAAGAAGAAAGGGCGGCCCCGACCAGCCCGCCGGAACCGACCGCCAAAAGACATAGGCAGGCTTCTCCTTCGGCTCCACGGACTTCGGAGCCGAGGGCGGAACGGTCTGCCTCGATGCCTCCAGCCTCGACTCCTCTGGGTTCAGAGCCGACGGCTGGGGCCTCGAGAGGCGGGTCATCTTCATCGGCTCCACTGATCTTGGAGCCGATGAAGGTTGTCCGCTCAGACACTTCCTCCTCGGCCAAGCCCTTCGCACCGATGGAAATTGGTTTGGACACTCCGGGCGCCGATAATTATCGAGTCGATTCGAGCCGGTCCCCTAGTCCCTTGGAGCCATTGGAGAGGCCTACTCGGACCCGTTCGGTCTCTTCCAGGTCATCAAGGATGTCAGATTCGGACATAGACAGGGTACTCCAAAGACTTTTCCAGTCCCCAGTCTTTCAGAAATTTGTTTCGGCTCCGACCCAATTGGCTTCGGAGCCGATAGCCCATTCCATTGCCATTCCTCCTCCGACCGCTTCGGCCCCGTCGGAGCAGGTGCTGATGGAGCCAGTAGAGATCCTAGGGCTCCGACCCTTACTCCAACCCCGGCCTTCGGGTCCGAGTTTAGCACACGGACTTCTTCGGCCGGGCCCGGGGGTGACGTTTCGGGACCAATGCTGTTCCAAACCTCCCTCTCGGTGCTTCGCATGGGACTTCCGTCTGCTATCATGGCTCGAGACTGGACCCTCCCAGGATTCTGGGGTCCGGCCTTCAGAGCTATGAGGAGTGCCTTGGCCAAATCTTCTTCGCCATCTCACGGCTTTACCGGCACCTTCCTGGGCATGGAGACTGGGTCTTGGTAGTTCCCCTGTCTCTAGGCAGCGGAGCCCGGGCCTGAGGTTACCCCCACTGGGGTTCCCTCCTCCTGAGGGTCTTTGGAGTTGTCTTGGAGGAGCCCCAAGGAAGAGATCGTGCAAGAGGAAGCACGAGACTCCCGATGAGTCTCTTACATCGGACACTGATCTTGATGATGCGGAGGGGTCCCCAAAGTCATCCTCGGATGATGTCTCATTTGCAGACATTCTACAGATCCTCAAGCAACGAGGCGGCTGGAATTCCAAACCCCCCTCCGCTGATGAGTCGGTGTTCCTCAAGGCCTTCGGGGCTCAGCCCTCCACCTCCTGGGTGTCTCCGCCCTTCGACGAGCTCCTGGATTTGGTTTGTCGGAGGGCGTGGGAACATCCAGATACTGTGGAACCAGTGCCTTCTCGCCCTAACAAATTTTTGTCTGCCCCACCCGAGAAGGAGTTCTTAACGAAAGGCGTGGCTGTAGATGCCATGGTGGTGGCATCTGCTACCCAGCAGGACGTGGCAGAGGCTTCAACGTCCGTTCATCCTCCTAATAAGGAGTCTAGGAGCATGGACCGGTACGGGAAGCGCACCCTGACTTCAGTGGCCTTTACTCTGAGGTCCCTGAATTATTTGGCACATTTCACCAGACTACAGAGGGATCTGGTCAAGGAGCTCTCAGACTCTCTCTCAGGTAACCTACCTGAGCAGCTAGCCCAGTCGGTTAGCTCTCAGTTGGCTACCCTTACCTCGATTTCTAACTCGTCCATGAGGCTCATTTCATATGCGGCCGAATGGGCGGGCAGAGCGGCAGGCACAGGCGTGGCTCTATGAAGACAAGCCTGGCACCGTTTGTGTCATTTCGCGGAGGCCTTCAAGTCTTCCTTTGCCGATGCTCCCTTTGATGGGTCCTCTTTGTTTGGACCCAAGGTAAAAGACACTCTTACCCGCTGTGAGCAGGAGGGAAAGACTTTATCTGCCGTAGGAGCACGATTTTCCACTCCCTTTCGGCCTTATCCCAAGGCTAAAAGAGGAGGGAAGATGTGGTTCCGCAAATCACAGAAATTCTTTCCTCAACAGCAGGAAGATTCCCCTTCCAGAGGAAGAGGACGGGAAAATTTTTCTGGGAGACGCCGTCCCAGAGGCGGCAGAGGCCCCCGCAACACTGGAGACCGTGAGTCCTTTCGTGGCTCTTCAGCCTCCCACACTCCATGAGGGATTGCCCGGCTGTGCTGCTCCGGAGCCAGTCGGGTGCCGTTTTGCCAAGCACCTAAAAGCCTGGGAGTCTATTACTCAGGACAGATGGGTGCTTCGGATTATTGCCGGAGGTTACACCATTCCCTTTACACGCTCACCCCCACCGTCCAAAAAAATCCCGGACCCACCACCCAGTCAAAGGGCAATTGCAGCTGTAGAAGCTTCAAAGCTGCTAGAAAAAGGAGTCATCCAACCGGTCCCCACAGACCAGATCGGATCCGGAAATTACTCAAGGTTCTTTTTAGTGCCAAAAAAGACAGGGGACCTGAGACCCATTTTGGATCTCAGCAAACTAAACCAGTCCGTCATGAAGTCCAAATTCTGAATGGTCACTTTACAATCCATTCTCCCATTGTTGGAGAAAGATGTTTGGATGTGCTCCATAGATCTCAAGGACACCTATTATCACATACCGATACATCAGGCATCCAGGAGGTATCTGCGCTTCAGCCTGGGAGACAGTCATTTCCAATTTTGTGCACTGCCCTTTGGTCTCACCACAGCCCCCAGGGTGTTCATCAAGTGTTTGGCAGTAGTGACTGCTCACCTGAGGAGTCTCGGATTCCAAGTGTTTCCCTATCTGGACGACTGGCTCCTGACTGCCACCACCAGGCATCTACTACTAGAGAACCTACAAGCCACCATCTCCCTGGGTGTTTCCCTGGGAATTACATTCAACTGGTCAAAGTCTGTCTTGCTGCCTTCTCAGCACATAAGATTCATAGGAGCAGAGATAGACTCAAAATTAATGCGGATCTTCCTTCCTACCGAAAGGATACAAACATTACAAAATCAGGTCCGAGCCCTGCTTCTAAGATCCAAAGCCCCAGCCAGGATGGTCCTGCAACTTTTAGGTTCAATGTCTGCCACGGTTCTCCTAGTTCCTCTGGCAAGGTTGCACATGAGGATTCTCCAGTGGCTATTATCGACACAATGGTCTTTTCAAGATCTCCCCCTCAATCATCACATACTGATTACAGAAACGTGTAAAGCGGGACCTCCGCTGGTGGCTTCTGCCATCCAATCTGAATCAGGGAAGACCCTTTGTTATACCCCCTCCGGTGGCCACCTTGACTACGGATGCCTCCCAGACGGGGGGGGGGGCATTGTCTGGGCAGGTCAGTTCAAGGTTCTTGGCTTCCCAACGAAACATCTCTCCATATCAATGTGTTGGAAATGAGGGCTGTACTTCTGTCCTTACAAGCCCTCCACAAGTTTCTCCCTCAAGGCATTATCGCCATCCACACAGACAACATGTCGGTAGTCTGGTATCTAAACAAACAAGGAGGGACCAGATCTTACCCCCTTTGCAGAGAGGCCATGAGGGTGTGGGAATGGGCAGTGGCTACCAAGCGCTTCCTGGTAGCGACCCACATTCCAGGCAAATCCAATGTATTGGCAGACAGACTAAGCAGGACTATTCTCTCTCCTCACGAGTGGTCTCTGAACGAAACAGTAGCAGCTCAGATTTTCAAAATATGGGGGATTCCGTGCTGCGACCTGTTTGCAACACCACGAAACACGAAGTGCAAAAGGTTCTTTTCCTTGACCCCACGTCAAGGGGAGACAGCTACGGATGCTCTAGTCCAACCTTGGCCAACAGGACTGCTTTATGCTTTTCCTCCGATTCCACTCCTCCCCAAAGTCATCCAGAAAGCTTCCCAATTGGGGTCCACAATGATTCTAATTGCTCCGTACTGGCCTCGTCAGGTATGGTTCCTCTACCTACAGAAATATACTCTGGACGGTCCTTGGTTCTTGGACCTAATTCCGGACCTTCTGGTTCATCAGTCGGGACAACAGCACCAGTCCCTTCACACTTTGAAATTAACAGCTTGGCTCCTCCACTTCTGACTATAGTCAGAAATCACACCTTGGACCCGGAAGTTATTCACATTTTATCTTCAGCCCACAAACCCACCACTAAGAAGTTGTATCACAGTAAGTGGAAGAGGTTTGCTATCTGGGCTCAACTCAGAGGATTAGACCCTATTACTGCCCCGATACCAGAGGTCTTGAAATTTTTAACATCCTTGTTTAATCAAGGATCTTCAGTCTCTACTATTAAAGTCCAACTAGCAGCTATCTCCAAATTTCACGATTCCACAGACCCACCGTTGATGAGCAGCAGATTATGTAAAACTTTCATGAAAGGTGCTGTGCTTTTAAGACCCCCAGTTTTTCATCCTGTGCCTCCGTGGGATCTTGATTTGGTACTTCGTGCCTTAACATCTTCCCCTTTTGAACCGGCTGCTACATGTGAGTTGAAATATCTGTCTTGGAAAACTGCCTTCTTAATTGCAATTACCTCTGCAAGAAGAGTTTCAGAACTTCAAGCCCTATCTATCAAACCACCGTACTTGATTTTTCACAAGGATAGAGTATCACTTAGACCTAATCCATCTTTTTTCCCAAAAGTTTGCTCTAATCTCTGTCTCCAACAATCTTTAGAGCTACCAGTTTTCTTTCCAAAATTTTCAAACAAAGCGGAATACACCTTCCATACATTGGATGTTCACAGGCAATTGCGCTTCTATCTAGATAGGACTCAGCAAATTCGGAAAACAGATCAATTGTTTGTGTCCTTTTCAGATAATAAACTGGGTAAAACCATCACTAAAGCTACTATTGCCAAATGGATCAGAGATTGCATAACTCAAGCTTATTCCTCTTCAAATAAGCAACTTACAACATCTGTCAAAGCTCACTCTACTAGAGCTATGGCTACCTCTATTGCATTCCATTCCAAGCTCGCTATTTCTGAAATTTGTGCTGCGGCTACTTGGTCCAACCCGCACACTTTCATTTCCCACTATAAATTGGATGTGGCATCTAAAGGACGAGCATCATTTGGTTCCACGGTACTCAGGAGTGTTTTCCAGTGAGCCACCCAGGATTTAGGTGCTAGGACGCTGTCCCATCAGTCAGAATGTAGGCGAGATAGGATCACATAACATCTTTTAGTTATGTACTCACCATAACTTCAGATGTTTGGGATCCATCTCGCCTACATTCCTAATACCCACCCTCCTTCCCCTGCCTTGGAGATCAGAAGAGATTGAACGGTTTGGGTTCTACTGTTTTTTATCTTGTATCATCTGTCAATGTTATATAAGCAGTGCATGCGTGTGTGCATGTATGCGGACAAACTAGATCTGGGGGACTGGTAGTGGTGCATCCTGGGATATAGTAAGCTCAGCCAATAAGAGACTTCGCTCTTTGGCATAAGCGTGCCGAGTCGGAGTCGAGGATCGGCTCCGAACCCATCAGTCAGAATGTAGGCGAGATGGATCCCAAACATCTGAAGTTATGGTGAGTACATAAATAAAAGATGTGCTCCATAGACCTCAAGGATGTGTATTACCACATTCTCATGGACAGGCGATCCAGGAGGTTTCTCCGCTTTCGGTTGGACGCCAGTCATTACCAGTTCAGGGTCCTACCATTTGGCCTCACCACAGCCCCCAGGGTGTTCACCAAGGTCATGGCAATTGTAGCAGCCCACCTGAGACTTCAGGGAATACAGTTTTTTCCTTACCTGGATGACTGTCTCCTTGCCGTCTCCAGTGGGCATCTACTCTGCTCAGCCAGGGATTGCTTCCTGCTTTTAGTCTCCAAGTTGGGGATCACTATAAATCACAAGACATCATCCCTTCAACTGGTCCAAGTCCTGGACTTCATAGGGGCCAGAACAGACACGCTTTAGACTAAGGCCTTCTTGACATTGGACAGACTTTGCAGCTTAACCCTTCACATTCTAGCACTCCTTCAATCTCCAACCCCATCAGCGAAGTTAGTCCTGAGAGCCTTAGGGTCCATGGCAGCAGCAATCAACCTTTTGCCCTTAGCTCGCTTGCACATGAGGGCTCTCCAGTGGACCTTGCAGGTCTAGTGGTCCATCCTTCAACACCCTTTGGACTCTCCAGTCCCCCTCAGCAGGGTTTGCAGAAATTCCCTCATATGGTGGCTCCAATCTCGAGAGCTTCAGGAAGGACGACCGTTCATGATGCCACAACCCCAAGCCACAGTAACTGCGGATGCTTCTCGCCTTGGGTGGGGGGGGTATTGCATGGGCAGAACTGTCCAAGGTACGTGGACTCAGACAGAGACCATTCTGCATATCAGTGTTCTGGAGATGAGAGCGGTGCTTCTAGCGTTGCAAGCTCTTCATACCCTTCTCCCTCCAGGGACTATTGCAATTCAGACAGACAGCATGTTAGTGGTCTGGTACTTCAACAAACAGGGAGGGACCAGGTCTTACCCTCTTTGCCAAGAGGCCATGAGAGTTTGGGATTGGGAGATATCCACCAACCGTTTTCTGTTAGCAACGCACATTCTGGGTCGGTCCAACATCCTAGTGGACAAGCTGAGTCAAACTATCCTCTCGCCTTACAAGTGGTCTCTGAACCCCTTAGTAGCGAAACAGATCTTCCGCAAGTGGGGTCAGCCTTGCTGCGATCTCTTCGCATCGCCTTCAAACGCAAAGTGCAGCGAGTATTTTGCTCTAATTCCCCCCTGGGGGCAGACTCCCAGAGACGCTCTAGTCCATGCTTGGCCATCCGGTCTTCTTTATGCTTATCCTCCTCTTCTGTTAATGACACAATTTTTACAGAAAGCTCGTCAGTTGGGGAACAAGATTATCCTCAGAGCTTCATTTTGGCCTTGTCAAACCTGGTTTCCGTACCTACAGTCTCATCTTGTAGCTGCTCTTTGGATCTTAGATCCCATTCCGGATCTGATTTTTCATCCTTCAGGATTGGAAACTTTGAATCTGGACGACCTCAAGCTCTCAGCTTGGTTTTCCATTTGGGACTCGCATAGGAATTTGGATCCTTTCACTGCTCCCGTTTCTGCAGTGCTTGATTTCCTATCGCATATTTTCCAGCAAGGGGCCAGCTCTTCTACTGTAAAGGTTCAAATGGCTGCCATTTCCCATTTTTCACATTGGAGACAATCTTAGTCCTTTAGCTTCCACTAAGATTTGTAAGACCTCCTTAAAAGGCACCTTCCTTTTGAGACCTCCTACTAGGAACGCTGTTCCCCCATGGGACCTAACCTTGGTCCTTCAGGCTCTAACTGGACCACCCTTTGAGCCCGCTGCTTCTGTTGATTTAAAATTCTTATCTTGGAAAACTGCTTTCCTAATAGCTATTACCTCAGCTAGATGGGTGTCAGAGCTACAGGCCCTTTGTACTAAACCCCCATATCTTGTTTTCCATAAGGACAGAGTCTCTCTCAGGACTAACCCTTCCTTCTTACCTAAAGTGGCTTCTGAGGCAAACATCAATCAGTCCATTAATCTACCTGTTTTCTTCCCTAACTACCAGAATAAAGGGGAATACAAACTTAGTTTGTTAGATGTTCATAGACAATTGCATTTTTACCTGCACAGAACAACTGCTTTTCGCATGTCAGTGCAGCTCTTTGTTTTATTTGCGAAGCCCTTCTTGGGTAAGCCAATGTCGAAGGTGACTTTGGCCAGATGGATTTCTCAATGCATTTTGCTCACATACAAGATATCTGGTTGGCCAGAGCCCTTAGGGGTTCATGCTCATTCTGCCCATTCTATGGCTACTTCTGCTGCATTCTGGTCAAGAGTGCCCTTGGATGACATTTGTTTTGCGGCTACTTGGGCTTCCTCTCATACCTTTATTTCTCATTATAAATTGGATTTAATATCCAGAGGAAGGGCAGCGTTTGGCTCTGCAGTGCTCCGGAATATCCCTCCCAAGTGTTTGGTAGCTGGGGACTCTGTCCCACAGGTTGCCGATCAAATGAAGTTAACTACTTCAGATAAAGAAGTTATGTACTCACCATAACGTTCCATCTGAGTAGGTAACTTAATTTGTCAGCAACCGACCCCTCCCTCCTTCCCCCTAACCTGGTCCTTTGGTTATCTGAATCCTACAATGATTCCGCCTGTTGGTATTCGCTAGGTTAGTATGTTTTTTAGGTTGTTGTTTTGTTTTGGTGAAATTGTATAATGGGCAAACGCGATCTGAGGGCTGGAAGGAGGTAGCAGGGTATTATGGGTAAGGGGGAGGAGCTCGGAGCTTGAATCTTTAGCTTGGAAAGCTGCCGGCTCGGATCCAGGTCGGATCCGATACCCACAGGTTGCTGAATAATGAAGTTACCTACTCAGATGGAACGTTATGGTGAGTACATAACTTCTTTTTTCTTCTGTATTGTGCATCTGTTTTTTGAAAGTTTTCAACCCCTATTCCCCCCTTAGGACTGTATGGCCCATTTAAATTAGAGGGCCGTAGTGCCCGTTTAAGTTAGAGGGCCTTTCCTCCCTGTGTGTGTGTGTGACTGTTATAAAAAAAAAAAAAAACTTCTTCCTTACACCTTTATTTTTTAGTCTTTAACTATGTCTAAAGATAAAGATAACGATCACAAGGATCATCGCCCTTCGGGCTTCAAAAAATGCGACAGGTGTGTGCAGAAAATGTCTCTTACAGACAGCCACACCAGTTGTGTATATTGTCTGGGCGAATCCCATTTACAGGAACCTTGCATCTTCTTTCACGCTTTTAGTACAAGAGTGTTAAACAAAAGGAAAATAAAGCTTATTGGCAGGGGTCTCATGACCAGTTCCTTCCAGGAACAGCTGGAACTTTTTCAGGCAGCTCCAAAATCTTCAAAGAGAAAATCATCGGCCCCGACTTCGGAGCCGACCAAAAAGTCTAAAGCGTCGGAACCAAGGAGTTCTGGTTCAGACTCTGCTTCATCTTTGGTGCAGTCTATTCCATCGATTCCGTGACAGTCTTCGGTACCAAAGGTTTTGCCTGACATCGAGACTGTATCTCCTATTTTGAGATCTCCTATTATGGAAAGAAGGAGGTCTCCTTCATTCTCCACCAGATCCTCCAGGACCCTATCAGATGAGGACATTGAGAGGGTGGTGGAGAGGTTGCTTTCGGATCCAGCTCTGGCTAGAAAACTGACCCCTCCAGTCCCAAAGGTCTTGGAGCCGTCCCCCGTACTGATCACTGTTCCTCCTCTGACTGCTTCGCTCTCAGAGCCTATTTCATCAGGTTCCTCTGTCTTTGACCCTTCGGCTCCAGGGATTCAGTCTGTTTCCTCAGAGCCAATTAATCTATCCTCAATGGCTCAATCTGGAGCCGAGGGTTCTGGGAGCCGACACTCTCATGTCGACTCCAAGGGGGACAGTCACCCTGGGTTCTCTTCGGAACCAACCCTCCCTCTCGGAGCCTTGGCTTGACTCAGCTCGGCTCCCACTTCTGCTTCAGTGCTTCAGAGCAGTTCCCGCTTGCTAGGAGTCGACCATCTGCCCTCTCGGAGCGGAGGTCTTCTTCGGAGCAGGGGGGAGGCTTTCAAAGCTATAGAGAATGCTTTATCCTCTGCCAAAGCCATTCCTTTGGAACCTGTGTCCCACCAGCAGCAGGCAGCAACCTCTTCTCCCCTTCCACCACCACAGCGTAGGGAACCAGAGGCCCAAGTAGCCCCCATTGGAGGCACCCTCTTTTCTGAGACCTCCCTGATTATCCCACTGGAGAGCTCCCTCAGATGAGGTTATGTAAGAGGAAACATGTCAACTCCCCTGAGTCTGTCACATCAGACACTGATTTAGAGGAATCAGAAGGCTCCCCCAGATCTCCCTCTGAGAGTGTCTCCTTCTCTGACATCCTAGAAATCCTTAGACAGAGGGGTGATTGGAAGACCTCTAACCCTACTGAGGATGAATCAGTGTATCTTGAGGCTTTTGGCTCCTGACCTTCCACCTCTTGGGTGACACCACCTTATGACCAACTTTTGGGGGTCATTTCGCGGAAAGCATGGACCTCTCCAGATTCAGTGGAAGCCGTCCCGAGGAGGCCAAACAAATTTATGACAGCACCTGAGGACAAGTCTTTCCCTAGTAAGGGAGTTCCAGTTGATACTATGGTGGTAGCAGCGGCCACCAAGAAGGAATTATCTGAGACGTCTTCTGATATCCATCCTCCTAACAAGGAGTCCAGGATGATGGATAGGTACGGGAAGCGTAATTTTTCTTCAGCGGCATTTACACTAAGATCGCTGAATTACCTGACTTATTTCACTCGTCTTCAGAGGGATCTCCTGAAAGAGTTAGGAGATACCCTCCAGGGTTCAGTAGCTCTGGGTTCCATGGACAAGGTTTCCGCGCAGCTCTCCACCCTTACTTCCATAGCTAACTCCTCCATGAGGTTGATCTCATATGCGGCAGATGGAGAGAGCAGGGCAGCTGCAGCAGGAATAGCTCTCAGGAGACATTTGTGGATGTGTCTTTGTAATTTTACGGAATCCTTCAAGTCTTCCTTCACTAACGTTCCCTTTGATGGTTCATCTCTTTTTGGACCCCAAGTGAAAGAGACTTTGACTAGGTGCAAGCAGGAAGGAAAAAATTTATCTGCCATTGGAGTCCGTTTCTCTCTCCCATCCAGACCCTATCCCAAGGGTAATACAGGAGGAAAAATGTGGTTCTGCAAATCCCAAAAATGTTTTCCTCAGGCACAAGGTCAACCATCCCCCAGGGGCAGAGGGGGAGGATATAATGGAAGATGCTGCCCTCGTGGCAGAGGAGGTCCACAACATCAGGAAGACAGAGAAACTTTCTCTGATCATCCCTTCCATCAACCCTAAGGGGTTGCCTGACAGTCCACCTCTGGAGGCAGTCGGGGGGAGGTGTATATCACTGTATCCAAGCGCCTGGCTAACTATCACTCAAGATCGTTGGGTACACACAGTAATATCCAGAGGTTACATGCTTCCCTTTATTTCCAAAAACCCTAACAAACCGGTCCCTTCCAGATGTACCACCCATCCAACTAGACCATGTAACATCAGAGGTCATCTCGTTGCTACAAAAAAGAGTAATCCAAGAAGTCCCTGCAGAGCAAGAAGGATCTGGAACTTACTAGCGATTCTTTTTAGTTTCAAAAAAGATAGGGGACTGGAGATCAATTCTAGATCTCAGCAGGCTCAACAAGCATGTAAGAAAATCAAAGTTCCGAATGATCACTCTGCAGTCGATATTTCCCTTTATCGGGAAAGACAACTGGATGTGCTCAATCGATCTCTAGGATGCATACTACCACATCAAAATGGACAGGCACTCCAGGAGACACTTACGCTTTCGGCTGGGAGACAGCCATTTTCAGTTCAGAACATTGCCCTTTGGCCTCACTACAGCCCCCAGAGTGTTTACCAAATGCATGGCAGTGATAACGGTTCACCTGAGACGTCAAGGATTCCAGGTGTTTCCGTACCTAGACGACTGGCTCCTCACTGCTACCACCAAGCATCAACTCATAAGAACCAGGGATGAGACTCTATCCTTGTGCGCCAGCCTAGGCATCACTGTCAACTTGCAAAAGTCAGTCTTCTCTCCCTCACAGCATATTGTATATCTAGGCTCAGAAATAGACACAACCACCATGTCAGTAAAGCTAACACAGGAAAGAGTGGAATCTCTACGCAGTCATATCAGATCCTTATTAAACAAAGAGTCCAGGCCAGAGTACTCCTTCAAGTCCTAGGGATTATGGCTTCCGCCATCTTATTAGTTCCTTTTGCTCGCCTACATATGAGGATTCTCCAATGGATGCTGTTTGCACAATGGTCGATGCAAGACCTTCCATTGTCTCACCAGATATTAATAACAAATGCATGCAAAAGGGATCTGACATGGTGGTTACACACAAAACAACTTGTCATAGGTCATCCACTTGTTCCTCCCCAAGAGAAAGTAGTTTTGACCACGGACGCTTCCCAGATAGGGTGGGGGGGGGCATTATCTGGGAAAGACAGTCCAAGGTACTTGGCAAAACCACGAGAACCACTTGCACATCAATGTTCTGGAGATGAGAGTAGTGCTATATGCATTGCAAGCACTTCACAGCTCCCTTCCCACTGGAACGATTGCGATTCAGTCAGACAACATGTCTGTCATGTGGTACATAAACAAACAAGGGGGAACCAAGTCTTACCCGCTTTGCAGAGAGGCCTTAAGAATTTGGAAATGGGTGATGGATACTCAATGCATCCTGATAGCAATGCATATCCCGGGGAAATCCAACGTAATAGCGGACAAACTCAGCCGAGCAATTCTAATGCCTCACGAGTGGTCCCTGAATCCAATGGTTGCGAAAGAGATCTTTCACAAATGGGGCCAGCCTTGCTGTGATCTATTTGCCACTTACCTGAATACCAAATGCAGCAGCTACTTTGCTCTTGTTCCCCATCTGGGGATGTCACCCAGGGATGCTCTAGTTCACGATTGGCCCCCGGGACTTCTCTGTGGCTTTCCTCCCTTTCCACTCATACCCAAAGTAATACAGAAAGCAAGACAGTTGAGGAGTTCCTTGATCCTCATTGCTCCTTACTGGCCATGACAAGTTTGGTTTCCTTTCCTGTGGCCCTACCTTTTGGAGGAACCATGAATTCTGGATCCATCTCCAGATCTCCTGATTCATCAATCGGGACAGTTCCACCCCTCCATCCACACCCTCAAATTGACAGCATGGCTGCTCCAATTCCATGTATAGCCAGGTGCATTCCCTTATCCCCAATGGTCAAACACATCCTAATTTCATCCCATAAACCTTCCACTCAGAAGCTATATTCTAGCAAATGGAAAAGCTTTTCCCTTTGAGCTATGAACCAGGGTTTAGATCCATATACAGCTCCTTTAGAATCCATTTTATCCTTCCTAACAACAATTTTTCATGAAGGAGCGGCAGCCACTACAGTTAGAGTTCATTTAGCTGCCATTTCCAATTTCCATTTTGGTTTCATGGGAAATCCAATCATGCAACACTCCCTCTGTAAAACCTTAAAAGGAGTTTTTTTTCCTTAGGCCCCCAATAAAACAACCTTTAGAACCCTGGGTCTTAAATTTAGTCCTCTCATCTTTGATGGGGTTCCGGCGTGTAGATCGCGAGACGATTGCCCACGAGCTACAACGCCAAAACAAGAAGGCTGCGGCACCGCTAGACCATAGAGCGGTGTGGCCGAAATACAGATCTGCCATTGGAACCAACATCGGTAGGAAAACACATAAATAGCGATAACCCCTAAAGCAGGTACGCTGCAAACCCAAACAGTAAACAAGCGCGAAAGTCAAATCACACGTCAACTGAAATAATCCAAAGTAAAGCATAGAAGCACAAACGCCCCACATATACACAGTACACAGGTAAATAAATAAAGGTATAATAAGAAACAACTTACCAGTAGATCAGCTGAAGTCCAGACAAACCCGAACAGCAAACAGTGCCAGAAAGTCGGGAATATAATCCATACTAGATGCAGCAGAGTCTTTGTACATGCGCATTAGCATATAGTATGTCCCTGTCAATACAGTCCACATTTACAGAATAGATATAGTAACCCTGAAGTATGCAAACGTAATGCAAATGAAATAGCACACATATTAAGTGGAGTGCAACAGAAACAGGAGTTTCAAACTTCATACCCCTTAGAAAGCACATGCTGCTGTAGGACCTGTTAGAGTAACAGCTTCCAAACAAGTAACAGCACTGTACACATAATATGCCAGTGGTAATTAGTATTGGGAATAATCCATTCCATGTCCCAGACATAGTGGTGTAAAGCCATTATAGCAACACACAGCATCTGTTCTGGTACAGCCCCCCTAGTGCAATGGCAGGTGTGAACATTGAACCTAGGGAAACATTGTAGCAGGGGAACACTGTCAGACAGGAGTGTCAACCCCACACCTAGTCCACAGCAGCATGAGTGTATTGCAGGGTCTGGAAGACCCATCCAGTGTCTACTGGGGCTGGGGTACAGAAGTAAGCAGGCCCATGCAGGCAGGCAAGGGTGCAACACTGAGCTACTTCCCTATGTAACCTCTGTCACTGAAACTGAGACTGGGCCCCACACCCTCATTGGCTAGCAGGAACAACTGGGAGTTAAAGGGAACATGTACACTACACCTAGAAACTGTGTTTAAAGCAGGCCGTGTAGATGCTTACCACAGTACAAACATTTGTTAGCCCCATGGGTGTGTAAACTGCATATAGTGTCTCCATAGCACAACGGGTTGTCAGACCAAGGTGGAGTACTGACAGCTGCACAGTCAACTGTTGTAGGCAGCACTACAACGCAGAGTCCAACACAGGGCGGTGTATAGCAAGTATTGTAACATCTGATAGTGATTTGTAGCAGTGACGTCTCTACATCCAGTTCCCAGCTACACTTGCCGTGATGGATACTGAGAGGCCATCAACAAGTGGTGTTACAATGATGGAATCTATGTACCTGTATAGCCCTGGTCAGCTTGGCAACAGATACAGCACAGTGTCCAGCCAACGAGGCAAACCGATGCTGGTAGTGGAGGGATACCTCTACCATTTGGAGCGTGAAGTGCCACCTAAACAGTACTGGGCATGTATTGAGCGGAGAGTACAGGCCTGCAGAGGTCGTGCCATCACTGTTCGCCAGGAAGAGGGGGAGGAACTGCTGAAATCACTGCCACACCAGCACGGGCCAGATGCAACAATAGCCCAGGTTGCTACACTGCGAGCAGAACTGCGGCAGAGGGCAGTAACCGGCAATGAGTTGCCAAGCTTGGTGATGCAGAGTGTCCTACGCACAGCAGATGAAAATGTACTTCAGGAGATGCCTTGCCGTGCCACATTGTGTCGTAGCATAACCAGGGTACATCAGAGGACATGGGCATCCATGACCACACCTCCAGTAACACTCGCAGATATTGATGTCAGCCACTATCCACTCCGTAGTGGCAGCTTTATCCTCCGTAGAAGATCTGATATGGATGGGACTGATTCCTTGGTTCTACTTTCAACATCACAGAATCTAAGTGATCTGTGTTGATCTGACATCATTCTTGGAGATGGCACCTTCCCTACACGGGCTGATATATGTCGTCAGCTGTATACATTACATGGCTGTATTGGGACCCCCACCTCAACAAGGATTGTCCCCTTGTGTACTGTCTCATGACAGGGAAGTCAGAGTCTGCATACAACAGTATGTGGGAGATACTGAAGAGTATGGCTGCAGAATAGGAGTGTTCCCTGGCTCCACAGTATATAATGACTGATTTCGAGAAGGCAGCGATCCAAGCCAGCCATAAGGCATTCTCTAAGAGTATTCTGAAAGGGTGCCTTTTCCACTTTGCACAGATCATTTGGCGCCAGATCCAGCATAACCACCTTGTGGCCCTCTATGTTACGGACACTGCTTTTTCTATTGCCGTACGCAAGCTGATTGCGTTGGCATTCCTTCCAGTGGAAGATGTTGTCCCTGCATTTTTGGACATTGTGGCTACGTTACCTGAATGTGCACAGCCTATTGGCGTATTCCTGGATCATCATTATGTGTGAGGCCGACCACACAAGTATGCATCCCGCTGCTCTTCACAGCAATGACTACCATCAGCCTATCCTTTGAGATTCTGGAATGTTTGTGATGTCTCCGGCATGGATTTCCCACGGACTAATAACTAGGTAGAGGCATGGCATCATCGGCTGAAAGTGTTACTGGGGTGACCTACTGTGCAGCTATCTGACCTTTTGACTGTCCTGCAACAGGAACAGAACTTAACAGATACCCGTCGAGAATCTCTGTTGCGGGGGATGCCTGTGACACCACGTAGGAAGGCTATTGTTGTAAGGGTGCGTCGTCTAAAACACATCTTGCAACATAAGTGTGACTATAGTGATGTGCAGAATTTTCTCCGTGCTGTGGCACATTTCTATAAGTTATGATTATATCTGGGTTTAGTATGCACCAAGCACTTCAAACATCACTTTACATTTTGTGTTAATAAAGGCTTTGCCCACAGCACACAGGTTTTACTCTACCACTTTGATGCCCACTTGGCATCCTATGCTAGGCACATGTTACAGTGATAGTTGCACATGGTGGTTTCTAGGGGGGTGTAGTGTGTATATCACATAGGGGGTTTGTGTCTCACACCTATGGTTAGGGTGCAGGGGGTTCCTTTATTTCCACAGGGAATTGTCTGCAGGCATTTGTCATTGCAGCTAAACTGCCATACTGCCATGTGTCCACATCCAGCTGTCTCACAGTGGGTTATCGCACCGCCTAGGTGCCTGAACCCTCTTTGATGTCTGCACCCTTTGAACCATCCTTGTCGTCAGACTTAAAATTGTTATCATGGAAAACCCTGTTCTTGGTAGCTATACCATCGGCTAGGAGAGTCTCAAAACTTCAAGCCCTAACTATTCGATCTCCTTACATTATCTTTCACAAGGATAGAGTCTCTCTTAGGACAAACCCTTCCTTTCTCCCTAAGGTATGCTCAGAACACAACCTGAATACTACCATTGAGCTACCTGTGTTTTTTCCAAACCACTCTAATAAATCAGAGTATAGACTTCACCAACTAGATGTCCACAGGATACTCAGATTTTATATACACAGGACCAAAGAATTCAGGAAATTTGATCAACTTTTTGGTTCCTTTTCTGACAAAAGGAAAGGCTTACCTGTTTCAAAAATGACTCTTTCAAAATGGCTTTCGGATTGCATATCCTTTGCTTATCAGCAAGCTGGTAGACAATTACCATTAAAAGCTAAAGGTCACTCTACTAGGGCTGTAGCTACTTCATGCACCTTTAGATCTAGGCTCCCAATTGATACTATTTGTGCAGCAGCTACTTGGGCAAGACCACATATGTTTGTCACTCATTACAAATTGGATTTGGCCTCCTGGGACAGGTCATCCTTTGGGTCCACTGTGCTGAAGTGTCTCTTCGCTTGAGCCACCTGGGATAAAGGCGCTAGGGATGTTGTCCCATCCAGCAAGAATTATGGTGAGATAGGACTACATAACATAAAGAAGTTATGTACTTACCATAATGTTCCATGTTTGTAGTCCATCTCGCCTATATTCTTGCGTCCCTCCCTCCAACCCCCTTCCCGTTTCTGGGGAATCTAGTGGACCTCTTTTTTGGGGCTGCCTGACTTTGCTCTTTATTGTCCACCTGGAATGGATTATGTTTCTAATCCCTTCCTGTATTTTTACAGATTCTTTCTTCTTATTATTACCTGATAGTTATTACTTTCTTGCAAACTAGATCTGGGGAATTGCTGTGAGGCACCATGGGATAGGGGCTAGCCTCCAGCCAGTAAAAAGCTCTCGAGCTTTAGTATAGGCCGAGTCAGAGCCGAATATCGGCTCCGAACCCATCCAGCAAGAATATAGGCAAGATGGACTACAAACATGGAACGTTATGGTAATTACATAACTTCTTTTTTTTCAACTCTTCTGACCAATCTTGGGTTCTAGATAAACATTCAGAAATCATCCTTGATCTTTTCACACCATATGTTTTTAAGGATGTCTTATAGACACTCCACACCAAAAGTTTTTGACACAGAGAAAGGTGGAATTTTATCTGTTAATTATCCTGAGCTTCTCAAATGAGTTTCAGACTTCAGAGAGAGAGAGAGAGAACATTTCTCAGGATTCTGAGGTTCACAACATCCATGTTTCTCATGATTTCTGTCAATAGGTTGTACAGTGCAAATCCCCCCCCCCCCATCACCACTTACAGGGCCTATTACCATTCCAGGGGATTGTGTAAGTCCAATTATTACTGATAAGTTGGTTAACAAGGCTCTATCTAAAGCTAAAAACACTGCCTCCATGGGACGAGATGGTGTCCCAGGCTGTGTCATACGCAGGCTCCAAAAGGAATTAACCCCGCATCTTAATACCCTGTTCAGTCTCAGTCTCTCCACAGGATATGTGCCCATAGAATGGCGCATGGCAACGGTGGTCCTGCTACACAAGGGTGGGGCCACAACTGACCCTGGGAACTACCGACCAATAAGCCTGACCAGTCTGATCTGTAAGGCTATGGAGCAAATCATTATGGAACTCATAAATGGAGAGATTGGGAACCTCCAGTCGCTGGACCCCACACAGTTCGGCTTCGTCAAGGGCAGATCATGCCTCCTGAACCTGGTGGATTTCTTTGAGACAGTTACTCAGGCTATAGATAAGGGAAAGGAGGTACACACGGCTTACCTTGACCTTGCTAAAGCATTTGACACCATTCCCCATTTAGGCATTATTGATAAGCTCACCAGCCTGGGCATAAACCCTTACATCACAAGATGGATCGCAAACTGGCTCTCAGACAGATCCCATAAAGTAAGATTAGCAGGATCTATGTCTGAATCCAGACCAGTAACGAGTGGTGTGCCTCAGGTCTCTGTCCTGTGGCCCCTCCTGTTTGGCATATACTTCTCAGAAGTACAGGCAAGCACGGAAGGGCTGTGGCTGACTAAGTTTGTGGACGACTGCAAACTGGGTGCTATAATAGAGTCTCTGGCCAACATGGAGATCCTCCAGAAGGGCCTAAATGAGACTGATGCATGGTGTCAAAGCCATGGTCGCAAGCTAAATGCAAAAAAATGCGTAGTAATGATGTAAGTGATCATTCTTTGACCTACATCATAAGAGAAAAGAAGGATTTTCCAAACCTCCCCACCTTTAGGACAACACGCTCTACCAAACACTTTAACTCAGAATTATTTCAAACTGAGCTTAAAGCATGTAACTGGAACCCTTTAAAAACCCTTCCACTTGAAGAGGCTGTAAAGTATTTTAACTCTACATTCTTATCTATCCTAGATAAGCATGCTCCTAAACGTTCCATCAGAATGAAGTCTAACCCAGCCCCATGGCTTTCTAATGAAACTAGAAATCAAATTATGTTTAGGAACAAAGTCTGGGCTAAATAGAGATCTAACAGAAATATCTCTGATCATCTACATTTTAGGCAGCTCAGAAATAGTACAAAAAAGGCAATACTTACAGATAAAAAAAAATACTACTGTAAACTCCAACAAACTCATCAAAATAATCCTCAAAAGTTCTGGTCTTGCATTAATAAGCTCCTTTCCCCAGGTAACTCCCGAACACCCACCCCACTTGATGCAGATCCAAATACTCCCCATCAAACTGCCAATACCTTTAACTCTTTCTTCACTGAGACTATACAATCTCTAGCTAGTCAACTTATCTCAGAAAACTCCAGCCTTCCCATCAACTTACCACACTCTTTATCTATATTCAAACTACAACCCATCTCTACTTCCCTCATCTATAAATGTATTCAAAAACTCAAGCCATGTACTCCATCTGCTGACCAACTTCCTTCCCAATATCTCCAAAAAGCAGCCAAAGTAATTGCCTACCCTATATCTAGCCTTATAAATAGGACAATCCAAGAAGGAACCATCACAGATATTTGGAAAATCTCCCATATTATCCCCTTACATAAAGGTGGGAACTCTAATGATTACTCTATCGGCCAATTGCTCTCTTATCACCCTTAGCAAAAATTATGGAAAAATGCATTCACAAACAACTTTTACATCATCTCTCTCAACATAACTTAATAGCAAATTGTCAACATGGCTTTAGGCCATCACATAATACCACTACTGCCCTTCTATCCTTTACAGATGCCATCAATAGAAACCATAACAAAAACATCCTCTCATCTACACTCTTTATTGACCTCTCTAAAGCTTTCGACATGGTAAACCATACCCTCTTAATCAATATTCTTGAATCTCTTTCCTTTGACTCTCTGGCCATTAAATGGTTTAGATCATACCTGAGCAACAGGCAACAGGCAGTCCTCTGGGAAAATCAAATTTCATCCTTTTTACCTGTCACCACCGGGGTCCCTCAGGGCTCCATTCTTGGTCCACTTCTTTTCTCATTATTTATTAATGATCTCCATGTAGCAATTCCTCAAGCCACCTGTATTCAATATGCAGATGATTCCACACTAACATGCTCAGCAACCTCTCCATCTGAACTATATTCTCTTACTCAAAATGTTTTCAACACTGTGGAAACATGGTTTACCAAACGTTGCCTCCTTCTTAATGCCAAAAAACAAAACTCCTTCTCTTTACACCCACTGCTAGGTCCTCCCCCTTAGATTTCTCAATCTCTTCAAATAATGGCACTGTTATTTTCCCAGACTCTACCACTAAACTTTTAGGAATAACCATTGACAATAACCTCTCATTTGATTACCATATAAATAACACCATTAAAATAGTGAACAGAAAAATAAGCTCCTTATATAGAATAAAACCTTTTTTAACCCCAGCAGCCAGAGCCAAGATCGCTCACTCCCATCTAATCTCAACCCTTCTGTATGCTTCACCTATTTTTACCAACCTTAAGAAAACTAACCTTAACAAATTAGCAACTTCCTATAATAACATTGCCAGATTCGCTACTGGCAATCCCTTCAGAACCCACCACTGTTCTAATCTTAGGCAACTAGATTGGCCGGAATTCCAAAACCATCTGATAATCCCCCAGCTCACAATTGCCCACAAGATATTTTACCAACCCAATAACACCCCTATACTCTCAAAGTTCTTAATCCCATATAATAATCTAAACTCTCTACATTCTTCTAGCAAACTCCTTGCTAGCATAACAAAGTCTAATAATACGGCTGGTGACTCTCTGTTTACCAACACAGCAGGAAAAAACTGGAACCTGTTACCCAATTAACTAACTGTAATTACATCCTTGCCACTCTTTAAACAAAAACTTAAAAAAACACCTCCAAATGCACTGGTTATGCCCTTGTAGTAACCCTGACTAACCACCCTCTTCACCTCTGTTTCTTCCTCTTGTAACCAAACTTCCAAACATTTAAATGCTTAGTCTTGTAAATAAGACTGACACTATTTAATCTCTAATCAACTTATTGTTTAAATCCTTCTACCTGATGTGAACAATTGTATATAATTCTTACTGTATTACATTTGTTTTAGCTTTCTTAAGTAATATTATGTTTACTGTAGCTTTCCTCAAGTGTTTTTATCTCTAGAATGTAACAATTACCTGTTTTATTTTGTTTACTAATCCTTTATTTACCATGTAACAATATTTCTATACTTTTGTATATCTGTGTGGAGCTTTCCTCCCCGGGCCTCTACTGAAAATGGAAATATATCCAGCTAGACTAGCCCGGTCAACAAATGTAAAATAAATAAAAAATAAAGTAATCCCCTTTGGAAAAAACAGAGTACCCGCAAACTACAACATAGGAGGTAATCCTCTGAAATCTGAAGAAGAAATAAGGGATCTAGGGACCCAATTAGATAGTCAGCTTTCCTTTGATAACCATGTTGCCATAGTGGTTAGAAAATCCTTCTATGTGACCCATCTGATCACGAAAGTGTTCGCATCAAGATCTAAGGATGTAATGGTGCCCCTCTACTCTTCCCTCATCAGACCCATTATTGAGTACAATGCACCAATTGGAATGTACCTGGCTAGACATCTCCAGCAGCTGGAGAGACCACAGAGGTAACTAACCAAGAGGATTACTGGCCTCAAACAGTTGCCCTATGCAGCACGACTGAAAAAGCTAAGACTGTTCTCTGTTGCATACCACTTTCCCAGAGGCGATCTCTGCCTAACGTACAGAGCCATGTCCAACCCAGAATTGTTGAACATGCTCCATATTAGCAAAAACCAAATCTACTCGAGCTACATGCTCTAGGGATATAAACCTCAACACAACAATGAATAGAACATGCTGGAGGGATAGATTCCCTTCGCAGAGACTTCCCTTACTATGGAACAGGGTCCCAATCTACATAAGACAGAGCCCCTCACTATCACTCTTCAAGAGGAACCTTGATGAGTGGATGGGTAACAGAAAGTTCACACCGGGGATCACACCAACAGCACTACTAGATAGGGGCCAAGGGTACTAGCTACTAGTACAAGGGTCTAGGGAACTACTAAAGGGGTGGTGAATACTGCACAACGTGGCTGGGCTAATATATGCCTTCGGGCAGATAGGCCAGTACCAACCTATGAACCTATGAGAAAGATGCTATGGTATCTAAAAACACATGGGCCCAGCACTTCCATCCTTCAATTACCTATCTTAGGCATTGTATTAATGGAACTGCATTAGTGGAGACTAGAAATACAAGCAATTACATATACTCTCCTTTTCTCCTCAAACTCAACATTAATCTGTATCTACACATGCTTTAGAGTTTCTTTTGGAGGAGTTCCTATGAGGATAAAGCTGTAAGGCCTGTGGGATTCATCAGGCAGACCAAAGCTTGTTATTTTGAAACAGATGTGGGCTGTGATCCATGCCTTTTTATATCTTTATTATCTATGGTCCCCTGGACCTCTCCTCATGATAACAGACATCATCACAGTAATTTGGTACATCAACAAGCTGGGGGGCACATGGTTGTACCCTTTATAAAAGCTGGCTGTGATCACTTGGGAGTTAGCTCTTCAGCATGCTTTACACCTCTTGGCATATTACATTCCATCAGAGCAAAACATAGTGGCAGACAAACTGAGCAGGACCAGGACAGACCCTCAGGAATGCTGTTTGAACGAGGGAGTCTTCCAGGTATTAATCAAGTTCTTGGGAACACTTCAAATAGATCTGTTAGCCAGTTTTCAAATCAGACAGCTATATACATGCTTTTTTCATTCCCTTGAAGGACAATGTTTCTTTATGTATTTCCACTCCTTCCACAAATATACAGGTCAATTCTGCGGATCCAGAAGGACTCTCCAGAAATATTTATGTTGACCCCCTTTTGGAACAGCAGTATTGGTTCTACCTTTTTATGGAATTGGCCAAGAGCATTTAACACAAATGTCCTCACTATGTTGATCTACTCACCCAAGGCAACGGGGTGGTTGATACACCCCAATCCAAAACATCTTAAATTATATGCCTGGACTCTGATACTTTTTAGGCACCTCTTTAAGGACATGCAGCAGGTACTAAAGGAGGCAAGAAATCCTGCTACTAGAAAATCTTATCTTGACATATGGAAACATATTCTAGTTGGTGGCTATCTGGGGTTGTACCACTGATGCTCAAATATTTGTGAAAGTTATTAGCTTCTGACCGTCATACTACTTTGCCAAAGTATCTCTTGCTGCCACTTCAACATGTCTGCTCAAGGATCCTTCTCTCTCTCTCTCTCTTTTCAATGATCTCTTAGTAAAACAGTTTTAGATAGGAGTTGGGAGGGTGGCCTAATGGTTAAGGTGTTTACCTTACAAACACAAGGTGCTGGGTTTGAGTCTCACAAGGGATAATTGGCTAGGCTTAAAATGGCTCGCAAGGGTAGTTAGCCTAGTACTAATCTATGAATCTATGAATTTCATCTGAGATCACCCTGCAAAAGAGTTGCTCCTTCATGAGATCTTAACTGTCTGGTGGAAAAGTGAGCCATACCTCCATCTGAACCTGCACATCATGCAGATTTTAAGTTCATTACTTGGAAGACTATTCTTTATGTTCTAACATCTGCAAGATGAGTGTCCGAGTTGCTAGCTGTCGTGGTGGGTTAACCCTATGTGGTCTCTGGGAGAGGGTATCAGTAAGAACAAATCTCTCATTCATGCCCAAGGTTATTTCAAA
The DNA here is from genome assembly GCF_019279795.1 of Protopterus annectens. Lineage (NCBI taxonomy): Eukaryota > Metazoa > Chordata > Ceratodontiformes > Protopteridae > Protopterus > Protopterus annectens. The sequence continues at coordinate 363,715,181 of NC_056738.1, forward strand.
GTTTCTTTGAATCATTAATTTCCCAGTGTTCTATTCTAACTCAGAACCATGGAGAAAAAAAAAACTCATACTCTGGATATACATAAGCAGATAAGATACTATCTTGACAGAACCAAATGTTTTAGAAAAGCCAATTGGCTATTAATTTCTTACAGACTTTTTCCAGTATGTTGTCCATGGCTACTGCTTTTTGTTATACCCACCATGGTAAACCAGTTCCAGGCAGTAGTATTAAGGCACTCTCTTCAAGGGCCTTGCCTTCTTTCATGGTATATTGGAAAGGAGTGGACTCTAGCTTTCTAGAGATAGCTACATGGTCCTCTGTATATACCTGTACAAGGAATTACACAATGAATTGTTTTCTGTAGATCTAGAACTGGGTTTGCTAACACCATTCTCAAGTGGCTTCTTGATCCATATCCTTTCTCCTCTCAGGTTGTGATAGGTTTTGGTAATCAACTTATATAGCCTAAAGGTTCCTGCAGCAGTGGGAATGTTGACCAAAATACAATTGTGTAAGTTCTACTTACCCATAACAGTAGATATTCAAATTCCTCACTACTGCAGTAGTTACACCCATCCACCATCCCCTTAGTGGTATAATGGGCTATTTTTTGTTTGTTTGTTTAGTTCAGGATGTAAAAAGGTTTACTGTGACTGCTGATTTGCACTTCTCAGGGCTGATCAATCAGCGGTCAGAGTGGAAGCATGGTAGTGAGCCAGAGCTTTTGGAAGCTGGATGGATGTGCTTGGGGAAGACACAACCTATATAGCCTAAAAGCTACTGCAGCAGTGAGGAATTCAAACATCTAATGTTATGGGTAAGTGCAACTTAACTGTACTTTCAAGCAACATTAAAACTTATCTGCACTTATTAAAGCAAAAAGCAAATGAAGTTTCAGTATTTACGTCAAAAATTGTAGGGAACATAGTACCCCCCAACATAAAATTAATAAAGAGCTAAATAATTATGCAGCTGTTAAATCACTGAGGACATCAGTGCAAATTCCTTCTACAACCACACTTACTGTGAGTGTTCATTGCTGAATGACCTAATTTGAGAAGTGTTTCCACTGCCAAGATGAAATTACATACAAAACTATAAACAGCTGTACTTTAAGACTGAAAATGAGAGCTAAATAATGAAATTCAACCTTGCTGTGCTTCCACTGGCTAACACACATATATTTATCATATTGATCACTGTTTCAGTAGTCTAAGCTATAATGGTTATATCTTGCATAGGATATAACAGCTGGTCAGCTCAAACCTTGTACCTTTTGCATGGGAGGCGAATACCTTAACCACTTCGCTATCTGGTCTCTCTCCCTCTCAGGGCAAAAAAAATATATACCTTCAATCTGTAAAGCTCTTTCCAGTGGTGAGAATCCATGTGCCCAAAGCATAAGTCAGCTTGAGCTTAAAAGAGAGGTTTGGGCACCAAGCCCCTTCAGATTTTTCATGCCACAGAAGAGAAAGCTTTCCTGTGGGCTTTTGAGGATTGACATTTGGACTGTGCTGTTACATTGCTGGCAAGATAAGTTCCCTTTGGGGATAAACCTTCCACATTTTATAAGCTATGAATATATTTCTTTATTGACTACCACTCACCTTTACTGTTCTTTTAAATGGGAGTGCACTTTTGTTTCTAACAGTTTAAAAGTTAATTTAAACATTCTAAAACTTTTTTTTTTCCTGTGGAAAAACTGTTTAAATTGCTTTTGGGGGGTGGTAATATGTATTAGAGTGCTTTTAACTGTGTATATATTAAAAAAGTTACTTTTTACTACCTTTTAAATTTTTTTGGCTTGTGTTGCATAGTTTGCCCTGGGAAAAAAAGCACTATTTTTGTTTGACTGTGGAACAAATGTTTAGTGCCTATGGTCAGTCCTTCTTTTAGCCACAAAAAGAAACAGAAAAGGTTAACTAATCAGCCTTTGCCATCACAGCAGGCTATCAGTTTGCCTCAGCTACAGGTTGGTAACTCTGCTGTGAGAAAAGGTGGTTCCTCAAACTACTAATCTTTTTCCATGGAGCCTTCAGGTGTTGTCCATACAGTCACTATGGATCAGGGGTTAGCCGCATCCTCTTTGACTGTTGAGGTTCCCTCAGTGGACAAAGGAGAGCCACTTTTATAGCTCTTGGATGAAGGGGCAGGGAGGGTACCGTTGCTTAGCCAGAATGCTGTGCCCATCCCTGGGGAAGCTGTTGCTGCCAGTAATAATCCCAGTTGCCCCAACTTTCCTGTCAAAAAGAAACAGAAAATTAAACCTATATCTTCTCCTGCATCAATTTCACTGGATGAGAGTAGTTTATTATGTCTATCTCAGGGTCTTGTACAGGCTATTGACCCTTCTAATCAAGTGGCTCCCCAGCCCTACCCCCAATTCCCACCCACCCCCACTACTCATACACTTGTTTTAAGCTAACCACACACACTACCTTTAATTATCCAATTGGGAACCCCGCTGTATACCAACCAATACCACACTCTTTTAAAATCTCCTATCTCATTTCCCCACTAAAGTACTTCTCTTCCCAGCTCCTATCCACCAATAAACCCACTTTCTTAACTCACTAAATTGCTCCTTTTTCATTATGACACTATATGATTCCTCCAGTGTACCTCTATAAATGAAGCAACCCTCTTGTTATAGCATTGGGATCTCAAACATCTTTGAGACACCAGCTTATGAAATCTTCCTTGAGTAATGTGTGAACAATCTTTCATATGAATGCCAGTGACTAAGAATATGATAGAAATTAATAAAAATAATAAAAAGCTGCAAGTAAATACAGTGACTGGCTAAAAGGGCATCAGCCAAGATGCCAAGATAAGATAGTGCTTATGAATAATTCCTCTCTTTATCAAGGCATAATTATCAATATTAATAAATATTTATGTCAAAAATAATTCCTCTAATAGTTAGATATAAACCAGCTATAAGACTTTGCAGTGATTCACAAAACTGTAAGCTCAGCCTGCTATTAGGATAGAAATAGCCTGGAAAGGTCACAGCAGACTAGAACAAGGATCACACACTAACACACTCTGATGTATTGTAACAGCAGGGAATGGCTCTTCTATTAGATCTTGCCTCTTGAACCTGGTCAACTTCTTTGAAACAGTTACCAAAGCCATATATGAAGGGAAGGTAGTCCACACAGCCTACCTGGACCTCGCAAAAGCCTTCGACACAATAACCCACCCGGGCATCATAAATAAGCTCACCAGTTTAAATATCAACCCCTATGTCACAAGATGGGTTGCAAACTGGCTCAGGGATAGAATATTAATTCAGTCATTTTCCATTTCTATCAAAACATTCTTAAACCACATGTGTAAAGAATAAAAAGAACGTAAAATATATGCTCTGTAAAATGTTACAAACATCAAAGAATAAGAAAATGTATATTCTTCTATTTCATACATTATTTATAGAATGAAGGACAGGAGCAGATGATGTGCCTTGTATATACATGTTGCAGAATTTATATGAAGTTTTTATTAAGCTTTTGTAAGTTGCAAACTTTTACTAAGACTGATTCATTCAACAGTATTAATAATATAAATATTAACTGCAGCTGTAGCAACCATAAATAGTATTTCTTATTAGAAAGGAACCATAAATAGTATTTCTTATTAGAAAGGTTAAAGGTTAAATCCGCGGTGGTGGTGCTGTGGTAGCGTTGTCGCCTCACAGTAAGACGCTGACCAGTTCGACTCAGCTAGAGCGTTTTCGGCGTGGAGACATGCGTGAATGGGTGTACCTTCATTGAAGGTTGTGCATTAGGGCTGGCAACTTAGCATGTAAAAATCAGCTGCCAATCATTAGCGGACCGGACTTCCACTGTGGCGACCCCTAACCAGGAAAAGCCGAAAGACACAACATTAGAAAGTTTAAATAATTAAAAAGAACATATGATAAAGCTAAGCAAAAAATGCTTGCATCTGTACTCTTTAGGGAAAAAAATTTTGAAAATAACTGCATGACCAGATTAGGACACAGTGCATGTTTATGGAGGCAGGATTACATCTTTTAAGAATATATAAATCCTGTGCTCATTTGTAATCTTTGTCAGATAGATGAGAAATAAACTTTACTGACACTAAGGTGCCTCGCTTGCTTATCGTTTCATATTGTTCTAACTGCCTGCATTTTTCCTCATAGATGAAGTGTTTGTACATACTTGTACACCTCTATTTAGCTTCCTTTTTTGTTTAGCTCATCCTACTTGCTGGTAAAGCTCCTAACCACTATTCAAAAGCTGGCCCTCTAGCCCATAAACTAAAATATATCTCTCAACATCCCAAGTTCCACAATGTTATTCTATAATGGGTCTATATTATGTCAGTGAAACGCCATTACAGCGAATGCCGTTTTGCTGACACATATAGACCGAAATCTTAAAAGATCAAAACCCCAGTTTACCGATTTTTTTTTTCTATGGAAAAAATCGGTGAACCAACAAAACACAACATATCACCTAAAACATTACAAAGTGAGGAGCTTTGCCCCCACACCTCCCAATGTGGGGGGCTGTGCCCCCCAATTTAATATACCAACTCAAAGATCGCACTACATTTGGGTAAAGGGCAATGTCACGGCTCAGGCCAAGCAATTTTTTTCCCTGGGAAAGAAATCGCTGACCTGAGATTTTGCTCTTTTCCAATTTCGGTCTATATGTGTCAGCGAATCAGCATTCGCTGTAATGCCATTTCGCTGACATGATATAGACCCTCTTTAACATATGTCTAGTAAGTCTGCTCTTCCTTGTCACTTATTTAACAACCTTCCACAGTCGCTTGGCCACAACCTACTCCTCACCTACCACTTTACTTCCCATATCACCCCACAGTACATCCATTAACACTGATATAGCACCAAATCTCTTTAATACCACCAAAACAGAATTTTTCCCATATAGTTATGCACATCAACTTACTACCCCCCAACTAGTCTGAAAATATACTAAACTAACACTCAAATACTCAAACCCATTCCTTTATTCAATGTCACACCTTAAACTTAGTGGAGATATCCACCCAAATCCTGACCCCGAAACCATTCAACAGGACCCTAATACTCCATCCCACTCACATACTCTAACCCATAAAAGATCTGTCATATTTCTTCTCAACATGAGTCTTAGTAGCCTATCAAATAAAATATATGAATTTCATGCCTCAGTGTCACTCGACTCCCCTGTTATAGCAGTTCTAACTGAAACTTGGTTGAAACTTGGAATAAGCAACAATTAAATTTTAACTTCAGACTACAGCATCCACAGACTAGATAGAATAAACAAGGTGGAGGAATATCTATTATTTATAAAAATATACTCAAACTAGAACACTTACAACCAAACCAGCCAGACCTCAGTAATGCTGAGATACTATTTATCCTACTTGAAATAAATCCCAATAAACACCTAACTATTATAGCAACATAGATCCCTCCTGGTAACAACCCCACTATAACTGAGGATTTTCTTCACTGGTCATACTTAGCACTTCCACAGAAAAACATAATAATGGGAGACTTTAAAACCCTCTGGTCCACCTGCACCTCAGACAACCCCTCTAACTTCATCAGCCTGCACGGATTCTCCCAACTAATGCAGTGTCCACAAGAATCAATAAAAACAGCAATAGACAGTCACTTCTAGATTGGATCCTAACCAACAAAACTTCACATGCCTATCAATTAGGCTGCCTCCCTGATAGCATCAGTGATCACCTCCCTACCTATCTGTTCAGACATCTGCACCCCCCCCCACAAAAATATTATATATAGACAAATTTGCAACAAAAAAAATTTTCACGTCAAACATTTACATCCATCCCCCAGCATTGTCACTGGATCTCACTAAGATCACTCCCCTTAGAGTCTGCCATAGATTACTTCAATAACACATTCCTAGACACATTGAATAGACTATCTAGAACTATAAGGGTAATATCAAATTACTCTCCCTGGCTAATAAAAGACACTAAACAGTTACTCAAATGTAGTCTCAAAGTCTGGGCACAATATCAAGCCAACAAAAAACAGCAACCCAAAATTACTACCACCAATTAAGAAATAAAGCGAAGACGCAGATCAAGACTGACAAAGGAGCATACTATACTGTCATACAACAAAAACACCACAATAATCCACAAAAATGTTGGACTGCCATAAAACAACTTCTGCAATCTGGACAATCCACCACTCCAACCCCTACACCTACAAATACCACAGACCGTATAGCTACTCAATTTAATACATAATTTACTGATTCCATACTATCTCTAACCAAAAAAAAACACCAATGCTCCTCTAACCATGCCACTAGGAACTAATGAAACTACCAATACCTTCTCCTTCAAACCCATTCAAACTAGTGTCATAAAAATGCTCAACAAACTTAAACCTACATCCCTCACTTCTGACAATTTATCTGCCGAATACCTGAAGCTGGCTGCAGATGCTATCTCTTATCCTGTCTCTATATTAATTAATCACTCTATCACAGAACAATATGTTCCTAAAATGTGGAAAATACCCCACTTCATCCCATTGCATAAAGGTGGTACCTCTACACAACTGTCTAACTACAGGCCAATAGCAATTTTATCTTCACTATACAAAATTCTAGAAATATGCATTCACACCCTGCTCATGAATTACCTACTATGCAGTAATCTTCTAACTAATACCCAGCATGGCTTCCGACCCAATCATAGTACCACTACTGCCCTTCTGAGTTTCACCAACACAATCAACCAATTCAAAAATAAAGGTCAACTAGTTTCTTTTATCTTTCTAGACATGTCCAAAGTATTCAATACCATCTCTCTTCAAAAGCTCCTCACTGAATTATCAACCCTAAACCTCAGCCACTCAGTCCTTCCATGGTTTCATAACTACCTATCTGACTGGCAACAAGCTGTTAAATGGCACAGTGATCTCTCCTCTCAATTGCCTGTCACCATGGATGTTCCACAGGGCTCAATCCTAGGTCCTCTCCTTTTCAGTATCTTTACTAATAAACTCCATACTACAACCCAACTTACCTCTATCGTACAGTATGCAGATGACTCTACTCTCAACTGTGCTGCACCCACCCTTCCTCAAATCCAAGAATAACTCAAAAATCTTTCTCAGCAGTAGAATCTTGGCTCTCTAACTCACAACTAATTCTTAATCCTAATGAAACTAAACTAATTCTCTTCTCAAATAGTAATTCCCCAGATTGCCTATCCTCCTTTCTTATCTACTCATCCAACAACACTAAGACAGATATTGTATCGCAAGCAAAACTTCTCAACTTTATAGCATGAAATTCGATAAACACCTATCTCTAATCATTTAAAAGGTACACATAAAATTAGACTGTCTATACAGATTCAAATCACACCTCACCAACTCCACTAGACAATCTATTGCCAGGATCCACCTACTCCCCACCCTGCTTTACGCCTTTCCTATTTCTACAAACCTGAAAAAAACAGAATTAACAAAACTAGAATCCTGCTACAGCAAGATAGCCAGATTTGCTACTAACTCCCTGTACAGATCCCACCACTGTGCTGCATTACAACAACTCAGCTGGTTAGAATTACCCAGTCTCTTAGCCTACACCCAACTTATAACTGCCCACAGTGTCATATACCAACCTGATAAATGTCCCGCACTTTAAAATCTACTACAACCCTACTCAAATAAAATACTTTTTAGATCTTTTAATAAATATCTACTACAAGTTACAAAATCTAATAACAGTTCAGGTAATTCTATCTAATCCAACCATGTCTCCAGAACTTGGAACTCTTTCCCTCAACATAGCTTAACTGTCGCTAACACCTCACAGTTCAAAAAAATAAGTCTCACTTAACTGACTTATGGCTTTGCTCATGCTCATCTCCTGGCTAAATAGCATTCCTCCTGCACCGTAGCCTCCACATCAACACTCCTCTTCCTTCACTGTAGATTTCTGTTTCTTCACATGCTCTCTGTCGTATTCTTCTCAATCATGCCTATTTAACTGACCTCTCTCTTCTCTCTTTAACCACACATTAACTAAGGATTTCTCATCTGTATGTCTCTTAACACTGTACCCATAACTCACCATATAGGATCTACTCCTTTGTATCATAGATGCTCCTAACCTATCATGATACTTCCTTCTTATCCTTACCCAACACCTTTCTGCTGTCTCTCTGCTTCCTCCTTTTATATTCTCTTCTTATATTGGTCCTAATCCTCCTCTCTATTTCATCCATAAGTCTGTCAACAGAACTTAGCCCTTCAACTAAGTTTTAGACCATTTTTACATACTATAAATGTCATCTCTACCTAGATTTAACATATGTGACTTTTAATAAGTCTGTATTATCCATTGTATGCAAATGCCTATCGTTATGCATTTTTAACCTCTTGTTTGCATTGAAATGTGTAATTACTTTAATTTTGTATGTAATGTATTATTACTGTTTACTTTGTCATGGTGCTTTTCTGCCGGGGCCGCCACTGAAAATGGGCTTGTGCCCAGTTGAACATTCCCAGTAAACAAATGTCAAATAAATAAATAAAAGAAAAAGGGATTCTTCTTATTCTGAAGAGATTCAAAAAATTGAATCTGGAGAAGAATGTGATGGGGCAGATATAGGCTATCCTCCTCAGAGTTCTAATTCAGACTCAGAGAAGACCATGTTATCTGAATCTCCCTGTCAAGGATTCTCTTTCCCTGAGACTATTTCCAGAATATCTTCCTAGGCAAATCTTCATGGGTGAGTACTAGGCTAACTGCCCTCATGGGCCATTTTAAGCATAACCAGTCCTCCTTTCAAAGGTGGGAATCAGACCTTGTACCTTCTCTTTGTAAGGCGTGCTTGTGTTTTCTGTGTGCAAATACTGATATTTCTAATTCCCTAAGAAAATACTATGAACTGTACAACTGGAATTCCTAGAACCTCCTCCCATCCCTCCAGTCATGTCAGCAATGGAGGATATGTTTGTCACACCCTATGGTTTCTGTGATAGCCAGCCTGCTGCACCTAATAAAGCAGGTAAAATGCACAAAGTTCATCAGGCTTTCAGATTTTTATACACTCATCACTGACCTGACCCAGCAGCTATAGCTTTGGTTAATCCAGCTTCTGTCTAACATTTTGTTAAATCTAATCCTTTCCCTTCTGGCAAGGATGGTAAAACTATTAATTAATTTGAGGGGAAACTATATGCTTCTGCAATTTTAATTTTTAGAATTTCGAATTGTCAGGCTCAAATGTTAGAGTTTATTCTGACTTAATTGTGAAAATATGAAGAATGTTTTATCTGCAGTTTCCTCATGTGAAGAAAAAATCTGCTCGGTGCGGTTTAGTTTCTTCAGTTTTTCTGGTCACTACTCATTGTTTAAAGTGTGGTTATGACTCTGTCCTGGACTGTTGCCAGTGGTTCTGTGCTGTAGAGGTCTGCATTCTCAAAATCTCTCAGAAAAGTAAAAAATGAAATTTTAAATTCTTCTTTGGATAAAGATTTAGTTTTTGGACCCTCTGCTGCAGAGGTTATCAAAATGTGATGAGAAGGGGTAAGCTGATACAGGGAATCTCTCAGATTTTTCAGCCCTCCTTCTCCAAATTTTCCATAGGATTTTCTGCTCCCTTGTCCAGTTTTGGTAAGATACAAAATAAATGGTCTCAGCAAAATACTGATAATCACAAAAAAAAAGCAATGAGAGGGAGGTTCTGGAGAGGAAAGGAGGACCCCCCCCCAGAAGAAAGGGGAGTCAAATAAGTCTGAATTTCAGAAACTGATTTCTGTATTTAGTTGAACGAACAGTGAAATAAGTCAGAGTTACTCTATAATGGACCCCCCCACCGGCAGTCCCTTATCCCTTCCATAAAGTCTGAATCTCCATTTCTCTCTTTGGTAATAGATTGTTTCAGACAAATGGGTTCTGAGACTGGTTCACCCAGGGTACAGATGACAGTGGGAAGAAATTCTTCCATTCCTGGGAATTATTCCATATCCTCCACACAAATCCATCTGTTCCTTCCTGTCCTACAGTACATGCTATCTTAGGGAGTAATAGAAACAATTCCTCCTTCCCAGTTGGGAAAAGGTTTTTATTCAAGAATATTTCTGGCACAAAAGAAACAAAATGCCCAGAGACCAGTTCTGGACTTAACTAGTATGTCCTTGTGCCCAAATTCAAAATGCTTTCACTTCACAGACTGTTTCCACTACTTCCTCATTTGAGTTTTTTTGGTAACCTCAAATTTAAAAGATGCTTATCATCACATTCCTAATCATCCAGACTTCAGACATTTCTTAAGGTTTTATGTGTCTGGATCTCATTATCAGTTCTGTGTCTTAGCTTTTAGGCTATCCACTGCTCTGTGTGTTTATAAAGTGTATAGGTTCTGTTACACCCTATTAGAGGCTACAGGGTATGCACATTTTTCCATATTTAGCTGACTTGCTTTTCTTTGCAGTGTCTTTTTCAAAAGTGTCAGGAATCTCTTACTTAGATGAGAGATTTCCTTTTCATATTGGGATTTCAAGAGTACATCCAAACTTGTTTTTAACTCCATCACACAGAATTGTGTTTCAGGGGTGTCTGATAGGCACCACAATACAAGGAGTTTTTTTCTTCCAGAGGGAAAAATAGATCTATATTTAGATCTGTTTCAGACTTTTCCTCTTAGACATTGGTCACTGCAAAGGAATACCTCAGGGTTCTGGGGTCTCATGCCATCTATGATTCTCGTGATTCTTCTAGCAAGACTCCACATGAGAAAGATACTATAGTGTCTGAAGTATCTTTGGTCCCAGCACCAACACCCATTATCTTTTCAGATTTTATTCTGAATCCAGGTCTCCCGATCTCCCCCTACTGTTCCAAAGTAGTCTGTCTCCACAGACGCCTCAGACTTTACTTGGAGAGCAGTGTTAAGGGAGATAAATGTGCAATGTATCTAGGACAACAAAGACAGACACAAGCACATAAATATAAAACAGATGCTTGCCTTGATCAATGCACTCAACTCTCTGAATCCTCTCTGGTCCCCAAGACCACTACAGGTTGTTACAGACAATACCCCAGAGCAAAACAGTGTGGTAGATAAGCTGAGCAGGACCAAGGCAGCTTGTCATGAATGGAAACTGGGGGGGTTCTTCCAAGATTTGATCCATCTGCAGGGAGTTCCTCAAGTAGACCATTTTAGCTCCTCTCTGAACAATCAGCTGGCAAAATTCTGCTCCAGGACTACATACAAAATGGACTGGAAGACAGATGCCTTTTCTATTCCTTAAACAAGTATATTCCTGTATGCTTATCAACCCTTTCCTCTGATATCCTTGGTTCATCTGAAGATTCAAATGGAATTCCCCAAGATCATTGTGGTGAGTCTGTTCTGGTCCAGGCAACTGTGGTTCTCCCTACTTTTGGAATTGGCCATGGGCAATAACCACAAGCTTCCTCACAGACCGGATCTACTCATAAAAGAACAGGAGTGTTGACACATGCTGACCTCAAAGCACTTCAACTGACTGCCTGGATGATAGAGGCTTAATACTTTTTAGGCACCTGTTTACTGAGGACGTGCATCACGTACTAATGGCGGTAAGAAAGCCTGCTACTGCAAAATCACTTATAAGCAAATAGAAAAGGTTAGCTAGTTGATGCCAAGAACATAACCAACACCCATTCAGTGCTACAGGTTCTCTGGTTTTACAATATTTGTGTGACTTACTTTCCTGTGGCCTATTTTACTCTTCTATCAAGGTTCATTTTTCGGCTATTTCAGCACGTCTGCCCATGGATCCCCTTCTTTTAAGGCATTTTCATGTTAAAATGTTTTTGAAAGGAGTATTGCTTAAGAGAGCTCCAAGAAAACTGGTGGCTCTTAGGATCATAATTTTTGTGTTAAAAGAAGCTAATAGTTGCTCCATTTGAAGCAGCTTATCTGGCCACATGAAGTTCTTAACATGGAAAACATTTTTACTGATTGCTCTGACCTCTGCAAGATGAGTGTCTGAATTGCAAGCTCTTATGGTGGGTCAGCCTTATTTTACTTTCCAAAGTATCAAGGTTTCTTTGAGACCTAATCCTTGTTTTATGCCTAGAGTGGTGTCTGAGTTTATTTTAAACCAAACTACCCCATTCCCTGTGTTCTTTCCTGAATCTGAAATTGAGGGAGAAAGGATATGCCATACCTTCCAATCAGTAGTTAATTTCTTGTCACAGTAACAAGGGACAATCTGTCAAAGCAGACTGTTTCCAAGTGGTTGTCTCAGGCTATTACTTTTTGTTATTCCTACTACAATAAAACTATTCCAGGCACGGTCAAGGCACACTCTACCAGGGTCTTGGGTTCATCTGTGGCTTTTTAGAAAGGGGTGGACTCTAGAAGTAATCTAGAAGCAGCAACTTTCTCCTCTGTACATATTTTTACAAAGTGCTACAAGCTAGATTCCTTCTTCAGGTTGTGGTCAGGCTTTGCTAGGAACATTCTCCAGGGAATCCTTGGCCCTTCCCCTTCCATGTCCCAATTGTTCTACACTATGGTAATCTACCCATACAGCTTAGACTACTACAGCAATGATCAATATGCAGTTGTGTGAGTTAACTTACCATAACGGTAGATGTTTGCATGATCACTGCTGCACTAGCCACTGACACCCTCCCTCCACCCCTTGTTTTTTTTTTTCCTCTTTTTTATGCCAGGGAGTGGACATTTGTTTAGATATTTGTTCCCAGCAATGTCCTGTCAGGGCTCAGCCTCCCTCTCTCAGTTGGAATGAAAGTTCTTTAGTGTCCAGTGCCTGAACCTGTGTTTTACTGACTAACAGTTTAGCAGCATGGAAGATGACCTGAAGCTTTGGAAGTTGTCTGTTATAACCTCTGTAGGATATAACCCATATAACTTAGGCTATTGCAGCAGGGATCATTCATAAATATACTGTTATGATAAGTTTATTTATAGAGCAATAGTATATATACATATATATATATATATATATATATATATATATATATATATATATATATATATATATATATATATATATATATAAGCATAAAAATACTAAACTGTTAATGAAAGTAATGCTGAATAATATGTACTTTGCCTATGATTAATAATTACCCAGGCAGGTTTCCAAATAAAATAAACAATTGTGGAGATGTAAGTGCATAAATAAAGACAGTCCCTTGTATCTTCAGTTGTTGCTAGTTCTCAATGGGAGCAGTTTGCACTACACATATAAATCAGAAAATATCTATTATAGAGAATCTGAGCACATCAAGGAAACCATTCTAAAGCAATGTTCAATCTATGCAGTCTATGTCCCGCTTCTTCTTTTTTTTTTTTCAGTCTCTACCCAGGAACTTGTCCAGAACTACTGGCTCATTCTTTTCCCCAGAGGTGAAAGCCAAGCATCCCTGAACTCAGAGAGACGTCCCTCTCACCCATTCATTCCTGCTTTGGGGGCTGATCACCCCATTTGTTCTCCTATATGCCAGAGTCAGGTATCAAGGAGTAGGTGAATGATCTGGCCCCATTGAGATCCCTGCCTGAGTCTCTCCTAATCCCTCCCTTTATTGACTTGAATGGCTGTCTGGGCAAGGAATAATGTGCTTGTTCCCACCGCATCATTCTCAAGTTAGTGATGCATGCACTATGCAGAGCATCACACAATATTTTTAACTAGCTTATGGAAGAGACGGTTTTTAAGCCCCTGAGACTACAGCAGTCAATGCAAAGTGGTTGAGAGGCCTCTGCATGCCCTCATCCATCACAGATTGCAATCAGCCCCCAAATCATTGTCAAGCCTTTTTTGAAAAAGTAACAGTAAATAAATATCTGATGTCCTTTTTTTTTATTCCTCAACAGATGGACTCAGCCACTTCTACCAGATCTTTGGATCCAAAAACTCTTAAGCCTCTCCCTTTATCCATAATGCCCTGCCAACTTTACACAACCCAGATCTCATTTGCCAACATTCAGCTTCAGATGCGGATCATGTTGCTCTTGAGTTTTGGTGTAGTATTTAGCCCTTTTTAGTTAGTTATATTTAAGAAATGTATATTTCTATCTTAATTTTTAATTCTCCTACCTCCCTTACAAATTCTTTTTGTCCTTTTGTTTCCAGTTTTCCTTTAGCTACCTTTTTGTCAGTACCACTCTAAAGTGCCATTGTTGGTAGTCTTCCCTTCCTTATCCAAACTCCTCCAATTTGTCCGGAGCCAGTTACTTCTAGACTCCCGTTACCCTTTTTAGAGGGATCCCTCTACAGGCATTCCAGACGTCCATCCTCTACATTGTTTCTTAGATACTCCAGAAGCTTATCTGAAGTTGACATGGATAGGATAATGAGTAAATTTCTCAGAGCTCAGATCCAGATGGGGGTAGTTCCTACTTCAACTTCCCCCAGATTTGCAAGCAACCTTTGCCCAATTCTCCCTTGGTCTCACCTTCTCCAATCAGACCCACTCTTTCCAAGCCCATGGTTCCAAGGCAGCTGGGGTGTCCTCATCAGATGTAAAGAAGATCTGTTCTTCTACTCCAGTGACTTACCTGAGTCGATTGACCCTGAGTTTTTTCAGCTGAAGCATTGGTGCTGGGTTTGGGGGGCTGGGATCAGCTCCAAGGTTTCAGAGCCATCTCTCCCCCTCAGGATTTCAGCATTGGACAGCTTAGGTTCAACTACTTCCTTGGGTGCAGTGCTGGTGGGGATGCAGGAGCCAATGGTTCAGAATTTACTGGCTCCTTTGCCATCAACTTCTGTTTCCCCTAGGTGTTCTACCTTTCAGGTTGTGCAGAGGGCCTTCTCTTTGTCTAGAGAAAGGACATCTCTGCCTTTCTCAGATTAGATAACTTTACCTCCTCCGATTCTCTGCTCTGAGACTCATCCATCCATTCCATTGAGACAGCCAGCCCACTCTAGCCTACAGTCGGTCCCTCAGGGCATCTTCATAGGTTCATAGGTTAGTTTACTGTACCTCTGTCAAACAGGGACATAGAAGAGATCCTAGGGGTAAACTTATGCTCTCCCATCCACTCGTCAAGATTTCTCTTGAAGAGGGTCAGTGAGGGGCTCTGCCAAACATGGATTGGGATTTTGTTCCAGAGTGAGGGGAGCCTCTGGGATATGAATCTGTCCCTCCAGCATGTCCTATTTATTTCTGTGTTGAGGTTCAAGTCCCTGGAGCATGTAGCTCTAAGGGATTTGGATTTCCTGAGGTGAAGCATGTCCATTAATTCTGGGTTGGACATGGCTTTATACGTCAGACACAGATCGCCTCTGATTAGGTGGTACGCAACTGAGTAGAGCTAGAGTTTCTTTAGCTGAACTGCATAGGGCATCTGTTTGAGCCCCTTGATCCTCTTGGTGAGGTACTTTTGGGGTCTTTCCAGTTGCTGAAGGTGTCGGGTAAGGTACATCCCAAATGGGGCATTGTATTCAATTATGGGCCTGATAAGTGATGAGTAGAGGGGCACAATGATCTCTCTTGATCTAGATGTGAATCCTTTCATGATAAGGTGGGCTATATAGAAGGTCTTTATAACCACTTTGGCAACGGGATTGTCAAAGGAGAGATTGCTATCTACTTGGGTCCCCAAGTCCCTAATTACTTCTTCCGTACTTAAAGGATTACCACCTATGTGGTAATTTGTGGGCACTGTTTTTCCCAAAGGGGATGACTATGCACTTTTTGGCATTTAGCTGTAGGCCATGGCTCTGGCACCAGTTATCTGTCTCTGTGAGACCCTTTTGGAGGATGTTTGTGTCATCCGGAGAGTCAATTACGGCACCCAGTTTGCAGTCATCTGCGAACTTGGTCAGCCATAGTCCACCCATGTTAGCCTGTACCTCGGAGAAATATATACCGAACAAGAGAGGTCCTAGGACTGAGCCTTGTGGGACGCCACTTGTAACTGGTTTAGAGTCTGACATGGCACCTGCTATTCTGACCATGTGGGTTCTATCCCTGAGCCAGTTTGCAACCCATCTTGTGACATAGGGGTTGATATTTAAGCTGGTGAGCTTATTTATGATGCCCGGGTGGGTTATTGTGTCAAAGGCTTTTGCGAGGTCCAGGTAGGCTGTGTGGACTACCTTCCCTTCATCTATGGCTTTGGTAACTGTTTCAAAGAAGTTGACCAGGTTCAAGAGGCAAGATCTGCCCTTAACAAAGCCGAATTGGGTTGGATCCAGTGTCTGGAGGTTCCCAATATCTTTGTTTATGATTTCCATGATGATACGCTCCATAGCTTTGCAGACCAGGCTAGTCAGGCTTATAGGGCGATAGTTTCCGGGGTCTGTTGTGGCACCACCTTTGTGGAGTGGGACCACTGTTGCTGTACGCCATTCCTTGGGTACATATCCTATAGTAAGGCTGAGATTGAACAGTGACTTTATATGAGGGTTTAGTTCTTCTTGGAGCTCGTGTAAGACGCAGCCCGGGACACCGTCTGGTCCCATTGATGCTGTGTTTTTTGCTTTGGAGAGGGCAGCTCTCACGTGTGCATCTGTGATCTCAGGAAGGCTACACTCTGTTGGGATAGACATTTGCTCTTTTGGGGGGGAAGGGGGGGTTTGCACTGAACCTTTCTGCCAGGATGTTGGCAATGTCTGTGGGTTCAGTGTATTTTTGTCATTTTGCACTAATTCAGAGCATATTTGGGAGTTGCCTCCCAGGTTTCTGACATAACTAAAGAAGGCCTTGTGATTATCTTTAGTGTCTTGTGCAATTTTTCTTTCGAAGCTGGCCTTAGATGATTTTATGAGGGATTGTAGTTTTTTGCTAGTACTGATCAGAGAGACGCCTTCCCTTTTTGGGATTTTGCTCTACCATGTAGTAGCTTTCTCCTTCTGTTGTATAGCTTATTTATGGCCGGGGTCCACCAGACAGGTCTCCTGCCTTTGGAGGAGTGAGTCTTGGTTTTATTTGGGATAGCGTGCTCCATGCATTCCTGTAGGTGTCCATAGAATGCTTTTGTAAAGGATTCTGCATTTTGGGCCGTATTTTCCACTGGCCCAGGGGCTTTGAAGGATTCCACCTCGATTTTGAGAAGTGTGAAGTTTGCTTTTGAGAAGTTCTTCACCGTTGTTTCCTTGGCTAGGGGTGGGGATGGAATATGGATGTCCAGTGAGATTAGTTTATGGTCTGATCTTACCAATGAGGGGTATACCTCTGGTGTGGAACATAGAGACCCCATGTTGGTGATGACCAGATCCAATATGTTTTCCCCTCTTGTGGGAGTGGTGACCAGTTGTTCCATAGCATTTGAGTTTATAAATTCTAGGAACCATTGGGCGAGGGTGTTTGGGCTTGAGTAGTTTTCCCAATCAATGTTTGGTTAGTTGAAGTCACCCAATATAATGTTGTTTGGAGAGACCTTCATATTCTCCAGTGTTCTCACGAAAGCCGAGTGAGGTTCCTGTGTTTGGGAGGGTGGTCTGTAGCAGGCTACAAACTGAAAGGCAGTTTTGCCCACTGTTAGTTGCACATGGATGGTCTCCGATGCTTCATGCAGTGCCACTAACCTGGAGGTGTGTGTATCTTTGATAAATATGGATACTCCCCCTCCTTTTGTGGTTCGGTCTGAGTTTTGGGGCCGGAAAGCATGGTATGAAGTATAACCTGTTAGTGCTGGGGTGCTCTCGGGAGCCTTGAACCAAGTTTCTGTTACTGCACAGATATCGATATTCTCCATACTGAGGAGAGTCTCGAGTGCATGCATCTTGAGGTTTAGACTTCTGGCGTTGAGCAGCATTACCCTTAGTTTTTTTTCTTTGTGTTGTCTATGGAGGTGGGTTTGTCTTTTGAGCCTTGCCTAAAAAAGGCACTATGGGGAGGCAAGAGCCTTTGCCAGTATTCAAAAACCCAGGGGTGACAGGTGCAAGCCGTCCCTAGCGAAGCAACGTGGCTTGTCGAGCATGTCATCCCAGGCTGGCAGACACTGGATCCCCTTTGAATAACACCAATACTTTAGCCAATTGTTAAAATTGATCATTTTGTCTTTATACTGTGGCATCAGTCTTGGTGAGGGTAAGATGCTGCTCAGGGTCAGGGTCATACCGGCCTGTGCTACATGATCAAAGAGCTCCTCTATGTCTTTTTTCATGTAGTCCAGGGAGGTACATCTCAGGTCATTCACACCAGCATGGACAATGACGGAGTCATATTTGTACTTGCTTTGGAATGACCTGAGTGCTTGTGTTATGTGGCGGATTCTGGCACCCAACAGGCAGCTTACAGAGACCTTCTCCTTGTTCAGTCTGGTGAGTGGGACGTCAGTGTGTCTGACAATAGAGTCACCTATTACAAGTGTATTAGGTGTGTTGTTTAGCCTTAAGGGCTATGACTGTGTGGCACACTGACTTTGTGAGCTATGTGCTATGTGGATATTGTTTCATGGTAGGGGTTGCTTGGATGTCTGTTTTGAAGGTCTCTGCTGCTTAGGCAGATTTTTATTTAGAGCCTCTGAGTATGTTTTTGTGTGTTTATGTGTTTGGTTTGCTGATGCGATAGGTCTATGTGAGACTGGATTTGTGGTGTGTGTGGTTACCTTCTCCTCCTGACAGTCTGTGCCAGTACTGGGTTGAGAGAGCTTAGCCTCCAGTTTGGCTATATAGTTGCATCTCTCACATATATTTGAGCTTGTTGGGAGGAGGAGAGGGTGGTCTGTATACATAAGGCAGTTGTAACATTGCCTCAAGATTCCCAGATTCACCAGCTGGACTGGAGAGTAAACCCGAAAGTGACCTTTGGGCATGCCTGAATAATATAGGAAACTACTTATTGACTGATCAGAAAGAACCAATAGGGAGCAAGTGCTTAAAAGGAGTATAAGAGGATGTAGTGCTTAAGTTTATTAGTGTTTACCTATGAGATTACTTATACGAGCAAGTGCATGGCTTTAGAATGAAAATAGAGTGCTTATTTTGAGATTTAGAGTGGTTCTAAGGGAAAAAGTGAATAGCAGACTTTGTGGAGCCGGGAATAGTTTAAACCTGTTTAAGCGGCGCTGCCCGACGCTGCTCTGTGTGCAAGACTGCGCAAAAAGAAAGTTGCAGGGTTTTAAGAGAGAGAGAGAGAGATCAAGGAGTTTGGAATTGACCCAAAATGGCCAATAAAACTACAACTTCTAGGCAGTAACCACTCCTACAGGGACAGGCAGGCTGCTCAGTGTTAACCACTGCCACTGGTGAACACAGAGACTTTCCTTTAGCCCAAGCAAGCACTGGCCTCCAAGAAACTTACAAACAGTTCAGAACAGCAAATCTGTAACTGAACTTTCTTAAATTTCAGAAAGTGGGAAAAAGCAAGATTTTTTTTATTTAGTTTAAAGGTAGGAGAGATACACAAGTAACAAAATAGTCAGAACAGTATAACACTTGAGTGCTAGGCCAGAGACAGGTAAAATGCAATTTTAAGAAAAATGATTTTAAATTAAGTGCAACACAGGAAATGCAGTAAACAGAGTCTAGATGTGTTCTAAATACTGTTTCTAATACAGATATCAACTTTAGCAAGGCGGAAAATGCTGAAAAGTAGGCGGCAAAGCAGTAATTTTAAACAAAAAATCAGAAGAAAATACTTAAAATCTCAAAAGTGGCTCCTTTCTTCTCTCAGTGTTTTCTCCCCTTGGTAGGTGCTTCAGCAACAACTGTCAAGCCTGGAAAGATACTAAAACCACGAGGCAGCAGGGTTTTAAGAGAAAGAGATCAACGAGTTTGGAATTGACCCAAAATGGCCAATAAAACTACAGCTTTTAGGCAGTAACTACTCCTACAGGGACAGGCAGGCTGCTCAGTGTTAACCACTGCCACTGGTGAACACAGAGACTTCCCTTTAGCCCAAGCAAGCACTGGCCTCCAAGAAACTTTTTCTTAAATTTCAGAAAATGGGGAAAAAAAAGCATTTTTTTTTTTTTTTTTTTTTTTTTTTTAGTTTAAAGGTAGCAGAGATACACAAGTAGCAAAATAGTCAGAACAGTGCAATAAATGACCCCACACTTGAGTGCTAGGCCAGAGTCAGGTAAAATGCAATTTTAAGAAAACTGATTTTAAATTAAGTGCAACACAGGAAATGTAGTAAACAGGCTCTAGATGTGTTCTAAATACTGTTTCTAATACAGATATCAACTTTAGCAAGCCGGAAAATGCCGAAAAGTAGGCGGCAAAGCAGTAATTTTAAACAAAAAATCAGAAGAAAATACTTAAAATCTCAAAAGTGGCTCCATTCTTCTCTCAGCATTTTCTCCCCTTGGTATGTGCTTCAGCAACAACTATCAAGCCTGGAAAGACCAAATCTGTCCAAGGCCCTGGACTTCCTGCTAGGAGGCTGGACATAAGAGTTCATTTCTTCTGGTATTTCAGTGGACCACCCCACTGAGGAACTCCCTCAGAAGAGAAAGTGTAAAAGGAGGCACCCACATTCCCGTCATGAATCTGTCATGGAGGACACCAATTTTGATAAAGAGGAGGGGTCCCTTAGATCTCCAATTGAAGTCATCGCCTTTGGAGACATCCTAGAGCTCCTGAAAAAGGGGGTTGATCTTCCGATACCCTCCTCCTAGGAGACATTAGTGTTCCTGGAGGCTTTCAGGCGTGGCCCATCTACTTCTTTTGTGACCCCCCCCAGCTGATGAACTCATAGATCTTGTTTCTTGATGGGCATGGAAGGAGCCAGATACTGTAGAGCCAATCTGTAAAAGAACTGACACAATTCTAGCCTCCTCTCCTAAAAACCAAGTGCACTGGAGCAAAGGAGTCTTGGTTGATGCCATGGTTGTGGCAGCAGCCACCAAGAAATAACTTGCAGAATAGAGCTCTTATGTCCAGCCTCCTAGCAGGAAGTCCAGGGCCTTGGACAGATTTGGTAAGCATGCATATGCTTCAATGACCTTTGCACTCCAGTCAATGAATTATCTGGCGTATTTTATAAGATTAAAAAGAGATCTGACCAAAGAACTTTCCAGATCTCTGGGTCCATGTCTACTGATGACCAAAATAAAATCTCCTCAAAACTGACCACTCTCCAGTCTATTTTTAATGGGTCCATGAAGCTGATCCTCCATGCAGTGGAAGGTATCTCATGAGTGACAAGTTCAGGCATAGCCATTTGGGGACATACCTGGATGCGACTATGTTATTTTGTGGAGCCCCTTAAGTCTTTGTTCATCAGTACAAGCTTTGATAGATCTTGCTTGTTTGGCCCCAAGGTAAAGAACACACTCTCCACAGGTGAGAAAGACAGAAATATCCTGTCTGCCATGGGCATACGTTTTTCAGTCCCTCAAAGACCTTTCTTAAGGAATCAATGGGGAGGCAGAAAAATGTGGTTTCACAAATCCCAGGGTCCTTTTCAAGACTCATGTGGAGATAGTTCCTCCAGAGGCATAGTGGGGAACTCAACGCTATCCTCATGGCAGATGTGGCCCACAGAACCAGGACTTCTGGGATTCCTTCTCGGACAGGCCCTACCAGCGCTCCTGAAGGGAGGCCCAACTTTTACCCTCTGGAGGCAGTCAAGTGGTCACTTGTCTCTGTACCAGAGAGGCTGTCTATCTATAACATAAGATTCTTGGGTACAGAGAATCATATCCAGAGGTTTTATGATACAATTTTCCCAAACTCCTCCAGCCAAAATGAAAAGAATCCCTGTTTTGTTCACCCAATCAGAGGGAAGCAGTGGCATGACAAATAAAAAAGCTTCTAGAAAAAACAGTCATCTAAGAGTTTACCCCAGACGAGAGAGAATCCATCTATTCAAGATTTTCCTTCGTGCCAAAAAGACAGGGGAATTGAGACTAATTCTGGATCTCAGCAAATTAAACCAGTTCATGCAATATTCAAGGTTTCAGATGGTCATGTTCAGTTCATTTTGTCACTACTGCAAAAGGATGACTGAATGTGCTTGATAAATCTTCAAGACGTGTCCTATCAAATCAAAATGAACAGGCACCCCAGAAGATATCTGCACTTCTGGCTGGGAGCCAGTCACTAACAGTTCGTAGCACTCCCATTTAGTCTCACAACTGCCCTCAGGGTGTTCAACAAATGCATAACAGTGTTAGTAGCTCATTTGAGACTGCTGGTATTCCAAGTGTTTCCATACTTACACAACTGGCTCCTATCTGCCCCAACCAAGCATCGACTCCTACAGGCAGGGGACTATTTGCTCTAGTTATGCACCTATCTAGACATCACAGTCAATTGCAACAAATCGCAACTCACACCTAAACAGAGTCTGGAGTTCATAGGTGCTTGTTTGGACACGGTCAATCATATAGCCGGTCTTCCTTTTGCTTGAATTCAGACACTGAGATCCCAAGTCAGGAAGATAATACAAAGTACTTCTCTTCCAGCACAACTGATTTTATAAGCCTTGGGATCGATGACAGCCGCTATCACTCTTTAACCTAGAGCCAGGTTCCATGTGTGAATACTTCAATAGACTGTGTTGGCTCAATGGTCCATTCTTCAACATCCTTTAACTGCTCCAGTCAACATCACACAGACATGCAAAAGGTATCTTCTTTGGTGGATTTAGTCAAACAAACTACGGAAGGTCACTCATTTGTTCTTCCCCTACCAATGGCCACGGTCACCATGGACACCTCTCAACTGGGGTAGGGGGACAATACTTGGGAAGGACAGTCCAAAGTATGTGGTCCCCTGAAGAGACCAAGATGCATATCAGTGTCCTGAAAATGAGAGTAGTTCTAGCATTGCAGGCCTTTCAAGGTACTGTACCATCCAGGACAATTGCTATTCAGACTGACAATATGTCTGCTGTCTGGTACATCAACAAACAGGGAGGAACCAAGTCTTATCCACTTTGTCAAGAAGTAATGAGAGTGTGGCAATGAGCAATCTCTTCTGGTTACTTTCTAATAGCAATGCACATTCTGGGGAAATCCATCATGATTGCAGAAAAACTAAGCAGGTCCATTCTGATGCCTCACTAGTGATCTCTCAATGTCAAAGTGGCGGAGAGAATTTTCTATCAGTGGGGACAGCCATGATTCGACCTACTTGCTTCTCTCCTCAACAATAAGTGTAACAGTTTCTTTGCCCTGATTTCACCAAAGGGGAAGAGTTGGAGAAATGCTCTAGTCCACGATTGGCCCTCCGGTCTTCTTTACACTTACCCACCATTACCTCTCATTCCCAAATTTCTACAGAAAGCATTCCAGTCAAAGAGCACAGTTATACTCGTCACACCCTTTTGGACTTGTCAGATTTGGTTCCCCTGCCTCTGGCCTCACCTTCTTCATCTGTCCTAGATACTGGATCTCACTACAGACCTTCTGTTACACCTGTCAGGAATGACGCATCTGGACGTAACAGGACTCAAACTGACAGCATGGTTTCTCCAATTCCATTGATTGCGAGATGACCCAGGCTGTCCTCCCCGGTCCACTATATCTTGATATCTTCTTAAAAAGATTCTACTAGAAAGATTTACAAAAGTAAGTAGAAGAGATTTGTTTTCTGGGTCCATAACAAGGACCTGAATCCCTTCTCAGTTCCTTCCCCATCTGTCCTTATATATTTTTAGCTTCAATTTTCAATGAATGTGCTAGTTTTTCCACTATTAAATTTTGGCTGCCATTTCTAATTTTCGCCTGGGGGAAAATAACACTACTTTAGCATCTGAATAAGAGTGAAGCAACTGTTAGATAATTTTCATATAACTGTATGTGGTGGGTAAAAGACCTTGTTTATGAAAGTATAACTTCTGTGCTGCTATGTTTGTCTAATTCTGTTTAAGTACAACTGTTTTACTGCTAAGTACATATTCATGTAAGGATTGTTGGTCAATTATTGCAATAACAGGCAAAACCTCTCAACTGCTCTAATCATTGTACTTTTTTAAAGTATAAAAAACAGTGTCCTCATTCCTTACCTGTTCTATCCTGACCCTCACTGTAGTTTTATATGCTTATTTTCTCTTTTTTTTTCTTTTGCAGTTACTCTACCTACCAGCTACTTAGAGTTATACTGCAACAGTGTGCTGATTCCTGTTCTCTGGACCTATCTGCAAGCGGCCTCTCAGTTAAACAGAATAATTTAAAAGTTTATCTTCTGGTGTCTTACAAGCTCCCTGTGTAGGTTTACATTTAAATATCTTTGTATTCCTGACACTTTGTACACTACCATTTTGACACTTGCATTTTAGGACCTGCACCCCCCCCCCCCGCATTTCCTTGCAGGACTGTAAATTTTTATTTCTACTTGGGTAATCTTGGGTTTCTGCTGACTTACTTTCATTAACATTACCCTGCAAAGAACAGTGTATGTGTTCAACTTTCCTTATATGCAGGGTAGCACACACTCAATCAGACCAACCCTGTCCCCACCTGAAACACTCTTTAGCCAACCCCACCGTTACGCCCACTGCCAAATAATTTCCTTTACAGTCATTCCCAGTGGAAAAGTTTGAATTTGGCTACAGAAATCAAGTATAGCCCAAATAGACTATCTTTACCACTTACCCTGCAATCCTTGCCAAAGGTTTTAGCCCACTCTAGGACCTGTAAGCTCCCCTGCATTTTCCTTGCAGGACTTTAAATCTTTATTTGTACTTGGGTAATCTTGGGTTTCTGCTGACTCACTCCCATTAACAGTGTTGTGTGCTCAGAAGTGAGTTACTTCCCTCCCTCATTTGGCTCTCCTTAGCATTTCATTGGCTCACACTTTGTCATTCTTTATTTGCCTGCCCACTGACAGCAGATTAGAAGTTTTTTTTACCTTACTTGCATAGCTTGGAGCCATCTTTAAATCTAAAACCTTCCCTGCTGGATTTAACTACTGTGGTGTCCTAGATGAGTGTATGTCTCTAAATGTAAGTACATTGGCTTCTATTGCACAGAGTATAAGTTAAAAATACTAGTGGCTGATGCATACTGATTTTGGATGCTGCCATTGGGAAACTTAGGCTCTCTTGTTTGTAAACACACAGACACCTTTCTAGTCCTCTCTTTTTTCCCCCTCCATATCTACACACCACAGACAGCTTTCTAGCCCCTGTTCTATTCCAACCTACCACTGGAATTAGCCTAGCTGATTGTTTTTCACTAACTGCTTCAGTATCTGTTCCTACACATAAAATACAACAATCAGAACCCCAGGAAAGACCTACCTCTATACAGCAGATTCCCCAACCCAAACTATCTAATTGTACTACTCTCTTTAAAGGATGGTGACATCCACCCTAACCCAGGCCCACCAACAACTCCTATCTCTCTCCTCAACCACAAAGAATCACCTACTCATGCCCTGTCTAAACCATTGAACTCCCTTTTAATTGCTCATCTTAATATACATAGCATAAACAATAAAGTAACTCAACTCCAAGCTCTAACTGAAATATACTCTTTTGATATTCTCTTCTTAACAGAAACTTGGTTAAAACCTGTAACCAAAGACAATGAAATCATCCCACCTGGATATAATATCCTGAGACTAGACCGAGTATCCAAGAAAGGTGGTGGGGTTGCTATCCTGTATAAATCTAGCTTACAATTAACCACTCACAACTGTAAACCACCTATAGACTCCAATGCAGAAATTCTTATCTCCAAACTTCATCTTAACAATTCCAAATCCATCTATATTATCTGTATAGATCTACCACCTGGTAACAACACTGCCACCATGGAAAACATACTTTGCTGGCTTTCCCAATACCTGCCCCAAGAAACCATAATCCTAGGCGACACAAACATTGACTGGAGCTGCTACTGCAGCAGCTTCCCCACAAACCATATTAACCTATATAGGTATTCCCAAACCATTACCTCCCCACTAGAATAAATAAATCTAACAAGAAATCAAGCTTATTAGACTGGATTCTCATAAACCATCATCCTCACATTTATGATTCAGGAACCCTCCCTGATGATTTAAGTGACCACTTTCTTACCTATATCATCAGACATAAAATCAACTCTCCCATTCCAATATCTGTCAAAAACATCAGATCTAAAAAGTATTTTAACCCTGAACTATTCCAAATGGAACTAAGAGCTTGCAACTGGTCTCCCTTACAAAACCTCCCTTTAGATGAAGCCGTTAGTTACTTTAACTCCAACTTCCTTGCCATTCTCAACCACCATGCTCCAACCAGATTAATTAGAATTAAAACCAAATCTGCTCCATGGCTTTCAAAAGAAACCAAACATAAAATAAATCCTAGAAACAAACTTTGGGCAAAATGGAGGAAGACTAAAAACCCTATAGACCAACTAACATTTAGACAGCTAAGAAATGAAACCAAGAAAGCTATAATATCTGATAAAAGAAACTACTACCTACAATCCCAACAAGCTAATCAAAACAACCCACAAAAATTTTGGGCTAGCATTAACCAACTACTCCATCCAGGTCAATCCACTACTCCAAATCCTCAAAATACTGGCCACAAAAATCTATTGAATACTGCTAATGCTTTCAATACCTTTTTTACTAATGCTATACAAACACTAGCTAGTCAACTATCACCTAATAACGTCACTCTACCTTCCTGTAAATCAAGCTTACCCCCTACTTTTCATATTCAACCTGTCCTAACAACAAATATTCTAACCCTTCTACAGAAACTAAAACCATGCTCACCCTCAGCAGACCAACTACCTGCTGAATTCCTACAACAATCCGCCAAAGCTATTGCTTATTCCATTTCTATTCTGATCAATAGAACTATTACCGAAAGTCATATCCCCAGTTTATGGAAAATCTTCCATATTATCCCCTTCCATAAAGGTGGACACTCCACTGAATTCTCCAACTACCGCCCCATTGCCCTTCTCTCTCCTTTGGCAAAGATCATGGAGAAATGCATTCACAGACAATTACTTGACCATCTAACCCAAAATAATTTACTTTCCAACTGTCAACATGGATTCGGACCTTCACATAGCACTAGTACTGCCCTTCTTTCCTTCACAGATTGTATCAACAAAAACTGCAATCTTAACAAGCTTTCTTCAGCACTATTTATTGACCTGTCTAAGCTTTTGACATGGTAAATCATCATCAAAATACTGAAATCCCTGTCACTAGATACATCTTCTATAAAGTGGTTCCAGTCATACCGTGATAAAAGACAACAGGCCGTACTATGGCACAAGTCTCTCTCCACTCACCTGCCTGTCAAACTTGGTGCCCCTCAAGGGTCCATCCTAGGACCTCTACTTTTTTCCATATTTATTAATGACCTTCACCTTGCCACCCCCCAAGCCACATGCATACAATATGCAGATGACTCCACACTGATATGCTCAGCCACCTCCTCTTCTGAACTTCAGTCTCTTACCCAACAAGTATTTAACACAGGTGAGCAATGGTTCACACATAGATGCCTTCACCTAAACCCCAAAAAGACTAAACTCCTCCTCTTCTCTCCCACCAATAAATCCTCTCCTCTTGATTTCTCAGTTATCTCTACCAATAAAACTATTATATCCCCTGATCCAACCACCAAACTATTGGGTATCACCATTGACAACAATCTGAACTTTGATATCCATATTAACAATACTATAAAAACCATCAACAAAAAACTTGGCTCTCTCTATAGGGTAAAATCCTTCCTCTTACCTTCAGCTAAAACCACTATAGGACACACTCATCTAATCTCTTCACTTCCTTATGCCTCACCCATTTTTACTAATCTATCTAAAAATAATCGTAACAAATTGGAAATGTCTTACAATAACATTGCCAAATTTGCTACAGGCAACCCATTTAGAACCCACCATTGCATTAATTTAAAGCAGCTGGGATGGTTTGAACTACAAAATCTGATTAAATTCCATCAACTATCTATAGCCCACAACACTTTTTACAAACCTTCCAAAACTCCTATTCTATCCACACTCATCACTCCCTATAAAAACCTGAAATCCTTAAGGTCTTCTCAGAGACTTCCAGTACATACCACTAAACCAAACAAGAAGGCTGGTGACTCCCTCTTTTCTACTATTGTTGGAAAAGCCTGGAATCTCCTCCCCAGTGAACTCTCCTCACTTCCCTCAGTATCCTGCTTTAAAAACAAATTGAAAGTGTTCCTCAGAACACAGTGATTATGCCCCTGTACTAAGCCTGACTAGTTATATATCTCTTAATACTTTGCTCTTCCTACCCCTTCTACTCATTAACTGTAATTCCTTCCTTATTAACCATAATACTATCTCCCTCTAGAACATCTTGATTGCACTAGCATGCTATGTTATGCCTGTATTCTGCACTGCTGAATTTACTGTGATAACCTGTAATATGCATTGTAAATATTACTTTTTTTTGTTTAATGTTTCCTTATTTGTTATCTTGTTAATTTCATTGTTCTATCTTGGAGCTTATCTCCCCGGGCCTCTACTGAAAATGGACATGTATCCAGTTAGACTAGCCCGGTCAACAAATGTAAAATAAAATAAATAAATAAATAATCTTCTAAACTATGTAAAGCCTTTTTCAAAGGGGCCTCTTTACTTAGACTTCTGTAAAAGGATCCTACTTCTCCTTGGGATTTAATGGTTATGCTTCAGGCCTTAACCCAGACTCTCTTTGACCCATCAGCCAGGGCAGGGATTTTTGTCTTAAAAAAACATTTTTCTGATTGCTAGCACATCAGCTACGTGAGCATCTGGGCTCCAGGCTCCATCTTCTAAACCTGCTTACCTGTTTTTTTCACAAAGACAAGGTGTCTTTGTAGACCAACCCATCTTTTTTACCTAAGGTAGTTTCTCAGTCCAACATAAACCAGGTCATTAATCTAACAGTTTTCTTTCCAGACTTTTCAAATAAGGGAGAGTATATGCTCCATTTGTTTGTTGTGCATAGGCAGCTATGTTTTTATCTCCATAGAACCAAAGACTTCACGAAACCCGACCAGTTTGTTTCCTTCTCTCCTAACAAATTGAGTAAGCCAGTTTCCAAAGTTACATTGGCCAAATGGTAAACTGAATGCATCTTTTATTTGTCTATGGTAAAAAAAGGTTTCTCCTTACCTAAACCTCCTAGAGTTCACTCCACAAGGTCTATGGTGGTCTCTTCAGCATTTTTGTCAAGTAACTTCTTAGATGACATTTGTGCAGCTGCAACTTGGAGTAATTCTCACACCTTTATTGCTTATTACAAATTAGATTATGTTTCCAGGAACATAGTGGCCAGAATATCCTTCCATGAGTGCCACCCAAGGTTCCAGTAGCTGGGGACTCTGTCCCATCAGTTGAAGAATGAATGAAAAAGACAACATCAGATAAAAAACGTTATGTATTCACCATAACATTCTATCTATGTTGTCCATTTTCATTCTTCCTCAACTTCCCACCCACCAAACTCCCTCCTTTAATCTGGAAAATGTAATAGTTTCACAGGAACTTCTGTTCCTTGTTTGAAATCCAGCTTCCCTTTTCCTTTCTACCGTTGTTAATTTCTTTAACAGGTTGCCCCTTTATGTATGGTGCAGCAAACTCGAGCTGAGGTATGTAAGGTTGGTGAGACATTATGGGTAAAGGGAGGAGCTCAAGAGTTTTTGGATTCGAAGATCTAGTGGAAGCATCCAAGTTGGATCCGAGTCTCAGATCTGAACCCATCAGTTGAGGAAGAATGAAAATGGATAACTCAGATAGAATGTTATGGTGAGTACATAACTTGTTTTTGTTTTGAAAAGCCAGTGGTCATACTCTGCATCCAAAACACACACACACACACATGCACACGCACACACATACACGTGCACAAACTCTGTAAGCAACTACCTACTTTGCCCTGTTCTAAAGTTACACCTGATATTAGACAGGAGACAAGAATATCTGGCATGAGAGGCACCATGTGCTAACATACCTCCCAAAAATAATAAAAGGTGTTTATGTTTAAGATCCATCTGAGGGCTTTGTCTCCTGAGTGACTGTAGCTGCCATATTATGCATAGTTTTAACTTGATTGTGGCTTATTGGTTGACAGGTCAGAAACTAAGATATTTTTTGCTGACAGACCAAAGTTTGCAGGTACATTTCATTTACTGATCATTTACTACACCAATAAGCTGACACTATATAAAAAGTTCATTTTTTAAATCTTAGTTACAGTGCTGTAATTTATTTATTTATTGACATTTGTTTACCGGGAAGGCCTGACTGGGTCACAAGACCCCATTGTCAGGGGAGGGCCGGGGAGGAAAGCTTAATTTAACAGAGAGGAAAAATTTTCAAATGCATTACATAAAAAAAAAAAAAAAATTATATATTTCAAAAATAATCAACAATATTGTAAGGCACAGAGATATAACAGAAATGTGTTACGGCATTGAGGAAAAAGCAAAGTAAAACACTATGCACAAAGGTGAAGAGCTTCCTTTTGGCAATTCACAGTAGTAATAACTAATAGTTATGTGTTTAGTTTAATTATAACTATAATGAGGAGAGAGAGATTTGGATAGATTAGTATAAATGGGAGGAAGTGATAGAAGAGGTTATGTAAAGTGATAGAAAGGTTAAAATAACCAGGTGAAGAGAAAGTGGTGATGGGTAGATAAACTGTACAGATGTGGGTGGAGAAAAGTAGACAAGATTGAAGCTCAGGAGTATAACATGAGTATAAACTGTGTGTTTGATGGGTGGTCTTACAGAAGATGCATAAAGGAAGGATGGTAGGTTACAGTTCTAATAGCTTGTGAACAGAATTCCATTTTTTTGGCAACACAGTAGCACTAAAGTCTATTTCCACTTGTGTTTTGAGGTTTACATATGTTGAGAAGTTGTTTATCATTAGAATGAAGGTGTCTGTTTGGGTGATAGGGAGGATGAATAGAGCTTAGTGTTGGACAGGCATGGGGTTTATAAATGATGTTGTGGGCAGTAGCTAGTTGTACTTAAATATGTTAAATATTATTCTCCTTTTTAGCTAAGAATTACAGATAAGCTGTAAGTCTTCAGACTATATACATTATGTATTAATGGTGCAATACAAAGTATTGTATTTCTGTTTTCATTTTTGTGAATATCTGCTGTAGACTGCATTTATTTGTTTTTCAGTAAAGAAGTCAATTTTCAATGTTGCTATAACTCATACATACTACTGAGTGTCACTGTTATTTCATTTAATAGATAAACACTACTGACAAACTTTTGGATAGTAAACTGGCATCATTCATGATTTCTAATTAAATGAAGCTGCCTTAAAATCCCTGCATAAGTAAAGGCTTACATCTTCAAAATAATTAAGTAGCTTGCCTGCCTCATTCATGTGACTTGTAAGATAGTAGCTGCAGACCAAAAGATAATATGTCTCTGGCTAGGAAAAATGGGTCTATATCACTTTGTCGAAAAAAATATTAATCGAATACCTCTTTGTCGAACTGTATCCATCAAAACTTAATCCAGCAAATTATTATTTCAGCAAAGTTTTTTTCCCAGGGAGAAAAACTAGTTGGCCATCATCGGGAGTTTGCTCTTTTCCCCTCTGTAGTGCAGTCTCGGAGTTGGTACATTTAGTGGGGGGGGGGGGGTGTAGCCCACTACCTGGTTGGGTTTTAAATTACATGTTTTTTATGGTGGTTGGTAGGTTGGCCGAGCAATTTTTTTCCCTGGGAGAAACTTCGCTGAAATGATCGTTCGATGCATTAAGTTTCAGCGGATAGGGTTCGACGAAGAGGTACTTGATGAATAGGTTTTTCGACAAAGTGATATAGACCCGTCTCTGCCTAGGAAAAATAACTATGAAATGCATTTATTTCAAGTATTAACTTGTTACATACACACAAACACACACACACACACACACACACACACACACACACACACACACACACACACACACACACACACACACACACACACACACACACACACACACACACACACACACACACACACACACACACACAAAACACATATTTGTTGGCCTGGTTTAATAATTTCAGCAGAGGCCATCACTGCCAAATAATATTCTGTGTATGTACTGGAGGAGTGGCTAATCTGTCTACAACTCAAGGCTATTTCGTGAAGGAGTTTCAAAGTCCTGGGAAACTGGCATTTGATTTGAAGTAATGCACAGACATTTTAAATTGGTTGGGGTTGTCTTCTGCAAAGCATTTAGAAATTAGGGAAGTTGTGTATTAGGAATACCTCCCTTTCTATATTCTACTTGCAGCAAAATACACACATTATCTATACAACATACGTACCCCATAACCCTATTAGCCATATTAAACTTAATTAGGTCACTGTAGGAATAGAAATATTAGTACATCACTCCGGAATCCGTACAGATCATCAAACGGCAACATGACCAAAACAGATTCGGCCGGGCATACTTGCGCAAAAGTGCTTTTCACTGAAAGGCACTTTCGCGTAAGTATGCCTGTTGCGGAAATCGCACTACAGTGGGGATAAGGGAAAATTCCCTTTTCCCCACTGTAGTGCAACCTCAGAGTGAGAATATTTAAGTAGGGGGTGGGGGGGTGCAGGGGGCCTTACCCCCCTGCAAAAACATAAAAGTAATGTTTTATTATTTTTTTTAAACACACTTTAACGAGAACGCTTTTTTGGTGAAAACGCTTTTGTTAAAAGTGTGCTCGGTGATTGTGGATTCGAACTATTGAACTTTCGTTCAATAGTCCTAGATCCATCACTCCTAACTCCATATGTAGCCCATGTATAGTACAAAGCAAAATCACTGTATAGACTTTGGTGTGAATGTGGTACTGTAGTACCACTGTAGTGATACAGAAGCTGGTCCTGTAAGGGTTTGTAAATAAAATAGTGAAGGAAAATTACATATAATGGTTTGTGTAAGGAAAGCCAAACTACCTTAATATAGGCTCTTATTTAATAATTCCTCTACATTGCATCCATCCATATCACTACAGATAAGCAGAGTGGCACACAAAGAGAGCAGAATCAAAAATGGAATAGTGTTGTGCTCAAAAAATGCTCTTGAATAAATCCCATTATGCAGAATAAATGTGCATATTAAGTACAGATGGGCATTATAGTTTATTAATGACTATACTTTCTTAGTATCCCCAAACACGTTTACTGCTCCCTGTCCACACACAGTCTGCCTCTTGGGCTTTCACTCCCATGTTGAAGACAGGAGTCCTACTTTGATGTCTCCCAGCCCTTACTGCCTGCTGAAACAAGCTGAAAAATGGGTAAGTGCTGAATGAAATACCTGCCTGCAGTATTAATGGACTCCTTCTTCTACTTTGCCTCTGTTGATTTCTTCTACCCTTGTGCATAAGTACAGAGACATCTTCTTTAAGTAAGATCTTTCTCTGTTGTTCTTCTTTCAGCTTTTCTCAGTTAGGGGTCACCACAGCGGAACTCCGGTCCACTAATGATTGGCAGTAGATTTTTATGGTGCCGAGGTGCCAGCCCAACCTTCAATGAAGGCACGCCCATTCACGCATGTCTTTTGAATGCCACTCAACCACGGGGAGGACATGTAGACTCCACACAGAAGGCGGTCCAGCCGAGAATTGAACGGAAGAACCTCTTGCTGTGAGGCGACAATGCTACTGCTGCACCACTGCGGCTTGCTAAGTAAGATTTTTCTCTGTACTGAAAGATAATTGCTGACCATTCCATTCTTGTGCCAACTAGGGAGTTGGGTAGGTGCAGATTCCCCCTCTCCCACCTCTAAGTTCCTACTGACTCACCTAGAGGCTACTGCCTTTGCTGCTGTTTATCTACCTACAGCAGGTCCAACTCTCTTAGTTGTCAGGTTTTCCATTTTGCAGCAGAAGCCTTGTGGTGAGGGAAAGAGCTGGGTTATACTCAGGTGCCCCAGGTTCTGACTGATTGCTTTTGGAAAAGCAATTGCAAAAGGGATTGTGATGCTGTAGTTCTATTGATGTCAATAACAAGATCTCCCAGCCTTATGTCATCTGTGGGAGTGGTTAGGCATCTTGTGGGGCATTTTTCCTGTCTCAGTATCCCTCCTCTCCTCATACTGCTGCTGCTTACTGTCTACACATGATCTCCCTCCTGGGCTGTCTCTCCTGCACTCAGGTACTGTTAATAACTTTTTATATGCTTATTTATTTGTCAGTATTTGTCAGTATCAGCATATCCATTGTCAAATACAAGTCTATTTAGCAATTTTGTAGCAGAGGACATGTAAAAAACATTTGATGTTTATAATTTCCACTGTTTCTGTAGCCTTTAGGCTATATGGGTTGTTCCCATGATGACCAGGAAACAACAAGCATCCAGCTTCACAAAGCTCTGCCCCCCCCCCCCCAATGCCTTCACTCAGTTGTTGATTGGCTAGCCCTGTGGAGAGAAATCAGCAGTCAGAGTAAAGATTTTTTTTTTCAGTACTTTCTTGCCGCCTTGAGGAGAAGCATCTCTGGGGCTTCACAGGAACAGCAATGGGCTTAGATATTCATTTCCGGCAGATAAATCTCTGCATGGGAACTGCCGTGCACAGAAAGTGTTGCCCTTTTAAGAAAATAGTATTTATTTTATTTTATGTATACATGCAGTATTTCCCCTTTAAGAAACCCGATTTTTTTTTTCAGTATCAGAAGTTTCCTATCAGTGATTGCTATTTTTAGATCTTATTATAATTTAACTAATTGGGTATATTGTTTTGAAAAAATATTATCCAATGTTTCTTAAGTCTGTCTCAGACTGATGGGTCAGTTGGAACAGTACGGCACATCAGCAGCTCTTAGACTTTGGATCCAAGGCTCAGGCTCCTCTACCTACTTAGAATTCTACTCAGTAAGCTGAATAACTCATATCTCATTTGCCGCTCAAACGCACCAGACACAAATCACCTTGGGTCAGTGGTTTAGCAATTAAGTGACTTTTTGAAGGATTTTTTTCTGTCAGGTTTTAGCTAGTGTTACTGTATTTTCTTTACCTCCTTCAAGGTTATTTTTTTCTTCTTTTCTGCATCCTCTTGTATATAAAAGAAAAAAACAACTTTTAGTTAGTGGCTAGTTTCCGCACCTTTTTCCTGATGTTAGTCAGATTTGGCTTTTTCTGTCAAGCAGTTTATTGTCTTAGTCTAGTTTCTTGTTGATGTACCTTAGTATGGTTATATTAACCAGAGTTTTGTCTAGTGGTGTCTTTAGTGTTTGTGTTTAACCTTATACTCCACTACTCTATGGAGCCATGTTCTCTGGAACTGCTTAGTCATAGACTACATTCTTCCTTCCTACAGGAAAGATCTTTTCAAATGATTTCCAGGCCACTTTCTATAGCCGTTTCTCTTAGGTCAGTGCCGTCAACTAGGAGTCTGTCTGACGCAGATGTGAGCAGGTTGATGAGGAAATTCCTGCAGGTCCCAGATCCAGCTGGGGTCCTCCCCACACCGACCACTGTTGGGGGGTTGTGAGCTTTCCCCTCATCTCCTATAATCTTCACACCTTCTTCAGTCCAACCTTCATATCCAGTAAATGTGGATCCCAGTGTGCCACAGGGATTGCCTTTGTTAGATGCAAAAGACTGGGTGTCTTTGACTCCAGCAATTTCTGTTACTCGATCGATTCTGACTGCTTCAGATCTCGACTGGGCCCAGAACCAAGAGGACAGTGCCAGTGCAGCAGGATCGGGATCAACTCTGAGATTTTCTAATCCTTCTCTTCTGCTCATCAGTTCTGCTCTCAACAGCTCAACTTTGATGTTGGCTTTGGAACCTAGCCAAATTGGTTTCCAAGGCATGCCTTTGTCGGGTTCATCGAGCCTAAAAAGCCTGTTTCAGGTCCTTTTTTGGCTTTGGCCTTCAAGGCTTTCAAGAGATTCCTCTTCAAGTCTAGAGAGCAATCATCTCTCTCTCACCTGGAGCCGTTCTTTCCCCCACTGACTTCTTTGGGTTCTCTCTCTCTCTCCTCTTATTGTCACTTTGGGACAGCCAGCTCCTCAAGGACTCAAGATGGTCCATGTTGTGGACTCCCCATCAGCTTCAGAGTCTTCCCTGGGGACCTTTCACTAGGGAAGTACACTGGAAGCATGCATGCAAAAGGAGGCTCTCAGATTCCCCTTAGGAATCCCTCACTGAAGCTACTGAATTAAGAGAGAGAGATGGTTCCCCCTAGATTCCCCCTAGAAGACATTTCCTTTGGTGAGATACTAGCATTATTTTAACAGAAGGAGGGATGGTCCACCAGTGCTCCCTCCCAGGAGGAATCAGTCTTCCTTGAGGTTTTTGGGGGTAGCCCCTCTACTTCCTGGGTAGTCCCTATTCCTGAGAAACATGTGAATTTGGTTTCAAGGTGGGCTTGAAAGGAACCAGAAGTGGTTGAACCAGTTTATCACATACCTGATAAAATCTTAGTCTTCTGTAAGGGCAAGCCCTTCTGGAGCAATGCTCTCACAATAGATTCTATGGTGGTAGTAGTGGCCACCAAGAAAGAGCCCCCAGATGAGAGCTCTACTGTCCATCCCCCTAACAGGGTGTCCGGGGTGTTGGACAAATTTGGACAGTAGGTGTACACTTCAGCTAGCTTTGCTTTATGGGCACCAAACCACTTAGCTCATTTAACATGTTTTCAGAGAGACTTCACAAAGGGCCTTTCCGAGTCCCTGTCAGGGTCCTTACCTGTGCAAGCCCACAAGACAGTGGCTACTCAGCTGGGTAGCCAGTCCCTCTCAAATGCATCCTTGCTGCATATTTCCAGTATGGCAAATGGTATGTTGAGAGAAGTGGTACTGGCATTGCTATTCGCTGGCATGTCCAGAGGCATGTATGCTCCTTTACAGAACACTTTTAGGATGTCTTTCATCAATAACCCTTATAATGGATTGACCCTTCCTTTGTAACAAAGATAAAAGAAATGCTGTCTAGAAATGAGCAAGATGGCAAGACCTTGTCTGCCATTGAAATTCACTTCTCTACCCCTTCAAAAGACCTTCTGTAGGAACCAGAAGAGGTACAAGAAGCTGTGGTTCAATAAATCTCAAAGGTTCATCCTCAACACTTCTAATTATAGACTACCCCAGAGGTGGGGGGATAATCATAATGGATGCCACCCTGGTCTGCAGAATCTAGGGTTTCAGGGCCCCTCCTCTTGCAGACCCCTTCAACACTGCACTCTTGAGGTGGTTGGAGGGCACTTGTCTCTGCACCCATTAGCCTGAACAACCATCAAAGATGCATGCATGTAGAGAATCATAACCAGAGGTGACACAATTCCATCGCTGTAGTCTTCCCCCAATTCAAAAATACTTCACTACATCCCATCCCCACAAAGGAGGGCTGCAGCACAAGAGATAAAAAAAAAAAAAAAAGCTGCTACACAAATGAGTCATCCAGGATATCACACCAGACCATCGTAGGTTAGGAGTCTACTCAAGGTTCTTTTTGATACCAAAGAAAAATGGAGACCTTAGGCCCATTTTGGTCCTCAGCCAGTTAAATCAATATATAAAACAGACAAAGTTCTGAATGATCATGGTTCAGTCCATCCTACTGTTGCTAAGGAAAGATGACTAGATGTGCAAAACAGACCTTCAGGATGTGTACTATCTTATCACAATAGCCAGGCGCTCTAGAAAGCTCCTCTACTTTGGGCTGAGAGCCAGTCATTTCTAGTTCAGAGCCATGCCCATTGGTCTCACCGCCCCCCCCCCCCACCTCCGGGTGTTCACCACGTGCATGACTGTGGTGGCAGCTTACCTCAAACTGCAGAGGTCCCGCGTGCTCCCACATCTGGATTACTGGCTCATAATGATCCCTCCAAGAATCTTATTACTCCAGACCAGGGATTCTTTGCTTCTGCTTTGCACCCATCTGAGAATCACAATCAGTATGTAAGAAAATTCTCAGATGGGTGCAAAGCAGAAAATCCCTGAACTCCTGTCCAGTCAATAGAGTTCATTGGGGCCCACCTGGATACAACATTGCAGATAGCCAGATTACCAGAGTTTAGCATTCTTACCCTTCAACTTCTTCTTCTTTCAGATTTTTTTTGTCCCCATAGAATGGTCACTTGTGTGCTTGCCGCCTGCTAAGCCCTTTCTTACTCGGGCGCTCCTCCCAACCACGTGGAATCCGCATTGCAATTATAGGGATTACAGTCCCTTATGGAAGGTCTCCTGGATGGACACTACACTAAGAATCTTCTTTTCAACAGATACCTTTAGTGTCCTGCTAAGCCCTTTCTTACTCAGGCACTCCCCCCAACCACGTGGAATCCGCATTGGAATCCCCATGGATTACAGTCCCTTAAGGAAGATCTCCTGCACGGACACTACACCAAGAATCTTATTTCAACAGATACCTTTAGTGTTCTGCTAAGCCCTTTCTTACTCAGGCGCTCCCTCCAACCACATGGAATCCGCATTGCAATTACAGGGATTACAGTCCCTTAAGGAAGATCTCCTGGCCAGACACTAAAGATACCTTTAGTGTGTAGTTGATTATTTTACTTGCTGTGTACCTCTGAACAGATTAGTTAGTGTTTAACTGTATGCTAGATTTTTCCCACGGCGTGCACATCAGCTGGCCATTACCGCCATGCTTTTTAAAGCCCCTCTCATTATTTTACTTAATAAAGCAACTGCAAGTCCTTACTATCCCACCCATTCCCCAAATTTTACCCAAATAGCTCTCGAGTTCTGTGATATTTGCCTTTACTTTTTACCTTATACTAAAGACACTAGAAATAAAGAGTCATCCCTCTTAATAGCTCCTGACTGCTGCCAACTCCTAGCAGACACTTACCTGAGAATCCCAGTAGCTCAGTGTGAAAGTGCACTACTGTGTCACTGATTGATTCTGGCGGCTGCTCATTTCCCCATCTTGGTTCTACCCACTTCGTTCACCCTGCGGGCTCACTCCGCTCCCCTACCCTGCCCCCATATCTCACCCGCCCCCACTACTCCTACATTTATTCTAACCTTCTGTCTCCTCTTCTTCCCCTCTGACCAATCCGATCCCAACCCCTCCCCCTCCCATCCTCCACTAATTTAAGTACCCCTCCCCCCATCCTAAATCTCAACTTCCTGTACTCACAGCTATACCTCTCCCTCTTACACTCTCACACACCCCTAAAATCCTGCTATTTCCTTTCTACTTACCTTACATCTATTAACTATTTCTTCTCCACTGTTGCAAAGCCTTCTCATCCCCTCCATAGGCTTACTGCTTCTAATTCCTCTATTCCATGCTACCCCCTATTCCTCTTGCAAACTCCCCTCCTCTTTCTTGTCCCCCTCCTCCACTTCTCTCTCCCATCCTCACTCTATCCAATCTCACTTCCACACTATATCCTCCTCTCTAGTTCAACCAAACCCACTCCACTACTTCAAACCAAAACTTATACCCTCCTCAATTAAGTACCACATACCCAAAGCAATATTGTACTTCCCACATACCACAAGGAGCAAACCTAAAGTCCTGCTCCCTTCTACCTTTGACTG
The DNA here is from genome assembly GCF_019279795.1 of Protopterus annectens. Taxonomy (NCBI): domain Eukaryota; kingdom Metazoa; phylum Chordata; order Ceratodontiformes; family Protopteridae; genus Protopterus; species Protopterus annectens. The sequence goes on from NC_056738.1 coordinate 363,754,569, forward strand.
CCTCTGCCTAGCAGGAGACATTCACCCCAACCCCGGACCTAAGACTATCACAAATCCCACTCCACCTATCACAACCAATATTACCAACCATAAATATCTCAAGCTCCTTACCATTAACGCCCAGAGCTTAAAAAACAAAACAGCCCTCTTCCATGCTTGGCTATACCATACCCTACCTGACATAGTAGCTGTCTCGGAGACATGGCTAAAACCCCATATTACTGATTCTGAAATCCTACCCCCTGGATTTCAAGCACTCAGATATGACCGCCAAAACAAAAAAGGAGGAGGAGTAGCCTTAATTTATTCTAGCCTACTCTCCATCACTCCTTACCAAAACCCCATTCCTCAGTTCAGTAACACTGAACTAGTCATAGGAATACTCAAAATGAATAACTATAAAAGTATTTGTGTCATGGCCCTGTATATTCCCCCTGGAAACAGTGCCACCACTCTTGAAGAAATTCTTCTATGGATCTCAACAAATATTAAGCTTGAGACATACATATTAGGGGATGTGAACATTGACTGGAACAAAATCAATACCAATAATCTCTCCATATCTATCAATCTATTTAATTTCACTCAACTTACAAATGCCATTACCAGACCCAATAAAAACAACCCCCCAGGTTCCACTCTGAACTGAATCCTAGTCTCCCACCCTAATAAAATCTCACAACCAGGCACCCTACCAGACTCCATGAGTGACCACTTGCCAGCCTTCATCCATCGAGCAACCCACTCCTCCCCACACCTACACCAATATATTCATACTCTTAACCTTACAAACTTTAACCCTGCAACTTTCTCCAATACCCTCAAAGTAATAAACTGGGACAATCTAAAAACTCTTCCCCTAGACAATGCTGTAGAGTTCTTTAACACCACCTTCTTAGATACCCTGAACTCCCAAGCTCCACCTAGAACAAAATGAATAAAACCTAACTCCGCCCCATGGCTAACTAAAGATACAAAAACACATATGCAACAAAGGGACAAAACCTGGAAACTCTACCACCACAATAAGCACCCTGATACCCTTCTTAAATATAAGCAACTCCACAACCTAGCCAAAAAAACACATTATAAAAGACAAAAAATCTTACTATACTAAACTCCAGTCAAATCATTCCAAAATCCCCAAACAGTTCTGGAACTCCATCAACTCTCTTCTGAACCCAGGTACCAAAAACAATCCTTGTCCTGACACCAGTAAAACAGACACAGAAATAGCCACCCTATTCAATTCCTTCTTTACCAACTCTATAGCAGAACTCACCAAGACCTTCCCTAATCACATCTCCTCCTCACCCCCTCAAACCCACTTCCCCTACCTCAACCCAACCTTCCATCCCCAACACTCCTCCCACATTTCATCTCAAACCTATCCCCACCTCTTACATAAAAAAACTTTTCTCTAAACTTAAGCCATGCTCCAACGGACCTGACAATATCCCCTCACTCTTTCTAAAACTTGCAGCAGATGGTATCGCCATATTAATATAGGTACATACAAGAATCTTATGTCCCCAAACTGTGGCTTGCAGCCTTTATCCTGGCAAGAATAATAACATCTCAAACTTCCGACCAATAGCCATTCTCTCCCCAGTCTCAAAACTTCTTGAAAAATGCATCCACCTCTAGCGCATGACTTACCTTACCAATAATCAACTTCTTACCCCGACACAACATGGGTTCCGTCCTGGCCATAACACAATAACTGCTCTTCTCTCTTTCCTAGACATAGTAAACCATGCCCGTGACTCTGGAGAAATTGTATCCACAGTCCTTCTAGATCTCTCCAAGGAGTTTGACACTGTCTCCCATACCCACCTTCTGAATCACCTTTCTAACCTTAATCTCTCTCAAAATACCCTAACCTGGTTCAACAGCTACCTCTCTGACAGATCTCAGGCCGTGAAATGGCAAACTGGCACCTCAGCCTTCCTATCTAACCCAACCGGGGTACCCCAGGGATCCATACTCGGTGAAATGCTCTTTAATGTATTAATTAATGATTTCCATGCTGACATTCCTAACACTAAAATAGTGCAATACGCAGACGACTCAACTTTAGTCTGCTCTGCTTCTAATCTCTCAGAACTCCAAGCACAAACTGAAATTGCCTTCTCAACTACTGAGAACTGGATACTTCAAAACCACCTCTCCGTAAACACCAATAAATTCAAAATTCTACTTTTCTCTCCCTCAAAAACCCTCCCCTTGGACAAACACTCTTTCAATATTATCAGCCATGCCAACTCCACCATAGAAGTTATCCCTTTTGCTAAACTTCATGGAGTTACTATTGAAGAACACCTGAAATTCGATACACACATTCAGCTAAATATTAAGAAAACACATCAGAAACTTGGCATGCTATATAGAAACTCCCAGTTTCTCTCCCCATCTACAAGACAAAAACTCGCCACTACCTACTTACTACCGTCACTACTGTATGGTGCACCCCTACTAACCAACCTATCCTCCACCATTTCTTCAAAACTGGAAATTTCTTACAACAAAATCTCAAAATTTGCAATTAAATCTAACTACTCCTCCCTCCACTGTACATCACTCCACCTGCTAAAGTGGCTAGAACTTCCCAACCACCTTGACTACCTCCAACTCACTACAGCTCACAAACTAATTTTTAAACCAACTATATGCCCAGCTCTAACAAACATCTTACACCCCTCACAGAACCCTACGATCTGCCCACCAAAATCTACTTTCTATACACAAACCAAAACGTCCCGCTGGTCAGCTTTTCCTATCCTTTTCCTTAGCCAAAAAGTGGAACTCTCTCCCACCCTCTCTAAGAATTTCTGAAAACTTTGAACACTTTAAAACCCAGCTCCATTCCTACCTCTCCCTTAACTGGAAATGTAATTGCACTCTGCCTACCTAACCTGCTAAAGACTCTTCTACATGTACTTTTACATCCACCTCTACTCCATGCTGTTTTTCTACACAGCTCCCTCTCTCTGAATTTAATGTAATATATCACCAGTACCTTTGAATGTATATATTGTAAATATTGTACAGACCTTTCTATCTCTCTTCTCTCTCTCCCTTCTGTGATTGATTCTCATTACTGCCTACATATAAATGTTGATGCTATCTAACAAAGATAATCAACGCTGCCATGTATGCACTCCTCTTTTTCTATTGTACAACTGCCTCTCTCTGAATACTCCAATATCATGAATGTATTTAAAGCAAATAGTGTACTTTCCACCTTTATTTCTCCCATACTCTACTGCAAATTGTATTTACTGCAATCATTCAAATATTAGTTTTTATAACTGTTCAACAGATGATTTATAATTGTTAGTTTTTAAAACTATGTACACATGATCTACTGCCTCTGTCCATCTTAAATGCTGTAGAAATGGTTCCCTAATCCACTATGTAAATGTGTGTAATGCATGTTCTTCTATTTTGCAATTGTATTTTGCTAAATCTCATGATATAATACTACGTTTTGTATTACTTTTATGTAATATGGAGCTTTTCTCCCCGGGCCTCCACTGAAAACGGGCTCTTTGAGCCCAGTGGACCTCCCTGGTTATCAAACTGGAAATAAATAAATAAAATTTTCCCAGTTAGGGGTCGCCTTCAACAACAAGCCTTAAAGTCCACTCCAGTCAGAACCCCCGGCAAGTTGCAATTTGTGTCTCGTGGGACTGATGGCAGCCTCCAGCACCCTAGTTCCTCAGGTCAGGGGGTATTGCAGTGGATTCTCGCAGTTCAGTGGTCAGTGCTGTACCAACTGATTCACTTTCCCATTTGCCTAACCAGCTTATACAGACAATATGTTCAGTGGTGGTTGGACTCTTCTCTTCCACCCTCCCCATACACACAGTCTCCCAAGGTCACCCTTTTATTCTGTCATCCCCTTCAGGCCACAGTGACTATGGACACTTCCCAGTTGGGATTGGGGGAGCATTTCATGGGAGAGAGTCCAAGGCACATGGTCCTCCACAGAAGCCAGTCTGCCCATCAGTGTTCTGGAGATGACAGCAGTCCTTCTGGGGTTGCAGGCTTTTCAGGACTCCCTCCCCAGGGGAGTGATTTTGATCCAGGCAAAAAATATATCGGTGGTGTGTTACATCAGCAAACAAGGGGGAACATGTTCTGACCCATTCATTATAAAAATCAGTGTATATCAAGATTATATATTCCCCGTTCTGAAGGAGGGATGCGCCTCCTTGAAATTGATTACATGTATAGATCTGCAATCGTGGGACTCCACACATATCTATTGACCTCATGAAATCCATATGTGTTGAAAGTTTTGAAACATGAGGAAAATAAATCTAAGATGACTTCTCTGCTTAATTTTAGCAGATGCATATTGACGTCAAGCAGGAATGGAAATCAAACCAGAACTGGACAAAAACCAGGCAGCAACTGAATGTGCTAAAAAAGAAAAGAAAGAATATAAGGTGAAGGATCAGATGAGAAGGCAAGAAATGTGGAAAAAACATAAATATAGTTGCAAGTATAAAAAACTTCTGTAAGAGCCTCATGTTGATCAAGAATGAACACAGGAATGGTTAAGGAGAGGTGAATTTACATCAAGAAATGAAAGGTTAATATTGGCAGCCCAAGATAGTGGGCTGTGTACACGCTGGTTTACTAAGTCCATTGAACATGTGGGAGAAACAGACATATGTAGGTTTTGTGGCACCGAGTTGGAAACAGTTACAATGCTGGTTGCGATGCTCTAATGGCAGAGGGACTGTATACTGAAAGGCATAATAATGTGGCGAGATTGTTACACTGGAGATTGTGCAAACATTATAGTATCGAAGTGGTTGAAAAACACTGGAAACATGAGCCACAGAGAATCATAGAAAATGATGAAGTTTACATCACATGGGATCACCCAGTACCAGCAGTCCAAAAGATAGATGCTAGAAAACCGGACATAGTGATCCAGGAAAAGAAGACAAAAGTAGCATTGATCATTGAAATTGCCACACCTAGTGACTATAGTGTCTTGCATACAGAAAGACACAAAGTCATAAAATACCTTGATCTGCAAGCAGAAACGAGAGCCATGTGGAAGAAAGATACCCAGATAGTTCCAATAGTAGTAGGAGCAACTGGTCTTATAAAAAAGAATTTGCAATCATATTTAGATATGTTACCAATTAATGTAAAACCATATGAATTACAGAAGGAATGATTGCTGGGCACATTGCGGGTACTGCGAAAAGCACTTTTGGCTAACATCAAAGAGTGAAATAATACTAATTCCATGAACTTTAATCGTACTCTGACTTAGGAATGGAGTTAATTCATGGTATTAGAAACCCAAAAGACTTGGAGAAATCAAAAAAAAAAAAAAATAGAGAAGCCATGAATGTTTGGCAATGGGCAGTGTCTACCCATTGCTTTCTGGTGGCAGTGCACATCCTGCGGAAATGCAGTGTATTAGCAGACAAACTGAGCAGATTCATACTTCTCCCTCACAAATTCTCCCTCAGTCATATGGTGGCAGATCACATTTTCAGTCACTGATGCCAGCCTTGTTGCAGCCTATTTGACACTCCCTCAAACACCAAGTGCAGCAGCTATTTTGCCCTGATCCACAAGGAGGGGGAGTGTCTCGGAGGGCTGCTTGTAGTCCACAACTGGCCTCCAGGTCTTCTGTATGCATATACTCCTACTCCCCTCATACCAAAGATTCTGCAGAAAGCAGTGTGGTACAAGACAAAAGTAATCCTCATTGCTTCTTTTGACTTTGACAGGTATGGTTTTCCTATATTTGTCCTCATCTGATATGCCCGCTTTGTTTGTGCATCCCATTCCGGACCTCATGTCTCGTCCATCCAGCTCTCCTAGCGTGGACACAACAGCACTGAAATTACTCTCATGGTTTCTCCAGTTCCACTGATAGCCAGACAGCCCAGACTTGTACCCAGGTTGTGCATTTCCTGACATCTTCTCAGAAACTCTCCAATAATAAATGGAAGAGATTTTCTATATGGGCATCTAGCAGGGATACAGATCCTTTTTCACCTCCTCTCCCTCCTACTTTAGATTATTTAGCCAGTCTCTTTCAGGATGAGGCTAGCCATTACACCATTAAAGTTTAAAAGGCTGCTATTTCACATTTTCAAATGGGAGAGAAGCAGTCTTCCTTTGTTTCTTTGAAGTTGTCCAAAGCTTTTCTAAAGGTTACTTTTCTTCTTTACCCCCTTTAAGAGATCCTGTTCCACCTTTGGACATTACCATTCTACTTCAAGTCTTGACAAAAATACCTTTTAAACAAGCTGTGACCCTAGAGGTAATGAATCTTTCTTGGAACACTGTTTTTCTGGTGGCTGTCACCTTTGTTTGAAGAATTTCAGAACTTCAAGCTCTTTCCTGCAAACTACCTTACTTGGTTTTTCATAAAGATAGGGTATCACTTAGAACTAACCCTACCTTTCTTCCCAAGGTGGCTTTGGCGTTTACTTTGAATCTGACTATTAATATTCCTATTTTATTCCCAAATGTTTCCAATAATTTTACATTTGATGTATGTTCATTGAGAAGTGACATTCTACCTACAGACCAACTCCTTGTTTCCTTTTCTTCCGTCAAATTAGGAAAGGAGTTTCTAAAGTTACTCAGTCAAGATAGCTATTTGAGTGCATTTTGCACGTGTACAAGGAAAAAGGTTTAGCACTGCCTAGTAATCCCAAAGCTAAGTCTTCCAGGGCAGCAGCCAGTTCTACTTTCCAAGGGTGCCTTGGTCCAACATGCATACCTTTATTTCCTGCTACAAGCTGGACTTGCATTAGAGGTTTAAACATTCCTTTGGTTCTATCCTTCCATGAGACCTCCCAGGGTTTTGAGTAGCTGAAGATGTTGTCACATCATTTGAGAATGGATGGAAGAGACAACATTAGATGCAAAAGTTATATAATTACCATAATGCTAGAGCCATGTTGTCTTCTTTTGTCCTTTTCAACTTTCCCTCCGTCCATCCCCTTCCAATTGTCATTCTTTCCTTAAGCTCCAGCATGACAGCACTGTTCCTCTCTGAAGCCTTGTCATGTTGCAATCATGGTCCGTATTCCAGGTATATATTTCTGATGTGGGTACCAATTTTATTTCTGAATTAGGCAGGCAAATGTGATCTGAGGTATTCAGTTGACAGAGGGGAGGAGCCTGAGCCTTGGCTCCAAAGTCTAAGAGCTGCCGATGTCAGAAGTTCTTGGAACCGTATAAATTTGCTAGAACCATCAACTGAGGAGGATGGAAGAGAACAACACAGATCTAGAGTTATGGTAAGTACATAACTTTAATTTATGCTTGTGTAAACCTTTAATGTAGAGACTAAAAAATTACTTTGAGATAGGCAGGAACGTGTTTAGCAGTGTAGTGCTTATGTACACTTCATAACAACCTACTTGCCATTTTATTTTTCTTTCAGTGTATTAAGGAGTTGAAATGGAGTACTAACTGGGAATTTGTATACTACTTGTGCTTTTACATTGTGAAGGGGCTGGGATAAGTGTGTGAGTATAAGCTTGCTGCTTATGGACACGCTGATAACTTAGCTTTCAACCATCTCACGCCAGCAACGCTTGCCAGTTTTGGCATATATTCCTCCACTATAGCATGAATACTTACTCCGGTCCGGCTGGTTCTATACAAATAACATCAAAATTTGTAACATAAATATTGGAATAGCAGGCTTTCTTTTTACATGTAAACTGAGAGTTGTTGTTTACTTAGTATGCTACACATTTGTGAGGCATACTATATAGGAAGAACAACTAGAGAAATTCATTTCAGGATTTATGAACGCATTTACATGATGGAAACAGGAGATAATAAAAATGCCCTCTCAAGGTATCATCTGGTTTGCATTGGTTTATTTAAATGTATGGTGTAAACCTTGGCTCTAGATGATTGTCACTGTTGATGTGACACCCCGACCACATGTGCAAAAATGGGAAAAGGAAGTTATGGATGGATATAGTAGACAATTACAATGTTAGGCTTGATGCTGAGAAATGAATTAGGCTGAAACTTATATTGCTGGCAAATAAGCTTGGATGCCTGCAACCGTCAGGAATTCAATGACAAGGAAAATTTTAAAATGTATTTAAAAAGAAGGAAATTGAGGCACTAACTGTGTCATGTGATCAATTGAATTTGGTATTTAAATGTCTTTTAGAAATATTTTGTCAGTCTGATGAAGTCTCTTGTAGATGAAACACTTACTGGATTGATTAAATTTTATGTAGTTTAAGTTGTTTTATTCGGATTTTGGATAAGCTTTCAGAAATCATTCTTGACCCTGTCATGCAGGCTTATTTTTTTTCTAGAATGTTTTATAGACACTCTACAGAAAAAAAGTCTTTTTGATGCAGGAGAAGGGGGTAGTTGGAAACCTTCCTGAGTTTCTCAGCTCAGTCTCAGACTTCAGACAGAGTGTTTCTCAGGATTTTGGGGTTCACGACATCTGTGATTCTTTTAGAAATATATTTTTTTATATCTAAAATACACATAGACCAAACACTTGCATCCTCAAGATTTTCAGATAGCAGCCTGGGGCTTTATATACAATAAAGTGCACTGGTGGAGACTATATAGACAACCAAATTCAAGTCTGTGCTTTTTTTCTCCTAAGCCTCCAACTCAGTCTGTAACTATAGACACCTTGGATGTGGCTTGGAGGGCAGTTTCTATGCAGTTTAAGGTGCAAAGTCTGGAGGATTCTTCAGACAGACCAAAGCACATAAATATAAAAAAATACAAGCCATGATCCATGCCTTTAGATATCTTCCTTGTCTGTTGTCTCCAGGACCTTTCCAGATGATTATAGACAGCACTACAGTGATGAGATACATCTACTAGCAAGAGGGCACAAGGTTATGACCTCTGTAGAGGCTAGTTATGCTCACTTTGGAGTTGGCTCTTCAGCATGTTTTAACACTCAGAGTATCTTACATTTCATCAGAGCAAAACATAGTGGCAGGCAATAGAATGTAAAATAGGATCCAGAAGCCAAACAAAAAAGAGAACCAGACAGCAAACCACCTCTGGAAACCAAGCACAGCCAAGGAAGAAAGCAGCTGAAAACATAATGTAATGAACACTCCACTTTATTCAAATAGAAAGCGACTGAGACGTTTAGCATATTGTACAAAGAACATAATGCATAATGCATTTGTCCCACCTTCCTCGGTGTAGGACTTCAGCAGAACTAAAATTCCTTTAGGCGCACTCCTTTTTATACAATTAATTAGATAATTGAATAGATGCATGATCCTACTTTGCCCAAGTAAAACTTTCTTCATTAAAATTTAAAGTACTACCTCCCCCAGAAAATCAATGGATCCGATGTTGTCAATTTTCATTATATCCTCAACTGTTGGGTTCGGATCTGATCCTCAGATCAAACTTGGCTGTAACTAAAGCTCTAGGTAAGTAAATAACTCTTGAGCTTCTCCCTTACACATAATACACCAACCCCTGACTTACCTCAGATCTCGTTTGCCACTTTTCGCGAAAGGATGTGGTCAGCTATAGCTCTTGAGCTTCATCGCTATTTTCAGATAAGCAGGCATTTGTCTTTAATGACGTTACTACCTGCTATACTTTTAATTTAATGTCTAAACCGCTATGCTTATGTAAATATCTTCTGCAATCATATGTTATCTGATATATTTTATAACTGTATGTGTAAACCATAATGCTCATGCAAATATCTTATGTATAGTATGTTAGTAATTGTTTCTGGAGCTTTTCTTCCCAGGCCTCTGTTGAAAATGGACAGCTCTGTCCAGTCGGACCTCCCCGGTAAACAAATGTAAAATAAATTAAATAAATAATACATTATATATTATATATTGTTTGCATTTTCTTCTTAAATTTTTGCAGTTACTTGTTATTCCCTTACCCTTCGACTTATTGTAGTTCTGTAAATACCATCGTTGGTATCTATACGATCCTTACATTTACACAATAATGTATTTCTAATTACCACTGTTGGTAATACCCTTTTTTCCTACTTTCTTTCTACTACTAAAAAAAAAAAAACTTTTCCTTTCTACCTTATTTCTTTTTGTTGTAGAATTGTTGAGAAGGGCCTTCCGGCTTTAAAAAGTGTTCAAAGTGTGGGGACAAGTTGCCTGTTTCACTATCATCTCTGTGTTTATTGTTTAGGTCCGTGGTTGAGGTTATGAAGAGGGTGTTTTCTGCTCCAGTAGGACTGACAGTCCCAACCCTCTCAGATTTTCACTCCAGCACCCATATGTCTTTGGGCTTGGATCCTCGTCATTCGATTCTACAGGGACAGCCAGCTTGAGACCTCCAGTCTACCCATCAGGGTCTCATAATCTCTTCTGACACCTCCCTGGAACATCCCACTGAGGAAGTCACTAGGAAGAGAAAGTGCAAGAGGAGGCACTTGGACTCTCCACAAGAGTCAGTCACTGTGGATACAGACTTCGATGAGGGTGAAGTGTCCCCATGATCACCTCCAGAAGACATCCTTGAGATCCTGAAACAGAGAGGTTCCTAGACTCCCAGCAACCCTTCACCTGTGGAGTCGGTATTTCTGGAGGCCTTTGGAGCTGGCCCAGCTACTTCCTGGGTTACTCCACCCACAGATGAGCTCATTGATTTGGTCTGTCAGCGGGAGTGGAAGGAACCTGATGCAGTTGAACCAATACCCAAAAGGCCAGAATGGATTGTAGCTCCACCTGCAGGGAAAGAATTTTGGGCTAAATGGGTGCCCATGGATGCCATGCTTGTAGCTGTGGCCACTAAGAAAGAACTTGCCAAACAGAGTTCCTCTGTTCATCCCCCTAACAGGGAGTCTAGGATGCTGGACAGATTTGGGAAGCATGCCTACACTTCAGTGACCTTTGCTGTTAGATCTCTGAAATATTTGACACATTTTACTAGGCTGCAAAGGGATTTGATCAAAGAACTTTCAACTCCTCTTTCAGGGACCATTTCTGCTGAGGTCCAATCATCTGTTGCTTCTCAGTTGGCTACCTTCCAATTTATCTCAAATTCATCCATGTGGCTCATTTTGCATGTAGCCAAAGACGTCTCAAGAGGTTCAGGCATAACCATTACAAGACATGCCTGGATGCAGTTATGTGATTTTACAGAGCCCTTCAAGTAGTTGTTCATCAGTGCTCCTTTTGACAACACTTTTTTGTTTGTCCCCAAGGTGAAGGACACATTATCCAGGTGTGAGAAGGATGGACAGACCCTCTCTTCAGTGGGCGTACATTTTCTGACCCCTCAAAGATCCTTTTTTAGTAATCAACGAGGTGGCTTAAGCTGTAAACAGGTGTTTTAGTAAGCATGTAGGCTTTAAAAATAAGACAAATGATGAAATCCATGAAAATGCTAATCTCCTTACAACTGCTTGTTTGTTTTCTACTGGCAAATGTTTAGTTTTAGTCAAGATGTCTGCAGCTAAAAGTAGCTGTGCATTCTTTTCTGAATGAAACTTACAAAGATTTATTGCTGAGTACATTTCCATGGAGACAAGCTGTCTGCAGATGCACGCATTTAATCTTGAAAATTCTGTGTATTCTTTGCTGAGGGAAATGCAAAATTTAAAGGTACAAGTGCAAGCAGTTCAGTGAAAAAAAATTAAGTTTGAAATTATGGGTGATAAATAAGAGGTAGCAACCTCCCTAGCAGCCTTAATGCTTTAATGCTGTTAATAAAGCAGTGTACAGTTTAGTTTTATTTAAAGATAGCGCACTTTTTCTAAGAGCTAAAAGTATTTTCTGAAAGCATACAAGCTGTTTTTCATATCTGGGAGGAGAAGAGAGATAAGAAAAGAATAGACAGCAATCAGTGTAAGTTGGACACAGACAGCAGCATGTGCTTTTGCATGGGTAACCTTAATTTTAGGTTAGATAATGCCTGTATGTGCAGCCAGCAGTTTGAAGCAGTTGTTCCCTTCTGCAGGACTAAATGTCTTGTTTTAAAGAAGTGCACAGTTCTGTGCGTTTGTTCCAAGTTCATAGGGGATTGGAGGGTTTTGTATTTAGTTTTTTTATGTTTGAGAGTTTTCATTAAAGCAAAACTTCTTGAAAAATATTGCATAGATTCAAATGGAGATGAGAAGAAACAACTGTACAAAAGATCAGCCTATCAAACAATAGTATATGCATGTGACACAAAAGTTGGAAACATACATTCAAAAAAAAAACTGTCATGTATAATAAGCGGGAACAATAGCTTCTGATCATGATGGCTATGCTGCCCATACTATCCTTGAACATAAATGGCCTTACAGGTATACATAGATAGAAAGGAAAGAGTATTGAATTATATTAAGAAATGCAGAGTGCAAATGACAATGCTGCAGGAGACATGTTTGGAAAAAATAAGCATTTGAATTTGTCAAAGAGAAGATTTCAGAAAGAATATTCAGCAGAATTTCAGGGACAGAGAAAAAGGGGAATAATTATACTAATTGCTGTAGGGGCAGCAGTATTGATAAATGAGGAAAAATAGGCAAACATGGTAGACTTGTGGTAGTAAGTGGTTACTGGCAAGGGAGGAGGATTACAATGGCATGTATTTATATTCCATCGGAAACTTTTTTATGGAGCGTAAGAAAATTTGGGGAGAAATAATCAGCTTTCAGCAAGGAATATTATTTATAGGTGGGAACTGAATTTGATTTGTAATAGTGAGGATGTATCAAGGGAACCTAGAAGAAACAATATAACAAAAGGGGGTAGATTTCTGAAGAAATTTATGAAAATATTTGGTATGGAAGATATGAGGTCAATACTAGCAAACTGGACAGAATTTACATATCATTCTTCAATGTACAATAAATGGGCTAGACTATGTAGAAATAATATTTCACAGGAACATGTGCATTTAATTGAAAGTTTTGACAAACATCCAATAACTATTTCTGATCATGCACCAATAAAAACGAAGATAAAAATGCTGAGTAATGAAGTAAAAATGTGACACTGGCACTTTTACACTTACCTGTTAAAAGAGAGGAATTTAAGGAATGGTAGTGGAAATTATTCAAAAGTTATTAACACAGATATAAATATATTCAGAAGTTATAACTAGTGACTGGGATAAAATGAAAATGGATTTTAAAAATAGTGGAATAAAAGGAAAGAGATATGATTAAGAAATAATAGAAATTACTTACAGGGGCTGACAAAGGTTAAAGTATTGCAGAATAAGGGGAATCTCATAGAACAAGAGGAGGTGTAGATGCAGAGTACCAAAGAGAAAATAAGGGAGTATCTGGAAAATATGTATGAGTTTAGAAAGTTTGCAGTTAAGCAACTGTTTTTTGATAAAAACTCCAGAGCACAAAAACTTTTAACACAACAACTTAGGCAACAGAACATTGAAAGGGTTGTCTCCAAACTCATGAAACATATAACAAGGAAGATAATCAAAGATTTTGTTGAGGTTTTAGAGATATTCTGGGAATTTTATGAACATTTGTATAAAGCAGAGAAATGTGGAGATCAAGAAAGGGTACAAATGGAAACATTTATGGAAAACTTAATTATGCCAAGGTTAAAGGTAGATGAGGCTCAACAACTAACAGTTAAGACAGGAGGTAATGGAATTAAAACAGTAATATATAATCACTCTAAAGGAAAGTCTCCAGAAACAGATGGTAGTTTGGAAATTAGGAAGAAAGAAAGTGATAAAGATCTAAAAAATTGTTAACAGTATTTTAAAAGAAGGGGAAGCACCAACATTTTGGAAGAAACTGTGGTGGATGTGTTAATAAAGATGGCAAAGAGCCTTCAGACCCAGCTTCATATAGATCCAGTTCAGTTTTAAACCATGATTATAAAATATTTATGTCTACACTAGCTATGGCAAAGGTGTGTCAAAACTGATAGATATGGATCATTATGATTTTGTGGAGGGGAGGCAAACATTTGGCAACATTAATAGAACACTGATGATCCAGTGGGAAGCAGAATGTAAGAAAATACCTTTGTTGTTGGTGGGTCTTGATGCGGAGAAAGCATTTAACAGAGTAAGCTGGGATTTTATGTGTAGGGCATTGGAAGTATTTGCATTCCCTGATACAGTAATAAAACAAACAAATAGTGCCTTCCAAATCAAATTCTGGAGGTAAGTCCCCTTCCCATGGTTAGGGAATCAACTAAGAAAAAAAAAACTCTGTGAAAACCTCACCAGTCTAAGAAGTCATGGTTTATAGGGAAAAAAAACACTGCAGTGTCACTACTGAAGTACCATGTTCTCCAAAAGAATAAAGAGGTAGAAAGATCCTTTCCAGTATCACACAACAGAAAGGGAAAGTAGGACTCTCAAAACTGCTTCTTGTCTTAAGACATTTCTTTATTTATAAATAGTATTTTATAAGCAGATCAGCACTGCTTGGATAATGTGTTAAAGCTTGTAAAAACATGCACTTATTTAATTTGTTCAGAAAGGTGGGACTCTTCGAGATATGTCCACCCTCAGGGGTAGTGCCATCGGAGGGAAATGGATCACCACTGGTGTTGTGGTCTAAAACACTGCCTTGCAACCAAGCCCAAAATGTCACGCACGTAGGATCTGCTGCACGGTCCCAAATAGCAAACAACCGAAAACACCAAAACGGACCAGCTGTAAGGATGTAAATAATTTTATTGCTTCAAATCATGATATCAGCAATGGTCAAAACCATGCTGAATAAGCAAACCGGTTTCGGCTAATGTTAGCCTTTTTCAATGCCCAATAATCAAAAAAGTAAAACATCACCATTGTGAGCCCTACTTATAGTCCCTCTCTTAAAGAGGTATTGCCCAATATAGATTCAATATAGTAACTGAATGAGAAATTCAAACAATTTAAACATCATGTACCCATAATTCAGCCCATATATTAGGAATTCTATTTGGTGTTTGGACAAAAAATAAATGGATTACATTGTAAATATACATATGTATATTCCAAAAATGTTTAGCAGACATAAACCTATATTCAAACTGCTAATTTATATATAGAATGGAACAATTATAGCAAATATACCCCAAACAAATAACCTGCCATTATAAATATATGTCACAATATATATATAAGGCTAAAATATATAATTTATATAAACCTATAAGACCCACCCGTAGTGGGTATAAAAAATCCATGTAGCCTAATAAATTACAACATGAAAATGGAATACATGAAAATCGAAATATACATGTATTTGCAACCTATTGAATTGGTTCTAATGTATTCAAACCTGGTCTAAAAAGACCACCTAACCTTATGATCCATTTATACTCCATGTCATTGAGTTTCTTATGCCATCCTGCTTTCATTTGTCGATGTAAAGTGATTCTATCTATAATGATGAATGTAAAATGAGCAGAAGGGTGTTCAAGGGTATGTTTATACAAAGCATTAGTCATGCGTTTGTGTTTAATTGCACTAATGTGTTCACAAACCCTCAGTTTAACAGGCCTGGAGGTCTGTCCCACATAAAATGCAGAACAATTACAAGTGGCCAAATATACTGCCCAATCCGAACTACAATTAGAAAACATCCTGATCCCAAAAACCTGGGATGTATTTCTGCTAGAAAACTCACTAGTTTTGGGCATGTGTTTACAAAATGAGCAATGACCACATGGAAAACTTCCCTTCAATGTGTTTCCCCCCAGAGTGGTCTGTAATGGAAACTGTGAACTATGTCTCTTATAGTGGGTTAGAAAAGAATTTAAATTTCTACCTTTTCGGTAAGAAAAAGAACACTGTTGGGGTAATATATCATTCAAAATTTCATGAGAACGTAAAATGTCCCAATGTTGGTTGATGATATCAACAAATCGATTAGTATTAGCCCCATAAGTGGTAACTAACCTTAAAGTGCGATTCTTCCCTGACCTATGATTGAACTGTTGTTTAGATTTATATTGTAATAAATCCGAACGTGATGAATGGTTAACTGTTTTCAAAGCTTTGATAATGATGTGTTTTTGATATCCACGATCAACAAATCTATTAACAAGATCATCACAAGCCTTGGAACCATCCTCCGAAGAGGAACATATTCTTTTCATCCTCATAAATTGTGATTTGGGGATGTTGTGGATGATGTGGCATGGATGACAACTGTTCGCATGTAGCAGAGTGTTGTACTGAGGAAATTTTCTATAGACCGATGTAGCTAGAGTGTGATCCTGAAGTCTAGTAATCATGACATCCAAAAACACAATGCTATCATATTCTATGTTGACCGAAAAACGAATTCCGAAACTGTTGTCATTTAAATAATCCACAAATTTGGAAAGCTGTTCCTTAGTTCCACGCCACACCATCCAACAATCATCCAGATATCTTCTCCAAATATCAAGATCTACCAAAAAAGAATTGTGATGCGTATCATATATATAAGTGGCCTCAAAATAACCCATGAACAGGTCCGCATATATGGGGGCAAAGGACGCCCCCATTGCTGTTCCATTGACTTGCCAATAAACTTGGCCATTATAATAAAAAATGTTCTTACATAACACAAATTCAGTTAATTTGGTCAAAAAATTATTGAATTCCGTAGAATACAATTTTGATTTATAAAGCCAATATGAAACAGCTAAAATGCCTAGTTCATGTGGTATACTGGTATATAATGAGGCCACATCAAGTGTACACAACCACCAAGAGGATTCCAATTGTGAGTCTTGAACTATATTGAGAAACTCCGTTGTATCCTGTATGCGTGATCGAATATGTTTCAATAAAGGTTTTAAATATACAGTAAGAAAACTGGATAAAGGTTCAGTTAAAGAACCACGCCCAGAAACAATGGGTCTGCCTGGGGGGTTTTTTGCATCCTTATGGATTTTAGGTAACAAATACAGATACTGGTGTATAGGTTCCTCCACCTGTAATTCCTTAGCTACCTTTTCCGTAATTACCCCCTGAGTAACTGACACCTCCAAAAACCTGTCTATTTCAGCCTTGAAACGTAAAGTAGGATCCAACTTAAGCTGTTTATAATAGCTAGTGTCCGACAACTGTCGAAGAGCTTCATTATGATATGCTAGATAGTCCATGACCACTATGGCACCTCCTTTGTCTGCCATTGTAATGACTAGCTGTTGATTATTCTTAAGCTCTAATAAGGCCTGTCTTTCACTATGGCTTAAATTATTAAATTGTGGTTGATATACATTGGCATAATGTAACTCCTTCATGATACATTCCCTGAAAATAGAAACATGTTTATTCATTGGAGCAACAAAAGTAGATTTTCTGAATCTAAATTCAGTAGATCTTTGAGAATCATTCTTATCTGAAAAAAATATTTTCAGATTAAGTAATCTACAAAAATTGTTAACATCATTTAATAAATCATGTTCCGGAACCACAGAACTTGGAACAAAGTTCAATCCTTTATTCAAAAGTGTGATCTGACCAGGGGAAAGAACAATGGAAGAGATATTATGAACATTATTGATTACTGTATCATCTGTTGCAACAGATTCTGTAAAGTTGGAGTATTGGAACCTAGATCTATGTTTTCTGCCCCCCCTCCTCCTGCCCTTTGGTCTAAAGGGGGCATCTGTCTTCTTTTGGCCACTGGGGACGCCTGACGTGAGGATGCTTCTCCATCTGACGTAGAGTAAGTTTCTTCCTCAGAAGTAAAATCTGAGGAGGTATGTGCATGTCTGAGAATTGACCTAGGTCTTTTCTTGTTATTGTTATTAACCCTTTGATTCATCTTAGGTTCACTGAATCTAACTGTTTTTTGACTAATAAAGGGCTTCCCCTTTTCATAATCCATGAGATCACGCTGAAATTTGTTAATCTTTCTCTTCATCAATTGCTTTTCTAAAATAGACAAATCTTTAGCTAAATTAGAAATGTGTTGAGAGTAAAACTGATGCTTGTTAAATTGTTCAGCCTCCAAGCATAAACCCTGAATGTCTGACAGATTGTTAGTGATAGTTCTATCATAATATTTCAACAAACAACTGACAAAAAGCATGGATGCTGAATGTTGTGCCTCTGCCCAATCCTTAGATAACTCCTCATCAACATGTGCCACCAAAGGTTGTAGTCGTACCCTCAACCCCCTTGGTGTAATATTCTTGGCTTGATAAGCTTTGAACAGCTTCATGTGCCAAACATTCGTACGTAGAATTTTCATATGTCTCCCCAATTTAGTAAATGTATAACTACATTTTTGTTCATCATTAGTTATAAATTCACTACTCTCAGAACTGGCATTATTGGTCAAACCAAACACCTCCAAATTATCCCTATCAGCTGACAATCCATGTAGAATGTCATTTAAATCCATAATGGAATGGTTCAAAAAAGCACTATGATGAGAAAAACAATACTTTGAAATTTCTGAAACACTTCCAGACTAAAACAACCAGTATATAACAATCACAAATAGAAAGGGGTACAAAGTCTGTCTATAAATAGAAGAGAAATTTGTATAAACCTGTCTAAATTATTATATCTAGACCAAAACCAAAAAATTCCGCTATACACTACAATTAGAACCAATATTATTGGATATAACAAAAGGTCTATACATATCTCTAGCATTAATCAGAACCCCCAACAATCTCTTGATATTATTGAGTAGGACAAAACATGAAAATAAACCAATTTCCTGTTAGAAAAAGCAAGTGGTTTAGCATATTCAAAGAATTAAATAGCCCAAAAAACTTCAAAATCAACCAGAATGACATTCGTCTCATCTGGTACTCATATGGTCTGTACTAGATCAAGTTAAAATAGGCCAGAGTAATCATAATATTCATCTCCTCTGATATGAGAATATCTGCCAACTTCCCAGAGGTGAAAATTATTGATAGTTATTATAAACCAGAATGACCTTCGTCTCATCTGGTACAGATGTACTCCATTTTGAGCAAAATTGAACCGCCTTAAAGAATATTAGACCAGAACGACCTTCATCTCATCTGGTATTGTATTGGACAATGTTGCCCCTAAATAAAGTTATTAGAATCTCCTTATCTTGATATGAAAGTGTAATATCACAATATTAAACATAATTTACATCTTTTATCCACCCATAATTAAACAAATGTATAACTGATTGTTGCTGAAAAATGTTCCAGAAAATTAAATCCAATTAAAGTAATGATCAGTGTGTCTCAACCAATAATGCCAAACTACATCCAAAAGATCAGTTTAGGACAGTACACATGCTACCCCCTGTATCTAATGAAACCCAAAAGAGCCTAAATATATCCAATACAAATGTAATGGCCCTGTATGATGAATAATTAGTGTCCAAAAATGGAATGTCTTAATTTCAATGATCTATGATCCTAAAAGTTGCAAAAACAGCCCTGACCACTATACACATTAGTAAACTGATCATATTAGTTTCTCCCCGTAGTCGCTCAGATATCCTGACAAGCCCAATCCACTATTACAAAGACCATGGATCGTTCATAATACACTGACCCTACAACGCAGACCAAAATAATGAAACTCTGTTAAACAATATGACATGAACCAACCTTCTTGCATGAGTATAGCTCTCTTCTGTCCCATATCAGAATACAAATAGCCTATAGAACATATGCCAAAAATGTGAAAAAACATGTTATAATAACATACATTCACAATATTCACATAATACTTGTATGAATTTGTCTATAAAAGAACGGCCAAGAAAAATAAAAATGGCTCCCGTTCCGTGATGTACAAAGGGGACTGTTGTTACACAAATGTCTGCATCTTAAATACAAAATTTAAATAGTTCGGTCTGAGCTAATAGCTCTCTCCTATCCTATATCCTAGTCCAAGTAGCCTATAGACCACCTACACAAAATTTGAAAAAACATGTTGTAATATAACATACATATGTTCACAGTAGTCACATAATATTTGCATAAATTTGTCCATAAAGAAAATGCCAAGACAGTCAAAATGGCCCCCGTTTCGTGGATTACAAACAGGAACGACTGTTGAACAATTATCTCTCGTCGGAAACGAAATTTCGATAGTCCAGCCCGAACTAAATGCTTGAAAAAATATCCCAATGTCAATAATGACCTGCAACCAAGAGTATATGTAATTGTCTTATCAGAAAAGGAGCTGTAAAAAGACAAAAACGCTCTTCAAAAATCCAGATACAAATAGTTCCCAACAGTACCTTGTAGAAAAACCTATATTGACATAAGTTGTTGCATCCAGGCTGGACGACGAAAATGAATGTCAAACAGTACTTCCCGAAACTGCCGATCGTGGAGTAAGGCCACAAACCAAACACACATATGCAATTCACTGTCCTGGCCTCGCAAACAATCCTACAAAGTAAATTTAGTCCAAACCCATCAGCGACCAAACACCAAAACTATTGGTAGAATTCAAGGAACCAATCTTACATTTGTAGAAAAAAAAGAAATCCAAGGGCAATATATAACTAGGTGAAGAAGCATATACATCCAGGCGTCCCCAGCGTGAAGGAGAGAACTGCGACTGCAACCAAGCCCAAAATGTCACGCACGTAGGATCTGCTGCACGGTCCCAAATAGCAAACAACCGAAAACACCAAAACGGACCAGCTGTAAGGATGTAAATAATTTTATTGCTTCAAATCATGATATCAGCAATGGTCAAAACCATGCTGAATAAGCAAACCGGTTTCGGCTAATGTTAGCCTTTTTCAATGCCCAATAATCAAAAAAGTAAAACATCACCATTGTGAGCCCTACTTATAGTCCCTCTCTTAAAGAGGTATTGCCCAATATAGATTCAATATAGTAACTGAATGACCCAGCTTCATATAGATCCAGTTCAGTTTTAAACCATGATTATAAAATATTTATGTCTACACTAGCTATGGCAAAGGTGTGTCAAAACTGATAGATATGGATCATTATGATTTTGTGGAGGGGAGGCAAACATTTGGCAACATTAATAGAACACTGATGATCCAGTGGGAAGCAGAATGTAAGAAAATACCTTTGTTGTTGGTGGGTCTTGATGCGGAGAAAGCATTTAACAGAGTAAGCTGGGATTTTATGTGTAGGGCATTGGAAGTATTTGCATTCCCTGATACAGTAATAAAACAAACAAATAGTGCCTTCCAAATCAAATTCTGGAGGTAAGTCCCCTTCCCATGGTTAGGGAATCAACTAAGAAAAAAAAAACTCTGTGAAAACCTCACCAGTCTAAGAAGTCATGGTTTATAGGGAAAAAAAACACTGCAGTGTCACTACTGAAGTACCATGTTCTCCAAAAGAATAAAGAGGTAGAAAGATCCTTTCCAGTATCACACAACAGAAAGGGAAAGTAGGACTCTCAAAACTGCTTCTTGTCTTAAGACATTTCTTTATTTATAAATAGTATTTTATAAGCAGATCAGCACTGCTTGAATAATGTGTTAAAGCTTGTAAAAACATGCACTTATTTAATTTGTTCAGAAAGGTGGGACTCTTCGAGATATGTCCACCCTCAGGGGTAGTGCCATCGGAGGGAGATGGATCACCACTGGTGTTGTGGTCTAAAACACTGCCTTACCAATCAAGTTTTACCTGTTTGCAAAGACTTAACAGCTGTGTTTCAGTTGCATCTAATGTAAAATAACAAATCTACCCAGAAAATCTTAAAAATAAGGGCAGCAAACTGGTTGAAAAGCAAATAACAAGTCCTTTTTTTTTTCAAACTCGTGCCTTAATCTGTCACCTTTTACACTACGGTTATTTTCCTTATTTTAAAACCAATCTAAGTATTGCCAAGGTATGGATACTGCCTTCCAACAAATTACATTCCTGAATTAAATCACTATAAACTGATAAAACAAAAAAGGAATAAAAATTGCTTGGTATGTTGACCTATCAATAAATACAAAGACAGAAAAAGACTCTCAACTTTCTGGAGCTGATTCTTCAGCATGTTCATGTGCTTTCCTCAAGTATGCCTATGGGGGGTTGGGTCTACATTCATGACTGATTCCTGTAGCTGATAGTTCCAAAGTTAGATGTGTTGATCTAAAATTGGTTAGATACTGATAAAGATCCGGGGTTGATTTAGTGCCTTGTGGGCAATATGGAGTTTGCTTTGTAGTTATTTAGCCAAATAAGAGATACCCCTGTCTAGGCTGTTGGGGTTACATCTCTAATTTTTTTCTTTCCTTTTTTTTCTTTTTTATAAACACTAATCCAGGCTTCTGAAAAATACAATAACAATAACAATATATATATATATATATATATATATATATATATATATATATATATATATATAAAAATGTGTGTGTGTGTATATGTATATACATACATATATATATATATATATATATATATATATATATATATATATATACACACACACACACACACACACACATATATATATATATATATATATATATATATATATATATATATATATATATATATATATATATATATATATATAAAAAAAACACATACACACACTGGTCATTCTCTAGTTCAGTAAAAATTGTGGTGGTCCAATTTCTTAAGGTTCAGTATGCAGTTAATAGAAAATGAGATATTCAGGCCTGGTAGTTTTCCTACTCTCAGTCAAATTTGCCATTCTGATTCCTTCTTTTCTAATCTGTTGTTTCTATTGCTAACCACGTCTTAATAGTGGATCCTGTCAATGACATGGAAAATAAAGGTGTCATGTCCAACATTTTCCTTAGTGTGCTTGGCCAAGGAGTTGGTAGGGGTGCCTTGATGTATGTCAGTGCAGTGGTGTGCTATCCTGGTCTTTAACTTATTGATAGTCTTTCCTACATAAGAAACAGGACAGAGCTTGCATTGCCCACTGTATATACCTGTCAGAGTTGCACTTACAGTGCACTGAAAGTTCTTCTGGTTGTTGGGCAAAAGAAACTGTCCTGGTTGCTCATGAATCTGCACATAAAAATAAAAGAAAACTGGCACCACAGTTACCAATATGTAACTTTTAATAAAATAACATAGACAAAAACTTTAAAAATGCAAGTAATACTTTCACTAAAAATAGCTTCATCAGACAAAAAGGCATAACAGCAAATAAAAATCATTTTTATGTACTTATTCATATTTATAGCAAACGTGACTTTATCTAAGTGGTAGAGCTTTTTTCTCTTCTCATGAATCTGCAATAGTTACAGAAACATGGGCCACATTAATAGATGCCTTTCCTAAGTAGAAGGTTCTCTTCTGGCGCTCTTCTGTTCTTTTTGCAAATGGTAAAGGCTGGTTTTGGGGAAGATCTAATTTAGTCTTGTTGTCACTAATAATGCACCAGTTCTCGATTGCACTCTTAATGTTATTAAAGTGTAATGAATAGATGAGGGTGACTCTTAATGTCATTAAAGTGTAATGAATAGGTGAGGGTGATGCTAGTCCTCTAACTGTCATCATCTCTGTGTCTGGTGAGGTTACAGAGATATCTGTCGGTCTGTCTAAGGAATGTTCCAAGCTGGGGTCATTGCTTCTTTGCAAGTAATGATTAGGTCTATGATTTATTTGATGAAATAGTTGCAGTATCCTCTTGTCAGAAAGTCATTTTGTAGCTCTGTGAAGTTTTTGTGAATGATTGTTTTTCCATCTTGTCAGAAAGTTTTTTTGTAGCTCTGTGATGTTTTTGTGAATGATTGTTTTTCCATCTATCTTGCTATCCTTAGTCCTTCTGATTTAATTACAATTATTTTTGTTCTCCACAAATGCATGCTACTGTAGTGGAGTAGCAAGTTGACCTGGATGGGTTTTCGGTGCAAGTCAATGGTAAGTAATCCTGTCTTCAGATTTTTACTAATCTGGATATCCAAAACATTAACTGTGTGGAGGCTTTAGGTGGTGGTAAAGTGGGGGAACTCCTGGAATTGTTGATGTTTTCCAGAAACTGCACAAGAAGATCAAGGCTTCTATTCCAAATAATGAAGATGTCATGAATAAAGTGAAAGCAACAGGCCATCTATGAGTAAAAGGAGGAGTTGTACACATATTCCTCTTCCCATTTTCCCAGTGTGGTGTTAGCCAAACATGGGGCCATGGCTGCTCCCACTGCAATCCCTGTGGTTTCTTTACAATATTTACCTTCAAACCGAAAATAGTTATTGTTAAGCAAAAGTTTTAGCAGCCTTCTTATGGATTAATTTTCCCCGGGCAGGGTACCCGACTCTTTGTTGTAAGCTTCAGATGTGAGAGTGTTCGATCTCGCCGTTTGTTCTTACACCTGGGTTCGGAGCCGATCCTCGGCTCCGTGTCGGCCGCTTGCAAGCTCTGCATCGAGAAGAAGCTCGAGACAACCTAATACCCACAATCCCCCTCTGCCTTTACCTCAGATCTAGTTTGCCGCTGCAGCGTTCGCATCACTGGGTCGAGCTCGAGCACCTAAAGATAAGATTTAAGATTTTATTCTTGTTGTTTCAGAGTAGTTTTATTCTAAAAAGTTTGTTTAGTGACATACTGTGTGTGTGTGGTAAGGTTGAGGAATTCTCGGTTCCGTTTAAGTTTATTTAAACTTATTAGAGTTTCCCTCGGGGCCTACCACCCCTTATTGGATTGACTACCGGATTGACATTTTTCCTTTTACTGGATTCGACAATTTCACCGGACTTGACTTTATTACTGGACTTGACTTCTCACTTTCTAACCATATTAAGTGTAAGATGTCTGAAAAGGCTAAATCTGGTTTCAAGCGTTGCCAATGTGGGCAAAAGATGTCAGTTACTGACAATCATAGTTCCTGCGTCTACTGTCTTGGCCCTCTCCATCTGCAAGAAGACTGCTCAATTTGTCATTCTTTCAGTGGGAGGGTCATGACAGATAGGCGCAGGAAACTCATGGATAGGGGTTTGTTAAAACCTACTTTTCAAGAGGCTCTGGATGCTTCAGACCAGGCATCCAAATCCTCGAAGGAATCGAAGACGTCGGAGCCCAGGTCATCGGCTCCGAGCTCTTCAGCTCAAGTTAGATCACCGGTTCCACAGACTTCGGGGCCTAGTGTTCAACTGTTGTCAGTTTCCGAGCCTCGAGTCTTGGAACCGGTGACGGAGCTCCCTCCCCCGACACTGTTGAGGTCGGCTCCGTCTTCGATTCCTTTGACCCGTTCTTCCAGGCCCCTCTCTGATACTGATGTAGACCGCGTGGTGCAGAAGTTAATGGAGAATACGGCCTTATCCAAACTCATCTCGGTCTCCTCTCAATTGGTGTCGAGACTTGAAGGCCTTCCACTGTCTCCATCTGTTCCTCCTCCGAGACCTGTCCAGTCTTCGGAGCCGGAAGAAGCTGAGCTGCTGATTGTGGAGCCCTCGGTGCCAGAACCGTCCTTTTCTCGGTCGGCTCCGTTCACCTCGACTCCGTCGGATCCGGTACCGGAGTCTCGGAGCCGAAGATCCATCCTGGGTTCCGGGACCGAGAGTCGGACCGATATTTCGGTTCCGACGCTCCCTCTCGGGGCCTCGGCTCGGATCGACTCGGTTCCGTCCTCGGGGTCGATGCCTTCGGTGCCTGTTTCGGGGATTCTTCCCATTTCTTCGGAACCGGGAGATGCCTCGACTCGGGACCCGGGGGCCTTCGATCTCATGAGGAAGGTGTTGTCTACCCAGACAACCACATCAGCAGATACAGCTTCTCCTCCCCATAAAGGTCCGTTATCCTCCTCTGCACCCACGGCTACAGCTAAGCGTCGAGCACCTGTGTCTCAGCCACCCCTGGAGGGTGCCCCCTCTTCCTCGGAGGCTTCTTCGGATGCTCCCCCCGAAGAAGTCCCTAGGAAAAGATTGTGTAAGAGGAGACACTTAGATTCTCCACAAGAATCTTTGACATCCGATACTGACTTGGATGAGTCAGAAGGGTCCCCAAAGTCACCTTCAGAAGATGTCTCCTTTTCTGACATCTTGGAGATCCTAAAGCAGAGAGGTGACTGGCAGTCCCTCCCCCCTTCTGAGGATGAGTCAGTCTTGCTGAAGGCATTTGGTGCTTGCCCTTCCTCCTCCTGGGTCACTCCGCCCTTCGATGAGTTAATGGAGCTGATTGCTCGAAGGGCGTGGGAGGCTCCTGACACGGTGGAGCCAGTCCCTAGGAAGCCTAATAAATATATTACTGCACCCCAGGACAAGGCTTATCTGACAAAAGGAGTTCCAGTGGACGCTATGGTGGTGGCAGCGGCCACGAAAAAGGAGATGTCGGAATCTTCCTCATCTGTCCATCCCCCTAACAAAGATTCTAGGACTATGGACAGGTACGGGAAGCGCATTTTTAGTTCAGCGGCTTTTTCTATGCGATCCCTGAACTATTTGACCCACTTCACATGACTACAGAGGGATCTAATCAAAGAGTTGGGAGATACCCTCCAGGGTACTACAGATGCTGCTGTCTCGGAGAAAGTTACAGCACAACTCAATGCCCTTACATCCATTGTAAACTCGTCCATGAGGCTGATCTCATACGCAGCCGAAGGTTCGAGTAGGGCAGCAGCTTCAGCGATTGCTCTTCGTAGACAATCCTGGATGCGCTTATGTTCATTTGCAGAAGCCTTCAAGTCTTCCTTTACTAACGCCCCATTTGACGGTGCCACTCTCTTTGGCCCCAAAGTAAAGGAGACCCTTACCCGGTGTGAGCAGGAGGGAAAGACTCTGTCTGCTGTCGGAGTCCGTTTTTCCACCCCATCCAGACCGTACCCCAAAGGGCAACGTGGTGGGAAAATGTGGTTTCGAAAACCCCAAGGTTCTTTCCCAGGCACACAGGGTGATGCCCCCTCTAGAGGCAGAGGAGAAGGCAGAGGTGGAAGACACCACCCTGGCGGCAGAGGGGGTCCGCAAAATCAAGGTGACAGGGATACCCCCCCTGGAAAACCTTTCCAGCACTCCTGAGAGGAGGCCCGACTGTCCTGCTCTGGAGGCAGTCGGGGGTCGCTTAGCTTTATACCCTCAGGCCTGGCAAAACATTACTACAGACAACTGGGTAAAAAGCGTTGTTACCAGAGGTTACAGAATACCATTTTTATCCAACCCCATTCCAAAGAGAAGACTCCCAGATGTGCCGCCCCATCTGCGAGAACCAGCAGCTATAGAAATTTCAAAGCTGCTAGAAAAAGAGTCATCCAACCAGTCCCAGCGGACCAAAGAGGATTCGGAACTTACTCAAGGTTCTTTTTAGTTCCAAAGAAGACAGGGGACTGGAGGCCCATTCTGGACCTAAGCAACCTCAATACCTTTGTTAAGAAAGAAAAGTTCCGAATGGTCACGCTTCAATCGATCCTTCCATTCTTACAGAAGGACGACTGGATGTGCTCAATAGATCTGAAGGACGCATACTACCACATCAAAATGGCCAGGGCGTCCAGAGATCATTTGCGCTTCCGGCTGGGAGCCAGTCACTTTCAGTTTCGAGCCCTGCCCTTTGGTCTGACCTCAGCCCCCAGGGTTTTCACCAAATGCATGGCAGTGGTAGCGTCTCACCTGAGACGCCTAGGATTCCAGGTGTTTCCGTATCTGGACGACTGGCTCCTTTCTGCCACCACCCAGCGTCAACTGATACAGGCCAGGGATTACACTCTACAATTTTGTGTTCACCTCGGAATTTCCGTAAATTTCGAAAAATCTTTACTACAGCCATCACAGCGTATCTTATTCATAGGAGCGGAATTGGATACGCATCAGTTAATTCTAAGGCTTCCTCCAGAAAGGACAGCTTCACTACAAAGCCACATATCTTTTCTTCTGTCATCCAGAAAATCCCCAGCAAAACTGGTACTAAAGGTTTTGGGCCTCATGGCAGCTTCTCTCATTGCGATACCATTGGGAAGACTGCACATGAGAGTTCTACAATGGCTACTGTTTGCACAATGGTCGTTCCAACAGCTACCTCTGACACACGAAATTCTGATCACAAACACATGCAAATCACACCTAGTCTGGTGGCTTCAGACTTGCAACCTTTCCAGAGGAAGACCATTTGTGCTACCCACGCCGACAGCTACGGTGACCACGGACGCTTCCCTGATAGGGTGGGGGGGCATCTTTCAGGGACAGACAGTCCAAGGCGAATGGACCAATTTAGAGTACAATCTGCACATCAATGTTCTGGAGTTGAGGGCAGTGTTTCTAGCGTTGCAGCACTTTGCTCCCCTTCTTCCTCTAGGGACTATTGCAGTTCAGACGGACAACATGTCTGTAGTCTGGTACATAAACAAGCAAGGGGGAACCAAGTCCTATCAGCTATGCAGAGAGGCCATGAGAATCTGGCAATGGGCGGAGTCCACGGGTCGCTTTCTGATAGCAACGCACATCCCGGGGTCATCCAACGTCATAGCTGACAGGCTGAGCAGAGCAATCCTGTTGCCACACGAGTGGTCCCTAAAACAGTCAGTTGCGAAGAAGATTTTTCGCAAGTGGGGCCAGCCTTCCTGCGATCTGTTTGCATCTCCAATGAACGCCAAATGCAGGAGCTACTTTGCCCTATTACCCCCTCCAGGGGAAGTCCCCAGGGACGCTAGTTCACGATTGGCCCCCGGGTCTCCTGTATGCTTTTCCTCCTTTTCCCCTGATTGCGAAGTTTCTGCAGAAAGCCAACAACCTACAGAGGACGATCATCCTCATTGCCCCATTCTGGCCTCGTCAAATTTGGTTCCCCTTTCTTCTGGCACACCGCATTCGGGGACCCTGGATCCTGGACCCAGAGCCAGATCTACTGACTCACTCGTCAGGGGCTCCCCACCCCTCGCTCCTGTCTCTCCATCTAGCAGCTTGGCTGCTCCGCTTCCCTACTTAGCCAGGTCTGATGATCTTTCACCTGCAGTTCAGAATATACTAGTGGCTTCTCATAAAGCTTCCACTACAAAGACCTACACTAGTAAATGGAAGCGCTTTGTATTCTGGGCAAATACACAGCAATTGGACCCTGTCATAGCTCCTTTAAACAAAATCTTGGAGTTTTTAACAGAATTGTTCCACCAAGGAGCTTCTCCTGCCACTTTAAAAGTGCAATTGGCTGCCATCTCCAACTTTCATGTGGAAGAATGTGGGGCTCCTGTTATGGCCCACAGACTTTGTAAGGCCTTTTTAAAAGGGTCTTTCCATATTAGACCGCCAGTTAGATCTCCTACATCCCCTTGGAATCTAAACCTTTTATTATCTAAATTGATGTTACCCCCATTTGAACCAGCCTCCTCTTGTCCAGTGAAGTATTTGTCGTGGAAGACCCTCTTCTTGGTAGCCATTACATCCGCTAGGTGAGTATCTGAGCTTCAGGCTCTTTCCATTAATCACCCTTATTTGATCTTTCACTCTGACAGAGTATCTCTTTGCACTAATCCATCCTTTCTCCCCAAAGTTTGCTCTATTAATAACATTAATCAATCCATTGAATTACCCACCTTTTTCAAAAATCACTCCAATAAATTGGAGTATATGTTACACAAGTTGGATGTCCACAGACAACTTAGATTTTACTTGGATAGAACAAAGGATCACAGGAAATCTGATCAATTTTTGTAGCCTTTGCTGATAGCAGGAAAGGTGTAGCGGTTACTAAACAAACTCTTTCCAAATGGTTAACTGATTGTATTACCTATGTTTATGATTCTTCAAATCAAGCTTTATCTGTCAAACCCAAAGGACATTCTACAAGATCAGTGTCTACATCCCTGGCTCATGCAGCTCGCCTACCATTAGACACTATTTGTGCAGCTGCTACTTGGTCTAAACCACATACATTCATCTCTCATTACAAAGTTGACAGGGTTTCTAGGGACAGGGCAACCTTTGGTTCCACTGTGCTCAAGAACGTCCTCCCGTGAGTTCCTCAGGAACATGGAGCTAGGGACGCTACCCAGGTGTAAGAACAAATGGCGAGATCGAACACTCTCACATATAGAAGTTATGTCCTTACCATAATGTTCCATGTGGAGTGTTCATCTCGCCTTTGTTCTTACATTCCCACCCTCCCACCCTCAGGAAAAACGTTCAGTTTGGTGCCTGGTCTGGGTTATTCTGCTTCTGCATTTGCAATTGTTGTATATATGATGTACATGTATATATATATATATATATATATATATATATATATATATATATATATATATATAGATATAAGTGTTCTTGCTTCTATGTAAAATTTTGGCATGAGTGTGTTCTCTCTCTGACTGCTGGTTTGCTTGCAAACTAGATCTGAGGTAAAGGCAGAGGGGGATTGTGGGTATTAGGTTGTCTCGAGCTTCTTCTCGATGCAGAGCTTGCAAGCGGCCGACACGGAGCCGAGGATCGGCTCCAAACCCAGGTGTAAGAACAAAGGCGAGATGAACACTCCACATGGAATGTTATGGTAAGGACATAACTTCTATTTACTGCTTGTGTGCAGTAATCTTGTGGAAGGACTTTAAAACATTTTGACATCAGTTGTGACAAGGATGGAGTCGTGGTCCAGTTGGATTTTCTTGATCTTTCTCAGGAAGTCCATAGAATCCATTATGAAGGATTTGTTGCTTTTGGCTACAGGTTTGATCTGCACTTCCAGATATACCGAGATAGGTTCGGTAATAGAGCCATCGCTGGGTAACCCCTGGTCAAGTTGATTCTTGTGGAGTTTGGGAATGCCAAAAAGGATAGTTTGGGAGTCTCAGGTGGGTGACTGTCAAAAATTCATGTAACTCATTGCTTGTAAATCCTTCTTCACTGAGGTTCATGATTTCAGTTATGATCTCTTCATAGGCATATTTGATTCTGCCCAGGTCCATGTTTTCATAGTATATTGGGGTGGTGAGCATATCCAGGATTTTAGTGATATAAGCCAATGCATCAATGCCCCTTCCTTTGTCTGCCTTCATGATTTATCCTTGTTTAGGGTGATCACTGCTCTAGTTTCCTCCTTGTTAAGATTGTAAAATTTCCTCATAGTGAGTTTGTTCAGTATCTTGTGAAAGTATGCCTCACATTTGTTCTTGAAAGCAGTGATGGTGGAGTTAGAAGGGGGCAAAAATTGCTGTTATATATTTTTTTCACTTTCTTACTAGGATAGTGGGTATGTGGGAGACAGTGAGGCTGCTATTGTCATTTTTTTTTTTTGGACATAAAAAATATTTTTAGGTTAAGTTTCCTTGTAAAGTGTTTCAGACCAGACATTGTGCTTACCACCTCGCTCCTTTGGTGTGGTATGAAGGTCAATCCTACAGTCAGAACTTTGTATTCATTCTTGTTTAGTGGCTTTGTGGAGTGTTTCCAAATTATGTGCTGTTTTCTCTGTTCCTCCAGCCTTGTCTGTTGTTGAGGGAGTAGGGGGTGCCAGAGATGCTTCAGATCTCTCTTCTCCTGCCATGTTCTCTCTAGTGGTATGTTACTTGTGGTCATCTGTCCAGTAATGGTTGGTATCGGTCCTGTGAGTGGTGAGCTTGTGAGATAGGTTATGTAGTGTCCTCCTTCTGCTGTGGACTGCTGGGTGGTGTCCAGTGCTTTTCTCTCTGCTAGTCCTTGTGTAAGTTGGTGATCTGTTCTGTTGGGGTTATTGTGGGGGTCATAATAAAGTTAATTAGAAGGACATCTAAAGGGTCAGAGGCAAGAATTAAAGTGGGAGGGTTCCACTCAGATAAGCAGTGTTTGTTTCCCCTTTGTTATTTGCTTTATATTTAACTTAGAAATACAAAGATGTAATTGGTATGGTAATCAAGAAAAGTTGGTGTTATTTGCAGATGATATTATTTTGTAATTGATAAATCCAGAAAAGGACATCTCAATGTTGTGGAACATTATGAAACAGTTTCATGTCTTTTCAGAATATAAAATTAATTAAGTTAAAACAAAGGCTATAGCTGTAAATTATGTGCCCACACACAAATTGTTTCAGTAATACCCATATTTATGGGAATATGATAAGATGAAATATTTAGAAGTATGGATTAAAAAGGCTTCTGTTATGGCAGCTAAGGATATGTGGGAAGGACTTCCAAGATGTCTGCACATTGAGTAACAGCTTGACTCTATCACTCTGAGTGTGAAAACAAACTCAACAGAGAAGGTGCCAGTAGACTTTTGTGTTTATAGGTAAATTTCAGTAACTGCCAGGAAAAAAAAGAAGTACGGGGCATCTGGAAAAAAATCAAATACAAAAAGTGAGGAAGAACACTGACTGGGGAAGGTTCTGCAGCTGTTCAGCAAAAAGCAATGCAATCTCCAGACATGACTTCCAGTAACCTACAGGAAGATGTAAGACAACTGCACACAGACCTGGCTAAAATAAATGAAATACTGATAGACTATATCAACACAAACAACAAAAAGCTGGAAAATAGAATAATCTTTAAACAGATATTCAGGTGAAGTGATAAAGCTGCAAATGTCAGAGGTTGTAATGAAGAAAAGGCTAGCTGAATATGAGACTGCACAGGAAGAGATGTTTCAAAAAGTAATAGAACTAGAAGACAGAGCACATAGGGAAAACCTGAGATTTTCATGTTTTCTGGAAGAAATGAACTGCATTAATTTTATGAAAGCACAAATAAGCAACTGGACTGGTATTCCAAAGCAGGAGTTGTTAGCTGAAATGGTACATTGTCTGTATGCTCCAAATCTGGCTATGAGAAAGCAACCTAGACCTTTAATAGTAAAGATGCAATCCTACCAGCAGAAGAAGCTGATTCTGACAAAACTGTGGCAGAAGGGCAAAATATTAAAAGTGGGGGACAGCAGAGTGTTTGTGGAGAATTAGTAGTCATTGTACACCAGGCAGAAGAGGAGTACATTCATTCCACTCTTCAGGAAATGTTGAGACGCAGGTGTGAGATTCAAATTGTTGTATCCAACTGTCTTCATGATGTTTTTCCCTGGAGGGACACAATCATTTTTTGAAGAAGTATATGCTAAACAGGAAATACAAAAGTTTGTCCAACAAAAAGTGAGCTGTGAAACAGAATGATATTCTGCTTCTTGTTTTTTCTGGTAATAAAGACCAGAAAGAGACTGTACCTATGAAACCTTTTCCACTGTTTCAATGGAAAATATTGGAGAGAAGGAAGGGAGTACGAGAGTTGACTAGAAGAATCGAGAGTATGTTGCAAATGCATCAGAGACAGGATTCTGGAGATGGAGATAAGCAATAATAAAACCAGTAACTTAATGTGGGATTACAATGCAATAATTATATTTGTGAAATATAACAGAACAAGAAAATCTGGAAATATTGGACTTTTTCATAATTTGTTGGACTTGTGGCTGACTCTAAAGTTTATGCCCTACTTCATGTCATTAATGTTTGGAAAAATGCTTTGGGGAGGGGAAGAGAGGGGATAAAGTTAACTGTAAGTAAAGAAAACGTTTTTAATAGTACGTTTTCTGGTGTATGGTTTTCTTTGCATGGTATAAAGTAGTTTTCTCAGTTATTTTTAAGTGTAATTGGAATTGTTAATAGGTGCTGCTGTTCTATTTTCCCATGCTTTCTCCCTTCTCTCTTTCTTCTTGTTCAGTTTTAAGAAATGTAGGCATTGCAATGTAAAAACAAAGCCTGGTTAAAATGGCATGGCAAAAGAAAAATTAGCATGCTTTTTCTATTTCTTGCATGGGGGAATGACTTGATTAAGGACCTCAGATTGATTTATTAACAAGTTTTAATAGAAAACAAGTAAATGAAAAAGGCTACTGAATATTACAAGGCTTTTTCCTAGCAAATGAATGTATGCTTAGTAGCAATTCTGTATCTGGCCCTCATGTCTCAATGGAAACAATCTGATAAAGAGAAATTGACTGTGATTCTCATGTCTCCATAGAGACAATATGATAAAGAGAAATTTGTTACAGTCTGCTGGAGAGTGATTGGCTGGAGAAAAAAAAAAGAAAAAACTGGCTAGGAGATAATGTTGTCTGAAAGACTTATGGGGTTAATTCTTAATAGAAGCACATACGGCACCGTGTGTCTTAGCATGGATAACCTTTCATTTAGATTAACTCAAGTCTGTGAGTGTGGCTGTCAGTTTGGACATTTGCTCCTATTAGGAGGGTAAAACTTCAATATTTGAAAATGTGCATAGTTTTGTATTAGTATTAAATTAATGGGTTATAGGAGGGTATTGGGGTGTTTTTGAAGGCTTTCAATGAAACAAAAAGCTTTGTAAGATGTGGCATAGGCTCAAATTGATATGACAAGAAATAACTATATAAAAGTTTAACTTGCCAAACAGTGTATACATGTAAATGTAACACAAAAGCTGGAACTAGACATTTAAAAAAAAAGCTGTTATAAATAAAAGGTGGGAATAATAACTTTTTAATACAATGATGCTGTCTGTAATGTTTTTTTAAATGTGAATGGTCTTAGATATATACAAAAAAGAAAGAATAGTGAACTATATTAAAACAAGTTCAAATAGCTATGTTACAGTAGACATACTTGGAAAGAACTGAACATGTAAATTTGATAAAGAAAGGTTTTCAGGATGGATATTCATTGGAATATCTGGGACAAAGGAAAAGAGGAATACTTATATTAATCACAAGAGGAGCTGCAACAGTAATATAAAAGGATAAAAAAGATAATAATGGTAGATTTTTAGTGCTAAGGGGCTACTGGCAATGGAGGAGGATTACACTGGCATGTATTTATATTCCACCTAAAACTGCTATAATGGGACTTCAGAAAACTTTTGGGAGAAATAATCAGTTTTCAGGATGGAATATTACTTATAGGTGGGGACTGGGAATTTGATTGGTAGCAGTGAAGATGTATCTGGAAAACCCAGAAGGGAAAGTATAACAAAGGAGGGTAGAATTTATGAAAATATTTGGCATGGAAGATGTGAATTCAGTAATAGCACTTTGGGGTAAATTTATATATTATTCCCCAAGATATAAAAAGTAGTCTAGGCTAGACAGAGTTTACATTTCACAGGAACATGTGCATTTAATTGAAGGTCTTGATACACACCCAATAACTATTTCAGATCATTTGCCAATAATAATTAAAATAAAAACACAGGGTATTGAAATAAAATGAGACACTGGCTCTTTCCCACCTATCTGTTGAAAAGAGAGGAATTTCACGAATGAGTAGTGGATATTATTCAGGGGCTGTTCAAGAGGATATATATTTCTTCTGAAAGTATAGCTAAGGAATGGGATAAAGTTAAGGCAGAGTTTAAAAACAGGGTGGAAATAATAGAAATGGAGCTATGGTTAAGAAGTAAAAAGAATTATTTAGAGAATTATTTAGAGCAA
Organism: Protopterus annectens; assembly: GCF_019279795.1. Classification (NCBI taxonomy): domain Eukaryota; kingdom Metazoa; phylum Chordata; order Ceratodontiformes; family Protopteridae; genus Protopterus; species Protopterus annectens. Next base: position 363,789,724 of record NC_056738.1, read on the forward strand.
CTGACAAATGTTAAAGCATGGGAGAATAGGGGCAATCTCACAGAACAAGAAGAGGATCAGCTGCAGAATGTTAAGCAGAAAATGAGGGATTACCTCAATAATATACACAGTTTAGAAAGATTGCTGTTAAGCAATTGTTTGATGATAGCACTTGAGCACAAAAACTTTTAGCACTTTAGCAACAGAAAGTAGAAAGGGCTGTCGCCAGGCTTAGAGAGCCTATAACCAGGAAGGTAAATAGAGATCTAGAGGTATTAGAAATATTTTAAAAATTCTATGAAAGTCTGTATAAAGCAGAAAAATGTGGAAATCAAGAAAAGATACAAATATAAATGTTTATGGAAGAATTAAATATGCAAAGGTTAGAGGTAGATGAGGCTCAATTACTAATTGTTAGGATAAGAGAAGATGAGAGAAAAATTGTGATATATAACCAATCTACAAGAAAGTCCCCAGGAATAGATGGTAGTCCTGTCGAAGTTTGGAAGCTAGGAGGGAAAAACTGATACAGATCTGGAGGATTTTAACAGTATTTTAAGAGGAGGAGAAGTACCAACATCCTAGAAGAAAGCAGTGGTAGCTGTATACTTAAAAATGGTAAAGATCCATCAGATCCCGCTTCATACAGGCTCATTTCACTACTAAACCATGATTATAACGTGTTCATGTCTATAATAGCTAAAAGAATGGCAAAAGTAACTCCAATAGATATGGATCATTGTGGTTTTGTGGAGGGGAGGCAAATATTTGACAACATTAATAGAACATTGATGATCCAGAAGGAAGCAGAATGTAAGAAAATACCAATGTTGTTGGTGGGTCTTGATGTGGAGAAAACATTTGACAGAGTAAGCTAGGACTTTATGAGCAGGGCAATGGAAGCATTTTTATTTCCTGAAAAAACTATAAGGTTGATTGATTAGGAATTTATACTGTATGAGGGATTGGAGGCAAAAATTAAAATGGGTTGGGTCTTCTCTGATCATTTCTGCTTGAGCAGAGGAACAAGTTAGGAGGTATCCTCTTTCCCCTTTGTTATTTGCATTATATTTAGAACCATTGGAAAAGAAAATAAGGGACTCAGAAATTCAAGGCTATAATAGGTATGGTAGTCAAGAAAAGCTGTCTTTATTTGCAAATGATAACACTATCACATTCCTATCCATGCAGACATCAGACGTTTCTTAAGGTTTTGTGTCTGGATCATATTATCACTTTTAGCTATCCGCTTCACCAAGAGCACTCACAGAGTGTCCAGCTCCAGTTATAGCTCATCGCAGGCTACAGGGTATCCTCCCTTTTCTATATTTAAAGGGTTTATTTATTTATGCAGAGTCTTTTTCAAAGTTTCAGGAATTTCTCTTTTAGGTGAGATCTCTTACACAAGCTGGGATTCCAAGAGAACACTCAAAAGGCTTTCTTGACTCCTTCACATAAGATTGTGTTCCTGGGGTGTCAGTTAGACACCTAAGTTCTAAGAGCTTTTCTTCCACAGGAAAAAATATAGATCTATATCTAGATCTATTTCTAAGGTTTTCCACTAAAACATTGGTCACTGTGAGGAAACTAGGATGATTGCTGGTCTCATGGCTTTTGTAATAACCATGATACCCCAGACAAGTTTCCACATGAGAAAGATACAATGGTATCTGACGTATTTGGTCTCAACACCACCAGCCTTTGTTTTGTTAAATCCCATTGCTGGGGTTTGACAGAAGAGAAATCATTTGATGGAGACAATAAATATTCTTAAATATAGGTCTCCCCTTCTCCCTACCTGTTCAATGCATTCAGTCACTACAGATAACATTGAACATTGCTTGGGGAGCAGTTTCAGGAGGGATAAAAGTGCAGGGTGTGTGGGACACCAAAGACAGATACAACCGCATAAATATCAAATTGATGCTTGCCCTGATCAAAGCACTCAACTCTCTGAATCATATTTGGTCCCTAATACCTCTTTAAGTTGTTACACAGAATGCCACAGTTATGTGGCACATCAACAAGCAGGAGGAAAACAGCTCATACCCCCTTGGCAGACTAGCCATATTAGCTTGAGATATAGCTTCACAGCACAATCTCACTCTACATGCATCCTACATTCTATCTGAGTAAAACTGTGGCAGACAAGCTGAGCAGGACCAGGGCAGACCTTTACAAATGGAAACTATTTCTGGTAGTGCTATCCCTTTCCCTTACCACTGGTAGTTTTTGGTGTACCATCATTGGTAGCCTTTCCTTATTTCTTCCTTTTTTTCTGTGTGTGTGTGTGTGTGTGTGTGTGTGTGTGTGTGTGTGTGTGTGTGTGTGTGTGTGTGTGTGTGTGTGTGTGTGTGTGTGTGTGTGTGTGTGTGTGTGTGTGTGTGTGTGTGTGTGTGTGTGTGTGTGTGTGTATACGTTTTTGGCGTGAGTGTATCTGCCGTTGATCCTTGTCTTTCTATATGGCAGATAAAAGCAAGGGAACTACTGACTTCAAATTCCATTCTGGTTGTGGCAGAAAAATGCCAGACTCTGATGGTCATGCTTCTTGTGTGTATTGCTTGAGCCCGATGCACTTAGAACAGCAGTGCAACATTTGTCAAGCCTTTAGCTACCGCTCCCTAGTTGAGAGAAAGAATAAACTTATTTTTTTATTAAAAAAAATCTTTTTCAGAAGAGCCTTGTCTCTGGCCAGCCAGGAGGTGCTAAATCCAAGGGGTCTTCTCCATCATCATCCTCATCTTCTTCAAAAAAGAGAAGTCACTCAGTGCCAATGTCACCCTCAGCTCTGGCTCATAAGAAGTCGAAACCTTTGGTTCCCACAGCTCCTGTGGAATCAAAGGCAGATCTAATAAAGTCTTCTGAACTGTCTCCATTGGCTCCATTAGTAGTGACACCTTGACCCCCTTGTGCCTCCTCCCCCTTCTGGCTGGTTATGGTGGTGCCATTATTTTTGGAGCCAGTTCCTTCCCTGGCGCCTATAGCCCAGGAGCTTAGGAACTCAGTAGACTGTTTGCAACAGCACAAACTTTTTGTCCCCTTTTGAGAATCTCCTTCTTGTCAGCCTTGTCGGTCCTCTCTCTCCTGAGTCTGAAGTCAAACATCGTGAGGTTAGTGGGTCAGCTCCTTGTGGTGAGGGGTCTCTTCACTTCTTCCCACACTGTGGCTTTAGAGACCTCAGCTCTGACTTCCCCGATTCCAGTTGTCCTGGTGCCAACAGATCTCGTGTTTTCAGGTCCAGTCTCTACAGTGAGTTCCTCGGTTGCTTCACAACCAATAGAATCCCAGGGTCGTAGCTCTACAATTCCGGTTGTGGGCTCTTCCTTGGCTCTAACCCTGATGGCGGTTTCCTCAGAGAAGGGTGGGACCACAGTTACAAGGTGGTCCTTCCTGGTTCTGAGCTTCCATCTCGCTTTGGTGGGACCTGCCTTTCAAGTTATGGAGAGGACCTTGGCCTCTGCAGGCTCCCAGCTGGTTTCTCCCCCATCAGAGCTTTTCCCTGGTATCCCCTGTGGTCCAGAGCTTCCACCAACCTCCACACCCAGACAGCGAGCTACAACACTGCAGTACACCCTTGCACAGGGCCCTACCTCTTCCGATTCCTCCACAGAAGCTCCCACAGAGGATGTGCCTCAGAAGAGGTCATGTAAGAGGAAACAGCTTGATTCCCTGGAGGAATCTTTCACAGAAGACACGGATTTCGATGACGGGGAGCGGTCCCCCTGGCCACCCCCAGAAGATGTCTCCTTTGGAGACATTTTTGAATTAAAGCAGAGGGGGTGGCTGGAAGCCCAAAAACCCATCCTCAGAGGAGTCTGTGTACCTGAAAGCATTTGGTGCTCACCCATCTACCTCTTGGGTGACCCTGCTGGCTGACGATCTTATCAAACTGATTGCCCAGCAGGCATGGAAGGCCCCTGATTCCATAGAACCCATCCCCAGAAGACCAGATAAAATACTTTCAGCTCCGGAAGGCCATCAGACATCCAGGAAAAAGGAGGTTATTACCTCTCTGTACTCCTCCCTCATTAGACATGTAATTGAGTATAACGCCTCGTTTGGTATGTACCTGTCCAAACACCTGCACCAATTGGAAAGGCCACAGAAATACCTCACAAAGAGAACCCATGGCCTCCAACACCTGTGTTATGTGGACAGGTTGAAATCACTATCACTACTCTGTATCATACAGATTGCTCAGAGGTGACCTGTGTCTTGCCTAGAAGCCAATATCGGACCGTGCTCTACTAGAGATGCTCCATATCCGTAATTCTAACTCCTCATGCATTACCCGCTCGATAAGCCTAAATCTAATATGCAACATCAACAAAACCTGCTGGAGAAACAGGTTTGTCTCCAAGGGGCTGCCCCATCTCTGGAATAGACTTCCCATACATGTCAAACAGAGTACCTCACTGACCCTCTTCAAGCACAACCTTGATGAGTGGATGGGAAACCTCAAATTTGTCCCAGGGGTTCCACCTATGTCTTTCATTGACAGGAGCAACAGGTGCTGACTGAGGTTTCTTTTTTGGGGATAATCTCTTGGCTAGACTTGTAAGGGCCCTAGGGCCATTAATCTAGTAACCTCCTATGATCAGCATTGGGCCAATGGCTTAGTAGTAGATGCCATGGTGCTTGCAGCAGCCACCGAGAAGGAACTGGTGGAAGAAATTTCCACTGTTCATCCCCCTGAGAGTCTAGGGCGATGGACAGATTTGGGAAGTGGATCTATGCTTCTTCGACCTTTGCCTTGTGATCGTTGAAAATTTTGGCACACTTCACTAGACTTCAGAGGGATCTGATCAAGGAGCTCTCAGGTACCCTCACAGGAGCTGTGTCTGATGAGGTTCAGGATAAAGCAGCCTCCCAGCTTGCCACCCTTGAGTCTATCTGTAACTCGTCCATGAGGCATATTGCACATCCAGCCAATGGGATGACTAGGTCAGCGTGTTCAGGTGTAGCCATAAGGAGGCATGCCTGGATGAGCCTGTGCAGGTTTGCGGAGCCATTCAAGTCTTTGTTCATTAATGCTTAGTTTGACAGATCTTCCCTTTTTGGCCCTAAAGTTAAAGATACCTTAGCCAGGTGTGAAAAAGATGAAAAAAAACCTTTCTGCCATGGGCGTACATTTTTCTGCTCCCCAACGCTTCTATTCCAGGAACCAGAGAAGTGGGAAAATGTGGATTAAGAAAGCCCAAGGGCCTTTCCAGGACACACGTGGTAATGACTCCCCTGGGGGCAGAGGGGCGAGTTATAATGGAAGACGATGACCAGGCAGCAGAGGTGGCCCTCAAAATCAGGGTTCCAAAGATTCCTTCTCTGGGGGAAACCCTACCATTGCTCCTGAAGGGAGGCCCGATTACTTACCTCTGAAGGCAGTTGGGGGAAGACAATCCTTGCACCCACTGGCCTGGCAAAAGAAAACCACAGATGCTTGGGTGCTAAGGATCAGTACCAGAGGTTACCATATTCCTTTCAAACTGACTCCAAAACCAGGAAGAAGGATCCTCAATGTTCCCCCCAATCAGAGGGACCAGGCAGCTCTGGAATTTCAAAAGCTGCTAGAAAAAAAGAGTAATCCAAGAAGTCCCGCCAGATCAGATAGGATCCGGATTCTACTCAAGGTTCTTTCTTCTGGTGCCAAAAAAGACAGGGGACTGGAGACCAATTTTAGATCTCAGCACTATGAATCACCTTGTGCAGCAGATGAAATTCTGGATGGTCACGGTTCAGTCTATTCTTCCCTTCTTAGGGTAAGACTACTGGATGTGCTCTGTAGACCTCCAGGATGTGTATTACCACATAAAAATGAACAAGCAGTCCAGGGGGTTCCTCCGCTTCCAGCTGGGAGCCAGTCATGATCAGTTCCGAGCCCTGCCCTTCGGTCTCATCACAGCCCCCTGGGTGTTCACCAAATGTATGGCAGCTGTAGCAGCTCACCTAAGACTACACGGATTCCGGGTGTTTCCATATCTGGATGACTGGCTCCTTACCGCCCCCACCATGCATCTACTTGAAAAGACAAAAGATTTCACCCTACACACTTGCTGTCGTCTATGGATAATGGTGAATCTCACCAAATCTCAACTAAGTCCCACCCAACAATTGGATTTCATAGGAACCAACCTGAAAATGACCTCTTGCATATCCTGCCTTCTTATTCACAGACTGCAAAAAATAAGATCACAGGTAGATATGATTCTTCCAATGACAATGTTCCCACATTATTAGTTCTACAGGCAAGGCACTTTGATCGATGGAGGTGGCCATCACTTTAGTACCTCTAGCAAGATTCCACATGAGGATCCTACAGTGGCTTCTATCCTCCCAATGGTCCATCCTCATTCATCCTGTGTCTCATTGCATCCGAATTACCAATTGTTGCAGGAAGGATTTATCTTGGTGGATGGAATACAAGGAAATTCTTCTGGGCCAGCCATTTGTTTCTGCTCTTCTCCAGGCCATAGTGACCAAGGATTCCTTCTAGATCGGGTGGGAGGGGCATTTTTAGGGAAGGACTGTCCAAGGCACTTGGTCCCCAGTAGAGGCATCTGCATATCAGTTTTCTGGAACTGAGGGTAGTGCTCTTAGCATTGCAAGCCTTTCAAACTGTCCTCCCTCTAGGAACTGTGGTAGTCTGGTACAGCAACAAGCAAGGCAGAAACAAGTCTCACCCCCTTTGTTGAGAAGCCCTCAGAGTGTGGCAGTGGGTGATCTCTTCAAACCGCTTTCTGGCAACAGTGCACATTCTGGGGAGCTCGAACGTGACAGCAGACAAATTGAGCAGATGTATCCTCCTGCCTCATGAGTGGTTTCTCAATCCCAGAGTGGCATAGGAGATTTTCCGTCGCTGGGGCCAGCCTTGACTCACCCTATTTGTATCCCCCCAGAACATCACGTGCCGCAGCTAATTCGCCCTAATCACCCCCTCAGGGGGAGTCCCAGAGAGATGCTGTCCTTCATGTTTGCCCTCGGGACCACTCTATGCCTTTCCCTCTATTCCTCTAATACCCTTTTTCATAAAGAAGGCCATAAGGTTGAAGAGCAAAGTGATTCTCATTGCCCCATTTTGGTCTTGACAAGTTTGGCTCCCTTTTCTTTGGCCTTACCTTCTTCAACATCCATGGACTCTGGATCTGGATGCAGATTTCCTGTCCCATCCTCAGGGACTAGTTTATCCCAATCTAACAAATCTCAAGCTTACAGCTTGGTTGCTCCAGTTCCATTTTTGTGCCAGGTGAGATAACTTATCTTCCCCTGTTCGAAACATTTTGCTAGCTTCCCTTAAACCTTCCACAAGGAGAATCTACCTCAGCAAATGGAAAAAAATGTTTCTTAATGGGCATGCGATACAAACTTGATCCTTTCTCAGCTTTGGTTGAAGAGATTTTGACATTTTTGTCTATGCTGTTCGAACAAGGAGCTTCTTCTACCATCAGAGTTCAACTTGCTGCCAGTTCTAATTTTCGTAATGGTTTTGAAGTTTTAATTTCACATAGGTTGTGCAAGGCCTTTCTAAAGGGAACTTTAAGGTTAAAGCCTCCTTATAGGGAGCCTCTTGTTCCCCGGGTTCTTACTATGGTTTTACAATCCTTGATCCAATTCCCCTTTGAGCTGGCTGCTATCTGTGATTTGAAGTTTCTTTCATGGAAGACCATTTTCTTAATAGCTAATACATTCACTAGGAGGATTTCAGAGATTCATGTATTATCTTCAAAACCTCCATACTTGATTTTTCATAAGGACAGGGTGTCACTGAGAACCAATCCATCCTTTCTTCCATAGGTCATATCTGAGACTAACATTAATCAGTCCATTGAATTGCCAGCGTTCTTCCCTAATTTTTCAAACAAGGGAGAATACTGCTTACATCTATTGGATGTCCACAGATAATTTAGTTTTTACCTCGACAGAACTAAAGATTTCAGGAAGTTGGATTAGTTATTTGTTTCCTTTTCAGGTCCTTCCATGGGTAAATCAGTTTCTAAGGTTACATTATCTAAGTGGTTAAGAGGTTGCATTATCTTTGTCTACAACAGGAAAAATCATAAATTGGCAGCTTCAGTTAGATCACACTCCACAACAGCTGTAGCCATGTCTGCTGTTTTTCACTCCAAAGCTTCCATGGACGACATTTGTGCAGCAGCAACATGGGGTTCTCCTCATACCTTTATTACTCATTACAAAGTGGATCTGGTTTCCAGGGGAAGAGCATCATTTAGTTCTATGGTGCTCAGAAATATCCTTCCATAAGGCCTCCCAAGATTCAAGGTAGCTGGGGACTCTGTCCCATCTGTCAAGGATAAATGAAAATTGACGACATCAGATAAACAAGTTATGTACTTACCATAATGTTCCATCTGTGTTGTCAATCTTCATTTATCCTTGACACGCCACCCTCCTCCCCCCGCCTTTAGACTCCTTGATTAACTGACCATAGTCATGGCTATTTGCTTCCTCATGTATGACCTTGGACATAGCTTCTTCAATGGTTATACTATTACCTTTACCTAATTTGTTATAGCTGCATACTCGATCTGAGGTAATTTAGAGAGAGGAATTCTGGGTAGGAACTTGGCTTAGGAATTTTTGGCTCATGCAAACTGTTGTAACAGCCGAGCAGGTTCCGAGACTCAGAACCATGTCCCATCTGTCAAGGATAAATAAAGATCAACAACGCAGATGGAACTTTACGGTGAGTACATAACTTCTTTTTTTTATGCCTGAAGTGGTATCCAGTTTTAATTTAAGCCAAATTATCTTTCTTTAATGAACCTAAAAACGAGGGGAAATGGATAATCCATGCCTTGGATGTTCACACACAACTCAGGTACTATCTTAACAGAACTAAATTGTTCATTTCTGAAAGTAAGAAGAGACAACCTGAGTTAAAACAGACTTTTCCATATGGTTGTCTAAGGCTATTATCTTTTGTTATACTCACCGTAACAAAACTATTCCAGGCAGGGACAAAGCCCACTTTACAAGGCCCTTGGCTTCATCTATGACTTTTTGGAAAGTGTTGGATTCTAGAAGTTTCTAGAAGTTGTCACCTGGTCCTGTGTTCATAAAACAAAGCATTATAAGCTTGATTCCTTTTCTAGGTCCAGGTCAGGCTTTGCTAGGCCCATACTCCAAGATCTCCAGGACTCTTATCCTTCCACCTCCCAAATGTAGTAAGCTACGGTAATCTACCCCTATAGCTAAGACTACTGCAGCCGTGTTCAATATGATGAACACAGTACAGTTGTGTAAGTAAACTTACCATAACAGTAGATGTTCGAATAATCACTGCTGCAGTAACTGCTCTCTCCTGCCATCTCCCTTGTTATTTGGTGTGTTTTTTGTGTCAGGGTGTGGAAATGTATTTTTTGTTGTTCCTAGAATTGTTCTCCAGGGCTCAACCTACCTCTTTTGGTTAACAGGGAAGCTCTGAAGAACTTGGTGCCCAAACTTGTCTTTTTGTCAGCTCAACTCAAGCTGCCTGACAGTTTGGGTGTGTGGAAGGTGCCCTGAATCTTTGGATGCTGGATGGCTGTTATATCCTTGGCAGGATATAACCAATATAACTAAGGCTACTGCAGCCATGATCATTTGAACAACTGCTGCTATTGTAAGTTTACCTACAGAACTGTACTTTTTTCCTCTATCAATCCAGCACAGTAGTATTCTTTTTCATCTGACCATCTAGTCTGATTAATGGGACTGGAGCCATTTGATGAATCTGATGTGGCCATTTGCTAGCTCTCTCTGCCTCAAGCTCCTAACTTTTCCCCTCCATATTGCTCTGCTTACCACCTTGTCATCAGATTTCATTTGCTTCCAAGGGAAATGGACAATTGTCAAGCTGTGCAGTAAAGTGCTCTCATTTTCTTAGTTTTTCTTGCTTATTTAGCCTAGTATTTTGTCTTCTTGGAGTATTGTGTGTGTCTGCTTGCCCTTCTAAATTTTTGTTGAATCTCTCTGAATTCCTATTAAGTCTTTACTTAGGTGAGTGCCTAGGATCTTCTATTTATATTCCTCAATAAAAAATATCCAATGTTGTCTGTTTTCATCCAGTTTAAACTTTGGGTTATTATATCTGACCAGATCCAACCTCGGCGCTTTTACAGAAGCTTAGAACCAGGGCTCTGACTCCCCTCCTACCCAGAATTCTGTCAGTTCTCCAGAATACCCCCAGATTTCATTTGCCACTTGATTCAAAAGGCTGTGGTTCTTGAGGGCTCTGACCTTTGGATACAATAAATAGCTTTGTGGCTTTTATTTTAGCTAGGTTTTTCACACCTGTACCCTTTATTCTTCTAGTTCTGCTTTTCCTTTCTTATATTCTCCTCTTAAAAGATACTTTCTTCTTGGTCTACAGGGTATGTTTACCTAAACTTTTGACAGCTGTTTTTTTTTTTTTTTTTTCTTACTGTTGGGAGCTGTGACTACTGTTTGTCCCTAGGTGTTATTACTGATTGTTAAATTGTGCACTGTATTTTTGGTAAGCCTTTTAATAGTTTCAGATAAGGGAACTGCAGTGGTGGTGCTGCGGTAGCGTTGTCGTCTCACAGTAAGACGTTGTCCTGTTCGATTCTCAGCTAGAGTGTCTTCTGTGTGGAGACATGCGTGAATGGGTGTACCTTCGTTGAAGGTTGTGTGTCAGGGCCGGCAACTCGGCACGTAAAAAAATCTACTGCCAATCATTAGCAGACCGGAGTTCCACAGTGGCGACCCCTAACCGGGAAAAGCCGAAAGACACAACAACAAGTATGTCAGACAAGGCCACTGGGTTTAAGAATTGTTTGGCTTCTGGTGATAAAATAGTGCCATGGGAACCATGTTCCCTGTGCATATATTGTTTTGGGATTATGCATCTGGATACGGACTGTGAGGCATTTGCCTCTTTTTGTCCCAGAGAGTTGCAAGGGTGCAGGAATAATCTCATTCTAAAGGGTCGTCTTCCCACCCAGGCAAGGAGATCAGCATATTATACATCAGAAGTTTCTTCTCCCACTAAGAAGCCAGAAAAAGTTAAGCCTCAGAAAGAAAAGGGAAAGGTGAGAGATAAGCCTAAGGAAAGGGAGAAAGAAAAGGAGTCAGAGCAGATGATAGAAAAACCCTGGAAATGACCTACGGATCCTTTGAAGTCCTTTAGTTTGGCATTGAAGACACAGAGGAGTTCAAATCTAGAATCCTGATGGATCCACTCTCCAACTCCTCCTCCATGCTTCTCACTGGAGCTGGTAAGTCCAAGATTTCAGTCCTCATTTTTACAACAGAGACAATCGTCTCGGCCACCTTCTGTGGCTTCATCCTATAGGTCCTTCCATTCATCATGGAGAGTTTCAGAAACAGATGTTGACAGGATGACACAGAAGTTCCTTTGGACATAGATTCAGCTAGGCATCACCCAGTGCAGACCCTTTTGGTGGACCCAGGTATGTCCCCAATTGCCCCTCCACCGGTTTTGCTTGTTCCAGTCTGACTATCATATCAGAATTCTATGGATCCAAGCCTTCCTGGTAGAGCAGCAACATCAGAGTCTTTTCGTCTTCGACTGTGAAGGTTTCTCTTACTCTGTTGACTCCAGCACAGTTGGATTACAACAAGACTTGGACCAGAAACATTGTTGCTGAGGCCGCGATGTCTCGGGTCAATTCTGAAGTTTTCAGACCCATCCTTTCCCTTTGGTGCCTCAGCACTTGACAATTTAGCACTGTTGTTGACCTCTGAGCTGGGGTGGATCAGTACTCAAGATGTTCCTCCATTTTCTCCTGTGGATCGAGGGATTCTTCTACAGCCCCAGTTGCATTTTCTGTGTTTAAAGCTTTTGAGAGGGTTCCCTCCAAGTCTAGAAATTAAGAGGCTCTACCATGCTGAGTTTTACCTAGACCATTGGTGGATCCTTTCTTTGTATCTGCTTATCCTGATCAACAGGGACAGTCAACTTCCCTTTTCCTTGTGGGTTCTCACCACGTAAGCTACCCATTTGATTCTGAGCCTTCCTCACAAGCCCACATGGGGAGGTGCAGAGGAAATGGAATTATAAGAGGAGACATTTGGACTCATCACCAGAGTCAATCACTGAAGACACAGACTTTGATGAGGGAGAGGGTTCCCCACAATGCCCTCTTGAGGATGCCACCTTTGAAGATATTCTAAAGTCAGTGAAACAATGAGAGAGTTGGTCCTCCAAAGCATCCTCTACTGAGGAGTCAGTGTTCTTCGAGGTGCGATTCTTGGGGCTGGCTCTTCTGCTTCTTGATTGGTGCCACCTGATAATAGACTCATACACCTACTTTCTCAGTAGGTGCGGAAGGTATCTGATGTGGCTGAGCCAATACAATGTAAACCAGACAAAATTTTAGTACCCCCCAGGACTAGGTCATGCTGGAGCAAGGGTCCCCTGATGGATTCTATGTTTTTGTGGCAGCCACAAAAAAGGAGCTCTGTAAAGAGAGCACAGCTGTCCAGCCAATTACTTTGCTCATATGACAGTGTCCGGAGGATTTGATGAAGTAGCTGACCAAGCCCCTCTTAAATAACTTGTTGGTGTACCCCAGAAGTCAGTAGTACCCCAGCTGTCTACCCTCCAGTCAATGTCTAATGTATCCATGAATCTTCTCTCTAATACAGCTGATGGTTTGGCCAGGGTGGCAGGCACCGACATTGCTATTCATTGGCATGCATGGATGCAACTATGTGATCTCGTAGACAGCTTCAAGACATCCTTCCTTAGTACCCCCTTTGATAGCTCGACCCTGTTCAAACCTAAAGTTAAGGAAATGTTTACAAGGAGAGAATAAGAAAGCAAGACCCTGTCTGTTGTCAGAATCTGCTTTTCCACTCCCCAAAGGACCTTTTCCCAGAACCAGAAAGGGTGAAGAAAGTATGGTTCTGAAAATACCATGGTTTTGGCCAGGACAGTCCTTCAGATAGAACCCACCACCGGGTCAGAGATGGGAGTAATTATAATAAACGTCCCAGAGGCAGAAGCAGACTGCAGAATCAAAGGTGTTGCTGTCCTTTCATGAAGAAACCCTACTAGTGCTCCTGAATGGTTGCACAACTGCTGCATTCCTGAGGCAGTTAGTGGGCACTTATCCCTGCACCCTAAAGCCTGGCAGGCCTTCACCTGAAATTCATGGATGCAGAGGATAGTCACCAAAGGCTAAAGGCTATCAGAAGAAGAGGAGAATTCCCGATGTACCACCCAGTCAGATGGAATCTGTGGCAGCAGAGGTAAAAAGCTACTAGTAAAAAAGTCTTATCCAGCATGTCCCCCCAGACCAGTCAGGATTTGGAGTCTATTCCAGGTTCTTTTTAGTTCTGATGAAAACAGGGGACCTAAGGCCAGTTCTAGACCTTAGCCACCTAAATCAGTTCACAAAACAGACAAGATTCTGTATGGTCATGTTACAGTCTTTTCTGCCTGTTTTGAGGAAGGATGACTGGATGTAATCCTTTGATCTCCAGGATGCTTACTATCATATCAAAATAGCAAACCAGTCCAGGAGATTTCTCTATTTCCATCTGGGACACAATCACTTTCAATTCAGAGCACAGGCCTTTGGCCTCACCACAGCCCCCAGGGTGTTTATCAAATGCAAAGCAGTGGTAGAAGCATATCTCAAGATGCAGAATTTCCAAGTGTTCCCATATTTAGACAATTACCACACCAACCAAGGATCTGTTAGTACAATGCATGTACTTCTTGCTTTGTCTTGCCCCGTAAATGGGAATTGTAATCAGTCTTGCTAAGAGTCAGTTCACAGCAACAGAGCAAATAGAATTTATTGGATGCAGCCTAGACACCATTTCTCAGATAGCCAACCTTCCACAATCCAGGGTACTGTCCATACATCAGGAAGCTTCAGAGGTCCTATGTCACTGTTGTCATCCAGCAAGACTAATACTCTGACATTTGAGCTTGCTTGCTTCTTCAGTCAGTCAAGTTCCTCAAGGGACTGTATGAGAGTCCTGTAATGGAGCCCCTCTGTTCAATGGTCCTTGATGTTTCACCATCTTCATTTACCCATACATTTCGTGCCGATATGCAGGGAGCACATCATATGGTGGTTGATATTCCCAATAGTGTCAGGGGACAACTGTTTTCCCTGCCACCCCCAATAGCTACAGTAACCATGGACACTTCCCTATATTTCAAATGGAAGACAGTTCAAGGTTCTTGGTCAATGACAGAGGCCTGTCTTCACATCAGTGTCTTGGAGATGAGGGCAGTTGTCCTAGCATTGCAGGTCGTTCAGGACTCCCTCCCTGAGGGAGAAACCTGATCATATCCACCATACCAGAAAGCCATAAGTGTGTGGCAATGGGCAATTTCTCGCCATTGCTTTCTAATTTTAAAGTTTATCCTGGTGGCTTCCAGTGTTCTGGCAGACAAACACAATGGGTCTATTCTTCTGCCTCATGAGTGGTCCCTCAGTCAGACAGTAGTGACACAGATCTCCAGTTGCTGGGGCCAACCTTGCTGCTGTCTTTTTACTTCATATGTAAAAAAAAAAGATGTTGCAGTTACTTTGTCCTGATCCCACCAAAGGGTCAGACACCCTTGTCCACAATTGTCTGCCAGGCCTACTTTACACCTTTCCCCCTCTCCGTCTGATTATAAAGTTTCTTCAGAAAGCCAGAAGGTGCAAAGCCAGAATTATCCTCATTGCCCCCTTTTGGCACCGGCAAGTTTGGTTTCTCTTCCTCTGGCCTCATCTAGTACACCCCCCGGGTGTTGGATCCCAGTACAGACCTTCTCTTTCACCATCAAGTCATCCTCACCAGGACCTGAAAACAACTGCATGGTTTCTCCAATTTTAATGGTGGCCAGAGGTGTTAGGCTGTCTGCCCCAATTATTCAAATTCTATTGTCTTCACAAAAAACAAATACCAGGAGAGTTTATCTCAGTATATGGAAAAGAGTTACCATATGGGCTTCTTCCAGGGGTTTGGATCCTTTCTCAGCCCCTCTTCTATCAATTTTAGATTTCTTGGCAGAATTGTTCCACAAGGGAGCCAGCTTCTCCACCATAAATGTGCAATTAGCAGCTATTTCAAATAGGGCAACATCAGATTTCAAGGGAACCTTATGTCCCCAGTCAGAAATCCAGTTCTCTCATGGTATATTATTATCATGCTTCAGGCTTTGACGAAAGCTCTGTTTGAACTTGCATCTATGGCAGATCAAATTTCTGTCTTGGAAGACATTATCTTTGGTGGCTGTTACATCTGCAAAGAGGATTTCAGAATTACAACCTTATCATGTAAACCTTCCTATCTGGTTTTGCATAAGGACGGAGTACATTTGAGAAGAAATTCTCATTTTCTCCCTAATTTGGCCTCTGAAGCTAATATTAATCAAACTACCAATCTGCCAGTGTTTTTTTTTTCTAAAGTTATCTAATGGGGGGGGGGGGCGGGGGGGGTATACCCTACATTTGCTAGATTTTCATCTTCAACTCAGATTTTACCCACACAGGAACAACAATATACCAAAATCTGATCAACTTTTCTTTGCTTTTTGAAAAGCTAAATGTGGTAAAGGATTTTCTAAAGTAACACTATCCAGGTGGTTGACCGACTTTATCATTTTTTATGAAAAAATGTGATTGACATTACATGTTAAACCCAAGGCTCATTCAACTAGAGTGGTAGGTACCTCTACTGCTTTTACAGGTAGGGTTCCATTGACAAGATTTGTCAGCTGCTGCTTGGTATAAAGTTTATACCTTTGTGTCGCAATTTAAGTTGAATGTACAGTCCAGATCTCATACATCCTTTGGCTGCTTCATAATCAGGAATATCCTTCCTTAGTTCCACCCAGGTTGGGAATTTGTCTCAAAGATTGAATTATATGAAAGCAGACAACACTGTATATGTATACAAAATGTATGTTCTTACCATAATGCTAGATCCATGTTGTCTTGTTTGTCATCTGGTTCAACATCCCTCCCGCCATCCCCTACCCAAAAGTGTCATTTGTAGACCCCAGTCAGACAGCTGGACCTGATCAGGGGACTTGTCTTTGGACAGCCTGTTCTTACTGCTCTTCATGGTGTCACCTTTATTAGCCATTATGTCAAGTACATCTGTTTTCTGATTTTCTGGATAAAGTCTTGTAACTATAAACTGAGGGAATTATGGCTAGGAGGACTCACAGCCTTGGATCCAAGCTTCTGCAAAAGCACTGAGGTTGGATCCATTTGGCTCTCATAACCCAAAGGTTGAAATGGACAAAACAACACAGATCTAGTGTTATGGTAAGTAAATTACTTCTGTTTTTTTTCTTGTGTAGTTTGTGGTTCTGTCCCTCCTATGCTTCTGTTGTTGATTTCCATCAATTTGGGTACGTGTGTGTGAGTGGCCTGAATATTACTTAGAAAGGTGTAGACAAAAGTTTTAAAAAGTGTGTCAATTGTGGACACATAAATCCCCCTCCTGCAAGATTGAGATGATTTATGTGTTATCTTCTTGAGGCTGAAAGATTTCTATATGGAATGTAAAATTTGCCAGGGCTTTAGGTCCAGATCTCTTGTAGCTCACTACAATAAGCTTATTGTTAAAGGCCTTTAGCGCTCACACCCTCAGACTTCAGAAATAAAGAGAGAAAAGGATAAAGCCTTGTGAAAAAGAAAGGCTCAAGATTCAGCTTCTTCTTCTTCAGATCCTAAAGTTCTCAGAAGCCAGGCCAAGGAATCATTTTTATTTATTTCTCCTGCCACAGTAACATATCCAGAGACTATAATTATCCAAGACAAGTCCCCTTCTCCAAATCTGAGTAGACATTCATTGCAGGGGGAACTATCTAGGTTTACACCTTCGAGATTTCCTTCAGCAACCTACATAAGGTCTTTTAGATCAGTAAAAACTTCACCAGAAGTAGACTAGGGACCCTTGATGAGGGCCTTTCTCAAGATTCAAATGGATCTGGGCATCATTCCATCCCCCTCTGCTCCATGGGAGGATTGGATTGGACCCCATCACCACTATTACTAGCTGCTTTCCTGGTGTCTGTCTTTGCACCAGTGTCTCAGAGGCATTTTGCCACCCATATACCACAATGTTGATTCCTGTGCCAGTGCCTTTGACACAGACGTATACCCTTCCAACATGCTTGATTCCAAGACACATGGAATCAGGTGAGTTCCAGCTCCAACAGCTTGATGCTAAGTGCTTGGCACCATTTCTGGCTCCAACATGTGTAGGACCTTTTTGCGTGGCAAAACTCCTCAGACTCATCCTGTCTCAGGTTCAGACCCATCTGGTACCTTGGTTCAGGGGAGTCAACTCACTGCCACTGTGGTAAGTATTGAATTGCCTTTATGTTGGATTCACATTGTCCAGCAGATTCTGGGTTGGAACTGGAAGCCATGGAGAGGATCATAGCTTCTCTATCAAGACATCCTGTGGGAATTCCATAAGCAATGGCTCCTTCTGCTGGTGCCCACACACTTGTTTCTAGTCTCTCATTTCATGGTTTCAACTTAAAGAGCAAACCAGATGTTCTCAGAGACACAGCCACTGTGCTGACAGACTCTTCTGAGGACTTAGATTAGACACAATCACAGATCCCCAACAAGAGGACATGCAAAAGGAGACATATGGACTCCCCTATGGAATCCCCCATGTCAGACACAGACTTGGATGATCAGCAAAATCCTTGTGATAATGAAACAGAGGAGATCTTGGCCCATCTTAAGACCCTCTCATGATGAGAAAGTAATCTGTGAGGAATATGGATTTGCTCCGCCTACTTATTGGATGATCCCTTCAGTGCACAGCCTTTTGGATATGATTGGTAGAAGGGCATGGCAAGAACCCAATATGGTGGAAGCCATACTTCATAAACCAGACCAGACAAAATTCTACGTCCTCTGAAGATACGCAGTTCTGGGCAAAGGGTCTCCTTGTCAACTCAATAATCATTGCAGCTGCTACCAAGAAAGAACTCTCCGAACAGTTTTCCTCAATCTTTCCTACTAACAGTGAGTCCTGAATGATAGAATAAGGAAGCAAGCTCTGGTAAGTTTTCTTTAAGAGTGTTAACTTACTCAGCACATGTGAATTGCTTTCAAAGTTACTTAGCAAATCAAGCTATAGATACTTTGTAGAAGCTTCCACAACAGAATCCCCAGAAACAATTGCAAGCTACCCTTGTGCAGTGTTGAATATCACCATCCTCTCTATGTGATTTCTTCATAACGCAGCTAATGGAGTGGTTGATTGGCAGGCACCAACCTTACTATGCTCCATTATGCCTAGCTCTACCTATGTGATTTTGTGAATAACTTTAAAGCATCCTTCACCAATGTTGCCTATGACAGCACCACCTTATTTTGTCCAGCAGTGAAAGAAATGTTATTGAAGTGTGAAGAAGACAAGACCTTGCCATGGGAGGTAGATTCAGGAAAGGCTCCAAATCTGTATGATTCAGAAAACCCCAACATCAGGCCTTCAATTGTACTTCGGATATGAACAGTTGTGGCAGAGGTAGTTCCTCCAATATATGCAGATCTAGTGGTTGAGAAGATTTTCTGAATCAGGGCTTTTACAGTCCCTTCTTGGGAAGGCAGAACCAGTAGCCCTGAAAGCTTGCCCAACCGCCCATCTTTGGAGGCAGGTGGGGGTATTTGTTCCTTTACTCAGATATGTGGCCAGCCATCATATAATGCAAAAGGATAAGGTATATAATATCCAGAGGGTATTATATTCCATTTTCCCTTATCCCTCCCCCTCAAAAGCTACCACTTTAAGATGTTACACCCTGCCAAGAAGCATCACCAGACCAGAAAGGGTCAGGAATCTATTCAAGATTCTTTTTAGTACTCAAAAAAGAACAAGGGTATTAGGCTGATTCTAGAACTCAATAGACTAAACCAGCTTGTCAGGAAGACTTTGTTCAGGATGGTCACAGTGCAAGGAATCCTCCCCTATCTTAAGGAGAGTAATTGGATGTGCTCCATAAACTTCCAGGATGCTTATCTCCACACAAAAGTTGCCAAGGTGTCCAGGAGTTCTGGTTCACTTCTGTCTGGGAGACAGTCACTACCAGTTCAGAGTTCTACCCTTGAGTCTCACCACTGTTCTTCCAGGTGTTCACCAAGTGCATGGCAGTAGTTGCAGCCTATGTGCAGCTCAGGAGAATTCACATTTTTCTATATCTGGATGACTGGCCCCTTGTTGCAATGACATCAGAGTCTTTACTAGAAGCCAAATATTACTTTATACAGCACTGTATATCATTAAGTTATTCCATCAATCTTGAAAAGTCATGTTACATTTCATCAGTTACTGATTAAATACTACAACAGCTTGGTTCATCAGTCTTTCTCTAAAGAGAGAGAGTCCAAGCCTTATGATCATCAGTACTATGACTCTTACAGCAGACGTCTTCTCCAGCCACACTAGTTCTGAAAGTGCTGTGTCTTATGTTAGCTTCTCTGATGGAGGTCTTTCACAGCAATCTTTAAATGAGAGTCCTTCAGTAGTTGCTGTCTGTCAAGTGGTCGCAGCACAGTGGGTGCAGCTATCAGTTCCCCTGTCCTCCCCAATTCACATGGCTCTGACATGCAAGAGGCATCTAGACTGCTGGCTGACCTTGCCAATCACCACAGACACCTCCTGTCTAGGGTGGGAGGATGGCCCAAGATGTATGGAAAGAGGCCAATCTTCACATCAGCATCCTGGAGATGAAAGTGGTTGTTCTAGCATTGCAGGAGTTTCAGGACATCCTTCCTCAAGGGGTGACATTGATTCAAACAGACAATATGTCAGTAGTTTGGAATATCAACAAGCTGGAAGGTACCAAATCTTATCCACTTTGCAGAGAGACAATAAGTTTTTGGCAATGGACATTGGTTTCTCATCACTTTCTGGTAGCAATGCACATTCCAGAGAAAAATAGCTGTCTAGCAGACAGGCTCAGACTTATTTTGATGCTCCTTGAGTGATCTATAAATCCAGCAATGGCTCATTGGATATTTAGCTGCTGGAGTAGCTCCGGCTGTGACTTCTTTGCCTCTCCAACCAACATAAAATGCAGTAACTTCTTTGCATTGTTATCAAGAAGGATGCACCTGAAGTCTGATGCCGCAACTCTGGTCCAGTAATCAAGGAGCCTCAGTCCTCACCACTGGTACCTGTGGGGGACGTTCACTGGGAAGATAACAGGTACACACAATATCTCCAGATGCAGGTCTCTGCATCAAGCACAGTTAAGCACAATTTCCCTTAACAGCACAAAGGGAACACAGTAAGTCCGGTGGCTGGTTCATTTCTCTTTCTCCAGACCCCCAATAAGACTCCCCACTGGCACAGCTATAGAGTTGAGTCCTTAGCCAGGGTTCTAAGCCACGTCCCCCAATACTCTCTATGTCCAACCAGTGCTTTATGTCCCTGCCCAAGTAGCTGACACACACACTGTTTGAGATTTGATTTGCGAGTGCACACACACACACACACACACACACACACACACACACACACACACACACACACACACCTGGGAAAGGCTGGCACAGGTTTACTAGCTGTGGCGCCTTTTGCCCAGACTATAAGTTCATTATCACCACCACCAGAACCCCTCACCAGCAACTTTAAGGCTCTTAACAAAGGGTGTCCAATTTTACTGCTCAATATTGATACTAATACAAATGATCGTTTGACCAAGAGCCAGGCTATTAGGAGCGGTCCACACAGTGTCACCAAATAAATATGCATATACTCTCCAAATTTAAATATCTCTACAAAGATCAGTCACAATGAAAGGTTTAAATATATTTAATAATAAATAATAAATGAATGTGACAATACTAAATATCTATTCACAGTGACATCAGAGTTCAAAATCACAAGAAATATTTAAAATAACATTGAAAGACAGACTCAGACAAATAAAGAAAAGCAATATCTAAACTAAGCTTCACTATATTCATGACTGAATCTAAGAGAATTACTATTCCCTACTTACTTAACAGAACAAGGCAGATGATGTGGTGATTGGTACTTCTTGTTGTCAGGCCCAAGACAGAATACAGAATGCTCAGTCTTTCTAAGATACTTCTCAAAATATCTAAAATATTAATTCTTGGATAGCTTGCAGAATGACATCAATTCTGGTCATCTGACTTCTCGTTCCTATGCAACCCCCGTTGTTGGAAGCTGGCAGGATTTAGCACCTACCTGTAAAAATACACACACAAAGGCTTTTGGCAGGTGCTGCAAGTCATAAAACAATTTCATACCGCCATGCTTCCAGAGTTGCAATTAGTTCACCCCAAAGACAATATAGAAAGCTGCCTAATACAGACTTTGTGCCCCTGGCTGCATTGAAACCTGTCAGATAGCATCTTTAAGGCCTAGCCCATAAAGTGATTTAATTTCAGATATATTTTAACGTTTGCTGGACTGAGGTTAACCTTCCAGTTTCCTCTGTTAAAACATGTACATTTAAACAGTTACAATAGTGCATGTACATTTATGTTCTCTCCAACAAGGCACACTGTGGATACATTTCAAACAAAAGCACTTTACAAATACCTTTTCAACACAAATATCTGCACAAATCAGTTTGATATACACATGCCATACAGTTCTAATACATTTGTAACACAAGCATCTTGTATAAATCAGTTTGATATTCACAAATGACATATAACTGTTTACAAAATTCCAGCTAGCTGTGCTGGCAGTACCTCCTATCGTCAAATCAAGGGATATTGTAGTCTACAAGTGGCCCTGGTTTACTAAATGACTTTCCAGCTTGTTCTCCCTAATTCTCAAATTTCTTCAGAAAGCAGTACAGTGCAGATCCACAGTAATTCTCATTGCTCCCCCTGTAGCCCAAGCATGTATAGTTTTCCTCACTGATGCCTCTTCTAAAGGAGCCCCTTCTTTCAAACTCATCCATCCAGACTCATCTGGATCTCCTCAGTCTCAAATGTACTGCATGCTATCGCCAGTTCCAGTGATGGCCACGGACCATTCTCTTTATCACAGTCAGTGGTTTGCATTTTGTGAGCTTCCCATAAACAGTCAACTATAAGTGTACAGAAGCAAGTGGAAACGATTTTCAGTTTGAGCCTCTTCACATAGCTACTCTGTATGAACAGGGGTCTAGCTTTGTCTCCATCAAATCCAGTTAGCTTCAATGTCTAACTTCCACCTAGGTTTTTAGAACAAATCCCTTGCCTCTCAAAAACTCTGCAGGGCATTCCTCAAAGGGATTTTTGTTACATCATCCCATTAAGGATCCCATCCCCTCATGGGATTTTAACCTGATTTTAAAAGCTTTAATGAAGCCTTTGTTTGAGCTGGTCTCTTCCACCGCACTGATGTTTTAGGCTTGGAAATCCTTTTCCTGGTAGCATTTACACCTGCCAGAAGAATTTCAAACTTACATGCTCTGTCCTTAAGGATTCCACACTTAATATTTTATAGAGATAAAGAATCCTTAAGAACCAGTTTCCTTTATTCCCAAAGTAGCTTCAGAGACCAACCGTTCACCTATCAGTATTTTTTTCAGAATCACACTAATCAGAGACAATATTTGCTTTACAGTTTGGATGTCCACTGTCAGCCCACATTCTATTTGCATCAAAGCTGTATCCAGCACTATGCGACCTAGGCAGTTGCCTATGGCTCATGTTGGCTGGGGGGGGGGGGGGTGCAATAAACAAATATCATCTGTAAAATCTGAAGTAATTTAGGACCTTGAGGGGAAACTTTCTAAAAGAACATAGGGGGTGGGGGTGAGGGGTTAGGACCTCACAGGAGAAAAACAGCAAGCCCCAGAAACCTTAGCACTAGATAATGTCATGTTTTCATGTAAATGTGATTCAGCAGTCAAAGCCAGCACCACAGGAGATTTCAAAGCTAAGCAAAGGGGATTTATCCAAACAGCAGAGGGGAGCAAGAATGCAGAGTGAGAGATTTGTGATAGCCATCCAGCATGGACTGAAGCCAGAGCGAGCCCACCAAAACCGGGAGTACAGCCAGTATATGTGTGTGTGTGTGTGTGTGTGTGTGTGTGTGTGTGTGTGTGTGTGTGTGTGTGTGTGTGTGTGTGTGTGTGTGTAGTGCCCCAGTTAGGTTAACTGCCTAGTTAAGTGACTTTGCTCAGAGTCAAACCCTGAGCCTTGATGACTGGCAAATCAGTGCCTTAAACTTCCAGAGCAACTACTGGCTCTCCTTTATTTCATTTTTTTGTTTGCTGTTTTTTGTAAATCCCTGAGGATGAACGTCTGTCAATGTCAATCAGAATTTCATGGTTGTGGTGCAACAGGTAGCATACTTGCCTTTTGTGCAGAAGACTGTGGGTTCTCTTTCACCAGGTTGGTCAGTTACTAACACTACTGTGCAGCATGGGAGAGACTGCTGCACTCTGGAGTGTCCTCCTTTGGATGAGATGCCTACTAACTATGAACATGTTGTCTGTTTACCAGCCATTTCCTATTACATATCACAAGAACTCTATTTTAAGAATAGGCAATTTTATTCTTCAAGGGCAGCAGACTGAATTTTTAGATGAAGCACTGATAGCAAAGTTAGTTACAGTTCTGTTTAATGTGGAATTATTTAGATGAGTTTTACTTCAGCAGAGATTGCACATATTGACTATTATTGGTGGATCATAATGACAACAGTTTGAGTGTCCTTTTATGGTTGAATTGTTCTGAAATGGGAAACCTTGTCATTATTAGTTTGTATGTGTTGTTTCACTGCTTACTGGAAAACTGTTCAAAAACTTCAAATTTAAAATGCACTCTAACAAGTGGTGATGTATTAAACAAAGAATATAATTTAATACAATCAAGAAGGTGAATTGAACACATGAATTTATGCGTGGTCCTAAAAAATGGGTGCAAGGGGTCCATGGTTTGAAAACAGTCAAAAGGTACATTTACTCTGCCACTGGCTAAATGCATTTTCTATGAAAGTGGCTTTCATTGCATTTTCAAAGAATGTGAGTTTCAAGAGCAGATAAAGCCTACTGTTGCTCATGCTAAGCTTGTTTTCATTATGAGACTGTAATGTTTTGTTTAGCAAATGGCTATCACTGTTTGTGTATAAAAATTGAAATACAAGTTTTAAATTAAATTACATTCAAATATCTGTAATTACACTGACAGGTTTGGACAGTGTTTTATGGTAACTGGGGAGAGAGAGGCAAGTAATGGGACACTGGAATGGCTGCTGGGCAGGGATGGGGACTCTGTAGGTCAGGATGTGGGGGGCCCTGGTCAATTACCCTGTGTAGTGCCCCATTTGACCATGATCTGACTCTGATTTGCACAGAACTACGGTTATCAGAAAGGATTTGCAGCTCTTCATTTTCTTTGCCATCAGTAAATTGTGTCAAAATGTTTCCAAACAAACCTTGTCCAAATGGTTGTTGGACTCTATATCCTTTGTATGTATGGACAAGAAACACGTGGTCTTGGATAAACAAAAAGTTCATTCTACAGGTCAATGGCTACATCAGCTCCCATTTTTAGAAATGTTGCAGTAGAGATATGTACAGCGGCTGTGTGGTCTACCTTGCACACCTTTACCAGTCATTATAAGTAGGTCATAATTTCTAGATTTAGAGCATCCTTAAAACCTTCACCCTAAAGTTATGCTTTCATAATGTCATCCAAGAAAGAAAGTAGCCTGGGATTCTGCCCCATCAGTCAGATCAAACAGATGGATAAAATAGGATATAAAACTTAAGTACTTACCATAACAGTGGATCCTTTTCATTCTTATCTGTCTGATACAACATCCTTCCCTCCATCCCCCATCCAGAGAGTGTATTCAGGTGGGTTTCAAATGTTTATATGGCAAACCTGATCTAGGGATAGGGTGGCATGCAGAGCATTTTGAGAGGGGAAAAGGTTAGGAGCTTAAGGGAGAGAGCAGTAGAAAATGG
The DNA here is from genome assembly GCF_019279795.1 of Protopterus annectens. Taxonomy (NCBI): domain Eukaryota; kingdom Metazoa; phylum Chordata; order Ceratodontiformes; family Protopteridae; genus Protopterus; species Protopterus annectens. Next base: position 363,814,613 of record NC_056738.1, read on the forward strand.
CTGGATCAGATCCAACAAGTGGCTCCATATTCTCTTCAGTCATATTGGATGGAAGAGGATGAAAAGGATCCATTGTTATAGTAAGTACATAACTTTCATTTCAAAATAAAAGACTCATCCCATCTAATATCATCTAAAGATTTCTCAGTTTTCACAAACCCTAAAGAACTCCTGCATGACTGATATTATCTGTTTAATTTGCTACAAAACTACAGCACATCTAAAACTGCTGTTATTCAACGATGCAACTTTTCAAAGACATATTCATACATTACCACCTTGCTGGCTAGCTTTTCTTTGTTTAATGCCTAAAGATCTTCTTTTGACTTTCTTTGGCTTTACCATTTATTAAAAAATGAATGTAGCTCTAGATTTTTGATCTTGTAATTTAGTTTCAGAAAAGTATTGCTCTGCTAATTTAATTTCAGAAGTTCATTATGTGGAAAGTTCTGATATTGCATTAGAGGAAAACTTATGTTTTGCCCTCACTACTAACGTTTTTCCTTGAGCAATTTCACTAGATACTACTAATTAGTAGTCTTTACTTCAAGTGCCATCTGTGCATTAGGCATGTGCATACTTACCAAGCAGCAGCTTTTGCTATTCTGGGCTTTAGTTGCTGTTTGTACCACCTCACCATTTTTTTTGTCTTTCATTGCACTTCATGACACTTTAGCCCATCTTCTATGATTCTGCCCTTCATCTCATGCGACTTGACTGATGCAGAGCTGCAGGTGAGATTCATTGTACCCTTCCCTCAGCGTCCTACCCAGGTAAAACGCAGTTTTGTTGGACAGATGTTCTACTTCTACTTAACTCTATTAGCTGTCCCTTTCCAGTCACTTAGCTATCATTTTTGATTATGAAATATTTTATTGTTTTGCTATCCTAGGCACTGCCTGCCTGGCTAACTCCACCTCACTTTTACCCCTACTTTATGCTGGGCCTTCACTCAATGCCATTTTTCCATCTCTTATATTCCTTACCCTTGGCTATATGGGTTGCATCCTGCTAAGGATATAACAGCCAGCCAGCTTTCAAAGCTTCTAGGGTAACTTCCATGTACCCAAAAATGTATTCAGCTCAAGCTGAGCTGAAAAAAAAAGAGTGGTTTGGGTGCCAAGCTCTTCAGAGTGTTTCTACAGTCAATGAGCTCATCTGTTAGTGGCCTTTCAAAGATTGAATGTCAGCTAACATTTTCTGTTGCTGGGCAGAAAAGTTGCCTTAGGCAGGAAGAATCTTCCACACTTTACATTTTGGCAAAAAGTTAATTAGTTTCCCATGAAATTATGAATTTTAAAGCAGGAAAAAGTGTTTTTATTGACTTATGTGACTTTTACTAACCTTTAATTAGGAACATTATTTTTTTAGGAACATTATTTTTTACTTTTGTGGGAAAAAAATGTTAAAACTAATTTAAAACTACTTTTCTTTGGTAAAAATTGTGATCTCCTGTTCTCTGTTCCATCCATTCCTCAATGGATGGGTCTTTGGATCTGAACAGGATCCAACTTTGGCCACTCTCAAACTTTGGATCTAGTGCTCATGCTGTTTCCCTTACTCATATCCCGTGTAAGGAGAGAGATCTCCAATTTCTTTTACCACACAATTGCTACAGACATGGTTTTCTGTGCTCAGACTTGTTTAGATAGATAAGTGTGATTTTTAGGTGTTTTCTCACATTTCTCTGTTTCTTTGCAGTGGAGTTTATATCCTGTTTGACTATTTGACTCTATTTTTATAGTTAGACTGTCTCTGTCTTCCCTCCTTAGGTTACCTGCTGGTGTCCCTTTTTTCCTATATGTGTAATTATTGTCCTCAGCTAGTTATTTGACTTTAGTGAGTTGTTATTCTTGTGGGTGTTACTGAAGTTTGTTACTTGCTTCTGGTCTTTGTAAAGGACTTGTTATCTTTTGGCGAGATGTCTGACAAACCTTCAAGATTTAATAAATGTGTAGCTTGTGGTCCCGAGATGCTAGGGTTACCACCTGTCCCACTTTGCGAGGGACAGTCCCTCTTTGGGCAGTTGTGTCCTGCAAAAAAATTGTAAAAATGGCAAATGTCCTGAGATTTTAGGACAGCATTTTTTCCTGTATGTTATGTAATAGTTGCATAAAACAGTTATTCTGTATCTGAAACACCTAAATGGTATAAGAAACAGAATAAGCAGCTAAAATGCTACAAGAATAAACTTTTATTTAGCCAAAAAAGTGAAGTTTTTTTCCTTTGTACTGGCTGTGGGTATGTTTTGGTCCGCAAAATTTGACATTTGTACCACAAATGTCCCACTTTTGGCATTTGAAAAGATAGCAAAGCAACGAGATGCCCATTTAGATGCACATCCCAAATGCAAATATTGTTTGGGGGCTGGACACCTGGATGAACAGTGCAACATTTGTGAGGCCTTTATGCATAGGGCCTTGTTGAGAGGAGGAATAATTTTGTTCTTAAGGGGCATCTTCCTGCCTCTGAGTGGGAAGTAATGTGTGCTCACTCCTCTATGTCTTCTGTTTCTCCTCTGAGCAAGAAACGATCTCATAGTTCTAAGGCTGAACAAAGTCATGAGAAAGCTAAGGAAAAAGAAAAGAAAAAATCAAGGAACCAAAGGAAGCTGTCCTCAGATTGTGCTCCTTCCTCAGCTCCAGCTCCTAAGATGTCAAAACCCTTGGATATGATCTTCACATCAGAGCTGATTCTGATTGCATCCAGTACTCCTATCTTACCAGAACCACTTTTTTTCCCTGAGCCAATATCACCCAGGCTAAGATTCCCCATTTTTGAGTTGAGGACTTTCCATCAGATTTCCAGACCTTCATCCACAGTTTCCTCTCTCAGCTCAGTTAGGTCCCTAAGGAGTCTTTCTGAAGCTGATGTGGATAGGATGATGAGGAAGTGTTTTAAGACCCAAATCAACATGGGGGCCCTTCCGGCTCTGACCGCCATCAGAGCCACAAGATTGGTCTCTTCCCTCATCAGATTATAGCTCTATCCTCAATCTGTCTGTCACAGTTGGAGCTATCAGATCTGAGTATCCCCTTGAAGTATGTCCATGTTGGATCTGAAGATATGGTCTTCTTTGACTCCTGTGGTTTGTCTGATCCATTTTGCTCTGAGCAGCTTGGATCCCATCAGATCTTGGAGAGAAGTCATTGACACTGGAACCAATGAGAAGGTTTCTCTCCAAGTCCCTTTGAGCCATTCCTCTGTCTTGGAGTTTTGGTGCTGGATAGTTCACCTCTGATGTCTACCTCTGAGCCAAGGCAGGTGGTACCATGAGACCAGTCTTCTTAGGAGCCACAGCTGCTACCAGAAGGGTCTCTGTTCTGTCTCTGTCTCTGCTTTATAGGCTTTTGAGAGAGTGCTTTTTCGTTCTAAGGAGCAGACATCTCTGTCAGGCTCAGATCCACCTCCCCCTTACAGGATTTTCCTGGGTTCTAATCTTGCTCTTTCTATCCCATCAGGGCAGGCAGCCTCCAAAAGTCTTGAGCCCATCCATATTGAGGACCCCCAGTCAGCTTCCGAGTATTGCCCAGAACATCCCACTGGGGAGGTTATTTGGAAGCACAGGTGCAAAAGGAGGCAAGTTGATTCCCTTCCAAGAGTCAGTAACTGCAGATACTGACTTCAGTGAAGGACAGGGGTCACCAAGATCATTCTGAGAAATTTTAGAACTACTTAAACAGAAAGGGGGTGGTCCTCAGAAGCCCTTTCCCAACAGGAGTCATTATTTCTCAGGGATTTTGGGGCTGGCCCATCTACTTCTTGGGTGGTGCCTCCCACCAATGAGATAGTAGACGTAATCTCAAAATGGTCATGGAAGGAAAAGGACATGACTGAGCCAGTTCCATGCAAGTTCCACAAATTCCTGGTATCACCAAGTGACCATCCTTATTGGAGCAAGGGGTTTGGCTGTGGATTCCATGATGGTGGCAGCTGCCAAGAAAGAGTTCCACTGTCCATCCCCCTAAGAGTGAGTCTTGAGTATTGGACTTATTTGGGAACTGAGTCTATGTGTCAGTGACCTTCATTATCAGGGTGCTGAGTTATCTATCACATGTTATCTGCTTCCAGAGAGATTTGACCACAGAGTTTTCCAAAGCTTTCTCAAAGCCCCTGTCTGCTGAGGAGGAAAAAAAAAAAACCTGCACTGACTTACAGCTGGCTACCCTCCAATCCTTGTCTGATGTCTCAATACATCTCATTTCTAATGCCACAGAAGGTGCATCTAGAGCTCTGGGCACTAATGTAACCATAAGGAGATATGCTTGGATGTGCCTGTGTGATTCTGTGGAACATTTTAAGGCATTCTTCATCCATGTCCCTATGATGTATCGACACTCTTCAGTCTAAATGTTAAAGAAACACTATCCAGGAGTGAACAATATGGTAAGAAGCTGTCTGCTGTAGGGATCCATGTTTCTCCCCCCAGAGAATATTTTCCAGAACCCAAATGGGTGGGAAGAAGATTTGGTTTAATAAGTCTCAAATGTTTATTCCTAACACCATTGGAGAGAGACCTCCCCATGGCAGTGGGGGGACACTAATGGTGAATATCGCCTCTGGGGCAGAGATGATCTGCAAAACCAGGGCTTTTGTGGTCCTGTTTCCAAGAGACCCTACCAATGCTCCAGAATGTTTGCCTGACAGCTGCTGTTTGGTGGCAGTCAGGGGCACTTGTTTCTGCATCCTACCACCTGTATGTCCATTACTCAAAATGTCTGGGTACAGAGTATAATAACAAGATGCTATTCTATCCCCTTTCTATACCCTCCTCCATGCTTAAATAAAATTCCCAATGTTCCACCCTCAGAAAGAGAAGCTAAAAAGAATAAGGACCTCAGGCCAGTTTTGGACCCAAGTCATTTGAACAAATTTGCAAAACAAACAAAATTCCAGAGGGTAATGGTACAGTCTATTCTTCCATTTCTAATGAAGGATGACTGGATGTGCTTGATCGATCTCAAGAATGTATATTACCATATAAAAATGGAAAGATGTTCCAGGAGGTTTCTTTGCTTCTGGCTGAGGAACAGTCATTTCCAATTCAGTGCCCTGCCATTTGGTCTCACCACAGCACCACTTGGTGTTCAACAAATGCATGGCATTTGTTGCAGCTCATCTCATGCGGCAAGAGTTCTGGGTGTTACCTTATCTGGGCGACTGATTCATAACTACCTTATCCAGGAATATTCTTCTCCAAGTCAGGGACTCCTTTCTCTGACCAAATTCACCTCTGGGCATTACAGTGATTACAACAAAGTCCAAACATCAACCAGTACATACCTTGGAATTTACTGGAGAACTTCTGGATACAAGACAACAGATCACCAGACTTCCACAAACCAGGATTTCCACAATTCATAAATATGCGTTTGATGTTCTTTCAGTTTTGCTGGTGGCTTCTGACATGATTCTACACCTACTAAGTTTAATGGTGGCAGCTATCATCCTGATCCCTCTTGACAAGTATGACATGAGAATTCTCCAGTTGTCCCTGTCTGCTCAGTGGTCAGTCAGGCATCAGCCTATGAATTTTCAGGATTCGTTCACAAGGATTTGCAGGTCTCATACTCAGTGGTGGATAGAGTCCCTGATTGTATCCCAAGGATGCTCCATTGTACTACCTTCACCACCATCCAGGATGACCTCAGACACTTCCCATTTAGGATGGGGGACATGTCTTGGAAATGATAGTCCAAGGCAAATGGTCTCATGCAGAGGCTAGCCTTCACATCAGTATTTTAGGGATGAGGACAATCCCCAAGGTGCAATTTCAGTTCAGACTGACAACATGTCAGTGGTCTTGTACATCAACAAACAAGGAGGAACACAATCCTACTGCTTGTGCCTGGAAGCTATGAGAATGTCGCAATGGGAGATGTATTCTCAGCACTTTCTGATAGCAATGCATATTTCTGGGAAGTCAAGTGTTCTAGTGGACAGGTTGAGTGGTCCATCAATACAGTGGTGGCAGTCAGTGCCATATCAGATTTTCAGCCATTGGGGCCAGCCTTGCTGAGACCTTTTTGTCTCCCCACCAACATCAACTGCAGGAGGTTGTTTGCTCTTATTCCCCGGGAAGAGGAGGAGTCACTAAGAAATGCTTTGACCCACAATTGGTCCAAAAACTTTTGTACACCTTTCCTCCTACCTCTCTCATACCAAAATTGTTTCTGAAAGTATTGGCAAGAAAGGCCACAGTGATCCTCATTGCTCTTTTTTGGCCTCGATGGGTGTGGTTTACCTTTCTCTGGCCTCATCTGATACACCCTCCATGGGCGCAAGGTACAGCCCCAAATCGTCTGTATCACCTGTCCATGTTGCCTCACTTGGACTTTCAAACCCTAAAACTAACAGCATGGTTTCTTCAATTTCAAAGATGGCTAGACAGTCCAGGTTTTCTTCCCAAGTTCACATTTTGACCTCTTCTCAAAGATCTTCCACCATGAAGATCTGTAAAATAAGTGGAAAAGATTTTCTATCTGGGCTTCAGCATAAACCTAGTTTTCAGCACCTGTTTTGGTCTTTTGGACTTTCTAGCATCTCTGTTTCAGGGTAGAGTCAGTGACTCCACTATTAAAGTGCAAGTAGCCGCCATCTCCTCACTTAGATTTTCCAAGGCTTTTCTTAAGGTCACCTTCTTTCTTCTTCATCCTCCACTCAGAGATCCGGTCCCTCCTTGGGACATTACGATTCTGATGCAGCTTTTAACTAGTTCCCCCCTTCAAACCTGCCACCAAAGTTGACTTAAAATTCTTGGTGTGGAAAACTTTATTTTTGGTAGTCATCACATCTACTAGGAGGATTCTGGAGTTACGTACTCTGTCTGGTAAACCTCCTTATCTGGTTTTCCACAAGGACAGAGTAACTCTATAAACTAATCCTTCCTTTCTTCCAAAGTGGCCTCTGAATTTTCTGTCAATCAATCAGTCATCCTTCCTGGTTTTTTTCAAAAATGTTTCCAATTAAAATGAAAACATGTTACATTTGCTAAATGTGCATTATCAGCTTAGTTTCTACTTGTATCATACTACAAAGGTTACAATGCTTTATCCGTTATTTGTTCCTTTTCCTCAGCCAAGCTGGGTAAAGCAATATCTAAGGTAATGCTAGCTTGCTGGCTTTCTGATTGTATCTCTAATGTCTACAAAGTGAAGGGTTTATCCTTATCTGAACCTCCTAAGGCTCACTCAAGATCATCTGTGGCTACATCTGCAGCCTTCTTCTCCAGTGTACCACTTGATGACATATGTGCTGCTACTGGTTAGTCCAATGCCCATACCTTCATTTCTCACTATAAACTGGACTTACAGTCACAGTCAAGAACCTTCTTTGGTTCAGCTGTGCTCCAGAATATTCTTCCGTGAGACCTCCTAAGTGCAGTAGAAGTTGGGGGCTCTGTCCCATCCATTGAACAGATAGAAGAAACAACATCAGATACAAAAGTTATGTGCTTAACCATTATGATAGATCTGTGTTGTCTGCTTCTATCCTTCCTCAACTCCTCCCCCTTCCTGGAGTGACCATACTGACCTACCATAGTTTGATTATGTGCTCTTTAAGTCCTAAGCATGACAGATGTTTTTTTTCTGTACTATGATTTTCTTGGTTTTGTAAGTCTGAGGGCAATCTCCCTTATTCTGGTATGGGGACAATCTCTATCTGAGATCTCTCTCTCTCTCTCTCCCTCTCTCCTTACAGGGAATTATGGGTAATTTCAATACCTTTCATGAATGTTTTTCAACTAATTACAATAATATATTTAGTAAAGTGGACAGTTTTTGTTCAGAAATGTTTCTTAGGAAATGTAATAAAATAAAAAGAGATCTTAATTAGTATGGAAAAGGGCGGGTGTACCTGTATTCTCCTGGTAACCATGGCAACAGCAATGCTAGACCCAATCAGATGGATCGAAGAGAGCAGGAAGTGAAATCATCGCCAAGTGTATATCCTGATCAGGAAGTAAGGCAGCATTCACCAAACGATGTTGAATTACAGCGTTCTGAATGCTTGAGAGAAAGGGAACAGCAACAGACCCATTTTTATGGAGAAAGACAGAGGGAATACAATCGACAAGGAGCGAGACCGAAGACCCAAAGGGGTCGGAACTTCTACTGACGAAATTAAAAGAGCCAGTGGACTCTTGTTACTTAGAAGTAAGTACTTTTAAAAATCTTGGCGTAAATCAGCAGGATGACGTTTTTTTGGTATCAGAAATGACTGGTGAGACTTTTGGAACTGGTGGGGAAGGATATTGTAAAATTGAAGACTGTAATGTATTGTTTGATATGAAAATTATCAAAATGGAGAATTAAGTGTTTTACATAGCAACATAGAAAGTGATGAGCTTAATGCGAATCTTTTTGATGGTGAACAACACGATTTCATATCAGAATTGGTGTGTGATGCTTCTTGTGGGGGGCAACAACAAACTTTGTTTTTAGAGAGTTATGGTAGTGAGTTAAATATTGGTTTAGATGTGCTAAGTGGCAACATGATACCTGAATGTGTAAACATGGTTTCCAGTCCACCTGAACAGCAGTGGGATGATGTTATCATTGATTGTATTAATAAACAGGAAGATATGGATGTCATAATAGCTTTGCTTAATAAAAAATGTTTAGTACCAGATGTTATAACTAATATTAGTGGTGATTTTAAGATTTACAATTATTCTAGCAGGCCTTTAACCTTTGAGTATGCCAATTTGTTATCTAAAGGTTTAACCTTTGTTCCTAGTAGGAGAGGTAATGTGGCTCAAGTGCTTATTGACCTCAAATTATTTATATGCAAATTAAATTGTAAAATATGGTTCTCTAATGTACAAACTCAACAAGATGGTAGAAATTTATGGAAGCCAAGTACATTTAACCCACCAACCAACAACTTTATTGGTATTTATGAAAAAGTTTATGAAAATGAAATAAGACAGTTAATGAAAGCAAGCAATTCATCTGATTATAATTTAACTAAAGATGAATATTAATTACTGATGGAAATAGTTAAAGATCCCAGCATCCGTGTTATGAAGCCAGATAAGGGTAGTGGCTTAGTGATAATGGATACTGGGGATTATTCTAATGCTATGAATACCTTATTAATGGAGGAGGTTTATGAGGAAAGTTCAATTAACAAAATTAATCTTATGTACTTGAGGTTGGAAGACATGGTGTTGAAAGGGCAGCCAGATGAAAAACAGTGCAACTTTGTAAGAAATGACCACCCTATGGTGTCTAACATTTTTGATATCCCCAAAATTCATAAAGGTTTGAATAACCCAACATTTAGACCCATAGTGGATGGAAAACAGGGAAAGACCTGCTTCATTAGTAAATTTCTGGATACACAGTTACGTAAAGGTTTGGAGTGTTTTGATTATATTTGCAAAGACTCCTGGCATTTTTTGGAAAAGTTAAATAGTATCCACACATGTAAAGATGTAATACTGGTTACCATTGATGTATGCAGTTTGTTTACTGTCATTCCACATGAGACAGGCCTGGAATGGCTTGAACATCAGTTAGTAAAAACAGGCAAATATGACCAGGTACCATTAATATGTTGCTTGCCCTGATGGAAATTGTTTTGAAAAACAATTATATTCATTTTGAGGGACAGTATTTTAAGCAGGCTACTGGTGTAGCCATGGGGGCAGCTTGTGTCCTCTTCTTTGCAAATTATGTGATGTCATTTTGGGAGCAAGAATATGTCTTCAAAAGTGAATTTTGCGGGTATATTACATGTTATACTCGTTTTTTGGATGACATATTTCTTGTATGGAAAGGCAGTATAGGGTTGTTGCAAACATTTCTTGATTATATTAATGGTATAGTGGAATTTTTAAAGTTTACGTACGACTACAGTGTGGAAGGTATAACTTATTTTTAGATGTGTGTTTGAAGCTTGATAAGGAAGCTGCAAAACTAACCTCGGGTATTTACCGTAAACCTACTTTTTCAAATTCATATTTGAATTTTGAGAGTTGGCATCCCTATGCGCAAAAGTTCATCATTAAGGGGCAGCTCGTGAGGGCTGCTAGAATGGTGAGTGAAGATGTCACATTTAAAGAAGAAGTGGAGTTTATATCACAAATGTTTTTGAAAAGGGGATATCCCTGTGGTTTAGTGGGTGTGGTGTCAAAAGAAGTGATAAAAAAGAGCGGATGGCATTTACAAGCCTATATTGGGTAGGCCTAATGAGAATAATGAAAGAGGTCAGGAAGCCTATCAGGTTAGGAAGGATGAGCCTAATAGGAAGCTCAGCTGCATTAGCACTTACAATCTGGATGCAGATGGAATTGTTGAAATACACAGGCGCAATTGGGAAATGTTGTCATATGGCCAACGTATAGCACAAAATGTAGGATTTGCTCCTGTGATTGTCTGTAGAAGGGACAGATCATTTACAAATCTGTTAGAGTCCAAAGGAAATTATGGTTTGGTTACATCTAGTAGAAAATGGGGGAATTTCAAGTGTGGAAAGGGGAATTGTTGTATGAACATAGCAGAGACTCCAGAGTACTTGAGGTTAAATGGATTGAATATTCATATTGGAGGGCACTTCAACTGTTGCAGTAAGAATGTGGTATATGTGGCTAGATGCCAGTCATGCCCCGCCTTTTATGTGGGCAAAACCTGTAGATGATTTAAGGACAGGTTTAAAAAGCATTTATTAGACATAAGAAACAATAAAATGACCAACGTCTTGAGTAGGCATATTTCTGAGAATAAGGACCACAGTTTTAAGTTTTCTGTATTGCAACAGTTGGTTAACGACCCTCAGGGTAGAGTACTTGATGTACATTTAGACATTTGTGAGTTAAGGTGACAGTTAAGGCTAAATGCCACCCAAACACCTGATATTAATGAAAATGTGAACATTGCATGTTTATTGAAGTTAAAAAACATTTTAGGGTAAAAACAAAGTTTTAGATATATGAGTGATTTTTAAAATATTTTTAAAGTTTTTACATGGAATGCTTAAATTATTTATTTATTTGTTTATTTATTTATTTATTTACATTTGTTGACCGGGAGTGTCTGACTGGACGTAGGTCCATTTTCAGTAGATGCCCGGGGAGAAAAGCTCCACAGTTAAAATAGACAGTAGTTACATTGGATTACATAGCAATTAAAAATTTGATTAACATAGCAATTAATTACAAACATATTTACAGATGAACATAGTACATCAATAGACAACTAGAATCTTTATCTGCGAAGTACATAACAGACATTAACAAATGTTACAATAAGAAGTTCCTGCTGTATAAGTACTAGGCTTATGAGCATCTGAGCTTGCTATAATCAAGGTAGTTAGTGGGATGGAAAGAAAGGTAGTGGTTGGATGGGGTGGATGATATCAGAGTGGGAGTTGCAAGGGCATAGCCAGCATGTTTTTAGGTGCGCTTTTAGTAAAGTTTTGAAGTGGGTGCATGATGGTATGGAGGTAATTGTGGGTGGGAGGGAGTTCCATAATTTGGCTATGGCACAAGAGAATAGTGCTTCACCAGCAGAGTTATTGGCTTTAGTGATCTAAAAGTGATTTTTGTTGCTGGATCTTAGTGGTCTGGTGGTGTGATAGGGTTGGAGTAGATTCTGGAGGGATGTGTTTCTTCTGATATGTAATTGCCATGTAATGTTGGGTTTCATATAATTGTTACATATATATTTGTTATATATATTTTTCTTACATTTTTTATGTGATTTGGATTGTTAGTATAATTAATTGTTTAATTGGGTATGTTTTTTGTATAAAAGGGCTGGGTATTAAAATTGTAATTGTTCTGATGAAGTCCCTCCAGTAGGGAAGAAAGCGCTCAATCAGTGTGTGGCACAATAAAGCTGTTTGGATTTTACCAGTTGCTGTGAAGGTTCTTTTCTGTGGTCAATGGCATCCTTGTCAGTATTTTTATCTAACCATTCCATGGATGACATTTGCACAGCTGCTACTTGGGCTAATCCTTATACGCTTATTACTCATTACAAATTGGATCTGGTCTTGAGGGGAAGAGCAGCCTTTGGTTCAACCATGCTCAGAAATATCCTTCTTTAGAGTCCACCCAGGATATAAGGTAGCTGAGGACTCTGTCCCAATGGTTGAGGAATGAAAGAAAATTGACAGCATCAGATGTACTTACCATAACGTTCCATCTGTGTTGTCCATTTTCATTCTTTCTCAACTTCCCACCCACCAACCCCCAACCTTTGACATCTCGGACTTCTGGAAGAACGATATGCTATTAAGACACCACTGTGTCATCTATGGAGTGCCAGATATTGCTTTCCTTTGTTAGGTACAATATTCATATAGTTGCTATTTATATCAATTGGCAAACAATATCTGAGGTATGTTAAGGGATGGTGCATTATGGGCAGGGAGGAGCTCGAGAGTTCTGGTTGGGCTTGAGCTGTAGTATTGGCCGAGTTAGATCCGAGGATTTGATCTAAACAAATGGTTGAGGAAGAATGAAAATGGACAACACATATGGAACATTATGGTAAGTATATAACTTTCTTTTGTTTGTTTGTTTCCTTGGCTTCCTCTGGTGTAGTTTCTACGGCCACCATGGATCAAGGTAAGATATATTCATAGTGGCTGTTAGAGTGCCCTTACTGGGCAAGAGAGAACACTCTTGTCAGTTCTGGGAAAAGGAGCAAGGACTACCTCTCTGCCTAGCCAGACTTGAATGCTTGTCCATAGGGAGATTTTTTTTTTTCAGTTACCTTGGACAGGGGTGATTTATTGGGTTTAGCTCATAATTTAGTTTAGGCTTTTGACCCTTCCAGTACAGCTGTTTCTGGCAAGAAAAAAAAAAGAGATTCTTCATTTTCTGAAGAGGTTTAAAATTTTAAACTACAAAATGATTGTGAAGGGACAAATTCTGTGGAGAGTGTGGCTTATGTCAGTCCCTTTGAAGGATTGTCCTTTTCCAAAACTATTTCCAGAATGAATCGGTTATTTCAGTCAGAATATAATTGCATTCCACACAGTCCCTGATGATGTATTATGATTTATTGCAACTGGATTTTCCTGAATCTACTCCAATTCCTCCTGTTCTTTTAGCATTGGAATATGTGTTTGTCACTGCATGCAACTTGCCTTATAGACAGCCTGCAGTGCCCAAGAAAGAAGATAGATTGTACAAAGTTCCTCAGTCTTATAAAATATATATATATTAATCCCAGATCAAAACCAGGATTTATTTCTCTAGTGGACCCAGTTGCTGATAAATATCTGGTTAATAACAATCCTCCTTCTAACAAAGATAAGAAAATGTGTATTAGATTTGTTAAAAATGTTGTATTCTTCTGCAACACTTATTTTTTACACTTCTCAGCTGTCAGTCTTGTATATTAAAGTTTGTACTTGCATGGTTTAGCAACACAATGAATGTAATGTCATCCATTTCCTCTTCTGTGGAAAAACATATTTATTTAACATAATAGCTTCTTTGTCTCAAGTGGTTACTCCCATTGTTTGAAATGTGTTTATGATTCTGTTGATGCTACTTCCAGGGTTGCTGCCACTGGCACTGTTATGTGATTTGTTTGGTTGTGTACTCAAAACCTTCCTGAGGATGTCAAAACTGAAATTCTGAATTTTCCCTGTGAGTCTGCCAGCCCAGCTAGCTAGAATCTTGTAAATAATCCTGTGTCATTTGTAAATATTAATATGATCCATAGTCTTGTCTTACAAATGTAAGTAAACTGTATGTTATGTGCTGAGCTTCAAAAATTTAACCGCAGTGCACCCTACTGGAAAAGAGCAAAACTTTAAGAAAAGTTGAATTGTTTATGATGGTGGTTATATCAGCTAGGAGACAGAATGTCTGCAGCTAGATTTTGTTCTACTGTCTGGAAACAGAAATAATTAAGGTTTCCAAGGTAAAATTGTTGTAACAGTTTTACGACTTCCAGTTCTAGGCAAACCTTCTGAGAGATAAGTATTTTTAACACAGATGTGTTATATTTTAAGTTCCTGTTAGCCTGGGAATTAAAGGCAAAGGTGACAAGAATGATGTAATCTGAGATAACCCAGCAGAAATGTTTGATAGTAATTTAAGAACTATCTCAGAGAGTGAGTCTGGGAATTTTGTATTTGTCTTTGGACCTGTAAACATCCATTCAGCACTTGCATTTGCCTGGGTCTGTAAGTAAGACTTAGATCATAGTACTTCTCCTAGAGATACATAGGAATATAGCTAGATTAGTTTAGATGTTTTCTATATTTATGTGAGACTGTCCTGCAACAGCATGGACTATGACAGAGTCATAACAGTACCTGTTGTTGAGAGACTTCAGTGCATATGTGATTTGGCATATCTTGTCCCTGATAGACAGCTGACCGTGAACTTTTCCATATCCAGCCTGGTGAGAGGGACATCAGTGCATCTCGTGATGGAATCACCTATGACTAATATGTTTCATTTTGTGTTTTGCCTTAAGGGTTTGACCTGTGAGACACTGGTGCGTGAGCTATTATGTGTAATGTATTCTGAAGAGGAAGTATTATGTGTAGCCTGCTTGTTTGTGTTTGGGAGGTCTCTGGTGTTTATGCATGTTTCTGGTGAGGACCTCTGCACATGTAGGTATGTGTGATGTGGGTTTGGGTGGAGTAGGAGTTGAGGTGTGCATGCTGGCAACCTGCGCATTGTCATATGTACTGTACTAAAACAGACTGTGTGAGAGAGCATGGATTCAAGATTCTTAATATGGTTGCATCTCTCACACGTTGTGTTTGTGTGTACTAGGAGTAGAGGGTTGTCAGTGAACATGAGGCAGTTGCTACACTGCCTCAGGATGCCCATGTCGACCAAGCTGGCTGGAGAAACTGTGGGAAATTGTCCCTCTGTAGTGATTGGTAAATTTATATGTCAGGAAAAGAGGTCACACTTATGAGTGGCTAGTGGGTGAGAGGTGTATTGGTACCTCTGAGGCTAATCTTAGTGTTCCACCTGACAGTAGAGCAGGGCCACAAGAAACCTCTGGAGGACCACAAGCAAGGTGCTAAGGAAAAATTTAACAAACAAAACATTTGTGTCTGTAACCACCAACAGTAACCACCACAACATGGCAATGCACGATGGGGTGGTACACACAAACAAGTGGAAATGCGGGGCTTAAATAAAATAAGAAAATACCCTTTTTAACTCAAACTAGCCAATAAGAATACTTTCTCTGAACTCTAGTCCAATCACCCTCGATTAGATGGGATCCATACAGCACTCTCCTCACAAAAGGGTGCAGAAAGGCTTTCTCCAACAAAGGTGTCTTGAAGTTGATCCTCAGACATTACAAAACAGACCCAGAAATAACAACCTGGAACTGGGCAGTGCTTTAGTTGAACTAGTATGGTGTACAATAAAATGTGACCATAAAATAGTTCAGACAGTTCAAACAGTGGAATGCAAATGCAAATTAAAAGTGCAGTATTAGAGCAAAAACAGGCATTTATAGTTAGTTGGAAGCAACAGATGCCTCAGAAATTTCAATATCTCAGCTGGTTTTAATGCTCAAGTGATGCCAAACAGTCTAGATTCAGTGAGTCTGAATCTAGCCTCTGGTATAAAATGCAGAAGTACTAGAAATGATCACAGTCACAACAGCAGATGGCAGTTTAAATAATGCAACAATTCCCAGCATAGAAGGGCCACACTGTCCCGCCACAAGAGTCAAGACCACAAACCTTCCTGATGTAAAAAACTGGTTTTCGAGCACAAAATCTAGCCTCTACTATAAAATGCAGAAGTACTAGAAATTAAAAGTGCATAAAATCACAGTCACAACAGCAGAAGGCAGTTTAAATAAAGCAATTCACCAGCAATTCCCAGAATAGTAGGATGTAGGCCATACTCTCCTGCTACAAGAGTCCATACATAATTCACTGGAATGCCACCTGGGTTACAGATAGAACTCAATATGTCAGGATTGGTGAGACTGGATGTCAGGATTGGGGAGACTGCCTCCACCAAGAGGCAGGTCACCACCAGAGAACCACAAGGCTCTGTGCAAGACCTACTCCTGTTTGGCATCTACTTCTAGGAGGTCAAAGTTAATGTTAAGGACCTTTGACTCACCAAGTTCACAGACAGCTGCAAACTGGGGGTTGTCATAAATTCTCCCCATGACCCCAACATCCTGCAAGATGGTCTAATTCAGAAAAATAACTAGTGCCAAAACCATAGATTAAAACTCAGTGGAAAGAAGTGCATTATAGTGCCTTTTGGGAAAACATCCACCCAGGCAAATTACGCCATTGATAGGACACTGCAAAGAGTTGACCCAGTACTTGGAGATCTGGGAACAAATGTAGATAATAATCTTGTCTTTGACCAAAACATAGCCAAGGTAGTAAGAAAACCATTCTATGTTATCCAACTTAAGTAAGGGTATGGCATCCAGGTTCAAGGAATTTATAGTAGCATACTACTCGGCCCTTATCAGACCCTTTTGATTACAATGCCTCTTTTGGCATGTACCCGACTAGACATATGCAACAGTTGGAATGCCCACAGAAGTTCCTCACCAGGAGAATCCAGAGTACTAACACATTGTGCTATATAGATCGCCTTATAGCCCTGTTTCTATACTTAGTCTCCTACAGGCTGCTGAGAGGCGACCTGTGCTTAGCATATAAGGCATCCTTAGATCCAGCCCTGATGGACCTTTTGAACATCTGGAAAACAAACAGTACCAGAAATACTAGATCCTGGGATTTAAACTTTTCTTACAACATAAATAGAACATACTGGCAAGACAGGTATGCGTTTCAAAGGATCCCTACCGTTGTGAATCAGAGTTCATTCCTGACCCTGTTCAAACATAACTTTGACCATTGTATGGTAAATCATATTTCACCCCTGAGCTGGCCCCCATGTCTCCTATAGACAGAGGCTGACAGTAATCATTCCCTAAGTAAAATACCCCCGCCACATACATTTTTAACATCCCCCTAACTAACATTCCCCCTACTATCATACCCATACAATTTAGATACACATGTTGCAAGGGATGCAATTGGGTTGGACTGTGTAGCTAGGCTTATAAAGGCCCTGGTGGTCATCACCCTAGTATATATCTATAAACCTTTGAACCTATGAACAGTTAAATACATCCAAGCTAAATTACATTAACTTTTAGTACAAAAAATGTAGTGAAATGGCAACACAGTTTAAAACATATTTAAAATTTGTACTGTATCCTATATGACAAGGAACCTTTGTCCTTCCATATCAGTGTTGCAGTATTCTTTACAGTTAGGATTCCCTGCCAAGTGAAGCTTGACGTCCAGCCAGTATATCAAAACTTTTGGTTGTAAAGGGTATGCTGCATGCCATACATATGCTCCCCACGCATGGTGTAGGGCATAAAGGTGATGTATGGATGTACCATCCTCAGAACTTCTTTGCCACCAGTCTGAATGCCAACTTTGATTGTCAATCTAAATGCTCTTTCATCTGCTGGTTAGCTAGCTGTTTCAGATAAGTGCCCCATTGATGTTTTTGCTTATTATCCTTTGTTTATTTGAATCTGTTGGGTTGTTGGTTTCATGTCATAGAGAAAGGGGAAATGCCAGTGTGGGAGACAGATTCCCATAAAGACCACCATGAGCAGTGTTTATCTTTTTTAGGTGCTTCACACTTTGTGCACTCGGCTTTCTTCCCAGCTATTTATTTAGAGAACCAGCGTCTTAAACTTCCTGAAAAAGATGCTGTGGAAGGACCTACCTGGACCGAGGGACAGCCGTCTTCGAAGAAGAAGGCTAAAGAAGCTAGGTCTGATTCTTCTGTTGTGCTGCCCCCACCAGATGTCTTTCTTGAGGCTAGTGAAAGCCCAATGGACCATCTGGTCTCTTTGTCGTATTTTTCTGCCGCAACCACTTCAGAAGCCAGCATGGATCCAGCTTCTCGCACGTCCATGGAAGCCTTGCAGATGTCCTTTTCGGATGTACGGGGAAACTGCTGCTGATTATTTCTGAAGGGCCTAGGGATGTTCCTCAGATTCTTGTGAGAGAAGAAATTCAGACTACTCTTACTGAGTGTCATCAGGGGTCTGAGCTTCCAAAAATCTGTAAAGCTAACTTCCTGTTAAAAAAAGAAGCCGAAGCCAAACATGTTTCTCCTTCCCATAAAGGCCTTAATAGTAAATGGCAAACTTTACCCAGGTTCTATTTAATGCTCTCATGGCTTTGAAGCCACCTCAGGGAGTCTCTGTTCCTGGTCCACCTTGGGATTCTACTCCTCTTAAGAGGTGTAGGGAACAAGATTCCTCAGATGAGGATGTAGATTCAGATGAGGACTCTCTGACTTATTCTTACCATTTCCTTTCTCTCTTAGATTATGGTTCCGAAAAAGAGGAGTCTTTTAGTCCTGACTCTCCTTTTAAGGAGATTTCCTTTGGTGATATAATTTCCAAAATTATGGGATTTTTTAAGTGGGACTGTGCTCAGGTGTCTGATATTCAGAAAAGGTACTATCAGCTCCTGCAAATGGAGTCTCTTAGGCCAGCTGCTGTCCCTCCTGTCCTTGCTGCTTTGTTGGATGCCTTTTCTACTGCTTCTCAGGCTCCTGATTCCATGTTCCCTGCTCAAAAAAAAAAACTGATAGGTTTTATAAGGTGCCTGATGAGTGCAAGTTTCTTTGTGTCCCTCTGCTGACCCTTCTGTGGTGTCATTTGCATCTGACAAACCATCAGAATGTTTACCTTCTACTAGTTGCTTCCGTTAGACAAAGATAGCAGAACTATGGAGAGGTTGGGTAAGGAAGTTTATACGTCTGCTGCTCTAGCTTTTACAGCTGTGGATTATTAGACCCGTATGACCAGATAGATTTTGGCTCCTGTCTCTCTCAGGCCTGTCAGGTTATTTCTGATCTTCCTGACTCTGAAGGGAAGACCTGCTCTTTCTTTATTAGGGACTTTATTTCAGGTGGTTCGCTATTCCATTAAATGCAGCTATGATGCAGCTGATGCCTCCTCTAAGGCCACTGCTTTTGGCTCTGTGTTGTGGAGGTATTCTTGGTTATGGCTTCAACCTTTGGCTGATGATATCAAGGCTAAGTTGATGGATGCTCCTGTGGACAATAAACATTTGTTTGGCACTGCTGCTGCTAAGTTAAGTCCTCTCCATGAAAAGGGTAGAGCTTTACAGGAGTTGAAATATTTTTGTTTCACCTGTCCCTAAGTTTCGAAGGAATTATCCTAACAAGCCTGCCTTTGTCTGTAGACAGTCCTGCCCTCCTCTAATGGTAAGAAGGATGGTAGAAGGGCTTCTCCTGCTGAGGCTACTCCAACTCCTTCACCTCAGAAGTCTCCCTTTCATGACAAACCAGGTACTGTCTGACTACCCTAGTTTTTCCAAACACATTCCTCTTTCTCTTCTACTTTCTCTGTCCCTTCCAGTTTGGTTATAGATCATCCAAGAGTCCTGGGTCCTTTCATTTATTTGCCAGAGGTACTTCATGGTCTGGAAATCTCTTCCCCCCCTTCTTGGGCATTCCTCAGCCTCCTGTGAAATAAATGCCCTTTTTTCCAGAAGTGTTTCAGGGCCTGTTGGCTCAGGGAACTATTTAAGAGGTTCCAGTTCCTTAGAGGGGCGAAGGGGTTTTACCCAAGAATGTTTTTGGTTCCCAGAAAAGAAGGCACTTGGAGACCCATTCTAGATCTTTCTCAGCTGAACACTTTTTTGAAGGTTCCATCCCTTCAGTTGCTAACCCTTCAACCCCCGTTTCCTCTTTTTCTTCCTCAGGATTTTCTGGTATCCCTCGATCTCAAGGATGCTTATCTTCACATTCCTGTCAATCCTCTTTTCAGGAAATGTTTAAGTTTCTCTCTTGCTTCCTGGCATTTTCAATTATCTGCTTTGCCTTTTTGGCCTCTCTACTGCCCCAAGGTCTTCATCAAGTGCCTCACTGTTGTGATTGCATTTTGCAGACTGAGGGGAATATAGATTGTTTCTTACCTAAACCACCTGCTTATTCAGGCCTCAACTCCAGAGATGTTGCTTCAGTATCTTCACTTTACAATTTGTCTTCTTCAAAACCTGGAGTGTAAATTTCCAAAAGTCTTTTCTGACTCCATCTCAGGATCATGCTTTCCAGGATGCAGGCTCCAGACGGTTCCAATGCTGACATTCCTACCTTCTCCCAAGGCTTTAACTCTGATTGCCTTCTTTGAATCCATTCTTCCCTTCTGTCAGTTTCAGCCAGGGAGTTTCTAAGGGCCCCGGGTTTCTTGGCCTCCACCATTCCTATGCTTCCGCTAGCACAGCTGCACATGAGTAAGCTCCATTGGTTTCTGAAGTCAGTCTGGCTTCAACATTCTCATCCTTTAGAGTTATTAGTTCCTCTTCTTCCATGCCTCAAGCTGGAACTTCAGTGGTGGATTCACCAGTTATCCCTCAATCCAGGGCTTCCATTTGAACTTACAGCCCCTTCTCAGGAACTCTTCACAGATGCTTCCAACAAGGGATGGGGTGGCAGCCTTCAGTCCTCTGAAAGCACAGTGTCTTTGGTCTCTTTGTCAAAAGAATGACCATATCAATGTCAAAGAGATGAGAACTCTTTATTCTGCCTCTTCAGGCCTTTCACTCTCTATTCCTTCCAGGGCCCCTCAGGATTTTCACAGACAACACTACAGTGATGTGCTATATCAACAAGCAAGGGGGGACAAGGTCTTATCTCCTGTGCAGGCTAGCTCTTCAGGTCTAGGATCTGGCTAATCAGTATCAGGTGACCCTTCAAACAGTTATAATCCTTCTGCTCAAAACACAGTGACAGACTCGCTGAGCAGATCCACAACACAATCCCATGAGTAGATGCTTACTTACACAAGCCAAGGGATCATACACCTTTTTTTCTGAAGATGAAGACATGCTTTGGGTCCTGCAGGAGGCCAGAAAACCTACTACTAGGAAATCTTACTTATCCAAATGGAAGAGGTTTTCTGTTTGGTTTCTTTCTCGTAACCTGGAACCACTTACTGTGGATGTTCCTTTGGTTCTCTCTTATTTATATGAATTGCTGAATGCTGGGTTGGCATATTCTTCTGTTAAGGCTCACCTTTCAGCTATCTCTGCTTGTCTGCCTTTGACTACCCTTTTAGCCTCTAGAATTGAGGCAAAATAGTTTCTTAAAGTCATCCTTCACATTAGGCCTCCCAGGAATCCTGTCCCTCCTTCCTTTTGTTTTGCTTTGGAAAAATTGACCCAGGCTTCTTTTGAGCCTGCTGCTTCAGCTTCCTTACAGTATTGTTCTTGGAAGAATTTTCTTATTTTGGCTCTTACGTCTGCCAGATGGGTGTCTGAGCTGCAAACCCTTACGGCTGTTCCTTCTTTTTTCATTTTTCATAAGGATAGGGTGTCTCTTCGTACTAACCCTTCTTTTATGCCCAAGGTGTTTAATGAGTTGTCTCTTAACCAATGTATTCATTTGCCCACTTTTTTCCCTTCTCCAATGTCTGCTAGTGAGAAGGTTCTGTACACCTTGGATTTGCATAAACAGCTCGGATATTATTTGGATATGACTAAAGTTTCTCGTAAATCTGAACAGCCTTTTTTCTTTTCATCCTAGGTCTTTAGGCTTGACTGTTTCCAAGCAAACCATTTCTTCTTGGATTTTTAAAGCCATTTCCTTTTGCATTCTTATCATGGTAAGACCCTTCCTTCTTCTACTAAGGCTCATTCCTCTAGGGCTGTGGCTTCTTCTGGTGTTTTTTCAAGGGTTTGCATACTAGTTCTATTCTTCAGGCAGCAAGCTGGACTTCTGTGCATACCTTTACTTAGAACTATAAGCTGGATGTGATTTCTAGGGCCAGAGCTGGTTTTGCCAGGGCCATTCTACATGGTTTCCTAGAGGCTCCTCCCAATCTAAAGTTGCTGAAGGTATTATAAGCCAACACATGAATGGAGAACAGAGTTTTGATAATAGGGATGACTGTATCTAGAGGTTTAGAAAATAGGCAAGATGGGCTAAAATTTACTGGAGAAAACTAGCAAAGCAACTGAGGTATTGGGAGCAAATAACAACAGAAGAAAAGGTAGAGTGAAACCAAGAAGAATTTTGGACTGGACTCGATAGAAGTTGTACATTAACTGGTGCATTTAATTGAAAACTTTGACATACATCCAATAACTATTTCAGATCATACACTGATAAAACTAAGATAAAAATGTAGGGTAATGAAGTAAAAATGAGACATTGGTGCTTTCCCACGTACATGTACAAAAAGAGAGGCACTTAAGGAAAAGGTACTGGAAATTACTCAAGACTCATTAGGATAGATAGAAATTTCTTCAGAAGGAATAGCTGGTGAGTGGGATAAAAATGAAAACAGAGTTTAAAAATAGGATAGGTTAAAAAATAATAGGAATTATTTAGAGGGGCTGACAAAGGTTAACTTGCAGAATTAAGGGGCATCTCACAAAACAAGAAGAGGAACACTTGCAGAATTCTAAAGAGAAAATAAGGAAATGTGTGGCTAACATGCATGAATTAAGAAGGCTTGCTGATAAGCACAAACAATTTTAATGCAGTGACTTAGGCAACAGAAAATAGAAAGGGTTGTCGCCAAACATTGGGAATCTATGACAAGAAAAATAAGCAGAGATCCTACAGAGGTATAAGAAATATTTTGGAAATTTTATGAAAATTTGCATAAAAGAGAAGAATGTGGAAACCAAGAAAGAGCACAAATGGGAATAGGAAGAATAGATTCAAAAGCTAATAGTTGAGATAGGAGGATATGAGATAAAAAGGGTGATGTGCAATCAATTTGCAGGGAAGTCTCCAGGAGCAGATTGTATTCCTGTGGAAGTCTGGAAGTTATGAGAGAAGAAACTGATAAAGATCTAGAATATTTGTTTAATAATATTTTAAAAGAAAGGTAAGCACCAGCATCTTGATATCAAACCATGAATCTGATGTCATCTTTTTTCATCCAGATCAATCTTTGGATTATCAGATCTGAATGGATCCAACATCAGTGCCTTTTAGAAACTGTGGATCCAGGGCTCTCTGTCTATCCCTACCCATAATCCGTTTTTTCCACCAAATAACTCAGATCTCGTTTGCCTCCTGATCAAGAAAGATGTGTTTTCAAGGGCTCTGGCAGTTAATCTCAGTTAAATCTTAACATTTTTGTATCAGTGCTATCTCGAGCATTTTTTCCCTCCTTTCAGCACCTCTCCTCTTTTATGTATATTTATTTATTTACATTTGTTTACCGGGAAATTCCGACTGGATGCACGTCCTATTTCAGTGGATGCCCGAGGAGAAAAGCTCCACATCGTGTACAAGATAAATAGAGATACAAAGTTGCAGCAATAGTAAACAACATTACTGGTTGTTGGCTTTAATACAATAACTAGATATTGATTATCAACGGTATAAACAGTAAATGTTAAAAGTTAAGATTAGTAACAAAGTTGTCAGACAAGTTTTTAAAGTATGTAAAGACAATTAGCTAATTTTGACTGCTGTTAGTAGTGGCGGTAGTATAGTTGGGTTAAGAGTCTAG
Organism: Protopterus annectens; assembly: GCF_019279795.1. NCBI lineage: Eukaryota > Metazoa > Chordata > Ceratodontiformes > Protopteridae > Protopterus > Protopterus annectens. Next base: position 363,838,126 of record NC_056738.1, read on the forward strand.
GTGGGGGGGGGGTAAGGGGGGGTGTTAGTCTGGATTAGAACAAGGACAAAGCCAGTGTAAATTTAAGTGGGATTTGAGTGCAGCCTTGGAAAGCCTTGGAAAATCCAGGAGATTTCTCCATTTCCATCTTTGAGCCAATCGCTTTCAATTCAGGGCTCTCATCACAGCCCCCAGGGTGTTCACTAAATGCATGGCAGTGGTTACAGATTATCTTAGACTGCCAGGGTTCTGGGTTTTCCATTATTTAGATGACTGGCTCCTCATCACCCCAGCTAGGGATCTTCTGGTCCAGCAGTGGAACTTCTTTCTCCAACTTCTTCAGAAATTGGGAATCACAATCAGTCAAGCAAAGAGCCACTAGATCCTCACACAATATATAGAATTCATCAGATGCCACCTGATTACAAGCATCCTGATAGTCAACCTCCCAGTGTCCTGGCTGTATCTCTGCTTCAGGTAGCTTTTCAAGTTCTCCAACATCCCTCACCCCTGCAAGACTTATTGTGTGATTGCTTTGAGAATAACATTGATTCCCCTAGCCAGATACCATATGAGAGTTCTTCAGTGGACCCTTTCTGTACAGTAGTCCCAGTTTTCAGATCCTCATCATGTTCAGATTTGTCTGAAGCCCATTTGCAGGTCTCACATCAGATGGTGGTTGACCTTGACAGCTCTCCTGGAAGGTCTGCCCTCTCCTCCACATTGCCCCCCCTCCCCATGGCCATAGTAACCATGGATGATTCCCTCCTGTTGTAGAGGGGTGCATTTCGAAGGGAAGATCATTCAAGATTCGTGGTTGCACATGGAGGCCAGTTTCCACATCAGTGTCCTGGAGATGATAGCAATTCTCCTAGCATTGCAGACTTTTCAGAACTCTCCCTCAAGGGTTTGATCTCATTCAGATGGACAACATGGCAGTAGTCTGGTACATCAACAAGCAAGGTGGAACCCATTCAAATCCTTTATGCCAGGAGGCCATGAGACTGTGGCAATAATGAACAATGTTTTCCCATTGTTTTCTCATAGCAACGCATATCATGGGGATTTCACTCTATTAATGGACAAATTGAGCAGATCCATCCTTCTGCTCTGATTGGTCCCTCAATCAAGCAGAGGTGAATTAAATCTTCAGCCACTGGGGTCAATTATGTTCTTTTTTTGCTTTGTAACTAAACAACAAGTACAGCAGTTACTTTGCCCTAATCCCACCGAAGAGACAGTTACTGAGGGACACTGTAGTCTACAATTGGCCCCAGTCTACTGTATGCCTTCACCCTTTTCTTCTAACAAAATGTATTCAGAAAGTAAGAAGATGCAAGGGTAAGGTAATACTCACTGATCCTTTTTGGTTCCAGCAAGTTTGTTTGCCCTTCCTCTGGCCTCAAATAGTACTTCCTCCCTGAATGATGGACTGCCATCCAGACCTTCTGAGTCACCCATTTGGGCAGCCTCTTCCAGACCCAGAGACACTGAAGCTAACCACATGGTTCCTCCAATTTTAATGGTAGCCAGAGACACCAGGCTTTCCACTCAAGTAGTTCATATTTTGTCAGCTTCTCAAAAGTTGAGTACCAGGAAAGTTTACCTCAACAAATGGAAAGGGGTTTCCTTCTGGAAAGCCTCTAAAGGGATCAATACTTTTTCAACTCCTCTCTTTTATTCTAAACTTCATGTTGGATCTTTTCCAAAAAGGCTCTAGCTTTTCACCAGTCAAGGTAGAATTTAACTATTCCATTTTGAATATTGGGCACAATCAGACAGCTATAGCTTCACTAAAGATTTCAAAGGCCTTTATAAAAGGGACCTTCTTTTTGAGACCTCCTATAAAGGATCCAATTCTCCATGGGACATGACTGTCATGCTTCAAGTGTTAACAAAACCTCCCTTTAAATATGCAGCAATAGTATAGTTAAAATATCTTTCCTGAAAGACTAACTTCCAGGTGGCTGTTACTTCTTTAAGAAGGATATGCAAATTGCGTTTTCTTGTAAACCCCCTCATTTGATCTTCCATAAGGATAGTGTTTCTTTGAAAAGAAATCCCACATTCATTTTAAAAATGGCATTTGAAATTAACCTTAATCAAACTATTAATTTACCAGTATTCTTCCAAAATGTTCTAACACGGGAGAGTATATTCTGCATGTATTATGTTCACAGACAACTTTGCACAAGACTAAAAAATCGTAGGAAACCTGATCAGTTGTTCATAACTTTCTCTAGAGCCAAGTTAGGCTAGAGTATTTCTAAAGACACACTGTCAAGGTGGCTTTCAGATTGTATAGCCTTTGTCTACAAAAAATTGGGTCTTTCTGTAACCAGGAAACTAAGAACTCATTCAGCAGGATTTGTTGCTACTTCTACTGTGTTTCTTCATAGAATTCCTTATCAATGAAATCTGTGCTGCAGCAATTTGGTCCACAGGCCAGATATTCATAACCAATTGCAATCCAGATGTGCAATCAAGATTCAGTACATCTTTTGGCTCCACCATTCTCAGTGATATCCTTCCTTGATACCTTCAAGGGATTTTTGGTAGCTAGAGAATCTGTCCAAAGGTTGAATCAGGCAAAAAAAAGACAACACTGGTACAAAAGTTGTGTGCTCACCATAATGATAGATCCACAGTGTTTTCTTTTCATCTGGTTCATTGTCCCTCCCTCCTTCCCTCTTCTACATTTCTCACCTGGTGCTCCTCCTTGATTGAATGGACCTAACCAGGAACCTTGTCATTATACAACCACATTTAGTTGCAACTTTTCTGGGTCACATCCTGGTATAGATCATGTATTTCTTTTGTTGAGATAATGAACATTTTCTTATTGATAAGTAGGCAAACTCAATCTGAGGTATTTGGAGAAAGCGAGGGATTATGGGTGGGTAGGGGTCACAACCCTGGATCCACAGCTTCTAAAAGGCACCAAAGTTGGATCTGGTCAGATCTGATAAATCAAAGGTTGAACTAGACAAACAGAAGACAACACAGATCTGTCGTTATGGTGAGTACATAATTTTCATTTATAGTGTTTAAGTCTATTTATACTAGTTAAAAGAATGGCAAAGGTGTTGTCAAAAAAGATAGATATGGCTCAACGTGGTCTTGTGGCGGGGAGGCAAACATTTGACAATATTAATAGAACAAGTGATGTCCCACAAGAAAGCAGAATGCAAGAAACTACCATTGTTGTTGGCAGGTCCTGATACATAGAAAGCATTCAACAGAGTAAGCTGGGATTTTATAAGTAGGACAGGGGAAGCATTTAAATTCCCTGATACAATAATAAAGTTAATTAGGAAGATATATGAAGGCTTGGAGTCAAGAATTCAAGTGGGAGGGTTCCTCTCCATTATGTTGTGTTTGAACAGAGGAACCAGGCAGGGGTGTCCTCTTTCTCCTTTGTTAATTGCTTTATATTTAAAGCCACTTGCAAAGAAAATAAGAGACTCAGAAACTCAACAATATAATTGGTATTGTAATAATAAAAGTTTGGTTAATTTGCAGATGATATTATTTTTTACTTGATAAATCCAGAAAAGGACATCTCAGTGTTGTGGAACATTTTGAGACAGTTTCACATCTTTTCAGGATGTAAAATTAATGAAGATAAAACAAAGGCTGTAGCCATAAATTATGTACCCACTTATGACTTGGTTCAGCAATGCCCAAATTTATGGGGACTTGACAAGTTGAAGTCTTTAGGAGAGTGGATTAAAAAGCTTCCCTATTAAATAAACGAAAAGTGGAAATGTCGAACGGCCAAATAAATGAAAAGGCCGTTCCTCGAAATGAATATTGTGGGGGGCTGTGCCCCCCAAAACTCCTGCTAATTATAAATACCAACTCCGAGATCGCACTACAATGAAGAAAAGGCAAAATTTCCAGCCTTTACTGTACTGCGAACTTACAATAGTGATATCGAGGAATGGCCTTTTCGTTTATTTGGCCGTTCGACATTTCCACTTTTCGTTTATTTAATAGGGACCCGATTAAAAATACTTCTGTTTTTGGCAGACATGGATATGTGGGGAGAGACTAAACAAAAGATAAAACTGAGAAACTGGATGCTTCTTATTTACTGTCATGGATAGTAGGATACATATAGTGAAAATGTTTTAGTCCCTTTAGTTTTATAAACATTTCAGACATATTTCTATCAACCAGAGAAAGCAATATGGACAATAATTAATAAAAAGTTAAAGGAATTTATTGGGAGGGAAATGGGGCAAAAGTTGAGAGGGATATGTCGAACCTTCCAATAGAACAAGGTGTTTAGGGATAACTGATTTGAATGGATAGATGGCTATAATTCAAAGTAGAAAGGGAAGAAGATGAATCAGGGAAGAGTTCAGGAAATAAGGAGAGATTGGAGTTTTGAATGCAGATCCTTAAGGAGAATAATCACCCCCATACAGAACATTACCCAGACAGTTCGAATTGTACTAGGAGCAACAGGTCTTATAAAAAAGAATCTACAGTCATATTTAGATATGTTACCAATACATGTGACACCATACGATTTGCAGAAGGAGTCATTACTGGGCACACTGCAGGTGATACAAAGAGCACTTCTGGCTGACATCAAAGATTGAAACGATACTAATGTCATGAACTTTAATCATAGTTGGACTTAGGAATGGGGTCCATTCCTGTCATTGTTTTAGAAACCTAAAATATTTGGAAATTTTTAAAAAGGTGATAAGAAATATTATATTCATTAAGTTGCAGATAATATTCTAAGAAATAAACCACCACATGAATGGAGAAAGGAGAATTTGCCAATAAGGATGACTGCAATTAGGGGTATAGAAAACAGGCAAGAGGGGCTGGAATTTACTGGAGAAAACTGGCAACGGAACCAAGGTATTGGGAGCAAATAACTAATGAGAGAAAAGTAATAAAGAGGGATGAGACCAAGAAATTTGCACTGTAGGTTAGAGACTGCCTTCCCTATCAGGGATTGATATCAGAGTACAGGCAAAGAGAAAGACCTGCTCTGGTAATTTTTTTTAGTAGAATCTAGAGCAAAAGCTGCTGTTAAAAAGGGGATATAAAATATTTCATGGTAACTATAAGAATCAAACAGATGAGGTTAGAAAAGATTAGGAAGAGAGACTGGAAAAGCAGTCTACAAGGGAACACTGGGAGGACGTATATATGGGTCCCAAGTATGCAACAAAATCCAGGTTTAGGATTTTTGCTTGTAAGTGTTGTGTAGGTATTAGTATACCCCAAGCAGATATTAAAGATTATTTCCTCAGGTGAATAGCAAATGTTAGAGGTGTGATTGAGAAGAAAGAGGCAACTGGGAACATGTTTTTTGAGAATATAATGAGTTAGCAGATTTAAAAAAAGACATTCCCTACAGAATACTCTTGTCAGAATTGTTGGGGGAGCAAAGGGCTGCAGCTAAGAAAATTATTCTTTTGAGTTGGGACACAGGATCGGAATTGCCTAAACATTGCAAGCCCTTATAAAGTTTAATAATGTTGGCTGCCTCAAAAAAAATACTAGAAAATGGAAATCAAAATCTAAACCAACTGTATTTGAAGTTTTGAATACTGTAAGTGAGATTAAAAAACTGTAAGAGGGATCTTTAGCAAAGGGAAGGAGCAAATTTTATGGTTGAGGAGGAGGAGTGAGGTTTAAGGGAAAGCAGGAAATGAGTGATTTATGTAAAGCTGAACTGAAAGTTATTATAAAGAATGAAACTATGTAATGTATAATGTGCATTAATGGAAAACTTGTTAACATGGCTCTTTTCTGTTAATGTATGTTTGCCTATGTCTTAAGTGATATTGTACTAAAGTTGTTTAAAAAAAGACAAACACACACACAAATACACACATGTATTTATAAACCTCCAAGCTCAACACTTAGATTTGTAGCTTACGGTATAAATCTTATCCTAATAAATGTTCAGCAGAAAAAGCTAAGAAACCAATGTAAGTAATGTATTTACTCTCTGCTAACCAGGTTGATAGGCTAATTCTTCTGTTAACAGACAGTACTAGGCCCATAAATAAGTTGACTGTATACTTATAGGATAGGCTGGTATACTGTTAAAATAATATTATGAAATATTTAAATACATTTGAGGTATAGAAACATATTGTGGCATATTTTTTACGACTTATTAACAAAATAGGAGCACATTCTTTGCTTTATTCGTCATCTCAAGACTCACTGTCCCAACCCTTTCTTGCTTATTTTTCTTATTAGGAAAAATTCTCCTCAGAATACGCTGAAATGGCAATTTCAAATAAAACATCCAGTTGTATTTCTCAGTTTTAAACTAAAACATGCACTATCTCCACACAAACCTTGAATGTTTTTACAGCATCACCATAATTTTTAAATCCAGTATGGTCCCCGACAGAATAAAAGTTGATGTACTAAGTTCCGTCTCTTCATGATAACATGGACCATAACAAAACAAAACTAATCACTGGCTTGTGGTCTTGTCTATTTTCAGTTCGTACAATTCTCATTACAAGTCCAAGCCTTAGCTTCATCCATTTTTATTTTTTTTCTCTCTTCAGAAAAGGTTGCCCTCTCTTTCTCTTTGTCTCTCTCTCTCTCTTTTATTACAGTGGCTACATCCATTCAAAAAGTGGCTGCTTTCTACCTCACTTAAGGGATCAGTACCTCTGCTATCAAGACTCTGGTCCTTAGCCCTTCACCAGTCTCACTCTCTCTCTCACTCTCATTCTAATAGTGCCCCTCTCTCAACAAGACTCTGTTTAACTCTTCCCTCCTCATCTTGTTTGTGGACCTCTCTTTTCAACAGGAGGGGTGTCATGAGTTTCTCCAGTCAAAGCAGTTGTGTGGTATCTTCCTCCCAGTCTGCCTCAGGACTACAGACCCATGTATCCTATAGCAGTTGCTAGGAGGCACTATACCATTACATATATATATATATATATATATATATATATATATATATATATATATATATGTGTGTGTGTGTGTGTGTGTGTGTGTGTGTGTGTGTGTGTGTGTGTCTGTGTCTGTGTATACTATACACACACACACACATATATATAAATATATATATATATATATATATATATATACATGTATGTACATATATATATATATATATATATATATATATATATATATATATATATATATATATATATACACACACACACACACACACACACACACACACACACACACACACACAGACAATTGTATTATAGATTCATAAGCAAGTACTAGGCAATCAATTAACAGACCATTACAAGGCTAGCCAAAAAAGAAACATATTCAAAAGTTCCCTCCAGTCTCAAAGAGAGCAAGATGACAGACTGGGGGGGGCACATTTTGAGACTGGCTATTTAATTATCTAGGTGTACCTTGAAGGTGGCAAGGGTGCTACTCTGACATGTAGTGGAGGTCTGTTCCAGAAGTGGGGTATACGTTGAGATATGGATTTATCATGTTACATACACATATAGGGTATCAGACATGACATGACTTGACATGCAGTATCCAAGGATTCTGGTTAAACACAATCAAGTTATATCTTCAGGTATAGTCATTTATTTATGGTATGCTTCCAGGGTTTATCTTATACAGTCAGAAACAAATAAGGCAGTCTACTTGCAGATCTAATTGATGGTATTTTTACAGGAAGTATAGGTCTCTTGTGGCTACAATTAGCAGACAAATATAGTAGCTCTGTCCACTACTACGTATGGTGAGGTGTCTTATACCAGTGATTTAGTTATGCTCTTTCTGTTTTATATTTTACCGCTTGTGATGTTGTGTGAATTAGGCTGCAGCTCATAATATTAGAAGGGGCATTCTCTAACAAAAATGCTAAAGATCAACTTCTGTACCAGCAAAAGTACAGAGTGACAGTCTTTTTGATATTTAATGGGGTAACTCCCAACTCCATGAGGTTTCTATTTCACTTTGCTGAGGAACAAGTGTACCATATTCTTAAACACAAGGCATGCTGAGGAACAAGTGTACCATATTCTTAAACACAAGGTATACATTGAGCCCAATTGTTAACTCTCTTTCGTGATTACATTATTAAATATAATCTGCTTGTAATGCACTGAAATAATAAAATGAAGTTGGTTACATGATACAGAGAAATTTATTTAGCCATTTCTTTTGTTTATTTATTTATTATGTATCTGTCTGTCTATATGAATTTATTAACCAGGTTAAAGCACTGATCAAATCTAATCAATTGCATTCTTAGCCCAGGATACACAAAACAATTAAAGCTGCAATTAATACAAGTACTGTAAGAGTTTCATTGTAAAATAATAAATATATAATAAATCACAAGTACAGTAGGAGTACATTTATAAAATATATACGATATAAACAGTAAGATGCACATTATATACATGTCACATAGCACATAACTGAACAATCGGTTATAGGGTACTTTTCCGTTATCGGGGCAACATTTGCAATGAGAAGTATGTAGTATAACAGGTATTCTCATATGTCCAAGTTTCTTAATTGAAGATGTTAGTTAAGTTTTTCTACATTACGGCCATTTATTCTACATTTGGTGGAGGGGGCATTTCATATTCCTTTTATAACACATTTTGCAGATGGGAGGTTGAAAACTACAATGCTACCGCTGCTACAGCACTCTGGACACAAACGCTGTTGAACAGGCTGCAGCTGCAATATCTCTGCAATGTACAGATCTAATGTCCTGAATTTTGCCTCATGGTTTTAGTCCTTTTATTCATAATGTTGTGGTTTAATGGCAAACCGTTGTCAAGTGATGAAAGATTGAAATGACCGAAATACTGACAGGCATTTCAGGGGCCAGAATTCAAAACATTCTGAGAAGTCATGCATGTCTACAAATGAATTCATAGGGATGACAGTACAGAAATGTAATACATAAAATAACCTTCAGGACATTTCAAGTTTTATGCCTCCTGCGTAAGTGTCACTTACTGTGTTTTCATCCATACGTTCTGGGCCACGTATCTAATAAAAGTCGGGCTTCAGTTTTAAACATTTACATAGCTGTCTGCTATGTTGGTTTTACTGTGCAGGTGGTTCTCATGTGATGTCAATTTCTTTTGTTATCTATCTATTACATACATGACATTTATCTATTACATTATGACATATAATGTTTAAGTCAAAAACATTGCTGTTACTTCATAAAAAGGTATTAACTTTGTGACAGTGACCCTTTCAAAGCAGGAGCTGCCGCTTTAAAAAAAGAAATGCTTCAAACACAACAGCTGTTATAAGATTTGGAAAAGAAAGCGCTTCTGAGCTAACAGCTCTGCAAGGATTCTGAGAAGCATCCGCCAGATAAATCACAACATTATGACTAAAAAAACAAACATATAAGGTAAAATTCTGAGCATTGTAGGATAATCTGTACAGTTTTGAAGGATAATTGCTTTTCACACCAGCTTTTATAAGCTACTCCAGCAACTGTGCGATGATTTCAACCACTATCTGCCGCATTACAAATGTGTTGCTCCGATAACGGAAAAGTACCAGTTATAGTAAAGTTCCAAATGAATGGAGTTAAGGAGAGAGACTAAGAGGTTAAGTCAAGAAATGTGATTAGGTTATTTGACCACATGAGAAGCATTTGCATTTAACTTGCATTTACTGTTAAGCTTTTAGTAAAGCACAAAATTTAGGGTAAGAGGAGGTGCCTTTAAAAGTGAATGGAAGGGACTCCCAGAGTTTGGGGGCTAAAATGAGAAAGAGTGGCTCAAAGTATGTAGTTTGGACTAAGGGATTTATAGCAGAGGACCTAAATTATTGCAGCTTCTGAGATTCTAGATAGGGTTTTGCCTTATCAGTTTTGAAGATAGAGGAGGAAGACTCTGTTCATATAAAGCTTGAACAGTTAAGATCCAAGGAGTATATCATTATCTTTGCTTAACTGAAAACCGTGTAGCTTTATTTAAAATTAAGCAATGGTGCTCGTCAAAATGAAAGTGAGTATGATTCAATGACAAATTTTGTTAGTGATAGATTGGATGGTTATAGCTTTTTTTTTTGATGCAGCAGCAGCTGGTGGGAGAGCATAATCAAGTTAAGGAAGCAGAATTTTCTTGCATATCACTAACCTGAAGGAGCTAGAGAAAAACATGGAGATTTTCTGAGCTCATAAAAAGAGGGAGTTAATCTTTTTATATGTGTGTGTTGGGTAGGTGTACAGTGAAACTACGAGAGGCGTCTAACCATATACCAAGATGCATGAAAAGTGTACATGTTAGGTTGGAGTATTGTTGAAGTCATGGATTGTCAGGAAATTATACATTTCTACTAAGTTTTTGTCTGGCCCCAAATAGCATAGTTTTGTTCTTGATGAATCCAGTATAAGGTTCTTATTATTTATTTACTGGATGAGGGAGTGAAGATTAGCTTGAAAGTTCTGCTGTAATGAACTGAGGGAATGGTTTGAGCAATAAAGGACCATGTTATCAGTGTAGAGCAGAAGGTGTAAAAGGTCAAAGGGAAGTTTGTTAATGTAGATTGATAATAACAGGGAAGTTAGACTAGACCAGTGATTGTGAACCTTTTGGGCTCGGTATGTCAAAATTTTGGAAAATGCTTATCTTGACCCTGCTGGCGTGTCACTACCCCTCCCCGACAAAAGAGAAGCAATTCTTTACATATTCATTTATTTAAAGAAATACAGTCCAATCATGTGTGCTGCTATGTATTAAAAAGTAAAAGAAAAATCAGTAACTTACAATAGAGAAAACAATATGTGCACTGATAATTGGGTTTAAAATAGTGTATGAAAAAATTACAGTACTTTTAATAGTAATTTTGAATTGAACTGAAAAAAATATGGAACACATTGCATTTGATTTGATTAACATCGATTAATGACTTTTTTATTGCTGAGGTTTAATAAATAGGTACAGGGTAACATATTTCTTGTATTTTTGTTCATTCAGTTTCTTTGGTAACTTGGGTGTTGGTGAACGCAGATGTGTGCCACCCAAAACGTCATGGTGTGTCACCTTTGACACTGATGTCATAAGTTCGCCATCACTGGACTAGAGCCTTGCAGAATACCTTCATGAAGTGGGGAGGTGTAAGAGATAGTGGAGCTAAAGTTTATGGAAAAGTGGTTATTGAAACTATAACTGTAGAAGCATGGGGTGGTGTCAGAGTTTACATCAGTTTCAATCAGGTGATCTAAAAGGACAGAGTAGTCAACTAGGTCTAATGCTCCGGTGAGGGTGATGAAATTAGCACTTGAAAGTATCCATCCTTATAAGAATGTTGTCTGTGAGAGACCTAGAGGGTGGTGGATGTGCTCTGCACAGACCAGAAGCCATGTTGTTTGTGTGACATGAGGTGGTACTGGGAAATGTGCTGTGAGAGTTGGAGGTAGATAATTTTTATAAACACTTTGCATAAGATAGGGAGAATGGAAAGGTGTCTATAGCGGGATGGTAGTGTGAGATTGTTTTGTCTGAGTAGTTGCTTTACTATGGCAGCTTTTCAGATCATGGCCAATGTACTTTTAAAGAGACAAAGGTTGAAAATGTTTAGGAGAGGTATAACTATGTCGTTAAAACAATGGTAGATGAACCAGGAGCAGAGATTATCAGTTCAAGGAGGACCATCAAGCTGGATTTGTTTTATGAGTGAAGAGATTTCTTTAGGTAAGATTTGCTTGAAAAACAATGAAGGGATGCAATTTGGGAGAACTGGAAGAGGGGGGAAGTTTGTTGTGAAAGGTTGTTGTTAGGATTGGGGAGGTCTCTGAATTGATCGAGGAACTCTTCTGCTTTGAGCTTGTTTCAGATAGTTGAGGGGAAGTGGGTAAGTTAGGTAACTGACTTCTTTCCAGAATTTTTGGGGGCTATATTTGAAGGAGTTCTGGTGACATATCACAGAGTCACTTTTGTGACATTTTATGGCTTGCTTAGCTAGGTTACGAAGTTTGGTGAGATGCTGCCTATTGTATGTTGCTAGGTTATATTTCTATGTCTGACAGACTTAGTCTATGAGTTTTAGAAGAGCTTTAAGTTCAAAGGTTAACCACTGATTGGACCTAGGTTCATATAATATTGTTATTAAGGAGAAGCAGGAGTTTTGGATATGTACTAAAAGGTTTGTGAGTAGCTCTGCTCCAAGCTTGTGATCTGAGGTAGTTAGTATAGGAGTCCAGTACATGTTTGAGACAGTGGTTTGTTTTAGGCTGGTGATGGTGGATTGCAATTTGGATCTGAATGAGACTGGCTTGGGGGGATTTGGGGTGTTAGTGAAGGATGCAGAAAATAATTGGGCAGTGATCACTGTATGAGGGAGTATGAACTGTAATGTTACAGATCAAGGAGAGTTTACAGGTGATAAGGTCCCGTAAGGAGTGTTTTAAGGATAAAGCCCTGACTAAGACACAGATGTCCCAGGTTAAAGTAGGGTACAGGGCATTGGAATATCTGGCTGGGGTGGGTGAGAATAAACATTCATTATCAACTTGCCAATCTCAGGAGAGGGGCGGAGACATTCAAGTCCATTGTGGTACTAACAGGCAGCGTTTTTCATGAAAGTTATGGAAAGGGTGATTAATAAACAAATGAGCAGAGTATTAGAAAGTAAGATGGAAGATGAGCAATATGGATTCATTTCAGGATGCAGCAGAACTGAACCAACATTTGCAGTGAGACACATAATTCAGAAGAAGCTAGAAAAGAGGAAAAAGTCCAACTGGGCTTTCTACACTTGGAGAAAACATATGACAAGGTCCCAAGAAAGCTGATTTGGGCAGTCCTGAGGTGGGTTAAAGTCCCAGAAACATTGTTAGAATTAGTGCAAGCTATATCAAGGACTCAATGACTCAAGTATGAACAGTGTTCAGTCTCACAGAGGGGTTTCCAGTGGGAGTGGGTGTGCTTCAGGGTTCAGCTCTTAGCCCACTGCTGTTCATACCGGTAATGGACCACATTAGCAAACAGCTCAGAAGGGCAGATCAACAGAGTTGCTGTATGCAGATGATGTGATATTATAATTAGACTCTGAGCAAGAACTTCAGCAAAGAATAAGGAAATGGAATGCAAAACTGAAGGCACATGGGATGAAAGCGAGTGCAGATAAGACAGCTGTAATGGCAGCAAATGGTGGAAATCAAAATAAGCTGGAAATTGAGATAGAAAGGATGATAGTGGAACAGGTTGACAGCTTCAAGTATCTGGGAGGGGTGGTTGAGGAGAAGGGAAGTCGAAATGAGGTCAGAGCTAGAATAAGAGGTGCTGCAGCTGACACAGAGTCAGATGTAGTGTATGATAGAAGAGTGCAAAAGAAGCTGAAAAGTAAGGTGTACAAAACAATGCTGTTAACAGTACTACTGTATAGTACAGAAACATGGGCAGTAAAGGCAGAGCACTTGAGGAAGCTAGAGGTGAGGGAGATGAAGTCCCTGAGATGGGTGGTAGGATGCACACTGTGGGACAAATAAAGACATGAACATATAAGAGCAGAAGCCGAGTAGCTCCAATTGCAGAAAATGTCAAAGAAACAGACTGTGGTGGTTTGGGCACGTGCAGAAAAGCAGAAGACAGTCTGGTGAAGAAGAGACATGGTGACAGTTGACATGACACCTGGACCCCATGTAGAAAATGGGGAAAAGTGGGTTGATGATGATGAGCCATTGTTTGGCTGGGCATTGCAGCAAGGCAGCATGAAGTGCCATGGACAGGCATCCACCAAGATGTGCATTTACATGGGCTAGAAGGGGGTGGTACATAAATTGAAGTATGCATGAGTCAATTCCTGGTACATTTGGGAGTTTCACTTCTTTGTAGGTTGATACGTAATTACTTGGCTAATAGCCCTATGATTAATTTTCAGTTCTATCCATGTTTCCCCATTTCATATGTCATTAGGTAAGTACAAGGCTAGCTGCCCTTGTGTGCCATTTTAAGCCTGGCCAATATCCCTCAAAGGTGAAAATCAGACACTGTACCCTGTGCTTGTGAGGCAAACACCTTAATCATTATGCCATCTCTTAACCCCCTTGTCAATGACAGGATAGGTTACTGAGGGGCATCTAGCCAGGTTAAGGTGGCATTGTATTTACAAGCTGCTTCTGTCCAGCATAGGCATAGGTACCCATCCTAGGGTAAATTTCCAATTCCCCATCCATTGATTCAGATTGTGTTTGAATAGGGTCAAGGATGAACTCTGTTTCACATGGATTGGAAGTCTGTTGCAGAGATGGGTAGTCTCACGTACCTGTCCTCCCAACATGTTCTGCTTATGCTGCAAATGAGGTTTGGGTCCTTTGATCAGGTATTTCTAATGTTGTTAGACTTGAAGATGTGCAGTAAATCCATCAGTACTGGATCAGATAATGCATTATAAGCCAGGCACAGATCACATCTCAATAGTTTGTAGGAGACTGAGTATAAATATAAGGCTTTGAGACAGTCTGCACATTTCATGTGGTTAACACCTTGTGTTCTTTATGTGAGAAACCTCTGTGGACATTCCAGTTGTTGCATATGTCAGGTAAGGTACATACTGAAGGGCGTCTTGTACTCAATAATTGGTCTAATGAGGGCTGACTACAGTGGCACATTGACATACTTGGACCTAGATGACATACCTTTGCTTATAAGTTGTGTAATATAGAATGATTTATTGCAACAGTGGACACGTGATAGTCAAAGGCCAAGTCACTGTTCACATATGTTCCAATGTCCCTAACCACTAAGTTTTCTCTTAGAGTTATATTTTTTTTGGTAATTCCCTTGGGTGTCCGACTTTCCAAAGGATACTATTATACATTTTTTGCCATTCAGTTTTATACCATGAATCTGGCACCAGTTATTCATTTGTGACAAGCCCTCCTGTTGGATATTAGTGTTCTTGGGGATTCTGTTATTGCCCTGAGCTTGAGTTACCCACAAACCTGGTCAAATAGAGGCTTTTTATGTTAGCTTTGACTTCTGAAATGTAGATGCCAGAAATGTGACCCCAGCACAAAGCCCTGAGGGACTTCACTAGTGACTGACATTTTTGTGGAGGTAGAGTTCCCTTTCCGGATTTCCTGTGAGCCAGTTGGTTATCCAGCAGGTAACATAGGGGTTTACTCCTAGATCCGTTGTTATCTTACTTTATCAGAGTCAGCCTTTGGGTAATCAGATCTGACCTTGGTGCGTTTAAAAGCTGTGGATCAAGGGCTCCAACTCTTCCTTACCTATAATCCCACTCTTCCTCCAAATATCTCAGATCTCATTTGCCACCTGATTAAGAAGAAAAACCAACCAACAAGGGTAAAAAATGCATTGAATAGAAAACTTGCAGCCAAAACAATGCATGCTGACCAGAGAAAGCCTAAGGAAGACATGCATCACTCAAAAACCAGGTGACTGATTCAAAAACCAATGAGGAAACACAGAATGGACTGTACCAATCCATCAAAGTTTGTATCCAAAATGAAATAAGGATACCATCAACAAATCCACTAGAATCAGTATCCTAATTTCATTTTGTATGTGAACTTTGACGGGCTTGGTACATTCCATTCTGTGTTTCCTCTGTGGTTTTTGAATTAGCCACCTGGTCTTTGGGTGAGGCATGTCTTCCTTAGGCTTTCTGTGGTCCACACACATTGCTTTGGTTACCTGATTAAGGAGGGTGTGATGTTATGTTGTCCTATCTCGCCTTCATATGTACTGGTTGGGGTCGGAGCTGATCCTCGGCTCTGACTTGACCACATACTGTAGCCCGAAGTCTTTTACCTGGCTCGTGGCTGAACAACTATCCCATCATGCAGTGTGTGATTCCCCAGATCTCGTTTGTCGCTCAAGTTCAGATGCTCTTCTCCTTGGCTGTGGCTAAGTTTTTTGAAAATCTTATTTCTTGCATTTTCGCTAATTGTTTTGTCTACAAGTAGTCATAGGTTCTTTAGATAGAGTGTTTTCTCTCTGCTGTAGTTCTGCGTGTGCTGTTTAATCTTGCTAAACTGTGTTTGTTGCTTTGTTGGCTGTCATTGTAGTAGCAAGGCCTATTTTCTTCTATCCCGTCAAGTACTTTAGTGTAGAATGTTGTCTAGTGTGTATTTTCCTTGTCTGTGATTCTTGGGTCATTTGAGTTAGAGAGCCAAGTACCCGTTTAAGTTGGAGGGTTTAACTGAATTTTTTGTTTCCCTGTTTATAGCTACTAGGTCCGTTTAGGTTTGAGGGCCTAGCGTCCATTTAACTAGAGGCCAGAGCTGTATTTTTCTTCCTGTTATATATTCTTAAAATAGACGTGCTGTGTTTATTATTATTGTAGTGTGCTATTAGGATATATATATATATATATATATATATATATATATATATATATATATATATATATATATATATATAGTTTGTGTGTTAGTTTTTCTACTTTTTGTATTTCTGTAGTTAGTGCTTTACATTTATAGTATTGGTAGTTGTGCTTCCTTCTCATGATGTCTAAGGAAAGTAGAGAGAAGGAACCTAAGCCACTGGGATTTAAAAAGTGTCAGAAATGCTAAAAAAAAATGTCCCTAACTGATGGGCATAGTGTATGTGTTTATTCTCTGGGGGCCATTCACCTGCAGGAGTCATGTACTTTTTGTCATTCTTTCAGTTCCCGTGTCTTGCAGGAAAGGAAGAACAAGCTGATAGTCAGAGGGCTCCTAAAAACTCCTTTTGCCGAAGCTTTAGAAATCCAGAGTACCTCCTCTAAACCTAAGTCCCCCTGTTCAAGGGGTGACAGACCTACAAAGAGACCATCTTCCTCTTCCTCCTCATCTGCTCATTCAGAACCACCTCAAAAAGTATTGAAAATTTTAGACAAATCAATCTCTTTGGCTCCATAGGACTCAGAACCAAGAGAGATCATTTAATTGGACAAGTCAAGTCCTTCAGCTCCACAGCTTTCATAGCTGAAAGAGGCTAGCTTTCAGAGCCGGTCCACTGAGTTAGTACCAGTCTCCCCTACCTTAAGATCTCCCATATTAGAGAGATCTCGCTCACCAACCCTTTCCTCCAGGTCCTAAAGGAGCTTATTGGACGATGATGTGGATAGGGTGGCGCGCAGATTTGTGAAGTCCCCGGCCCTGGCTAAATTGTTTTCGGTTCCGACCTAATCGGTTCCAGAGCCAACTAAGACTCTTTCATCCACGACTATTCCTCCTGCAAGCCAAGCTGGATCTTTAGAGCCGGAGTGCCGAGTACCATTTGATGTAGAACTTTCAGTCCCGAGACTCATCCAGGAGATTTCAGAACCATTGTCTGCCCCGACACCCTCGGTGGCTTCCGAGGTGCCTAGGAGCCGAAGCTCTTCTGTCAGCTCTGAGGGAGACGCTCGGACCCAAGTCTCCTCGGTACCGAGCCTACCTCTCGGTTCTTCTGCATGGGTGAGCTCGGCTCCTACATTGGGCTTGGAGCTAGTCTCATTGGGGCAGGAGATTCCTTCTACTTCTTCGGAATGGGAAGCATCCTCGGAGCCGGGGGGACCTGCTTTTGAGCTGATGAGAAGTGTGCTGTCCCCCCCTACAGCTCGACACAAGGGTACTGGTAGTCTTCCCCCTAAGGCACCGGTGTCTGTCTCAACACCATCCCATTCCTCAGCACAGCAGAGATTCAGGGCCTCAAGTAGCCGCAATGGGCAAATCCCACTCTCCTGAGACCTCCTCAGAATACCCTTCTGAGGAGGTTCCTTGGAAGAAAACATGCAAGAGGAAGCATCTGGACTCACCTGATGAGTCCGTCACCTCAGATACTGACCTTGAGTAGTCAGAAGGGTCCCCATGGTCACCCTCTGAAGATATCTCCTTTGCAGTTATATTAGAAATCCTGAAGCAGAGAGGCGGCTGGAAGCCCATTAACCCTTCTCATGAGGAGTCAGTATACCTGAAGGCCTTCGGATCTCAATCTTCAGCCTCCTGGGTGTCTCCGCCTTTTGATGAACTGATGGAACTGGTTAGTAGAAAGGCATGGGAGTCACCAGACACTATGAAACTGGTCCCTAGTAGACCAAATAAATTCATAACAGCTCCAGCGGAAAAAGATTTTCTTACTAAAGGCGTCCCTGTGGATGCTATGGTGGTGGTGGCAACCACCAAAAGGGAAGTCTCTGAAACGTCCTCATCTGTCCATCTGCCAAACAAGGAGTCTCAAATGATGGACAGATATGGGAAGTGTATTTTCTCATCAGTGACTTTTACCCTTCGATCACTGAACTACCTTGCGCACTTCACTAGACTAAAAAGATCTCCTGAAGGAGTTAGGAGATACTTTACAAGGCTCACTATCTGCGGGGTTTTCAGACAAAGTGACCTCTCAGCTATCCACCTTAAATTCCATAGTTAACTCCTCCATGAGACTGATTTCCTATGCAGCAGATGGAGCAAGCAGGGCAGCAGATTCAGGAGTTTCGCCAAGGAGGCACTCCTGGATGCGCTTTTGTAATTTTGAGGAACCTTTTAAGTCTACCTTTGTCAACGCCTCTTTTGATGGTTCCTCACTCTTTGGACCCAAAGTCAAGGACACACTCACCAGATATGAGCAGAAAGGGAAAGCTCTTTCTGCTGTTGGGGTGCATTTTTCTGTGCCTTCCAGTCCCTATCCTAAGGGTCAGAAAGGGGGAAAAATATGGTTCAAGAAATCCCAGGGATTTTTTTCAGGATGCACGTGGTGAATCCTTCCCCAGGGGCAGAGGGGGAGGTATTAATGGTAAATGTCATCCACGAGGCAGAGGGGGTCCACAAAACCAGGGTGATCATGTTTCCTTTCGTGGTCGACCCTTTCAGCACTCCTGAAAGGAGGCCCGTCTGTCCTACTCTGGAGGCAGTCGGGGGGTGATTATTTTTGTGCCCAGAACCCTAGCGAGATATCACAAAAGACAAGTGGGTACAAAGTATAATATCCAGAGGTTATTCCATTCCCTTCTCCCTTCCCATCCCACAGCTCTGAAGGATCCCGTACGTTCCACCCAGTCTATGGGAACAGGCAACTATAGAGATTCAAACGTTGCTAGACAAAAGAGTCATCCAAGAAGTCCCCGCAGACCAAGTAGGGTTCGGAACTTACTCAAGATTCTTTTTAGTGCCAAAAAGAACAGGGGACTGGAGACCCATATTGGATCTCAGCAAACTAAACAAATCCGTAAAGTCCAAGTTCCGAATGGTGACACTGCAGTCAATTCTTCCCTTTTTAGGGAATTATGATTGGATGTGCTCAATAGACCTCCAAGATGCCTGCTACCACATAAAAATGGACAGAGCATTAAGGAGTCACTTACGCTTCCGGCTGGGAGCCAGTTATTATCAGTTTCGAGCTCTGCCCTTTGGTCTCACTACAGCCCCCAGAGTGTTCACCAAATGTATGGCAGTGGTCACCGCTCATTTGAGACTATTAGGAATCCAGATGTTTCCGTATCTAGACGACTGGTTCCTGACTGCCACCACCAAGCATCTGCTACCACAGTCGCGAGACTAGACCCTACAAATTTGTTCTCAATTAGGAATAACAATAAACTTAGGGAAATCTGCCTTGTTGCCTTGTCAAGATATTACCTTTATAGGAGCAGAGTTAGACACAGTCTCCATGATAGCAAAATTATCTGCAGAAAGAGTTTTGGTACTCAGACAACAAATTTCCAATCTCCTGCCAAAGACAAAAGTAAGTGAAAACAGTCCTCAATGTTCTAGGGACAATGGCATCAACAATAACCTTAGTTCCCTTAGTCAGAATGTACATGAGAATTCTTCAGTGGCTTCTCTTTTCTCAGTGTTTCCTACAAGAACTTTCCATTTCCCACCAGATCAGAATTACAGACTCTTGCAAGAAGGATCTAAGATGGTGGCTCCTCTCCAGTCATGTCACATCAGGTCGACCCTTTACTCCATAACAACCTCTGGCAACAGTGACCACTGATGCCGCCCAGATGGGGGGGCATTATCTGGGGAGGACAGTCCAAGGCACTTAGCAGAATCACGAGACCCATTTGCACATCAATGTCCTAGAGATGAGAGCAGTGCTCTTGGCATTGCAAGCACTTCAGGTCTCTCTTCCACTAAGAACAATTGCAATTCAGTTATTCAATATGTTGGTAGTTTGGTACATAAGCAAACAAGGAGGAATCAAATCTTATCCTCTTTGCTGAGAAGCAGAGTATGGCAATGGGCAATCTCTTCCCAACGTTTTCTAATAGCAATGCACATCCTGGGGAAATTCAACATGATAGCAGACAGGCTAAGCAGAGAATTCTGATGCCTCACGAGTGGTCTCTAAAGAGAGAGATAGCAGAAAGGATATTCCAGAAATGGGGGCAGCCTTGCTGCGACCTTTTTGCCACCTCCATGAATGCCAAATGCAGCAGCTATTTTGCCCTAATCCCCCCTCTGGGGGAGTCACCCAGGGATGCTCTTGTTCATGATTGACCCTTGGGACTACTGTATGTATTTCCTCCGTTCCCCCTTATACCACAAGCCATTCAGAAAGCCTACTCATTGGGAAGCAGGATGATTATCATTGCTCCATACTGGCCACATCAGATTTGGTTTCCCTTCCTCTGGCCACATCTTCAGGAGAAACCGTGGATGCTGGACTTAGTTCCAGACCTTCTCACTCATATGTCGGGAACCCTGCACCCCTCCCTTCAAACCCTCAATTTGACAGTATGGCTGCTCCAGTTCCCAACTTAGTCAGGCTTCACAATTTTATACCAGTAGTTAAATACATCCTGGTATCCTCGCACAAAGCTACAACTAGGAACCTATATTCTACCAAATGAAAAAGGTTCTCACTCTGGGCTCAGAGTTAAAATATTGATCCCCTTCCTGCGCCGATCTCTTCTATTCTTGAGATCTTATCAGAGCTTTTTCAACAAGGTTCAGCTGCAGCTACTATCAAGGTGCAATTAGCTGCAATTTCTAATTTTCATATAGGAGACAGAACTTGATGTCACACACATTATGTAAAGCCTTTCTAAAGGGTACCTCTTTAATAAGACCCCTCCCCCCCCCATTAAAGAATCACTCTTGCCATGGGACTTGAATTTTGTTCTAACATATCTGACCTTGCCCCCTTTTGAACCCTCATCATCTTGTGACCTCAAATTTCTGTCTTGGAAAACAATTTTCTTAGTTGCTATTACTTCTGCAAGAAGACTCTCGGAATTGCAAGCTTTATCAGTCAAACCTTATTTAATCTTCCATAAGGATAGGGTATCTCTCCAGACAAGCCCATCATTTTTACCTAAGGTGTGTTCACAACATAACTTAAACCAATCTATTGAGCTGCCAGTGTTTTTCCCTAATCATGGCAACAAGGCAGAATGCAAGTTACATCAGTTAGATGTGCATAGACAACTTTGCTTCTATTTACATAGAACCAAAGATTTCAGGAAGTCTGATCAATTGTTTGTTTCATTTTCAGAAGTCAAAAAAGGCATGCCAGTTTCTAAAGTCTCACTCTCAAACTGGTTCTCAAATTATATTACCTTTATTTACAATTCTGATAACAGACAATTACCTTTCAAAGTCAAAGGTCACTTTGCTAGGGCTATGGCAACATCATTTGCTTACCAGGTTTAACTATCAATGGATATTTGTGCCGCTGCTACGTGGGCAACACCTCACACATTTATCACTCATTAAAAAGTGAATTTGGCCTCCAGGGATAGGGCCTCCTTTGGTTCCACTGTGTTGAAAAGTGTACTTCCATGAGCCACCCTGGGAATATGGTGCTAGGAATGCTGTCCCAACCAGTAAGAATGAAGGCGAGATAGGACAACATAACATAAAGAAGTTATGTACTCACCATAATGTTCCATGTTTGTTGTCCATCTCGCCATTCATTCTTACGATCCCTCCCACCTTCCCCCTGCCTAAGACTCCCAGAGAACCTGGAGGATTTCTTCCTTGGACAGGAGCTCCTCTGGCTTTCTTTCATTTTGGTATCCTTTGTTGTAGGACTAGTGTTCACATATGACTATAAGTAGCACCAAACAAGATCTGCGGAATCACACACTGCAAGATGGTATAGTTGTTCAGCCACAAGCCAGGTAAAAGACTTCAAGCTATAGTATGTGGCTGAGTCGGCTCAGAACCCAACCAGTAAGAGTGAATGGCGAGATCTACAACAAACATGGAATGTTATGGTGAGTACATAACTTTTTTTTTGAGGGCTCTGATAGTTTAAAGCTATATACCTTTTTTCATCTCTGTGCCTTTTTTCAGCAGTATTTCCTTTCTTATTTTTCCTCCTTTATTTCCAGCTAAAGTTAAAAAAATATTATATATTCCTTTTCTATTAGTCTTAGGATCAATGACTTAAAATGTAGTTTGTTTAATAATATATAGTCTGTTTTTTTTGGTAAACTGTTTTGTTAGATAGTTTGCTGGTGTTAGTACTCATGACCTATGATTTTATCAGATTGTTCTGCATGGTCGATAGCTTGCCATCTCCATGGCAAACAAGGTTTTTGGCTTCAAAAAATGTATGGCCTGTGGCCATAGGATCCCACTGCAGGACCCACAGTCTGTTTGTACACCATAGGTGCCAGGGCTGAAGGCATGGATTCAATACAGAAACTTACGGAACCATCTCTATTGCTGGACGCCTCTACACTTGATAGCACATTTCTGATGTCACCTTTAAATCTGGGGCAGATTGGGTTGGGGGAGGCTCTGCTTTCTTCTCGCCACGATGTCGGAGTATCGTTGACCCCAGTCTCCACCTTGGCATTGAAAAGGGTTCTTACTAGCCCAAGAGAAGAGGTGCTTTCCACATGCTCGGCTCGATCCCAACCCCTTTTGGATATTGCATCTGACTCGGCACACCCAAGTCTATAGGGACAGTCAGTTTCCTTTAGTCACAAAGCTACTCATCATGTAAGCTCCCTGTCTGACTCTGACCCACCTCCAGAAGTCCCATCGAGGTAGAGTCTTAGGAGAAAGACATGTAGGAGGAGATATTTAGATTCCTCTCAAGAGTCAGTCACTGAAGACACAGACTTGGATGATGTGGATGGGTCCTCAAGTTCCCTTCTAAAAGATGTCACCTTTGGTGACATTTTGGAATTGATGAAACAACAAGCGGGTTGTTCATTAGATATTTTTACCCTGTGGAGTCTGTGTTCCTCAAGGCTATTGGAACTGGCTCTTCTACTTCCTGAGTTGTACTGCCTGCTGATGTACTTATAGACCTGGTAGCTCAGCAGGAGTGGAAGGATCCAGACACTGTGGAGCCAATTTCTAAGAAGTCAGACAAAATTTTGGTTGCTCCTAAGGACAGAGCACACTGGAGCTAGAGTCCCCAGTGGATGCCATAGTTGTAGTGGCAGCCAATAAAAAGGAACTCTCTGAAGAGAATATATGTCTGTAAACCCTCCTAACAAGGAATCAAGAGTGGTGGACAGATATGAGAAATGGACATATACTTCAGTGACTCTTACAGTTAGAGTGCTGAGCTACTTAACCCACATGATGCTTTTCCAGAGGGACTTGACGAAGGAACTCACCAAGTCACTCTCAGGTAACCTACTGACAGACATCCAAAAAACAGAGGAGTACTAACTGCCTACATTATGAGTGCTGTCAAATGTATCCAAGCATCTGCTTTTTAACACATCTGATGGTATGGCTACAGCAGCAGGTGCAGGCATAGCCATCTACAAGCACATCTAGATGTGATTGTATGACTTTGCAGAGGGCTTCATGATGTCCTTCCTTAATGCCTCTTTTGGTGATTCCACACTTTTTGGGCCAAAGGTTAAGGAAACTCACACCAGGAAAGAGCAGGATGGTAAGACCTTTTCTGCAATTGGGATCTGCTTCTCCACCCCTCAGAGAACCTTTTCCAGAAATCAGAGAGGAGGCAAGATGTGGTTTGGGAACTTTCATGGATTCAGCCAGGTGCCCTTGTGCACAGGTCCTCCCAAGGCAGAGGGGGAGGCAGTTTTAATAAGTATCACCCTAGGGACAGAGACACACCACAGAATCACAGATTTTATAGTCCCTTTTTCAAGAAATCCTTCCAGCACTCCTGAAGCATTACTCAACTGACACACTTTGGAGGCAGTTGTGGGGGTGGGGCTGATCTCTGCACCATCAAGCCTGGCTGGATGCTCTGGACAGTTATAAGAGGCTACATAATTCCTTTTGCTTCCCCTCACTTATAGAAAAGGATTCCCACAGTACCACCCCATCTGATGGAATCTGCAAAAGCAGAAGTCTTAAATCTGTTGGAAAAAAGAATCATCCAACAGGTCCTTCCAGCCCAGTTAGAATCCAGAGTCTATTACATATTCTTTTTAGTTCCAAAAAAGGCAGGGTACCTAATGCCACACCACCTGTTTTTAGGAAGGATGATTTGATTTACTTCATAGGTCTCCAGGATACCTACTAACATATCAAAATTTCACAATAAAGGAGATTTTTGTGTTTCTGATATACTTGATATAATTGATATACTTCTTGAAGACTTTGCCGAAGTGCATGAGAGAGAGAATAAAGTTTTCATGTTGGTTCCTGCTTGTTCCGATTTCTGTGTTTCTGTCTGAGATCCAATCACTTCCAATTCAGGGCACTGCCCTTTGGTCTCACTACAGCCCCCTGGGAGGTTACCAAGTGCATACCAGTTGTCGCAGCATACCTCAGACTGCTAGGGTTCCAGGTGTTCCCATAATTAATCAACTGGCTGCTTACTGCATCAAGCATGGATTTCATACTAAATCAATGGGACTTCTTGCTCCAGTTTCTTCAATATTTGGGGATCACAGCCAACCACTCCAAAGGCAAATTGGCACCCACACATAATTTGAGTTTGTTTGCCGCTTGAACATCAGCAACCAAATAGCTACTTTCCCAGAGTCCAGTATTGTATCTTTATGTCAGACAGCCTTGCAAGTTCTTCAGTACCACTTATCCTTTGATTGGTAGGACTGATGGCTTCAGCAGTAATGTTAGTCCCCCTAGCCGGATGCTACATTAGAGTTCTTCAGTGGACCCTTTCTGTACAATGATCCCAGTTTTTCCATCCTCTTCATGTGCAGACTCATCTAATGCCTGTGTGCACGTCTCACATGACATGGTGGTTGACCTCCACAGCTCTCCTACAAGGTCAGCCTTTTTCTGCATGTCCCCCTAGGGCCATAGCAACCATGGATGCTTCCCTCCTGAGGTGAGAGGGGGCATTTTGAAGGGAAAAGAGTTCAAGGTTCATGGTGAAACACAGAGTCCATTCCCTACATCAATGTCCTGGAGATAAGCAGTTCTAGCATTGCAGGCATTCCAGGACTCTCTTCCCAGGGGTGTGATCTCCATCCAGATAGGCAACATATCAGTAGTAGGTACATCAGCAAGGAGGGCAGAACCCGCTTATATCCTTTTTGCCAACAGGCCATGAGATAGTGGTAGTAGGTAATGTCTTCCCTTCGCTTTCTCATAGCAATGTATATTGCAGGGTCTTCCAGTGTGTTAGTGGACAAATTGAGCAGATCCATCCTCCTGCCTCATGAGTGGTCACTCAGTTAAGCAGTGGTGAATCCACTCTTCAGTTACTGAGGTCAACCATGCTGCGACTTGTTTGACTCATACCCAAACTATAAGTGCATCAATTACTTCACCATAATCCCTTCATAGGGAGATGCTCTAGTCCACAGTTGGCCCCAAGGCCTTCTGTATGCTTTCCCCCTTTCCTCTGATAACTTGCTTTCATTCACAAAACAAGAGGATGCAAGGCCAAAGTAATCCTCATTGCTTCTTTCTGGTCCCGACAAGTTTAGTTTCCTTTTCTCTGGCCTCATCTACTGTGTCCTCCCCAGATGCTGGATAACTGTCCAGACCTTCTGACTCACCCACCCAGGCAGTCTCACCCGGACCCAGAAACACTGAAGCTAACTGCATGGTTCCTCCAATTTTAACAGTGGTCAGAGATGCTTTCCACTCGAGTGGTTCATATTTTGTTAACCTGTCAAAAAATAGAGTATCAGAAAAGTTTCCTTAGCCAGTGGTAGAGAATCTCTAACTTGGCATCTGCTAAGGGGATAGATCCTTTTTCAGATCCTCTTCCTTCCATTTTATACTTGTTAGACCTTTTCCAACATGGTTCTAACTTTTCAACAAAGTGGAATGAGCTGCTATTTCTAGTTTCCATATTGGCCAGAGTCTAAAGATTTCAAAGGCTTTTCTAAATGCAGCTTTCTTAAGACCTTCCATAAGGGACCTTATTCCTCCCTAGTACATAACGATCATGCTTCAAGCATTAATAAATCCCACCTTTGAAGCAGCAGCTTTAACAGACATAAAGTGCCTTGCTTGGAAGACTATTTTTCTGGTGGCTATCACTTTGGCTAAAAGGATTTCCAAATTACAAACAAGCACTTTCTTGTAAATCTCCTTACCTGATTTTATGTGATGATAGGGTTTCTTATAGAACAAATCCTATATTCATCCCAAAAATCTGATCTGACATGAACATTAATCAGACCATTAAATCTGATGTCCTTTTCATTCATTCCTCAACTGATGGGTTCAGATGCGAGACTCTGATCCGACTTGGTTGCTACTACCAGATTCTCAGATTCAAAACTCTTGAGCTCCTCTCTTTACTCATAATGCCTTACCAGCCTAACATACCTCAGATCTCATTTGCTGCCATTCAGCTTTAGACATGGATCCTGTCTCTCTTGAGCTTTGGGAGTTATTTTTCAAAACTGTCGTGAGTTTCCTTTTAAAATACTTTATCCCTATCTTAATTGCACTTTCTCCTGCCTCCCTTGCCATCTTGCTAGTTTCCCTAGCTGTTTTCTCCTTTTAGCTGCTACCATTTTTCTTGGTACTTCTCTATAGCACCATTGTTGGTACATTATTTTAACATTTTTTTTCTTACTCATTAGAGTATTCTTTACACTGTCCTTGTTGGTAGAAAAAATAATAATAAATAGCTTTGAGTTAGTTTCCCTTTTAATACTTTTCCTTTTTTGTGGCCTTAGCTTGGACCAGCATGGCTGACAAGCCTACTTTTTTAAAAAGTGCATCACCTGTTGGCATAAAATCCTTAATTTGTATGCCCACAGGGATTGTGTATGTTGTTTGTAACCCACTCAGTTATACACAGTTTGCAGTATCTGCTCTGGATTCAATTCCAGAGCCCTTACTGATCAAAGAAACAAACTGGTGTTGAAAGGCCTTCTCTGTTCTACTACTTCTGCTTGCACAGCTGGGGCTCAAACCCACTCTAAGAAACCGGACAAGGGGAAGCCAGACTTGGCTCCCAAGGATAAAGACTTACGCAAGAGGTCACCAGATCGCATATCGTCATTGGCTCCTTCATCAGAGTGGTCAACTAAGATGTCTGAAAAATTGGAAACAACTGCCTTGGATCCGATTGCTTCTAAATCTAAATCACCCTGATCCGAACACTTCTACTCCTACCAGATCTAGTCACTTCTCGGCTCCTGTCACTTTTTTTGGAGGGACCCCCCCCCCCCCCCACAGACATTCAAGACCTCCATCCTCCACATCTTCTCTTAGGTCTTCCAGAAGCTTATCTGAGGTTAATGGAATAGGATGATGAGAGAATTTTTCAGAGCTCAGATCCAGATGGGGGTGCTCCCAGCCCTGACTCCTACCGGATCCAGAAGCCAACCTTTATCCACATCCCCCATTGTCTCTCCTTCTCTGATCGGGCCCTGTGTTTCACAGCCCTTAGATCTGAGACCCTTAGTGGTGTCCTAATCAGATCTGAAGACAATCTGTTCTCTGACTCCAGTAAGTTCCCTGAGTCACCCAACCCTGAGTTTTTTGGAGCAGAAGGAGACTTGGAGCCAAAGTGTCAGTGCCATATCCAGGAGGGTTTAGATCGACTCCTAAGCTATCAGTGCCATCTCTGCCCCTTGGGGCTTTGGTGCTGGACAGTTCAGGTCAGATTCCTTCCATAGGTGGAGTGCTAATGGAGTTGCAGGAGCTAAAGGTTTGTGAATTATCTGCTCCTATGCCTTTGAATTCAGTTTCCCCCAGGCACTCTGCCTTTGAGGTTATGAAGAGGGCCTTCTCTTTATGTAGAGAAAGGACATCCCTACCCTCCTCAGATCAGACAACTTCACGTAGTTCAGTTCTCTGCTCTGAGTCTTATTCACCCATTCCACTGGGACAGCCAGCCAGATCAAATCTCCAGTCGGTCCCTCAGAACATCCTCATCACTTTCGATACTTTCCAGACCACCCCCTGAGGAGGTCCCTCGGAAGAGGACGTGTAAAAGGAGACAACTAGATTCCTCCCAGGAATCCCTCACTAAGGACACTGATTTTGATGAAGGGGAGGGGTTCCCCAGATCTCTACCTGAAGACGTCTCATTTGGAGACATTCTAGAATTTTTAAAACAGAAATGTAGTTGGTCTTCCATTATCCTTCCCAGGAGGAATCCATGTTCCTGGAGGTCTCCCGGTCTGGCCCGGCCACTTCTTGTGTAACACCCCGGCTGATGAACTCATAGATCTTGTTTTTCTACAGGCATGAAAGAAAATAGATACTGTGGAGCTGATCCCTAAACGACCTGATAAAGTTTTATCCCCTTCCAAGGATCAGGCACACTGGAGAAAGAGGGTCCTAGTTGATTCCATGGTTGTGGCAGCAGCCAGAAAAGAGCTTGCAGAACAGAGCTCTTCTGTCCACCCCACTAACAAGGAGTCCAGATCCTTGGATAGATTTTGTAAGCATGTGTTTGCCTCAGTGACCTTTGCCCTCTGGTTGCTGAATTACTTGGCACATTTTACTGGACTGCAAAAATATTTGATCAAAATACTTTACAAATCTCTTTCTGGGTCCATGTCTGCCAATAGCTAAAATAGTCTTCGTATATCTGGCCACCCTCCAGTCAATTTCCAAAGTGTCCATGAGGCAGCAGAAGGTACGTCATGGACAGCAGGTTCAGGCATAGCCATTAGGAGACATGCCTGGATGTGACTGTGATTTTGTGGAGCCCTTTACGGCTTCATTCATCAATGCTCCCTTTGATGGAACTGCCTTATTTGACCCCAACATGAAAGACATGCTCTGCTGTGAGTGTACACTTTTCTACTCCTCAAAGACCTTTCTCTAGGAATCAACAGGAAGGTAAAAAAAGTGGATGTTATGTAGTCCAATCTCATCTACATTCTTACCTGTGGGTTCGGAGCCGAATATCGGCTCCGATTTGGCCAAACTTTTCTAGCTCGAAGTCTTCTATTGGCTGGGCTAAGCAGGTATCCCATGCTGCACTGCTCCATATCCCCAGATCTTGTTTGCCGCTCGTGTAACTCGGACGTGGTCTCGCTCTTGGCTGTGGCTAAGTACCCTTTTTTCTTGTTCTTGAGAAAAATTATTATAAACAAAAAGCTATTTTCATAGCTATTGTCTATTTAGTGTTGCTTTTGGTTTCGGTAGTGTGCTTGTGATTTGTGGTATCCCGCTAACTGTTCCTTCGGGCTAGGCTCGTTTCTGTTAGAGGAACTAGTCCTCCTGTCCTGTGTGTTTTCGCTAAACTATTTAAGTTAGAGGTTTGGTGTCGGTTCCCTTGCTACTCGTGGTCATTAACCGTTTTAGTTAGAAGTTTTTTGACCTGTTTTGTCTCAGTGTGTGTTCCTTAGTGTGTGTGCTGTTACAGTTCATAACTTGTTCCCGCGTTTTTGTGGTATTGCGCGTCTGTGTATTTTCTTGTCAGACAGTTGCTTGGGTTGTGTTGGTTTGGTGACTGTTGTTGAGAAATGTCCAAGGATTCCAAGGAGCACAAACCTTCGGGTTTTAAAAAGTGCTCTAAATGCAGTTACAAGATGTCCATCACCGATGGGCATTCAATTTGTGTTTATTGCCTGGGAGCCATCCATCTGCAGGAGTCCTGCAGCTTTTGCCATGCTTTCAGTCCCAGAGTGCTCCAAGAGAGAAAGAATAAACTGATTTTAAAGGGACTCTTGAAACCCTCTTTTGAAGAGGCCATGGATTCCTCTCCCAGTGCTAAGTCTAAGTCATCTAAGTCAAAAAAGAGATCTCCGGCTCCGTCAGCTTCCTCGGAGCCTCCAGGGAAAGTCACAAAACTTGCTTCGACCTCCTCAGCTCCACTGTCCTCGGGGCTGCAGGAAGTGTCAGTGTTGATGGAACCGGTGTCGGCTCCAATTATACAGGAACCTCTTCAGAGCCGATTGCCCAGTCTTAGACCAGTTTCTCCTGAGAGGAGATCTCGATCTCCCTCCCTGTCCTCCAAATCCTCCAGGACTCTTTTGGATGTGGATGTTGATAGGGTGGTCCAGAGGCTCCTCCAGTCACCAGTTTTGGCAAAATTGTTTTTGGCTCCAGCCCAGTCGGCTCAGGAGTCCGTTCCGACCCCCTCTTCGATCATTCCTCCTCCGAGCGCATCTCTGTCTTCGGAGCCAGAGTGTTCCACGCCGTGTGATGTTCCTAGATCGGTCCCGATGGCCCCTCCGGGTCTATCGGTACTGACATCGGGTCCGACCCTGTTGGCTCCGTCCACGGGGTTCGGGACTTGGGATTCTTCAGTCGGGCCCGAGGGGGACATCTCGGGACATATTTCGGTTCCGAGTCTCCCACTCGGTGCCTTGGCTCGAGGAACTCTGACTCCTGTCATGATCTTGGAGGCTGGTCGGACCTCATACTCGGGGGGGGGCCTGCCTTCGAGGTCATGCGGACTGCGCTGGCCAGGTCATCAGCTACATCAGGTGGGTCAGTCATTCTGTACCTCACCACTCCAGTGAGAGCCTCTGATCACCACCTATCCATAGACAGCAGAGCACCAAAGTCTAGGGATACCCCCACGAGTGGTCCCCAACTTTCTGAGGGCCCTTCAGAGTTCATGCCTGAAGAGCCCCCTAGAAAGAAAACATGCAAGAGGAAGCACATAGACTCCCAGGATGAGTCTCTCACCTCTGATACTGACCTTGAGGAATCGGAGGGGTTCCCCAAGTCATCTTCTGATGATGTTTCATTCTCCGATATCCTGGAGATATTGAAACAAAGAGGTGACTGGCTGTCCAAAGCCCCCTCCGAGGAGGAGTCCCCACCTTTGGACAAGCTCCTAGATTTGATTTGTCAGAGGGTGTGGGAAAACCCTGATTCTGTGGAACCCGTACCCAGGTGCCCCAACAAATTTCTTTCTGCTCCCCCGGGTAAGGAGTTTCTGTCCAAAGGAGTCCCTGTGGATACCATGGTGGTGGCGGCGGCCACTCAGAAGGAAGCAGCAGAGACTTCTTCCTCCGTCCATCCTCCTAACAAGGAGTCTAGGCCCATGGACCGGTACAGGAAGCGTACCCTTTCATCAGCAACCTTTACCTTACAGTCGCTGAACTACCTGTCTTATTTTACTTGGCTCCAGAGAGATCTCCTCAAGGAGTTAGGAGATACTCTTGCAGATAACGTTCCTGAGGCGGTGGCCCAGTCGGTTAACACCCAGGTGTCTACCCTCAACTCCAGTGTCAACTCTTCCATACGGCTCATTTCATATGCAGCCGATGGAGCGAGTAGGGCAGCAAGCTCAGGAGTTGCCCTTAAAAGGCATGCCTGTATGCGCCTTTGCCATTTCGCGGAGGCCTTCAAGTCTTCTTTCACTGACGCCCCCTTTGATGGTTCCTCTTTGTTTGGAACCAAAGTGAAAGACACCCTCACCAGGTGCGAGCAAGAGGGAAAGACCCTGTCTGCTGTAGGGGTCTGTTTTTCCCTTCCCTCTAGGCCTTACCCCAAGGACCAGCGGGGTGGGAAGATGTGGTTCAAAAAATCACAGAGGTTTTTTCCTGCCGCACAAGGTGAGTCCCCCTCCAAAGGCAGGGGGGGTTATTCAGGGAGACGCCACCCTAAAGGCAGAAGGGGCCCCCGCAATTTGGGAGACCGTGATTCCTTTCACGGCTCTCCCTACTCTCATTCCTCAGGGAATGCCCGATTGTGCTTATCCGGAGCCAGTCGGGGGGTCGAATATCGTTATATCTGGAAGCCTGGAAAAGAATCATCCAGGACCGATGGGTATTACGAATAATTTCTGGAGGGTATACCATTCCGTTTACGTCAGACCCCCCTTTAGTCAGAAAAATCCCAGATGTTCCACCCAGTCAAAGGGATCAAGCAGCCTCAGAGGTTTCAAAGCTGCTGGAAAAGGGAGCCATCCAGCGTGTCCCCTCAGACCAAGTCGGATCAGGGACTTAACTCAAGATTCTTTTTGGTGCTGAAAAGAACAGGGGACCTGAGACCCATATTAGATCTCAACCAACTGAACAACTATGTACAGAAGTCCAAGTTCCGTATGGTCACACTACAATCGATTCTCCCATTGTTGGGAGAGAAGGTATGGATGTTATGTGATCCTATCTCGCCTACATTCTGTACTGATGGGTTCAGAGGCGATCCCTCGGCTCCGACTCGGCACGCTTATGCTATAGAGCGAGGCCTCTTATTGGCTGAGCTATCTTTATCCCAGGATGCACCACCACTAATCCCCCAGATCTCGTTTGCCGCTAACAAGCTTAGACGTGGTCTCAACTTGTCTGGGCTAAGTACTATTTATTTAGGCTTTTTCCTGTCACAAATTTCCTTACTTTGAACCCAAAAGCTGTTTTAACAGCTGTTGTTGTTATATAAGTGTGATTGGTTAATTTCTGTTGAGAAATTCGTGATTTTTTTAGTCAGGGAAGGTTTCCCGTTTTAGTTAGAGGGGCCTTCCCCTGTTACTTTGCTACTAGTGTCTCTTTCTTGGGTCAAGTACCCGTTTAAGTTAGAGGGTCTTGACTCTCTTTCTCTCTTTTTGTCTGTTTAACTGTTTAGTTAAAAAAAAAAAAATATATATATATTTGTTAAATTGTTGAATTTGTTAAAATTGTTGAAGTTATCTTTACCTTTTGGCTAAGTATTTTTCACTTAGATAGACCGTTATGTCTAAAGAACACAAACCCTCCGGGTTTAAGAAATGCACGAGGTGTGGTTTTAAAATGTCCATAACGGACGACCACTCCTCGTGCGTCTATTGCTTAGGTGCCAAGCACCTACAAGAGTCGTGTAGTGTGTGCCACGCATTCTCTTCAAGAGTCCTCCAGGAGAGGAAGAACAAATTAATCCTCAAGGGATTAATCAAGCCTTCCTTCGAGGAGGCCTTATCTTCCTCTCCGTCTCCTTCTAAAAAGAAGAAAGCGTCGGCTCCGACCAGTCAGTCAGAACTGACCGCAAAAAAATCTAAGCAGACTTCTCCATCGGCTCCACGGACTTCGGAGCCGAGGTCGGAATGGTCTGCCTCGATGCCTCCAGCCTCGACCCCTCTGGTTTCGGAGCCGAGGTCTGGGGCATCGAGAGGCAGGTCACCCGCATCGGCTCCACTGATATTGGAGCCGATAAGGGTTACCGGCTCAGACTCTTCCCCCTCGGAGCCGAAGTCCTTATCGGCACCGAGGGAAATTTCCTTGAGATCTTCCTCGGAGCCGATAGTAGTTGAGTCCATTCTTAGCCGGTCCCCGAGCCCATCGGAGCTGATGGAGAAATCGGTTCGGGCCCGATCGGTATCCTCGAGATCATCCAAGATGTCTGATTCGGACATCGACAGGGTGCTCCTTCGACTCTTCCAGTCTCCGGTGTTCCAAAAGCTAGTTTCGGCTCCAACCCATTCGGCTTCGGAGCCGATGGTCCACTCTCCTACTGTGGTTCCTCCTCCAACAGCTTCGGCACTGTTGGAGCCGGTGCTGGTGGAACCTGTGGAGGTGTTAGGGTCGGGCCCGACCCTTGCTCCAACTCCGGCTCTTGGGTCGGAGTTCAGTACACGGACTTCTTCCTTCGGCCCTGGGGGGGAGGCTTCGGGATTGATGCTTTCAGTCCCAAGTCTCCCTCTTGGTGCGTCGGCGGCGGGAGTGCCGTCCACTGTCGTGGCCACGGAGGTGAGACACTCCCAGGATTCTGGTGGTCCCGCCTTCAGGGCTATGAGGAGTGCATTAGCCAAATCTTCCTTGGCTACCTCCACGGTTTCCCCAGCTCCTTCCCTGCATACGGAAACTGGGTCATTGGCAGTCCCCCTGTCCTTAGACAGTGGAGCCCCGGGGCCTCAGGTTACCCCCGCTGGGGTTTCTCCCCCTCCTGGAGGTCCTTCTGAAGCCTCTTCGGAAGAACCCCCCAGGAAAAGATCGTGCAAGAGGAAGCACGTTGACTCCCCTGATGAGTCTCTAACATCCAACACTGATCTCGATGATGCAGAGGGGTCCCCTAAGTCGTCCTCGGATGATGTCTCCTTTGCAGACATCCTTGAAGCCCTAAAACAACGAGGCGGCTGGCAGTCCAAACCTCCCTCTGCTGATGAGTCGGTGTTCCTGAAGGCCTTCGGGGCTCAGCCCTCCGCCTCCTGGGTGTCTCCGCCCTTCGATGAGCTCTTGGATTTGATCTGTCGAAGGGCGTGGGAACACCCAGACTCTGTGGAACCGGTGCCTGCTCGTCCGAATAAGTTCCTTTCGGCGCCCCCTGAAAAAGAGTTCCTAACTAAAGGTGTGGCTGTAGATGCTTTGGTGGTGGCATCTGCTACCCAGCAAGATGTAGCAGAGGCTTCGACGTCCGTCCATCCTCCTAATAAGAAGTCTAGGAGCATGGATCGGTACGGAAAGCGCACCCTCAGTTCAGCGGCCTTTACACTGAGGTCCTTGAACTACCTTACGCACTTTACCAGATTTCAGAGGGATCTGATTAAGGAGCTATCCGATACCCTCTTGGGTAACCTGCCTGAGGAGCTGGCCCAGACGGTTGGCTCTCAGCTGGCTACAATGTCGTCCATTTCGAACTCGTCCATGAGGCTCATTTCTTATGCAGCCGAAGGGGCAAGTAGAGCGGCGGGTTCAGGCATTGCTCTACGGAGACAAGCCTGGCTCCGCCTGTGTCATTTCGCGGAGGCCTTTAAGTCTTCCTTTGCCGACGCCCCCTTCGATGGGTCCTCCCTGTTTGGACCCAAGGTAAAGGACACACTAACCCGCTGTGAACAGGAGGGTAAGACTCTGACTGCCGTAGGGGCACGATTTTCCACTCCCTTTCGGCCTTATCCCAAGGCTAAAAGAGGAGGGAAAATGTGGTTCCGTAGATCTCAGAAGCCTTACCCCTCTCAGCAGGAGGATTCCCCTTCCAGAGGCAGAGGAGGGGGAAATTCTTCCGGAAGATGCCGTCCCAGAGGCGGCAGAGGCCCTTGCAACACTGGAGACCACGAGTCCTTTCGTGGCTCTTCAGCCTTCCATAGTCCCTGAGGGATTGCCTGGCTGTGCAGCTCCAGAGCCAGTCGGGAGTCTTTTCTCGAAGCACCTAAAGGCCTGGGAAGGTATCACTCAGGACCGATGGGTGCTTCGGATTATAGCCGGAGGTTACTCCATCCCATTCTCACACCCACCCCTTCAGCCCAGAAAAATCCCGGACCCGCCACCCAGTCAACGGGATATCGCAGCCTCAGAAGTTTCAAAGCTGCTGCAAAAAAGAGTCATCCAACCGGTCCCCGCAGACCAGATCGGATTAGGGACTTACTCAAGATTCTTTTTGGTGCCAAAAAAGACCGGGGACTTGAGGCCCATCTTGGACCTCAGCATCCTAAACCGTTCAGTCAGAAAGTCCAAGTTCCGAATGGTCACCCTACAAACCATTCTCCCATTGCTGGAGAAGGGTGTTTGGATGTGCTCAATAGATCTCAAGGACGCTTATTACCATATCATGATACATCAAGCATCCAGGAGACATCTGCGCTTCAGCCTAGGAGGCAGTCATTTTCAGTTCCGTGTGCCCTTTGGTCTCACCACAGCCCCCAGGGTGTTCACCAAATGTTTGGCGGTCGTGACTGCTCACCTGAGAAGTCTAGGATTCCAGGTGTTTCCGTATCTAGACGACTGGCTCCTAACTGCCACCTCCAAGCATCTACTATTGCGGAGCCTACAAGCCACTATTTCACTGGGCAATTCCCTTGGAATCACCTTCAATTGGCTAAAGTCTGTGTTGCTGCCATCTCAACGCATAAGATTCATAGGGGTAGAGATAGACTCAAACCAAATGCGGGTCTATCTACCTGCAGACAGGATACTAACCATACAGGCTCAAGTTTGAGCCTTACTTCCCAGATCCAAAGCCCCAGCCAGAATGGTCCTGCAGCTATTAGGATCCATGTCCGCCACGGTTCTTCTAGTTCCCCTGGCAAGGTTGCACATGAGAATTCTTCAGTGGCTTCTTTCAGCTCAGTGGTCCTTCCAGGAACTCCCTCTCAGTCACCTCATATGGATCACGGAATCTTGCAAACAGGACCTTCGCTGGTGGCTAGTGCCTTCCAACTTGGATCAGGGACGACCCTTTGTTCTACCCCCTCCGGCCATTTTGACCACGGACGCCTCCCAGACGGGGTGGGGGGGGCATTCCCTGGGCAGGTCAGTCCAAGGCAAATGGCACTCGGAAGAGACTTTGCTTCATATCAACGTCTTAGAAATGAGGGCAGTGCTTCTGTCCCTTCAAGCCCTTCACGATTATCTCCCTCAGGGCGTAATTGCTGTTCACTCAGACAACATGTCAGTTGTCTGGTACATGAACAAACAGGGAGGGACCAGATCCTATCCTCTTTGCAGAGAAGCCATGAGAGTTTGGGAATGGGCAGTCTCGACCAAACGCTTCCTAGTGGCTACTCACATACCGGGCAAGTCCAATGTGATAGCCGACAGATTGAGCAGAACCATCCTCTCTCCTCACGAATGGTCACTGAATATTACAGTGGTAAGTCAGATTTTCAGCAAATGGGGAGTTCCGTGTTGTGAT
The DNA here is from genome assembly GCF_019279795.1 of Protopterus annectens. Classification (NCBI taxonomy): domain Eukaryota; kingdom Metazoa; phylum Chordata; order Ceratodontiformes; family Protopteridae; genus Protopterus; species Protopterus annectens. The sequence goes on from NC_056738.1 coordinate 363,874,850, forward strand.
CTCTTCGCGACTCCTCTGAATGCAAAGTGCAAAGAGTTCTTCTCCCTAACCCCGGCTCCGGGGAAGAGCCCCATGGACGCATTAGTCCATCCTTGGCCCACCGGCTTGCTTTATGCCTTCCCTCCAGTTCCTCTCCTTCCCAGAGTGATTCAAAAGGCATCTCTCTTGGGGAGCAAAATGATCTTAATTGCTCCTTACTGGCCTCGTCAAGTGTGGTTCCCCTATTTTCGGAGACATGCTCTGGAAGGTCCATGGTTCCTGGCTCAGATCCCAGACCTACTTGTTCACCAGTCGGGACTATTCCACCAGTCCCTACACACCTTAAAATTGACGGCTTGGCTCCTCCTCTTCCGACGATAGTCAGGAGTCATACATTGGATCCAGATGTTGTACACATATTATCTTCGGCCCATAAGTCCACTACTAAGAAACTGTATTCTAGCAAATGGAAAAGATTTGCTATTTTGGCTCAACTCCGGGGCCTGGACCCCATTTCTACTCCCGTAGCAGAGGTACTAAAATTTTTGACTTCTCTTTTCAATCAAGGCTCTTCAGTTTCTACTATCAAGGTACAATTGGCAGCAATCTCTAATTTTCATGAATCCATAGACCCACCTTTAATGAGCAACAGATTGTGTAAAACCTTCTTGAAAGGTGCTGCTCTATTAAGACCTCCGATTTCTCATCCTGCACCTCCATGGGATCTCGATATAGTGTTACGCGCCTTGACTTCTTACCCCTTTGAACTGGCAGCTACATGTGATATAAAGTTCCTATCATGGAAGACAGCCTTTCTGGTGGCGATTACTTCTGCCAGAAGAGTTTCAGAGCTTCAAGCTTTGTCTGTAAAACCCCCGTACTTGGTTTTTCACAAAGATAGAGTATCCCTCAGGCCAAATCCTTCTTTTGTCCCTAAAATTTGTTCTAGTTTCTGCTTACAACAATCGTTAGAGCTTCTAGTTTTTTTCCCAAAATACTCTAACAAAGCGGAGTTCATATTCCACACACTAGATGTCCACAGACAGTTACGTTTTTATTTAGACAGGACCAAACAAACAAAGAAAACAGATCAGTTGTTTGTATCCTTTGCAGATAACAAATTGGGCAAAGCTGTCACAAAGGTCACTATTGCCAAATGGATCAGGGACTGTATTACTCAAGCTTATTTTTATTCTAACAAAGAGCTTACCACCTCTGTCAAGGCTCATTCTACAAGGGCTCTGGCTACTTCGATAGCATTTCATTCTAAGCTTGCTATTAGTGACATTTGTGCTGTGGCTACATGGTCTTCCCCGCACACCTTCATTTCCCACTACAAATTAGATGTGGCATCTAGAGGACGAACTTAATTTGGTTCCACAGTGCTCAGGAGTGTTTTCCAATGAGCCACCCGGGATTTAGGTGCTAGGGACGCTGTCCCATCAGTACAGAATGTAGGCGAGATAGGATCACATAACATCTTTTAGTTATGTACTCACCATAACTTCAGATGTTTGGGATCCATCTCGCCTACATTCCTAATAACCCACCCTCCTTCCCCCTTCCTTGGAGATCAGAGGATATCAGAAGGTCCGAATCCTGTTGTTTCATCTTGAAACATCTGACAATGTTATATAATCAAGTTGTGCATGTGTGCATGAATGCGGACAAACAAGATATGGGGGATTAGTGGTGGTGCATCCTGGGATAAAGATAGCTCAGCCAATAAGAGGCCTCGCTCTATAGCATAAGCATGCCGAGTCGGAGCCGAGGGATCGCCTCCGAACCCATCAGTACAGAATGTAGGCGAGATGGATCCCAAACATCTGAAGTTATGGTGAGTACATAACTAAAAGATATGCTCCATCGACGTCAAGGATGCTTACTACCATGTCAAAATGGACAGGGCATCCAGGAGTCACCTACGCTTCTGGCTGGAAGCCAGTCATTTTTAGTTTCGAACCCTGCCCTTTAGTCTCACCACAGCCCCCAGGGTGTTCACCAAGTGTATGGCAGTGGTAACGGCTCACTTGAGACGTCAAGGATTCCAAGTGTTTCCGTATCTGGATGACTGGCTCCTTACTGGCCCCACCAGGCATCTCCTAATCCAAACCAGGGACGCTAACATCACTCTGTGTCAACAGTTGGGCATGACAATAAATTGGGAAAAATCTGCCTTGTTGCCCTCACAGCGTGTCACCTTTATAGGCGCAGAATTAGACACCGTTCGAATGCGAGCATTTTTACCACAGGAAAGGATCAAAGTCTTACAGCAACAGATACATGCTTTGATGCCCCTGAGGAAAGCGAAGGCAAGATGGGTTCTCCAACTCCTGGGGACCATGGCAGCAACAATTATGTTGGTCCCTCTAGCAAGGCTGCACATGAGACTTCTTCAATGGCTCCTCTTTGTCCAATGGTCTCTCCAGAAATTTCCACTTTCTCACCCCATTTTGCTCATGGACAGATGCAAACAGGACCTCAGTTGGTGGCTTTGCACCAACAATCTGGACAGGGGGAAACCCTTCGTTCCACCCATCCTGGTTGCCACAGTGACCACGGACATCTCCCAGATGGGGTGGGGGGGCATTATCTTGGCAGGACAGTCCAAGACACGTGGCAAGATCACGGGATACATCTGCATATGAACGTCCTAGAGATGAGAGCAGTGCTATTTGCACTGCAGGCACTTCAGAGCTCTCTGCCTCTAGGGACGATTGCAATACACTCGGACAACATGTCAGTAGTGTTGTATCTGAACAAGCAAGGGGGAACCAGATCTTACTCCCTGTGCAGAGAGGCCATGCGAGTGTGGCAGTGGGCAATATTTTCCCAACGGTTTCTGGTGGCAATGCACATTCCGGGGAAGTCCAACGTGATAGCAGACAGGCTAAGCAGAGCTATGCTGATGCCTTACGAGTGGTCCCTGAATCGTCTAGTTGCAGAACGAATCTTCAGCAGATGGGGTCAGCTTTGCTGTGACCTTTTCGCCAGCCCCCTCAATGCCAAATGCAGCAGCTACTTCACGCTGATCCCCCCCACGGGAGAGTCACCCAGGGACACTCTAGTTCACGATTGGCCCCCCGGTCCACTATATGCTTTCCCTCATTTTCCCTTGCTGTCAAAAGTGATTCAGAAAGCCCAATCCTTGGGAAGCAGAATGATTCTGATTGCTCCACACTGGCCTCGTCAAGTCTGGTTCCCCTTTCTCCAACCCTACATTGTGGACACTCCTTGGATTCTGGACCCACAACCAGATTTACTGACACATATGTCGGGACAGTTCCACCCCTCTCTGATGACCCTCCAGTTAACAGCCTGACTACTCCACTTCCATCGTTAGTTAGGCTTCATCACTTTTCACCGGAGGTAGTTCACATTTTATTTTCCTCTCATAAGCCCTATACTAGGAAGATTTATTCTAGCAAAAGGAAGAGGTTTTCTATTTGGGTGCATATCCAAGGAATCGATCCTTACACAGCTCAGATTGCTTCAGTCTTGGAGTTTTTGTGTATGCTTTTCCATCAGGGTTCCGCGACAGTTACCATAAAAGTTCAATTGGCAGCGATCTCTAATTTTCATGTCGCTAATGAGCCTAGTCTGATGGCTCACAGACTCTGTAAAGCTTTCCTCAAGGGTGCTCTATTACTCCGCCCTCCGGTCTCCAACCCCATCATGCCCTGGGATCTGAATTTTGTTCTATAAGCCCTTACTTCGCCACCTTTCGAGCCTGCAGCTACCTGTGATTTGAAATTTTTGACCTGGAAAACAGCCTTCCTAATCGCAATCACTTCGGCCAGGCGAGTTTCAGAAATTCAAGTCCTTTCTTTCAAACCCCCATACTTGATCTTCCATAAGGACAGGGTTTCTCTTAGACCAAACCCTTCTTTTCTTCCAAAAGTGGCTTCGGTATCTAATATTAATCAATCTATTGAGTTGCCCATATTCTTTCCTCAGTTTTCAAACAAGGCAGAATTTAAATTTCATCAATTGGATGTACACAGACAGTTACGTTTCTATCTGCACCTGACAAAAGATATCCGAAAGTCTGGTCAACTATTTGTCTCCTTTTCGGAAAACAAAATTGGGTCCCCTGTCTCAAAAATCACCCTGTCCAGATGGATATCCAGTTGCATCTTTTTCACCTACTCTGCAGGAGGAAAAGACCTGCCATTTCCAGTCAAGGCTCACTCTACTCGGGCTGTTTCTACATCCACAGCCTATCAAGCCAGATTGTCCATGGATGATATATGTGCTCCAGCTACTTGGGCTCCTCATCACACATTTGTTACTCATTACAAATTGGACGTGGTATCTAGAGGCAGGTCTTCCTTTGGTTCCACAGTACTCAGGAGTATTTTCCTATGAGCCACCCAGGATGTAGGTGCTAGGGACGCTGTCCCATGGGTAAGAATGTAGGCGAGATTGGACTACATAACATCAAGAAGTTATGTACTCACCATAACGTTCGATGTATGTAGTCCATCTCGCCTCACATTCTTACTTACCCTCCCACCTTCCCCCTTCCTGGAGGATCTGGAGGTTAGGTTTTTTTCTATTTACAGAGTTCCCTTTACTCTTAGCTTATTCTTTTTACCTGGATGTTATGTATGCATGGGGTGTGAATGAAAGTTCGCAGCAAACTAGATCTGAGGATATGGAGCAGTGCAGCATGGGATACCTGCTTAGCCCAGCCAATAGAAGACTTCGAGCTAGAAAAGTTTGGCCGAGTCGGAGCCAATATTCGGCTCCGAACCCACGGGTAAGAATTTGAGGCGAGATGGACTACATACATCAAAAGTTATGGTGAGTACATAACTTATTGTTTTGCAAATTCCAGGGTCCCTTTCAGGACTCAGTGTGGAGATAGCCCCCCCCCCCCCAGTCAGAGGAGGGAACTCAAATGGAAGATGCCACCCCTGTGGCATAGGTGGTCTGCAGAACCAGGGCTTTTGGGATTCCTTCTCAGACAAACCCTACCAACATTTCTGAAAGGAGGCCTGGCTGTTACCCTCTGGAGGCAGTGTGTGTGTGGGGGGCACTTGTCTCTGCACCAAAGAGCCCGACTATCTATAACAAAAAATTCCTTGGTGCAGAGAATTATATTCAGAGGTTATATCATACCATTTTCCCAAATTCCCCCTACACAATTGAAAAGAATCCCTGATGTTCCACCCAATGGGAAGGAAGCAGCAGAATTAGAAATAGAAAAGCTGCTAGAAAAAAGAGTCACCCAGAAGGACCTCCCACACCAGAGAGGATCCAGAACCTATTTAGCCTTCTCCTTGGTGCCACAAAAGACAGGGGACTTGAGGCCTATTCTGGATTTTGTGCAATATTCAAGGTTCCGGATGGTCACGGTTCAGTCCATTCTGCCTCTGCTGTGAAAGGATAATTGGATGTGCTTGGCAGATCTTCAGGATGAATACTATCACATCAAAATGAACAGGCCCTCCAGAAGATATCTGTGCTTCCAGTTGGGAACCAGTCATTACCAGTTCAGAGCACTGTCCTTTAGTGTCACCACGGCCCCTAGGGTATTCGCCAAATGCATAGCAGTGGCAGCAGCTCACTTGAAACTGCTGGGATTCTGAGTGTTTCCATACCTAGCTGATTGGCTCCTAACTACTCCAACCAGGCATCTACTCCTACAGGCAAGGGATTAATTGCTCCAGTTGTGCATCCATCTAGGCATCACAGTCAATTACAACAAATCACAGTTCACACCTGATCACAGTTCACACCATTGTAGAGTCTGGAGTTCAAAGGTGCTCATCTGGATACAGTCAATCAGATATACTCTTTTCTTCCTGCTTGAATCTAGACTCTCAGATCCCAGGTCAGAAATGAATACAAAATTCTTCTTTTCCAGCATGTCTAATTTTACAAGCCTTGAGATCCATGGCAGCTTCTATCACCCTCGTTCCGCTAGCCAGGTTTCGTATGTGAATACTTCAATGGACATTGTCAACCCTGTGGTCCATTCTTCAGCATCCCTTAACCACTCCAGTCAAGATCACACAGGCATGCAAAAGGTATATTCTTTGGTCTTTGGTGGATTCATTCAAACAAACTTTCAGAAGGCCATTCTTTTGTTCTCCCCCTGCCCTCAGCCACGGTGACTATGGATGCCTCCCAACTGGAGTGGGGGGGGGCATTATTTGCACAGGATGTGGTCCACCAAAGAGGCTAAGATGCATATGAATGTCCTGGAAATAATAGCAGTTCTCCTAGCACTGCAGGCCCTTCAAGACACACTTGCTGTTCAGATGGACAACATGTTAGTGGTCTGGTACATCAGCAAGCAGGGAGGAACCAGGTCTTATCCACTTTATCAAGAAGATATGAAAGTGTGGCAATGGGTGATCTCTTCCGGTGATTTTCTAATAGCAAAGCACATTCCAGGGAAAACCAACGTAATTATGGATAAACTAAGCAGATCCACTTTGATGCTTCACAAGTGGTCTCTCTCAGTATGAAAGTATCAGAGAGAATTTTTCATCATGGGGCCAGCCATGCTGCGACCTTTGTACATCTCCCCTAATTAACAAATGCAGAAGGTTCTTTGCCCTGATCCCTCCAACAGAGGAGTCAGCAAGAGATGCTCTAGTCCATGATTGGCCTTCTAATCTTCTTTATGCTTACCCACCATTGCCTCTTATTCCCAAATTCCTACAGAAAGCATGCCGGTTGAAGAGCAAAGTTATCAAGGTTATCTTCATTGCCCCTTTAGGCCTCATCAGATTTGGATCCCCTTCCTCTGACCTCACCTTCTACATCCACCCTGGATACTGGATCCAACTTCAGACCTCCTGTCTCACCCGAAAGGGATGACCCATCCAGACATAACAGGCTTCAAACTGACCACATGGTTTTTCCAAGTCCATTGATTGCTAGACAGCTCATGCTCTCCTCCTCAGTCCGTCATATTTTATTATCTACTGAAAAAAAAAACTAGTTGAAGGATTTACAAAAGTAAATGGAAGAGATTTGCATTCTGGACCCTTAACAGGGATCTAGACCCTCTTTCTGCCCCTGTATCAGCTATACTGAGAGGAAATCTTTTGGGTCCTTGTATGTGGCATGCTTTTGGGATTGTTGGTATAAATGTGGACAGGTGATGTTTGGCACCTGGAGGCATTAGTGGGAGTTAACTGTAGATGCACCTGAAGGTGTCACTCAGATGTAATAAGTTAAGCTCCTTTGTTTGTATTTTGTACTTGTGTTAAGTTTTACTTTCTTATTCTATATGTTTGGAGCTTTTTCTCCTCAGGTCTCTGCTGAAAAAGGGCTTTTTTGTGCCCAGTCAGACTAACCCAGTTAACAAATGTCAAATAAATAATAAAATAAAAATATACTTGAATTTTTAGCTTCCATTTTCAATAAAGTGGCTAGCTTTTCTACTATTAAGGTCCAGCTGGCTCCCATTTCAAACTTCTTCCTAGGCAAAAATAACATTACCTTAGCGTCTTCTAAATTATGTAAAGCCTTTCTCAAAGGGGCCTTTTTACTTAGACCTCTTTTAAAGGATCCTAATCCTCCTTGGGATTTAACAATTTAACAAAAAACCCCATGGACATAAGAATGGTCAGGGCTAGAATTTTAGAACACTTAAGAGATATCAAAAGACTACAGTCTATTTTTCTGTGTATTGGGGCAGCCTTGTATGATGAGAGGGGGGTGATATCATCACAAAACTATTGAGATTAGAAAGTAGGATGATTATTAATTTCAACACACTTTTCCCTAATAGTTTGAATCTTGAAGTTAACTTGAATGTGTAATTTTGTAAGATGTGAACTGCATATTTAACTTTAAAATTTAAGGGAACTGAAGCACTTTATTAGAACATTTACTGTTTTAAAATGCCATTTGCTGCTGTAGAAGTTGTTAAAAATTGTTATTAAGGGTGTTAACATATGTCTAAAGTTATTTATGCATTTCATATGTATAATGGACGGTGAATAGGTATAAGATTGTGTTTTTAAAAATGGGAATGTTTGTAATTGAATACCATGTAACTTTCTAACCTATCTGCAGGGGGCAATGGTGTATAAAATGGAGTCTTGTGCTGTTTGCAGTTTATTCTTGAAGGTGAAATGCCGAGGTACCAGATGCATTCAAATATAAAGTGAATAAGAACTCCAGCTTTGCGTGGCTAGTTTTTGTGGTGTGATTTATTTCTTCCAAATCTCCATATCTGGTTTTCCACAAAGACAGGGTGTCCTTGCTGATCACCCCATCTTTTTGCCTAAGGTAAGTTCTGAGTCTAACATTAATCAGGTCATTAACCTCCCAGTTTTCTTGCCAAACATCTCGAATAAGGGAGAGTATATGCTCCATATGTTGTATGTGCATAAACAACTTCCCTTTTACCTCCATAGAACCAAGGATTTCAGGAAAACTGATCCGTTCTTTGTTTCCTACATGCCTAATAAATTGGGCAAGCCAGTTTCCAGAGTTACCCAGGCCAAATGGCTAACTGATTGTTCATAGGTTCATAGGTTCATAGGTTCATACTAGGCTATCTGCCCTAGGGCATTTATAAGCCTAGCCAGAGTTGTGTGGCTTTCACCACCCCTTAGGTTGAAGAATACTATACCCATTAGTTTGCCGTGCCTCTGTCCAGCAGTGATGCAGAGATGATCCCCTAAACCTACGATCTCCCATCCACTGGTCAAGATTCCTCTTGAACAGAGCCAGCGAGGTGCTCTGTCTCACATGGACCGGGATTCTGTTCCACAGCATAGGGAGTCTCTGGGTGATGAATCTGTCCCTCCAGCACGTCCTATTTATATCCGTGTTGAGGTTTAAGTCTCTTGCTCTTGTGGCTATGGTGGATTTGGATTTTTTGAGGTGGAGCATGTCCATTAATTCCAGGTTGGACATGGCCTTGTATGTCAAGCACAGGTCACCTCTGAGCAGACGGTATGCGACTGAATAGAGCTGGAGTTTCTTCAGTCGGGCAGCATATGGCATATTTTTGAGCCCCTTTATCCTTTTGGTGAGGAACTTTTGGGGTCTTTCCAATTGCTGCAGGTGTTGGGTAAGATACATTCCGAATGGGGCATTGTACTCAATCATTGGTCTGATAAGTGAAGAGTACAGGGGAACAATGACCTCCCTTGATCTGGATGTGAATCCCTTCATAATCAGGTGGGCAATGTAGAAGGTCCTCCTAACCACTTTGGCAATGTGAGTGTCAAAAGAAAGGTTACTGTCAACTTGGGTCCCCAGGTCCCTGATAACCTCTTCTGTGCTTAATGGATTGCCACCTATGTGGTAACTTGGGGTTACCTTGTTTTTACCAAAGGGTATGGCTATACATTTTTTGGCGTTTAGCTTAAGGCCATGGCTCTGGCACCAGTTATCCGTTTCTATGAGACCTCTCTGAAGGATATCTGTGTCTGATGGAGTTTCAACTATGGCGCCCAGTTTGCAGTCATCTGCAAACTTTGTCAGCCACAATCCTCCTATGTTTGCCTGCACTTCTGAAAAGTAGATGCCGAACAAGAGGGGGCCCAGGACTGAGCCCTGTGGGGCACCGCTTGTGACCGGCTTGGAGTCTGACATGGCACCAGCAACTCTAACCCTGTGGGTTCTGTCCTTGAGCCAGTTTGCAACCCATCTTGTGACATATGGGTTTACATTTAAGCTGGTGAGCTTTTCTATGATACCCGAGTGGGGTATTGTGTCGAAAGCTTTTGCAAGGTCAAGGTAGGCTGTGTGAACTGCCTTACCCTCATCAATGGCCTTGGTGACTGTTTCAAAAAAGTCGACCAAGTTCAAGAGGCATGATCTGCCCTTGACAAAGCCGAATTGGGTAGGATCCAATGTCTGTAGGTCCCCTATGTCTTTATTTATGAGTTGCATTCTGATCCTCTCCATAGCTTTGCAGACCAGGCTTGTTAAGCTTATGGGGCGGTAGTTACCAGGGTCCGTAGAAGCACCGCCTTTGTGGAGTGGGACCACAGTTGCCGTACGCCACTCTTTGGGTACGTATACTGTGGTAAGGCTAAGATTAAACAGCAGCCTTATGTGTGGGTTTAGTTCTTCATTGAGTTCGTGTAGCACACAGCCGGGGACACCATCTAGTCCCATTGATGCTGTGTTTTTAGCTTTAGAGAGAGCAGCTCTCACCTGGGCATTTGAGATGATTGGGAGGATACACTTTGCTGGGATAGATATTTCTCCTTTTGGGGGGGAGGGAGGGGAGAAATTCTCACTGAACCTGTCTGCCAGTATGTTTGCAATGTCTGTGGGTTCAGTGATTTTTGTATCATTTTGGACTAATTCTGAGCATATCTGGGAGTTTCCACCCAGATTTCTAACATAGCTAAAGAAGGCCTTATGATTGTCTTTTGAGTCCTTGGCGATTTTTCTCTCAAAGTTGGCCTTGGATGATTTATGAGTGATCGTAGTTTTTTACTAGTATTGATCAGAGATGTCTTCCGTTTTAGGGATTTTGCTCTATCTTGTAGTAGCTTTCTCCTCTTGTTGTAAAGTTTGTTTATGGCTGGGGTCCACCAGATTGGGCGCTTGCCTTTGGTTGAAAGGGTCTTGATTTTATTTGGGATTGATTGATCCATGCAATCCTGGAGGTGCTCGTAGAAAGCATTTGTAAGGGATTCAGCAGCGTGGGTTGTGGTTTCCAATGGCTCAGGGGCCTTGAAGGATACCACACCAGTCTTAAGAAGTGTGAAGTTGGCTTTTGAGAAGTTCTTCACTGTGGTCTTTTTGTTGGGGTGGGGCGGGATGTGGATCTCCAGTGAGATTAGTTTATGGTCTGATCTCACCAATGAGGGATATACTTCTGGTGTGGAGCATTTTGTCCCCATGTTTGTGATGATCAGGTCTAGTATATTTTCACCTCTTGTGGGAATGGTGACAAGTTGTTCCATAGCATTTGAGTTTATGAACTCCAGGAACCTTTGGGCTAGGGTATTGGGGCTTGAGTAATGTTCCCAGTCTATGTTTGGGTAGTTGAAGTCACCCAATATGATGGTGTTTGGAGAGACATTTATACTCTCCAGTGTCTTCAGGAAGGCTGTGTGGGGTTCCTGAGTTTGGGAGGGTGGCCTGTAACATGCTACAAACTGTAGAGCAGTTTTGCCTATGGTTAATTGCACCTGAGTGGTCTCTGATGCTTCGTGAGTTGCCACCAGCCTGGAGGTGTGGGTATCCTTGATGAATATGGATACACCCCCTCCTTTTGTGGTACGGTCCGGGTTTTGGGGCCGGAATGCATGATATGAGGTAAAACCTGATAGTGCCGGGGTGCTCTCAGGAGCCTTGAACCAGGTTTCAGTCACAGCACAGACATTGATGTTCTCCATACTGAGGAGGGCTTCGAGGGCATGCATCTTGACATTTAGACTTCTGGCATTGAGCAGCATTACCCTTAGTTTTTTTCCATTATTGTTTTCTAGGGCGGTGGGTTTAGAATTTGAGCCTTGTCTAAAAAAGGCACTATGGGGTGGCAAGAGCCTTTGCCAATATCCGGAAACCCAGGGGTGACAGGTGCAAGCCGTCCCTTGCGAAGCAGCGTGGCTTGTCAAGCATGTCATTCCAGGCAGACAGACATTGGATCCCCTTAGAATGACACCAGAAATTAAGCCAATTATTAAAACTGATCATTTTGTCTCTGTATTGTGGCATCATTCTTGGTGAAGGTAGGATACTGCTCAGGGCAGGGTCATACCAGCCTGGGCTACATAATCTAAGAGCTCATTTTTGTCTCTTTTCATGTAGTCCAGGGAGGTACGTCTCAGGTCATTCACACCGGCATGGACAATGACTGAGTCATACTTGTACTTGCTGTGGAGTGACCTGAGTGCTTGACCTGAGTGATTGTATCTCCTTTGTCTGTAGTAAAAGAAGATTATCCTTGCCTAAGCCTCCTAGAGCTCATTCCATGAGGTCCATAATGGTCTCTTCAGCTTTTTGGTCAAGGGCCTCCGTAGATGACATTTGTGCACCTGCAACTTGGATTAATACTTACACCTTTATTGCTCATTCCAAATTGGATTTGGCTTACAGGAAAAGAGCTGTCTTTGGCTCCACTGTACTCCGGAATATCCTCCCATTAAGGCCACCCAAGGTTCGAGTAGCTGGGTACTCTGTTCCATAAGTAGAGGAATGAATGAAAAGGACATCAGACAAAAAAGTTATGTACTCACCATAACATTCCATCTGTATTGACCATTTTTATTCCTCCTCAACTTTGTGCCCAGCTGCCCCCATCCCTTTGCTCCCTGAAAGACCTAAGAGTTCTTTCAGGAAGCTTTTGTTTTTCCTTCCTTTTTTAAGCTCCAGCTTCCTTTTCTTATTATATATTTATTAACTTCTTTGGAAGTAGTTCCTTTATATTTAGGGGCAGCAAACTTGATCTGGGGTATGTTATGTTGGTGGGGCATTATGGGTAAAGGGAGAAGCTCGAGAGTTTTGGATCTGAGGATCTGGTAGGAGAAGCCAAGTCAGGTCCGAGTCTCGGATCCAAACCCATCAGCTGAGAAAGAATAAAAATGAACAACACAGATTGAACATTATGATGGGTGCATAACTTTCTTTTAACCAGTATGCTTCCCAAGATTTTTTAACAAAGAATATACTCTGCATATATTGGATGTCCACAGACAACTTAGATTTTATCTCCATAGGACTAAAGATTTTCAGAGAATCTGATCAGCTGTTTGTTCCCTTTACTAAAGCCAAGCTAGGCCAGAGTGTTTTTAAAGTCAGACTCTCAAGTTGGCTGTCAGACTACATAACCTTTCTATAAGAAGAAATTGGGACTCTCTTTAACCAAAAAACCAAGAGCTCACTCAGCAAGGTATGTGGCCACTTCTACTGCCTTTATACATAGAGTACCTAGAGATGAAATCTGTGCTGCAGCAACTTGGTCCACAGATGACCACATTCATTTCTCACTGCAAGCTGGATATACAGTCAGGATCCTTTGCATCTTTTGGCTCCACCTTTATCAGGAATATCCTTCCTTGATACCTCCCAGGTTTGTGGGAGCTAGGAAATCTGTCCCAATGGTGGAATTGGATGAAAAAAGATAACATCATCCAGTTCAACAACACTCCCTCATTCCCCTTCCAAATTTTCTCACCTGATGCACCTCTTTGATTGAATGAACCTAACCAGAAGCCTTGTCATTACACAACCTCATTTGGTTGTTTTCTCCAGGTTATATTATGGTATACAATATAGGACAGAGACTTTGTTGGCTAATAAGTATGAAACTTGATCGCAGATATTTGGAGGAAGAGAGGGATTATAGGTGGGGAGGAGTCAGAGCCCTGGATCCACAGTTTCTAAAGGAGCCGAGGTAAAAGTTGAACTGAATGAAAAGAAGACAACATGGATCTGATAACCCAAAAGTTGAACTGGATGAAAAGAAGACAGCATAGAGCTATCGTTATGGTGAGTACATAACTTTCAATGTTATGTAGTCCTATCTCACCGTAATTCTTGCTGGATGGGTTCGGAGCCGATATTCGGCTCTGACTCGGCTGATAGTAAAGCTTGAGAGCTTTTACTGGCTCGAGGCTAACCCCTATCGCATGGTGCCTCACCGCAACTCCCCAGATCTCATTTGCCACAAAAGCTTTGAGGTTGACTCCTTACTGGCTCGTTGGCTAAGTAATAGATTTATTAACTAAATCTTGTCCTTTTCCAACCTTTTCTTCTTCAATTACTTTCCTTATTACTGTTTTATTATTGTGTGACTGTTCTGAGAGTTTTGACCCCTATTTTTCTCCATACAGTTGTACGGCCCATTTAAGTTAGAGGGCCATAGTTGCCCGTTTAAGTTAGAGGGCCTTTCCTCCCTGAGTGTGTGTTTTAAAAAAAAGAAAAAAAGTTTATAATATACAATAGACTGTTCTTTCTACCTTTCTCTATCTTCATTGTTATTGTTACCTTAGTAGTTAATAATTTAGTTAGTATTGTTGTCTTCTCTAGCTAGACTATAGTTTATTTTCTGTTAGAATGTCTAAAGAAAAGGACCATTGCCCTTCGGGGTTTAAAAAATGTGATAGATGCTCACAAAAGATGTCTCTGACAGACAGTCACACCAGTTGCGTGTACTGTTTAGGTGAAGCTCATTTGCAAGAACCCTGTACCTTTTCCCATGGGTTCCGTACCAGGGTCTTGAATGAGAGAAAACATAAACTAATTGATAGGGGTCTTATGACCAGTTCCTTCCAGGAACAACTGGAACTTGGTCAGGCAGCTCCTAAGACTTTGAAATGTAAATCTTCGGCCCCATTTTCAGAGCCGTCGAAAAAGACCAAAGCATCTGAGCCAATGAGTTCTGGCTCCAATTCAAATTCTTCCACATCGGTACCGTCGGTCTCCTTGGTGCCGAGGCAACTTTCGGTACCGAGAGAGTTACCTGATATTGATCCTGTGTCACCTACTTTGAGATCTCCTATTTTGGAGAGGAGGAGTTCTCCTTCTGTCTCCACCAGATCCTCCAGAACACTCTCAGATGAGGACATCGAGTGGGTGGTGAAGAGGTTGCTTTCTGATCCACCTCTGGCAAAGAAATTGGCCCCTCTGGACCCAAAGGCCTTGGAGCTGACCCCTTTACAAACAACTGCTCCTCCTCCGACTGCTTCACTCTTGGAGCCAATCACTTCAGGTTCTTTGGTCTTAGATCCATTGGTTCCGGGGATCCTCCCTGCTTCCTAGGAACTGATTACTCTATCCAGAGTGGCTCAGTCTGGTGCCAAGGGATCTGGGAGCAGACGCTCTAAAGTCAACTCAGAGGGGGACAGTCACCCTGGGTTTTCTTTGGAACCGATCCTTCCTCTCGGTGACTCGTCTCGACTCAGCTCGGCTCCCACATCTGCTTCGGAGCCTTTCCCCCTGGCTAGGAGCTGACCATCCATCTCCTTGGAGCAGAGGTCTTCTTCGGAGAGGGGGGAAAGGCTTTCAAAGCAATAGAGAAGGCTTTATCCTCTGCAAAAGCCATACCTTTGGAACCTGTGTCCCACCAACAGCAGACAGCAACCTCTTCTCCCATGCCACCCCCACAGCATAGGGAACCAGAGACCCAAGCAGCCCCTATTGGATGTGCCCCCTCTTCCTAGACCTCCCCAGATTATCCCACTGGAGAGCTCCCTTGGAAGAGACTGTGTAAGAGGAAGCATGTTGACTCACCTGAGTCTGTCATTTCTGACACTGATTTGGAGGAATCAGAAGAGTCCCATAGATCCCCTCTGAGGATGTCTCCTTTTCTGACATCCTAGAAATCCTTAGACAGAGGGGTGACTGGAAGACCTCTAACTCCACTGAGGACAAATCAGTGTATCTTGAGGCCTTTGGTTCCCGACTTTCCACCTCCTGGGTGACACCGCCTTATGACCAACTCTTAGGGGTCATATCGCAGAAAACCTGGACCTCCCCAGACTCAATGGAGCCCATCCCGAGGAGGCCAAATAAATTCATGACAGCACCTGAAGATAAGTGTTTTCTTACCAAAGGAATTCCCGTTGATGCTATGGTGGTAGCAGCGGCCACCAAGAAGGAATTGTCCAAAACATCTTCTAATATCCATCCTCCTAACAAGGAGTCTAGGACGACGGATAGGTATGGGAAGCGTACCTTCTCTTCAACGGCATTTACTCTAAGATCGCTGAATTACCTTGCCCATTTTACTCATCTTCAGAGGGATCTCCTGAAGGAGTTGGGAGATACCCTTTAGAGTTCAGTAGCTCTGGGATCCATGGATAAGGTTTCTGCACAGCTCTCCACCCTTATTTTGATAGCTAACTCCTCCATGAGGCTGATATTGTATGCAGCGGATGGAGCGAGTAGGGCAGCCGCAGCAGGAATCTCTCTCAGGAGACATTCTTGGACGCGTCTTTGTAATTTCACTGAATCCTGTAAGTCTTCCTTCACTAATGTCCCCTTTGATGGTTCATTTCTTTTTGGACCACAGGTGAAAGAAACTTTGACCAGGCGTGAGCAGGAAGGGAAAACCTTATCTGCCATCGGAGTCTGTTTCTCCCTCCCATCTAGACCCTATCCCAAGGGTAATACAGGAGGGAAAATGTGGTTCTGTAAATCCCAAAAAGGTTTCCCTCAGGCACAAGGTCAACCCTCCCCTAGAGGCAGAGGGGGAGGATATAATGGAAGTGGTAAAGGAGGCCCACAACACCAGGGAGATAGAGAAACCTTCTCTGATTGTCCCTTTCATCACCTCTGAGGGGTTGCCCGACTGTCCATCTCTGGAGGCAGTCGGGGGACATCTATCGCTGTACCCAAGCACCTGGCTAAACATTTCTCTAGATCACTGGGTACACACTACAATATCTACAGGTTATCTGATTCCCCTTGCTTCCGACCCCCCCCCCCAGCAAACTGGTCTCTACCAGATGTGCCACCCATTCAACTAGACCGTGCAACATCAGAGGTTATCTTTTTCTTTTTGCTGCAAAAAAGAGTCATCCAAGAAGTCCTCACAGAGCAAATAGGATCCAGAACTTACTCTCAGTTCTTTTTAGTTCCAAAAAAGACAGGGGACTGGAGATCAGTACTAGATCTCAGCAGATTCAAAAAGTCCATAAAGAAATCGAAGTTCCGAATGATCACTCTGCAGTCGATATTCCCCTTTATCGGGAAAGATAACTGGATGTGCTCAATAGATCTTCAGGACGCGTACTACCACATCAAAATGGACAGGCACTCCAAGAGACACATGCACTTCTGGCTGGGAGCCAGTCATTTTCAGTTTCGAACACTGCCCTTTGGTCTCACTACAGCCCCCAGAGTGTTCACCAAATGCATGGCAGTGGTAATGGCTTACCTGTGACGTCAATGATTCCAGGTGTTTCCGTACCTAGACGACTGGCTCCTCACTGCTACCACCAAGCATCAACTCATCAGAACCAGGGACAAGACTCTATCCTTGTGCGCCAGTTTAGGCATCACAGTCAACCTAAAAAAATCAGTCTTATCTCCTTCGCAGCACATTGTATTCTTAGGCTCAGAAATAGACACAACCACCATGTCAGCAAGACTAACACCAGAAAGAGTAGAGTCTCTACGCAACCAAGTCAGATCCTTGCTAAACAGTCACAAAGTTCAGGCCAGGGTAGTCCTTCAAATCCTAGGGACTATGGCTTCCTCCATCTACACATGAGAATACTTCAGTGGCTACTATTTGCCCAATGGTTGATGCAGGATCTTCCCTTGTCTCATCAGATTTTCATAACAAACACCTGCAAGAAAGATCTGACATGGTGGTTGCATACAGAACAACTTCTCTTAGGTCATCCACTTGTTCCTCCCCAAGAGAAAGCAGTTTTGACCACGGATGCTTCTCAGATAGGGTGGGGGGGGGGGCATTATCTGGGAATGACAGTCCAAGGTACTTAGCAAAACCATGAGAACCACTTGCACATCAATGTTCTGGAGATGACAGCGGTGCTATATGCATTGCAAGCACTTCACAGCTCTCTTCCCACTGGGACAATTGCAATCCAATCAGACAACGTCTTTCGTGTGGTACATAAACAAGCAAGGGGGAACGAAATCTTACCCGCTTTGCCGTGAGGCCTTAAGAGTTTGGAAATGGGCAATGGACACTCAATGTTTTCTGGTAGCAACGCACATCCTGGGGAAATCCAATGTGATAGCAGACAAACTCAGTCGAGCAATTCTGATGTCTCACGAGTGGTCCCTGAATGCAGACATTGCGAAAGAGATCTTTCACAGATGGGGCTAGCCTTGCTGCGACCTATTCGCCACACACCTGAACACCAAATGCAGCAGCTACTTTGCCCTAATTCCCCATCCGGGCATGTCACCCAGGGATGCTGTAGTCCACAATTGGCCCTCGGGACTTCTTTATGCCTCACCACCTTTTCCTCTCATCCCAAAGGTAATACAGTAAGCAAAACCGTTGAGGAGTACCCTGATCCTCATTGCTCCTTACTGGCCTCAACAAGTATGGTTTCCCTTCCTGTGGCCCTATCTTTTGGAGGAACCATGGATTCTGGAACCATCTCCAGACCTCTTGATTCATCAATCAGGGCAGTCCCACCCCACCATCCACACCCTCAAATTGACAGCATGGCTGCTCCAGTTCCAGGAATAGCCAGGTGCGTCTCCCTCTCCCCTTTAGTCAAACACATCCTAATTTCATCTCATAAGCCTTCCATTCAGAAGTTATACTCCAGCAAATGGAAAAGGTTCTCTATTTGGGCTATAAACCAAGGCTTAGATCCCCATACAGCTCCTACAGAATCTATTCTATCCTTTCTTGCATCAATTTTTCATGAAGGAGCTGCAGCCGCTACAGTCAGAGTTCATTTAGCTGCCATTTCTAATTTCCATTTTGGCTTCATGGGAAATCCCAACATGTCACACTCTTTGTGCAAAACCTTTTTGAAGGGAGTTCTCCTTCTCAGGCCTCCGATCAAACAACCATCAGAACCCTGGGATCTGAACTTAGTTCTCACATCATTAATATCTGCACCCTTTGAGCCCTCTTCTTCATCAGATCTGAAATTGTTATCTTGGAAGACACTATTCTTAGTAGCCATAACCTCTGCTAGGAGAGTCTCAGAATTGCAAGCCCTTAGTATTTCAAATCCTTACATTATTTTCCACAAGGATAGAGTCTTACTCAGGACAAACCCTTCCTTTCTTCCCAAGGTATGCTCAGAGCATAATCTCAACACTGCTATTGAGCTACCAGTGGTTTTTCTAAACCATTCTAATAAATCTGAGTACAGATTACACCAATTAGACATTCACATACTTTTCAGGTTTTACTTACACAGGGCTAAAGAACACAGAAAATCAGATCAATTATTTGTTTCATTTTTGGACAAAAATAAGGGCTTGCCTGTTTCTAAGGTTACTCTTTTAAAATGGCTTTCAGATTGCATTTCCTTTGCTTATCAAACTGCTGGCAAACAATTACTCAACAAAGTAAAAGGGCATTCTACTAGGGCAGTATCTACTTCATATGCCTTTAGATCTGGGCTCCCAATTGATACTATTTGTGCAGCAGCTACTTGGGCAAGACCACATACTTTTGTCACTTATTATAAACTGGATTTGGCCTCCTGGGACAGGTCATCCTTTGGGTCCACTGTGCTGATGAGTCTCTTCATTTGAGCCACCCAGGATAAAGGTGCTAGGGACACTGTCCCATCCAGCAAGAATTACAGCGAGATAGGAATACATAACATAAAGAAGTTATGTACCTATCATAACGTTCCATGTTTGTAGTCCCTCTCACCTACATTCTTGTGTCCCTTCCTCCTACCCCCTTCCTGTTTCTGGAGGATCTGGTGGACTATACTGTTGCTGTCTGACCTGGTTGTAGTTGTTGTCCACCTGGCATGGATAATGTTACATAATTTTTTGTCTGTATGTATACAGTTTTGGATAAATTCATAACTGTTAGGTACTTATTGCTTTCTTGCAAACAAGGTCTGGGGAATTACCGTGTGGCAGCATGGAATAGGGATTAGCCTCTAGCCAGTAAAAGCTCTCGAGCTTTAGTATTGGCCGAGTCGGAGCCGAATATCGGCTCCGAACCCATCCAGCAAGAATGTAGGTGAGATGGACTACAAACATGAAACGTTATGGTAAGTACATAACTTCTTTTTTTCATAAGTTTGAAGATAATGCTGAAATGGGGAATAGTGTTGAATGCTTTGGCCAGGTCATGATAAGCAGTGTTCATTATTTTGCCCTTGTCCATAGCTGTTTTCACTAGAGTTAAAGTGCAACAGTGCACTGATAACTGTTCACTGGACCGATCTGCAAGCTGCCTCACAGTTTAACAGGACACTTTAAAAGTTTCAGCTTTCTGGTGTCATACAGGCACTCAGTTCAATCTACCTAGTGGCTTCTTTCACTAGAGTTAAACTGCAAGAGTGCACTGAGACCTGTTCACTGGACCTATCTGTAAGCTGCCTCACAGTTTAACAAGACACTTTAAAAGTTTCAGCTTTCTGGTACCATACAAGCACCCAGTGACATAACTTGGCCATGACAACTGGGGTCCCTGCAATTCATCCTGCAATAACCCAGTCTAGCAGACCATTACACGGTTCCCAGCTAGCTCCCTCAGAGACACCAGACATCTACAACAAAGAACAGCCACAGGTCTTACTGAATTTAACTTTAGCTAAAGAGTCAGAAACAATTCTATACTGTTTACCTGCCCTACTCTTACTGCCTTTCCCCAAGGGTTGTGCTGTAGTTTGTAACCAACCAGAACCTGCCTTACACCCCTCTTTCTCTTACAGTTTTTCCTGGCTTATTCTGTTACCACTCTTAAAATACTAAAAATAACCACCACCCCTCTAGCACTCCCTACTTACTCTTCTTACTAACCAAAAGCTTCTCTGTACTCCTCTTGCAGACCCAGTACTTACCTTTCTCCACTGATTTTTTGTGCATCATTTGTTCGTCCAGCCAGTGTAGCCCAGCTCCATTTACTCCCCTACCCTACCCCAGTTCTCACCCACCCCCACTACTCCCACATGTATATTTACATCTAGCCACACCTACCACCTATTACCCAATCACACACACACCTACCCATATCATCCAACTATCCTCCTTAACCCCACCCAAAGTTAACACTCATCTGTCACTCTCCCTATCACTGCTGAACTAACTCACCCTTACCCAACTCTTATCAAAGACTAGATTACACACAAATGATTTCTACATGCTAATAATGCAATTATACTACCAACTAACTATTTGTCTTCTCAATTCTTACCATACCCATCTACAAGTAACTTCACATTATTCAGCTACTGTCAATCTCATTTCTCCATCTCTTCCTCTATCCTCACCCTATAACCCACTGACTGCTCTCACTTTAAAATGCTCCTCACCCTAACTATGCCAAACCCTCCCTAAAATTCAATAGCCAAATCACAAAACTCTTGCAGTCCATGATCTACAATGCCTCTAAATTATCTTGCTGTGGGGATGTCCATCTTAACCCCTGACCAGCTATTCCTTCAAACCATCCCATTCCTCAAATTCTCAATCTCACCAATAACTTAAATCAACACCCTAGGAAAACAACTGACCTACTGTTTCTAAATGTAAACTGTAGAAGTAGCTCCTACAAAATCCACGTTCTCCATGCCTGTCTCTCACTATACCTGCCAGACATAGTAGCCATAACTGAGACTTGGCTAAAGCCACACATCAATGACAATGAAATTATTCCCCAAGGATACAACCACCACATAATGCATGCACTCATGTCCCTCAACAACAGGTACAAATATGACTCTGTCATTGTACATGTGGGTGTGAATGACCTGAGACGTACCTCCTTGGACGACATGAAAAGAGACATGGAGGAAATCTCTGATTATGTAACCCAGGCGGGTATGACCCTAGTCCTGAGCAGCATCCTACCATCACCCAGAATGATACCACTGTACAAGCAAAAAATTATTAATTTGAACAACTGGCTAAGTTTCTGGTGTCATTCTAAGGGGATCCAGTATCTGTATGCCTGGGTTGACATGATTGACAGACCTTGATGCTTTGCCAGAGATGGCTTGCCTCTGTCACCCCTGGGCTTCTAGATACTGCCCAAGGCTCTTGCCACCCCTACAGTATCTTTTTAGGCGGTGTTCCAAAGACCAAATTAACACTGTAACAGCTCCAAAAATAAATGCAATCTTTGGGTCATGCTGCTCAAAGCTAGAAGTCTAAATCTCAAAATGCACTCACTCGAAGCACTCCTTAAAATAGAGAACATCAACATTTGTGCCATAACAGAGACCTAGTTTAAGGCAGCAGAAAGCACCCCTGCACTACCAGGCTATAACTCATTCCCTACCTGTCGGCCCCAGAACTTGGACCGAAGTTCCAAAGGTGGTGCTGTTTCCATATTCATAAAGGATGCACACACCTTCAGACTGGTAGCCCAACATAATGTATCTGAGATACTTCAGGTGCAGCTAACATTGGGTAAGACAGCAATTCAGGTTGTAGCCTGCTATAGGTCCCCAACCATGTCCCAAGACTCACACTGCCCTGGGCCAGCTCATTCTTACCCCCACTAAAGGTAGCAACATCCTTGACCTGGTCATTAGTAACATGGGCAACCGTTGCTCTACACCAGTAGTCAATTCCTCCCTGGTTAGATCCAACCACAAACTAATCACCTTGGAAAGTGACATCACTAGCCCCCCCCCCCGCAAAGGTAACCACCATGAAAAACTTCTCCAAAGCTAACTTTGGGCTCCTAAAAACAGAGGTGGCCAACTTCACGGCACCCATGCAAATGCAGAATAGTTGCATGACCGCCAAATCATACACCAGTGCACTGTACGAACACATACACAAATGCATGGATCTCACAATACCCAATAGAACCAAGACGCTCTCCTCCAAAAAAAGGAAGCCAATCTGGTGGTCCCCTGCCATAACAAACTCTACAACAGAAGGAGGAAACTGATGCAGAATAAGGTGAAATCCCAAGACTGGACAAACTCCCTTATCAGCCTCAACAAAAAGTTGAGATCCCTCATCAAATCCTCTAAAGCTAGCTATGAAAACAGAATTACAGCAGATAGTAAAGACATCCACAAGGCCTTCTGTAATTATGTAAAGAATCTCCATGGCAATACCATGCTCTGAGCTACTGCACAATGGTAGCTCCTATACCGAGCCAACAGATATTGCCAATATACTGGCTGACAGATTCAGTGCCAACTTTACTCTTCCCCGCCAGGCACCCAGTATTACTTCTGCACAGGTTAAAACAGCACTGTCCAAGGCCAAGAATACAGCTTCTGTGGGACCTGACAATATCCCTGGCTGTGTTCTACATGAACTACAGAGTGAACTAGCACTTCACCTGTGTGCCCTGTTCAATTACAGTATCACCTCAAGCTCTGTCCCTACCGAATGGCGCACTGTTACAGTCAGCCCTTTCCACAAAGGAGGAGTGACTACAGACCTTGGGAACTATTGCCCCATTGGCCTGATGAGTCTGATATGCAAAGCTATGGAATGCATTGTCATGGACCTTATAAACAAGGATATAGGGACTCTCCAAACTCTGGATCCCATACAGTTTGGTTTTGTGAAGGGTAGATCATGCCTGCTCAACTTGTTCGACTTCTTTGAGTCAGTTACCAGAGCTGTGGATGAAGGCAAGGTGGTTCATACAGCCTAACTTGAGCTGGCCAAGGCGTGGCCCATGGATTACCACATCGATGGTAGTCCACTGAACACAGAAAGCATTATGAGTGATCTGGGAAGGGTCTATGTTAAATCAGCGAATGCTTAAAAAAAGCAACCGCTGATTTATCAACCCTCTTTAAGGGAAAGCTGAAAATCCCGAACACTCAGAACAGTGATTTTTTTCCCAGGGAAAAAAAATCGCTGGGCTGTCTACGGGACTTTACCATTTCCTCCACTGTGGTGCAATCTCGGACTTGGTATATTTAAATAGGGGGGTGTTGGGGGCACAGCCTCCCACTTCATTTACTGTTTTGAAGGGGGGGTTGTTGTTTGTTTGTATGTTTTTTTTTTTTTTTTTTTTTTTTGTGGACAAACGATTTTTTTTTTCCCCTGGGAAAAAAATTGCTGTTCCGAGTGTTTGGGATTTTAAGCATTCATTTAAAGAGGGTCGATAAATCAGTATTCGCTTTTTTAAGCATTCGCTGATTTAACATAGAACCTCTGGGAACACAGGTTGACAGCAACCTCTTTTGACCACCACATTGCCACTGTGGTCAGAAAGTCCTTCTGTGTGGCACATCTCATTACTGAGGGTTTTGCATCCAGGAAGAAAGAAGTCATTGTCTCCCTCTTCTCT
The DNA here is from genome assembly GCF_019279795.1 of Protopterus annectens. NCBI lineage: Eukaryota > Metazoa > Chordata > Ceratodontiformes > Protopteridae > Protopterus > Protopterus annectens. The sequence continues at coordinate 363,898,671 of NC_056738.1, forward strand.
TCCCTCATTAGGCCAGTCATCGAGTACAATGCCCCATTTGGCATGTACCTCACGAGACACCTGCAACAACTGAAGAGGCTGCAAAAGTACCTCACAAAGAGGATCCTAGGCCTTAAACACTTGTCCTATATGGACAGACTCAAAAAACTCCAACTAGAAATCTCAATCCCTTCACACTACATGCTCCAGAGACCTCAACCTCATTACCACAATCAACAGAACGTGCTGGAGGGACAGGTTCATAACACAGAGACTGCCCATGCTATGGAATAGACTTCCCATACATGTCAAACAGAGCACCTCACTGGCCGTCTTCAAGAGAAATCTTGATGAGTGGATGGGAAATAGAAAATTCACCCCGGGGATCACTCCAGTTGCTCTACTTGACAGAGGCACTTTGAACTATGGTCGGGTTGCACAATGCCAGGGCACTTCTATGGGCTAGGTTTGTAAAGACTCCAGGGCCATTAGCCTAGTACATACCTATGAACCTATAAATGTCATAGCAAAAGATTTCTATATGTTGCTAGTAATATCCACTGCTCCCGGTAATACACAACTCAGGACACAGATTTACTGTCTGTGCAAGTGAAGGCACTGGCTGATCTGCCTGACCTGTGAGTGGTGACCACAATATCAGGGTAGGAATCATATGACTGTCATGGCTTGACCTTAAAGCATGCCACCTGCCATATCCACCACACAATTGTCAATTTGGTGGCTACCATGCTATGACCACTATCCTAGCATGGTGCCTACCATGCTATGACCACTATCCTAGACCTGCCAGGTGCCCCCATGCTTACAACCGTCAGGTAGGTTTTTTTCTTTTATTTATTTTTTTTACGTTTTAGAACTTTTGAAAGTTCGAACGTATGGGTTCGACCATATGGCGTTCAGACTTTTGAACGTTCAACAACGTAATATGAACCCGATATGTGAGACAGAGAATAGCTGGAGTCTTTTGAGTCTGTCTATGAAGAACATGTGTTTAATGCCTAGGATCCTCTTCATGAGGTACTTCTGTGGTCTCTCCAGCTGTTGCAGGTGTCTAGTGAGGTACATGCCAAATGGGGCATTATACTCGATGACTGGTCTAATGAGGGAAGAGTAGAGAGAGATGATGACCTCTTTCTTCCTGGATGCAAAACCCTTGGTAATGAGATGTGCCACATAGAAGGACTTTCTGGCCACAGTGGCAATGTGGTGGTCGAAGGAGAGGTAGCTGTCAACCTGCATCCCCAGATCTCTTATAACGCCTTCAGTGTTCAGTGGACTCCCATCAATGTGGTAATTAGTTGGAACTGAGTTTTTACCAAAGGGGATGACAATGTATTTTTTGGTGTTAAGCTAAAGGCCATGGTTTTGATACCAGCTATTGGTCTCAGTGAGGCCTTTCTGTAGGATGTCTGCATCACTTGGGGAGTTAATAATGGCTCCCAGCTTGCAGTTATCTGCAAACTTGGTCAGCCAGAGTCCCTTTGTATTGGCCTGGACTTCTGAAAAGTAGATGCCAAACAGGAGAGGACCCAGGACCGATCCCTGTGGGACTCCACTTGTGACTGTTCAGCAATCTGACTTGGAGTCCACCACTTTCACACTGTGTGTTCTATTTGTGAGCCAAATTTCACCCCACCTAGTGATATAAGGGTTGATGCCTAGTTTGGTAAGTTTATCAATAATTCCCGAGTGAGGAATGGTATCAAAGGCCTAGGCCAGATCGAGGTAGGCTGTATGCACTGTCTTACCTTCATTCACAGCCCTGGTGACTGACTCCAAGAAGTCAACAAGGTTGAGCAGGCATGATCTCCCTTTCACAAACTGCATGGGGTCTAGAGTTTGGAAATTCCCTGTATCTTTGTTAATCAGGTCCATGATGATGCGCTCCATAGCTATACATATCAGACTCGTCAGGCTAATGGGATGATAATTCTCAGGGTCTGTAGTCGCCAGTGGCGGCTGATGACTTCAAATCAAAGGGGGGCTGCAGGAGACAGCTGAATGGGTGGGGTCAATGGGAAGGGGTGCAGCCAACTAGAAAGGAGAGGAGCTATGCTCAAAACCACAAAAACTAAATATACTGCCCTGGGTGCCAAACCGTCATTATGAGAGTCCAATCAAGACAAAATGAAGTGTAGAAGAATAGAAATATTTCAATGCATTGGCTGCATGACAGCTTAATATCTAGATGGAAATAAAAAAGGTTGTGAGGCATGAAAAAATAAATTACTTTTTTTAAATACATTAATGGAATGCCAGTCAAAATCAAGTATAAGAAAAACAAGCAGCACTCAACTCAAACCACTTCTTACACTGCAGTTCTAATTATAATTTATATTCAGCTTTATTAAAGTACCAAGTAACATGTTGAAAGTAGAAATCTCTGATGCCCCCACTAAAAATGTTCCTTATCCAAAAAAAAAGACCTACTGCCTGACTTCTACTTGTTTCATGGGGAAAACATGATCAAAGTAAAAAATGAAAAGCAAACAAGAAATAAGTTCAAGATAGATTGCTTAAAAGGATTACTGTACAGGTTATGGACCACACGACTGGCATTCTGTTTACGGGTAAAGCCTGCAGAGATGACTGGAAGTCTCCAAGTGTAACGAGACTCTTAAAAATAATGTAATCCTGTCCTTTATTACAAATACTGTCATACGCATTTCAATACCCAAGGCTTATACATTATCTAGTTAAGTATTCTCTACATGGCAACAGAAAGGCTTTCAATGCTGGCAATTCTTTAACAGTATGCTTATTAAAGCTTACTTGCATCTTGCAATCTCAGCCAAGCTTACCTGATGGTCATTAAAGTATTACTACTTAAACAGAGAGCAACAGGCACTTTGAGTAATAAGCATAAATCAACAGTACAAAAAATATGACAGAAAACAGACCATTCTGTAAAAATCAAGGACAGATGAAAGGCCACTCTAGTACTTGTGTCTACCTTGGATGGGGGGGGGGGGGGTACTCTGCACATTTACACTGCATAACTACTCCTTGCCTCGACACATCCAGAGTCACTACATGGGGGAGTGGGGTGCAACAAGTATGTCACAGTTTGAAATGCCACTGGCTGACTTGTGATGGCCCTGACACATTTGTCTTACCTCTCAACCTCAGAGCAAGAAATCTGGACAAAGCCATACAAAGAAATGGGACAAAGGCCCAAAAATAATGACAATTTTTAAAATATTGCTCTTATAAACCTAGAAAGATAAGAGGTCTTGCATTAGTATGAATTTTCTGAATGGTATGAAATCTGAAACTCAAATGTCTGTCATTATTTTCTAACTTCAGTGTTTAATGATTTGTCACTAATTTGCCAAAAAAACACAATTTTATGAAAAATGGACCAAAAATGTGGATGTACAAATATAAAATAGGCTATAGTAACACAATACAGCTGGGAACCTGTCAAAGAAGGGACACTTTAATATTAGCACTGCTAACTTGAGCAGCTGACAAAATAAAAGAATCTACATGCATTTCTGAAATAAAAGTAATCTACCTGATTATTACAGTTATTTCTTAATTATAAACCCTCCATGTTTTCTTCCAAAATTGCTATTTTGCGGAGGGATCATTAGGGGAAGAGCAACATTTTGAGCCAAAATCAGGGACAGTTGAGAGGTTTGGCTATGCCTAATTCTATAAAGCAATTTATTTGCATGTACCTCTCAACCTGTTAATGCAATAAATCTGGGCAAGGCCAAATATATTGGGGGAACATATAAACAGTACTAAAAATTGCTCTTGTATAAACTGAGACAGTTGATAGAACAGGTCTTACTTTAGCATGCATTTTTCTGAAGGTTATGAAGTCTGAAACTCAGTGTGTCATTATTTAGTGACTTAATTCTTAAATGATTTGCCAGAAAACTACAAATTTTATGAGGAACAAACCAGAAATAAGAAGCAAAAAATCTATTCATTCTTTGAAAATCTGGACAGTTGGGAGGTATAGTTCAGCTGGGGCTGCCTAAGTTTGCCGCCATTCCCCCTCACAAAACCATGGTCGACTGGAGCTTCCCCCTGCAGCCATTCCAATGATCCATTACTTGGCTATTTCACTCCATTTACCATAAACACTAATGTGCATACTGATTTACTTCTATGATGATTTGAACTTCATTTGAAAGTTTTATTTTGAATTTTACAGCACAAACACTAAGACATCTGCTAAACAACTTGGCATTAAAACTTCTTTGCCCTTGAAACTCACATTCATTGAAGCAACATTGAAACCCGCATTCAAAGAAAATACATTTTACCCGTGGCAAATAAAGATTCATTCTGGGCTGTTTTCAAATCATAGGCCCCTTGCATATGAAACATACATGTGCTCTTTGATACACCTTCCTATTGCTTTGAACATTTTTCCAGTAAACAATGAAACAAAACGCATGCACCAATGACAAAACTGCCCAATTCAGAACATTTCCATCATAAAAGTCTACTCAAACTTCTACAGTCCACTATTATCAGTAAATATGCACAATTCTACAGTTCACCATTATCGGTAAATATGCACAATCTCTGAAGTAGTAAAAAAGTCATCTAAATAATTCCACGTTAAATAAATCTCTAATGAAGAGGTTGCTGCTAGCAAACACCTTTATATTTCATGGTTTCATCGAAAAATAAAGTGTCTGATGCCCCTGAGGAATAAATTGCCTAAATTACATTAAAAATAAGCTAGTAATATTGCAATAGGAAATGGATGGCAAACTGATAACAGGCTCATAGTTAGTATCTTAACTTTCAGTACGACAGCATTCACCCCTTATGGGAGTAGAACCAACAACCTTCTGCATCAAAAACAAGTACACAACCTGTTGTGCTATTAGCAATGCCCCCCCCACACACACACAAACACATGCAGACACTTGCACCCAGTAAATTTTCCAAGACAACAAAAATAAATAAATAACATTCTAAGTACAGTTTCCCTGCATTGCCCCCAGAGTGGGCATCTCTACCCTCTTACTTATTTGTCCTACATATTCTGTTACACTGCTTTCTGTCTCATAGATGAATATCTAAATTTGACCAGGGTCTGGTGACATGAGATCCAGAACCTTGTGAAAAGCTACAAATTATTGATTATATATTCTCCTTTAATAAACAGTTAAATCTCAGACTGTAACGTTCAAGTCGTATGAATATAGGAAGCATATTGCAATACTGGGAAAGACCAGCTGTATAGACAAGCTCTCTGATACACTTGAATCATCCTGTAACCATGCAATTAAGGGATGAATTGTTAAATGGATTTTTCATTTCAAACATTTATTCCTCAGCCTGTGATAAAGTCAAGAAATACTGCTAGCCAATAGTAATAGATAAAGTCGCACATCAGTTTGTACTGAGGAATGATTTGTTTCGCTACAGTGAATCATGAAACATAATTATTTCTCTGCAGCAGACTTTCTCCAGTGGGATCATTAGTCCCAGCCTGAGACTGGAATACATGTTTTAAATTTATTATTTCTTGGAAAAAAGCTGTTGAAAATAAGCGTTATGTGAAAAACACAGTTTAAAGAATATTCACGTCTATTCAGACCCAGTTGAATGTTCGTAATTACTGTAAAGCAATGAAATAACCATAGGGTACAGCAATCCACTGAAATTCAAGTCTGTTCAGACCAAAAGATGCTAAAATAAGTTTTCGTTGTTCACAATGAACGATAGAACCAGTCAAGTAAGAAGAAACACAGGTTTATTAGATCCTCGGTAACCGAGTATACAATGTGAAAAGCTATACAACCGAGGTACAAAGTAAATAGTCAAGTCACAATCTATATACGCCGGTTTCCCTGCCGTTTAGCTTACCCAGGCCTTCCTACTTACCTGATATACTTCTGCACCTTCACTCTGTTCTTCTTCTTCTAACTTCTTTCTTCTACTACTTCTTTCTTCAGTTCTTCTTCTGTTCTTCTGAGCCACCCAAAAAAAAAAATAATAAAAATCCAATGGCAAGTATTGCCAAGTAGCAAATTCGGTAAATCCTTCCCGTGTGACCGAGTACTGACTCAGTCACGAATCAACCCACAACTGACTTACTGTTTGATTCTCGCTCTTTTCCCAGCACATAAAGCCCGGGAAGAGAGCGACAACCAATCAGCAGCATTTGCCCAGCAAGCACGTCATGACATGCCTGCGGACGTCGCAGTCCGAGCCCCTTCCATATATATGCGGTTTGTGTCTCAACCGCATAGACTTCTGGGAAGTTCTGGGCATCACAATGATGCCTTCTTTGCTCCTCCGGGCTGCAATGAAAACATTGCAGCAAGAATTTAGAAAAAAAGAAAAAACGCTGTTGCGATTGAAGCGAGCAATGCGCATGCGCGTAATTTTGAGTTGTGGACTCGAAATTTAAAGTACAAAAACAGATTTTTTTTTTTTTTTTTACATTAAAAAAAAGCAAAATAAATTACTCAGCTGTCTAGCTGAGGGGGCTGCAGTCCGGCAGCCCGATGCCACGAGCCGCCCCTGGTAGTCGCTCATGGAGAGGGATGACTGTAGCAGTGCGTCATTTGGTAGGGACAAAGCCTGAGGTGAGGTTGTGACTAAACAGGGCACACAGATGTGGTGCCAGTTCACTTTGTAGTTCATGTAGAACACAGCCAAGGATATTATTGGATCCCATGGAAGCTGTATTTTTGGCTTTGGACAATGCAGCTTTAACCTGTACTGCAGTAATGCTGGGTGCCTGGCATTCTTCCGGTATTGTGATTGGTCCTTTAGGGGGGGAGAGAGGGGTAAAGTTGGCACTGAATCTGTTGGCCAGTATGTTGGCAATATCTATTTGCTCAGTATAGGAGGTACCATTGTGCAGTAACTCAGAGCAAATCTGAGTATTGCCGTGGAGGTTCCTGAAATAACTACAGAAGGCTCTGTGATTGTTTGTAGTGTCTGCTGCAATTCTGCCTTCATAGCTGGCTTTGGAAGATTTGATGAGGGATCTCAACTTTTTGTTGAGGCTAATAAGGGAGGTTTTCCAGTCCTGGGACTTCACCTTTTTCTGCAACAGTTTTTTCCTTCTGTTGTAGAGTTTATTAATGGCAGGGGACCAGCAGATTGGCTTCCTTTTTTTGGAGGAGAGCATCTTGGTTCTGTTGGGTATGGCTAGTTCCATGCATTTATGTGCATGTTTGTAGAGTGTTTTGGTGTATGATTCAGCAGTCATGCAGCTATTTTCCATTGGCATGGGTGCAGTGAAGTTAGTCACCTCTGTTTTTAGGAGCCCAAAGTCAGCTTTGGAGAAGTTTTTCAAGGTGGTTACCTCTGCGAGGGGTGTGGGTGAGATGTGGGTTTCCATGGTGATTAGTTTATGGTCGGATCTGACGAGGGAGGGATTGACTATAGGTGTAGAGAAACTGTCGCCCATGTTAGTAATAACCAGGTCAAAGATGTTGCTTCCTCTAGTGGGGGTCAGAATGAACTGGTCCAGGGCACTGGAATTGATGAATTCTGGGAAGTGCTGGGCCAGTGTATTTGTGCTTGAGTAGTTTCCCAGTTGATGGAGGGGTAGTTGAAGTCTCCTAGTATGTGAGTGTTGGGTTGAACCTTGATAGATTCCAGGGTGCTTAGAAACATGGAGTGAGAGTCTAGGGACATGGTTGGGGACCTATAGCAGGCTATGACCTGGATCGCCATCTTACCCAATGTTAGTTGTACCTAAAGTATCTCAGATGCATTATGCTGGGCTACTAGTCTGGAGGTGTGCATATCCTTTATGAATATGGAGACACCACCACCTTTGGAGCTTTGGTCCATGTTTTGGGGCCGAAAGGTGTGGAATGAGTTATAGCCTGGTAACGCAGGGGGTTCTTTCTGCTGCTTTAAACCAGATCTTCATTACAGCAAAATGTGTATTTTCTCCATTTTGAGGAGTGCTTCGAGCAAGTGCATCTTAAGATTTAGACTTTTAGCATTGAGGAGAATGACCCTCAGATTGCATTTATTTATAGCTGTTATGGTGGTAATTTGCAGTATCATTCTGGGTGACGGTAGGATACTGCTCAGGGCTAGGGTCATACATGCCACATAATCCGAGAGCTCCACCATGTCCCTTTTCATGTAGTCCATGGAGCTGCGTCTCATCTCATTCACACCCACATAGACAATGACAGAGCCATACTTGTACTTGTTGTGCAGTGACCTGAGTGCGTGTGTTATGTGTCAGATTCTGGCACCTGATAGACAGCTGACTGTTACCTTCTCCTTATTCAACCTAATGAGTGGGACATCTGTGTGCTTCACTGTTGAGTTACCTGTGATTAGTGTATTGGGCAATGTGTTTAGCCTTAGGTGCTTAGGTTGAGGGGCACACTGTGGAGGTGAGCTATGTGTCCTGTGGTCAGTGCTGTTTTGTGGTGGTCGAGTGTATTTCTGTCTTGGAGGTCTCTGTTGTTTGGGTAAATTTCTATTGAGAGCCTCCGTGAAGGTGGGTGTGTGGTTTGTGTTTTATGTGAGAGCTGTGATGGGTGTTCAATGTGGTGTGGTGCAGGTATTGACCTTCTTCTCTTGACCAGTTAGTCTGGTCTTGGCTGGAGAGTGCATAGCTTCCAATTTGGTGATATAAGTGCATCTCTCATAAGTATGAGTGTTGGGAGGTAAGGGGAGATGATTGTCTGTGTACATGAGACAGTTGCTACACTGCCTCAGAATGCCCAAGTGCACCAGGTTAATAGGAGAAAGCACAGGGAACTGCCCTTTAATCATGCCAGGAGGGGTGGTCGTAACTACTGAGTACTGGAGATATTTCCATGAAGAACGACTAGTGCTGATGGCACTTAGGTGTGCTACAGTAATTGCTACAAAAACCTGTTGAAGTGCAAAGCGATTAAGCTATTTGAAGTGCAAGAGAGAGAGAGAAAGAACTAGTAAGATCTAAGGGAAAAACTGAAGAGCAGAATTTCTGGCACCGTTAATAGTTTACCTCAGCTGGGTGCCGCTGCGCGGAGCTTAAACAAGCACCAACCCGTTCAAATGCGGGCTTTTAAACCAGAAAGTTAAAAGGGATGGAAAAACTGCCCAAAAGGCCAATAAACTACAATTTCTGGGCCAGAAACCACTCCTCCTGTAGTAGAAAGGCTACATAGTGCTTAGCACTCCCACTGATAAGCTGGAAGGATTCTCTCCAACACAGAAAGCTTTGTGGGGGGGGGGCTCAGATGCTTATAAACAGTCCTGGATACAGCAAATCTGTATCTGGACTACACTAGTTACAGGAAAGGCGGGAAACAAGCTTAGAACTTTTTTAGTTTTTTTACAGAAAAGTAGCTAAAACAGCAGTAAAAATAATTCAAATGCAGTGTAACCTAGCACACTTGAGTGTGTAGCAATATTAAAACAAATGCAGTTTAAATAAATGCAATTAAATTAAAAAACTACTAAAAACAAGTGCAGAAAGCAGTAAATTAGGAAAAAATCAAAATGGAGGAACTTAGAGTATCTCTTTCTCCTTCCTGATGCTCTTCCAGTCTGCAGGACACCAAAACTGGATCCGCAGAGCTTAAACAAGCGCAAACCCACGCAAACGTCGGCTTTTAAACCAGAATGTTGAAAGGCATGGAAAAACTGCCCAAAAGGCCAATAAACTAGAATGTCTGGGCCAGAAACCACTCCTGTTGTGGTAGATAGGCTACCTTGTGCTTACCACTCCCACTGATAAGCTAGAAGGCTTCCCTCCAACACAGAAAGCCTTGGGGGTCTCAGAAGCTTACAAACAGTCCTGGATACAGCAAATCTGTATCTGGACTAAACTAGTTATAGGAAAGGTGGGAAACAAGCTTAGAATTGTTTTTTCTTTCTTTTTTTTTTGTACAGAAAAGCAGCTAAAACAGCAGTAAAACAATTCAAATGTAGTGCAAGCGCAAGCTAGCACACTTGAATGTGTAGCAATATTAAAGCAAATACAGTTTAAATATATTCAATTAAATAAAAAAAAACACTAAAAGCAAGTGCAGAAATCAGTAAATTAGGAAAAATCAAAATGGAGGCACTTAGAGTATCAGAAAACAATGCCAGCAAATATATAAATAATTAATTCAAGCAAAAATTAAGACAGTGCAGAACTCTGAATGGTTAAAAAGTGCCAAAAATATACTTATCAGCTCTATATTTCCAGATTGTTTGAGAAGCACACGCAGTCAGAACACAAGGAGATTCTAGCAATGGTATGCAGGACTTTTTGGAGAGAAGGTTTTGTTAAGGGTTTGTCAAGAAGAGTGTAGACCACAAGAACCTTCTTAAATGCAAAGTAACTCGCCTGAAGCACAGGTACTAAGACGAAGGCTTAAAATGCTTAGAATAACAGATAAATTTAATTAGGCTACTAACAAGTAGTATTAAATGGAGCAGAATAAAAGCACTCGAACACTTAACAGCACACAGCAAAAATAAGATAATAAAGTATGAAGAACACAATTCGCTATACTACTACAGATATACTTACCCTTGCATCTGGAGAGATGATCCATACACCTTTGGAAGTGGAGCTGAGTCTCTTCATCCTGCTCAGGATCTGAAAAACATTAAAGAAAATGAAAAATTGTATGAAGCATATGTCTTGCATATACCATGGAAGTTACACATCACATTACACTAAAACACAGCAGCTACGCATACTCATTGTAAACCTCAGGAGCACTCTGTCCAAGTTCTTCTTCTCAGTGATGCACAGGGTTTTGGTGATGCCATCTGAGATCACTGTAGTGGTGCCTGCACTGCTCATCAGAGTGGGTGATGCCAGTTACAAAAAGCATTGCCCTGACAAGGCTGTGTCAGGTCTCCACTTAATATGTGGGACCCTCATAAGAGGTCCCGAGCAGGTTCTCCCAGTGCTCTCTGTACATTATGTACAGAAATATTTTGGATTCTTTAGAAAACCACCTGTGGACACTGCCACCCTTAGTGCCTTCAGAAGCCAATCCAGAGGATTAAAGTAGGCCATTTTCATTGATGTGTGCCACTTCTGGCATGTGGCATGCAACAGTGGTTGCAAGGGCTGCAAGGCACTGCACACTTTCACAATATAGTAGTATATATATATATATATATATATATATATATATATATATATATATATATATATATATATATATATATATATATATATATATATATATATATATATATAGATATAGATATATAGATACACGCACACACACACACATATATATATAACATATATATATATATATATATACTATGTATACATATATATATATATATATATATATATATATATATATATATATATATATACACATACACACACACACACACACACACACACACACACACACACACACACACACACACACACACACACACACACACACACACACACACACACACACACAGACCTATATATGGATCTACTGTTAATTTTTGAATTACCAAACCTGACAATACTGAGATGAAAAAGCCAAAAGGTCATAACAACGAAAAGTTGGAAGCTCACATCTTACATCACTGAACTACCATTATAATTTTGTATGTAGATCTCAGTGTAATCCAAATTGGTAAGTGTATCCTTTCCCTCAGTTTAGTGTGATCTCGGAGTTGTAAATTATTTGCAGGTGGTTTGGGGGGGTGTAGCCCCCCCCCACAAGCACCAGTTGTTATAATGTTAAATAATTGTTTAAAATTATTTAATTTATAGTTTTGTTTGTTTGATGCTGCTTGTAATGTGGCAGTGTTACTTTAATATTTTCTGATGCGCTTAGCCAATCAGTGGTAGTTACTTACGTGTTACATTCCCTGAAGTATTGGCGTTTTATTATAATGAAACTAGCTTTAGACAGTATAGTGCAGTTTTTTTTTTGTTATGTTTACGGAAGTTCTTTTGGACACAGTTTTTACTTTTAGAATGTATGGTGCTAACAGCAGTTATAGTTAAAGTTTACAAGTTGTACTTTGCAAATTAAAATAGTCATATAGTTTTATTTCTTTTAGATGAAAATTGTAGTTTATGGCAGTTTATGCTGAATGCTTTAAATATTATTTGTTTATAATTTTGTAGATATTTGGAAAGATGTTTTAATTTTAATATTTATTTTATAGAAGTATAGAGGGTGTCTGATGTGATAAGTGATGTTTACAGCTTTTATTCAGTATTTTGGGATTCAGTATTTTTCATTTCGAATATAGTGGTAGTTCGATGATGTAAGATGCAATCTTCTGACTTTTCGTTATTATGACCTTTTGGCATTTTTGTCTCAGTATTGTCCGGTTCAGTTGTTTTTTGTTTGTCTTTCGGCTTTTCCCGGTAAGGGGTCGCCACAGCGGAACTCCGGTCCGCTAATGATTGGCAGTAGATTTTTACAAAACGCCGAGGTGCCAGCTCGACTCCCAATCTTCAACGAAGGCACGCCCATTTACGCACACATGTCTTTCGAACGCTACCCAACCGCGGGGAGGACATGCAGACTCCACATAGAAGGCACTCCCAAGCCCAGCCGAGAATCGAACAGGAGAACCTCTTGCTGTGAGGTAACAATGCTACCGCCGTACCACTACAGCCGGTAATTCGAAAATTGAAAGCAGATTTGTGTATACATATGGCTATCTTGCAGGTCATCACAGTATTGGTAGAGGACTAGCTACACTTTAAAAATGTAATATTGTGGCAAGTTTCATCACAATGTGTCATACTGTGTGAGCTATCAGAGTGCTTTTTCCGGAATTTTTCCTTTTTTTTGCACTAGTGCAACCGTACCGTTGGTATATATAATTTGGGGGGAGGGGGGCAGAGCCTCCTTAACAAAAAAATATATTATTTTGTTTGTTTTTTAGAGTTTTCAACACATTGAATTTTGATATTCATCCTTCAGAAATCAGTGAGTTGAAAGAGAGTACTTGAATTCCCATTGGCAAATCTCTCTCTCCTTTCTCTCTCTGTGTATATAGCATGGCAGGGTTGTGTTTGGGTGTGAAATGTATGGTGATATGAATTTGTGGAGTCTGGAGTACCCAGATCTGTTTCATTATTGCTGTTTAGTGCCTCTATGGACCACAGACATATGTCACAGTTATTCATTTGCTTGCTGGAATCAGTGACCCACCCACATGTATAATATACTTTGCAGCTGCTCACAATAGTCCATGGGCAAGGATGAGCCTCAGAACACAACCTTGGGTGTGTGCACAGTGGAAAATGTGTCATTCGGAAACCTTTACCCAGTATAGGATTATTAGGATAACTGCTGCACTATTATACAAGAAATTGTGTGATAATATGACCCTTGCCATTGCAGTTAGCCCACTAAGGAATTTACAACACTTCTAGCAAAAGTAGAGTAAAGTTAAGAGGATTCCTTAGGTAAGTGCACAGGAGATGCTGCCTGCATATGTTGGGGAACTGGTTTGATACATCAGCTGCAGTTCTATTGTTTTTAGATTTAAAAGGGGTTTGGATGTTGGATTGAGAACAGCTGATTGCTGACTGGGGAAGATGTACACAGGCAAAGGTGTTAATTTGCTATGCAGTGTACTGCCACTGTACTTTGTCATAACATAATAAGTCTGCAGGAAGGAGACATAGGCCTTTTGAATATGTCTGGAACTGGGGTTTTCACAGTGTTGACTACCATTTGGTATCCTGTCATTTTTTGGGTGTAATTAACTGCCAGTCTTTTTCTCTGCGTCATGTGGAGTTAAATGAAGAGAATGGGGATCTGTAGATGACTGTCATTGATTTCTACTTGTTTGATGGGTTTTTGCAAGGGAACTGTTTTATTCAAACTGTGTATCACATGTTGTCAGGCTGTGGTTGCCAAGGGAGTGCCTTTTTACATTTTATCTCCAGGTTGTGTAGGCAGGAATGACCATGCATTTTAGAATGTACCTCTTAATCTAGGGTGCATCATATAGGGTGTTAGTGACATGCTCAGAGATGGCTTGCTTTAGGCTCACTGTTGTGGCGCACACATACAACTCACTGTTGCGTTGCACACATACAAAGGTCTGATGTCTTACATCAGTTGACTTTGATCATACTGCTCGCATACATGTGTTGTGGGCTGACTGGGTGACTCTAAAAGGCATACTGGTACATCAGTAGAGCATTTAGCAGTACAACTCTTATGGGGGACAGGTGACATGCAGGAGATCATAGTTATACTCATTCACACTTGTGGTAGAGGCCATGACTGCTCTGACACAGATGTAGGTTCATGACACTCCGAACATGTCAGGCTGCAGACAGCAGATATTAGGTCTGACTACAAGGGCTTGTTTTACATGTACATGGTGCTACTTGGTGTGTGTCACAGGAACACAACCAATTGGTTACTGACCCCCACAACATAACAGACACCTTTAACACCTTTACAGATGGCATGTGCCGCTGTGTGTGTCAGGTGTAACTAAGTCCATAGTAACTGAGAATTTTGTAAACTAGTGCTCCGTGTGAGAGAATGTATCAAGCCAACAGCTTAACATGTGTCTGTCCTATCATTTTCAGAGTAGAATTGCTGAGAAGGAGAAGAAGTAGATGGAGAAGTTCTCTTAGAAAGAGAATGACAATGTGTTGAGGGCTTCATTGAACAAGGTAGGCAGTTACTCCTGACAAGCAAGAGTGACTGGGCTTCTGCAGTATGTCTGTTGGGACCTTGCTACTCAGGCCAAAACCATACACATTTGCAAGTACACTATATGGATGTTAACATGATATATCATGCCGTCAACAAAGCAACATGCCTTGCGGAGGAACAGAGTGCCATAGGTTCATAGGTTCATAAGAGGTTACTAGGCTAGCAGGCCCTAGAGCCTTTACAAGTCTAGCTGTGTTAATCCCAAGTATCCCCATTTGTTATTTTTTTGGGTAGTTTGCAGAACGATTGTATGAACAGATCGGATCTGTGATCAACACCAGCTACCCCTGAACATAAGGGACTTGAGTGCCACCCCAGGGGCAAATTTGTGGTCTGCCATCCAATTATCTAGGTTGCATTTGAAAAGGGTCAGTGAGTAGCTCTGTTATACGTGAATATGGAGTCTATTCCAGAGAAGCATCAGTCTCTGGGAGACGTATCTGTCTCTCCAGCATGATCTGGTAATGTCCCAAGCTAGGTTTAGATCGCTAAAGCAAGTGAGTCGAGACATTTGACTTGCGGATGTGCAGCATTTCTATTAGGGCAGGGATGGAGATTGCTCTACAAGCCAGGCACAAGTCACCTCTCAGCAGCCTATAAGATACAGAGTAAAGTGCCAGGGCTTTCAGCCTGTCCATGTAGGTCATAATTTGGAGACCCTGTTTTTCTTAGTGAGAAGGAGTCTGGTGAGGTACAAACAAAAAGGGGCATTATACTCTATCAGTAGTCTGACGAGGGTTGAGTACAATGTAGTTATAACACCCCTAGAACCCAGGACCATCTGTAATCCAGCCCTACACTTACATCTGCTGCCACAGGACTAGTTGGGTGGGGGACTGTCTACAGTCAACACTAAATAGCACAGAGGAGTTCCTGGCATTTCTGTCCTGGAGGCACACCATGTCCTTTATACCCAGTGGAGGTGGAAAATCTCACCCAGCACCTCAGATGTCAGTAGGCAATACCCCAATTGAGTATTGTCTTATTTCTCTTTTATGTAGTGCAGTCTGCTGGAGTTAGAAATATACTCATGCTGAGTATGGTTATTTTGTTGTTACAGGCATGTGAGGACTACAGCTACAACACCAGTCTGTGCAAAGTATGTGAGCTATATGTTTTACATGACAGAGCCCTTTAGCCCAACATTTTAATGAATGTCATGGGGGGACTTTTGAGGGTTTAAAGTAACTATTTTGGAACATGTTGCAATGGATAAATATGATAAAGAAAGATTTAGGAATATGCCTTTAAAGAAATAAACTATTTTTATTCTAAAATATGGGACTTTGATACCGAAGGGATTGAACACAGAATGTTGCTGGAAAAGTATTATCTGAATTATTTTGTGTCACTTTAAATTTTTAATAAGAGTTTGATTGTTTAATGACTTGTTAATTTGTAGCTGGTGTTATATAAATTGTTTCTACATGTAGTATGCTACTCCTTGAAGGCTAATTTTAGCCGAGGCGCTAGAGAAATAAAACCTTTTGTATTGGCTCCTGTGGTTTTCGTTTTGTGGTGAAGCAACTTGGTGTTTGTGCTGCTGTTGTGCTGCAATGTTTTACATGACAGTCTGTTTTATAGTTCTAGGCTCACTGGATTTGGGTGTTATGAGATAGCACTGATACACTTGGGCATGTTTTTTTTTTTTTTTTTTTGATACAGTTTGGTACTTTTTGTCTCTTTTCACAGGTGCTTCAGTGTCAGTGTCCTCCACCATGGATGTTGGTATGCCAGATGTTGGGAAACTGAGCCTCATAACAATGGCTGCCACAGCTTGGCAAATTCTGCAGTCATGGTGGCACTATCAGGTATGGATAATGTGTTGAGAATATCATCTACCTTCCTCAGACATGGGTCCAGTGACTGTGAAATCTATCCGTCGGTCTTAGGATACCATAATAAGACAGGAATTAGCCAACAAATCAGTACAGGGTGCACCATCTTCCACTGCAGCCCAGATATTAGTGGGTGCTGCCAAGCCACTGAGCATGAGGAGGGAAGTAGGAGCTACTCTATTGGTGGCCACCAATGCCTTTGTTCCGACCTCAGATCTAAGAAGAATGTCTCCTTGGCTACCACACAGTGAATGTACAGGGCCATCATCCTGACCCAGGTTAATGCCACTACTATTGCAGAACTGATTGATATGCTACATGGTCTGCATGATGACATCAGAGATGGCTTTGCCTATTTATGCACCATTTTCCGAAAGGCACCATAAGGACTCTGTATCATTAAGGCATCCATGTGTGGCCACATATAATAGGCATTGCCATTCTCATGGCTGATCCTCTTCCACTTCTGTGAGGAAACCCATCATGGTATGGACAGAATATGCTCTGAATCCCATAACTCCACATCCTCCACACATACAGTCAGTGTTGAGGGTGCTTCTGGATGCTGTGGATGCAGACACAGATTGGGTGCATGTGCTGAGCCTACCCATAGCATGTCACAATGTTCACGCTTACAGAACAGTCTATCCTCTGTGTCATTTGTGGATGGTGACACTGACATTCTTCAGAGATGGTGCCCCTGTAGTTGAGATTGTAAATGGGTACTACAGACACTTTCTGAGGGTACCCTAGCTCTGTCCCAGAGATTAATGCAGAGTGCAACATCATCTGCAAGAGCTGTCTGTACACATACCCACACACCCATACACCCATCGCCACCAACCATCTACACACACACACACACACACACACACACACACACACACACACACACACACACACACACACACACACACACACACACGCGCACACACCATGCTGCAGACCCATCCCTCCCAGGCCAGTGATCCCATCTATCCATACTCAGCAGGCCATGACAAACTCACCCACATTGGTAGTCTTCTCCCCACAATGACCATTTTCAACACCTGTCATCATGGCCCTTCCACCTCTGCATGTGATGATAGCTGTATCATGACCTCGATAGTCTACTACCAGGGTAGCCTGGTCTGGTGCATAGTCCAGGCTACTTCTCCACAGGTTCCCCAACAGGCATCTACTCCTCCACTGTTGACTCCAGCACGTCCTCTTCCCCACTGTGAAGTGCCTGCTGTATTTGGTTGCCTACCAATATGTTGTGTAATATTGCACAAACAGCAAATATTTTGCTGCATGTTTCTGGATTTTATTGCAGGGCACCACCAAAGACATCTGTACAGCAGAAGTGAGCCTTCTTCAATCTGTATGTATCCAACATTGTTTCTGTAACAGTGTAGTGTAGTATGCACTCTCTGCAATGTTCTGTGGGTTTCTTATCAGTGTCATTAGCCATGGCTCCAAGATATATCCAGCATTCAAAAAACAAACTGGTAACAGATATGAAGAAACGACTAAAGAACACAATCCTGTAGGGCAACAGAAGCAATCCAACAAAAGTAAAAATGACTGCACTTTATTCACTGTTTAGAATTAAAAAAAAACAGAGTTAAGCATTTTTGTCACTTAGACTTCTTCAGAACTAACAATCAAACAATTCCATTTCCTTTTATACCAGTGTAAAACTCATTAACCTATCAACACATAAATTCGTTCCCACGCCCATGAAACTAAAATGTCATTACAAAAAACACTTTAAATACATAAACATATATACATATGAAACATATATACATATGTAAATTTTTAAATTTTTGATAAATTATGTACACTTGTTAAAAACTGATATGAAGTAGTTTACTTCATTTGATCGTCAACCTGTGGGAATACGGATCCATATCAGTTCCGAGCCAGCAAAGATTGCTAGCATCAGCTCCGAACTCCAGACTCCTCCCCTTACCCATAATACACCTCCCTTGCCTTCCATCCCCAGATCTCGTTTGCCGCGATTTGTGAAAGCATCGTGTCTCTGGAGCTCCAGTTAGCAGGGTATTTTTCTTGGATTGTAAGTTTAATCATTTTTGTTTTATTAGCCGTTTTAGATTAGTGTAGGTACCCTTTCTCCCCTCCCATCGCTTTGGCATCGTTGGTAGGCTTGTAGTAGTTGGTAGATAGTGTAGTTTGTCTGTTTGCCCCTCCCCCCTTCTAGTCAGTTTAGAGTGTGGTGAATGGGTGTGTGCTAATGTTTTAAGTGGAAAGTTTTTCTTTTCTTTCCCTAGTATGGCTGAAAAGCTTATTTTTAAGAGCTGCACAGAGTGTGGCCATAAGCTCTCCCCAGCGGATGGCCACACTCTATGTGTACTGTGTTTAGGTGTGGCCCACTGTAATGTTGACTGTGCCATCTGTGCAGGGTTCAACCCCCGGACTTTGAAAGACAGAAAGGCCAAGTTGGCCCTTAAGGGGCTTCTTCCTGCATCTGATCCTCCCTCTTCATCCTTGGCGGCTGCCATGGCTGCCTCTCCTGCTTCTCTGCCTCTGGCTCCCCCCTCCCAGGCTGGGACACAAATTCCCGCATCTAAGCCTGTGGTAGCGAAGCAGAGGAGGGGTATAGAATGGAAGAGAAAGTCGAGGACGAAAGAGAAGAGGAAGAGGTCTCTGGACCTTGCGTCACCCAGTAAATCCGCTCGAATCCATGACTCCCCTCAGCTCCGATCTCTGAGGCTCTCCCCGGAGCCAGAAGAGGCACGACCAGTCTCCCAGGCCTCTGCTCCCTGACCAGCCAAGTCGGAGTCTGTGCCCTCATCTCGTTCCACCCGATCTCTCTTGGACATGGATCTGGATAAGATGATGAGGCACTTTTTCCATACGCAGATCCAGATGGGAATCTTGCCAAACCCCCTCCCTCAGGAGGGGGCAGCTCACTTCCCTTTTTTCAGCCTATTACTCCTTCCCCAATCCAACCTTCAGCTTCGGAGTTTTGAGATTCAAGGTTGGCCTTGGTTGGGGCGTCGGCACCGACGGTCCACGCATCTTCAACACTGGTAGCTGCCTGGAGCATCTCGGATCCAACCAGTTCAGATCCAAGCTGCTCCCTGAGCTGGACTCTGGGGGGTCAAATCCGAGGGAGTGAAATCCTTACCATCGGCTCTGATGTTGTCAGTCCAGATTTTCTCTCTCGGAGCTCCAGCCACTTCGGGTCCGGCTCCACTTCTCGCATCAGACCCAGGGAGACTGGCCTCCTTACTGCTTTCACAGGAGGTCCGCTCTCCTTCGGCATTCGATGTGGTAGAATGGATCCTCTCTGTCGGATCAAGGCCCCTGACCACACCCTCAGGCTCCACCCAGACCCCCTCGGCTCTGTCTGTGCCAGCAGGGAGGTTGGTCTGCCCCCAAGCCCTCCTCTCATGAGTCTGTGTTTCTGGAGGCCTTAGACATGGACCTGTCTACATCTTGGTTGTCCCCCCCCACAGATACTTTAGTGGGTTTGAACAACTCGCGGGCATGGAAGGAACCTGATACCATGGAGCCAATCCCCAAGCACCCTGATAACGTTTTGAGTCTGCCTATAGACAGGTCTTCCTGGAACAAGGGCTCCCCTGTGGATGCCATGGAAGTAGCAGGAGCCACGAAGAGGGAACTATCTCAAGGAAGTTCCTCAGTCCACCCTCCTGACCAAGAGTCTCGGTTGATGGACCAGCTAGGGAAGTGGGTGTATGCTTCAGCTACCTTTTCAATAAGGGCGCTGAACTGCTTGGCCCATGTCATGAGACTCCAACACAACCTGGTGAAGGAGCTGGAGGACTCTCCACCCAAGTCCATGTCACAGTAGGACAAGGCTTTGTTCTGTGTGAAAATGGCCACTTTGAGAGCAGTATCGAATACGTCCATGCGACTCCTCTCCCATGCAAAAGAAGGAGTGGCTAGAGCAGCTGGGTCCAGTGTGTCCATGAGGTGTAATGCCTGGCTCAGGTTGAACCAATTTACCAAACCCTTTAAGGCGTCCTTTACCAATGCCCCTTATGACTGCTCGACTCTGTTTGGTAAGACCATCAAGGAGAATCTAGTCCAGAGTGAGAAGGACGGGAAGACACTGTCTGCTGTCGGGATCCGCTTCTCTAACCTGCAAAGGTCCTTTTCCCGGAACCAGAGAGAGCAAAAGAAGATGTGGTTCCGGAAGTCTCATTATTCCCGGGACACTCAGGGCTCTTCTTCCCGCAGAGGCAGAGGGGGAGAGAATGGATGCCGGCCCAGAGGCCAAGGGGGTCTGCAAAACTTTGGGTTTCAAGAACCTTTCTCGTACAGACCCTGGCAGCAATCCTGAGGGGTTGCCCAACTGCTCTACTCTGGAGGCAGTCGGGGGACAATTGTCCTTGCACCCAGTGGCCTGGGAGTCCATAACAATGGATGCTGGGTGCTGCAAATCATACCCAGAGGATATTCTATCCCCATCGTGGGTTCTCCAACACCTCCCAAACACCTCCTGGACTTTCCACCCATGCAAAGGGAGCCAGCAGCACAGGACATTTCAAAGCTGCTAGGAAAACGAGCCATCTAAACCGTCCCCCTAGATCTGTCCAGATCGGGCTTCTACTCCAGGTTCTTTTTGGTGCCAAAGAAAATGGGGGACTTAAGGCCCATTCTGGACCTCTCTACCCTGAACCTGTCAGTGGCCAAAGAAAAGTTCTGGATGGTCACACTACAGTCCAGCATGCCATACCTGCAAGAGAGCGACTGGATGTGCTTGTTAGATCTCCAGGATGCTTACTATCACATAAAGATGCCCAGAAGCTCCAGGAGGTCCCTCCACTTCTGGCTAGGGGCCAGTCATTACCAATTTTGAGCCCTACCCTTTGGTCTCACCACAACCCCCAGGGTGTTTACCAAAGTGATGGCAGTGGTAGCGGCTCACCTGAGGCTTCAGGGGATTCAGGTCTATCCGTACTTGGACGATTGGCTCTTCACTGCTCCCACCAGGTGTCTACTTTCCCAAACCAAGGACTACTTTCTGACACTTTCCATGAGTTTGGGTATCACAATCAACACATCCAAATCTCTGCTAGAGCCTGTACAGGTGATAGACTACATTGGTGCCAGGATAGACACACTCCAGGGCAAAGTTTTCCTGACCTCGGAGAGAGTTCACAACCTCAGGATTCATGTCTCCCTAATTTACCGTTTTCATCTCCTGACAGCGGAATATGTATTGAGGGCCCTAGGCTCGATGGCAGCAACCATAACTCTGCTTCCATGTGCCCGACTACACATGCAGATTCTTCAGTGGACTTTGGTGGTTCAGTGGTCCCTGTTGGATTTGCCACTAACCTATCCTATCCACCTAAGTCAAGTGTGTCGGTCATCCCTCATATGGTGGATGAGCTCTCTGGACATTTTGGAGGGACAACCCTTCGTTCTAGCCCCAGCCCTAGCCACAGTGACCACGGATGCCTCCCAACTTGGGTGGGGGGGCATTGTTCGGGCAGGACAGTCCAAGGCCTGTGGTCCCCCATGGAGACCAGTTTGCATATCAATGTCCTAGAGATGAGGGTGGTCCTTCTAGCATTGCAGACCCTTCATGCCTTTCTTCCTCTGGGGACGATTGCTATTCAGTCAGACATGTCAGTAGTCTGGTACATCAACAAACAGGGAGGGACCAGATCTTACTCCCTTTGTCGCGAGGCCATGAGAATGTGGGAATGGGCGATCTTCACCGGTAGCTTTCTTATCACAATGCACATTCCGGGATGGTCCAACATTCTAGCGAACAGGATAAGTCGGACCATTTTGATGCCTTATGAGTGGTCTCTGAATCCGTCAGTAGCGGAACAGATCTTCAGCGAGTGGGGTCAACCTTGCTGCGATCTCTTCGCATGTCCTTCCAACGTGAAGTGCAGCAGGTTTTTCTCTCTGAACCCCACCCTCCTGCCAGGGCAGTCCCCCAGAGACACTCTAGTTCATGCTTGGCCTCTCGGTCTTCTGTATGCTTACCCTCTGGTCCCTTTCATCCCGAGGTTTCTCCAGAAAGCTTGTCGACTGGGGAGCAAGGTGATCCTCATTGCCCCATTCTGGTCTTGCCAGGTATGGTTCCCCTTCCTTTGGTCTCATCTTCTGGCTCCACCTTGGATCCTAGATCCCTTTGAGGATCTGATTTCACACCCATCGGGGGTATCTCATCCAAATCTGGACAGCCTGAAGCTCATGGCTTGGCTGCTCCAGTTCCCGTGATTGCTAGGACTCCCAGGCTTTCCTCCTCAGTTAAGTCTTTTTTGGTAGCTGCTCATAAGTCTTCAACCAGAAAAGTTTATCGCAGTAAGTGGAAACGTTTTTCTTTTTGGGCATCTCAGAGGAGTTTAGATCCTTTCACAGCTCCTATTTCCGCTATTCTTGATTTCCTAGCTGATATTTTCCAGCATGAGCTAGTTCTTCTACTGCCAAAGTTCAATTGGCTGCCATTTCTCATTTTCATGTGGGTGAGAATTCTGCATTCTTGGCATCTTCTAGACTGTGTAAAGCCTTTATTAAAGGCACTTTTTTGCTACGCCCCCCCCCCCGGTCAAAGATCCTGTCCCCCCGTGGGACCTTACTATGGTTCTTCAAGCTCTGGTCGCTCTGCCTTTCAGCCTGCCTGCTACTGTTGATCTAAAATTTCTATCGTGGAAAACAGCTTTTCTGGTCGCTATTACCTCTGCTAGGAGGGTCGCAGAATTGCAGGCCTTGTCCATAAAATTCCCGTACATGATTCTTAAGTTTCCCTTCGCACCAATCCAATCTTTCTTCCTAAGGTGGCATCACCAGTCAGTATCAATCAGACTATAAATTTGCCTGTGTTATTTCCCAGTTTTACCAACAAAATAGAATACAAACTACACATGTTGGATGTTCACAGACAGTTACAATTCTATTTACACAGGACAAAATTTTTCGTAAATCTGATCAATTGTTTGTTTCGTTCTATAGACTCTTTTTGGGCAAACCTATTTCCAAGGTCACGATAGCGATATGGATTTCTTCATGCATCCTGCATGTCTACAAGGACAAAGGCATGTCTCCTCCAGGTCTGGTTAAAGCTCATTCCACCAGGTCCATGGCTACTTTCTGGTCTAGGGTGTCTTTAGATGACATTTCCTCAGCAGCTACTTGGTCCACATCTCATACTTTTATCTCCCATTATAAATTGGATTTGACATCTAGAAGGAGAGCATCCTTTGGCTCCGCAGTGCTCAGGAATATCCTTCCATGAGGGCCACACAGGAGTTTAGTAGCGGGGACTCTGTCCCACAGGTTGAAGATCAAATGAAGTAAACTACTTCAGATAAAGAAGTTATGTACTCACCATAATGTTCCTTCTGAGTAGTTGTACTTCATTTGTCTTCAACCATTCCTTCTTCCTTCCCCCGGACCTTTGGCGCATGTTCAGCCTACAGTAAGTTCAGTAAGTATAGGTCACAAGTATGTTATCAGGTCGGGTTATAAGTGTAAGTTCAGCAAACTCGTTCTGGGGATGGAAGGCAAGGAAGGTGTGTTATGGGTAAGGGGATGGAGTCTGGAGCTTGGAGCTGATGCTAGTAATCTTTGCTGGCTCGGATCCGATATGGATCCGTATTCCCACAGGTTGAAGACAAATGAAGTACAACTACACAGATGGAACATTATGGTGAGTACATAACTTCTTTTTTCCACTATGTTGTCTCAACAAAAGTCACATAGAGGGACTTTTTAATTGATGATGAATAAAAATGAATGAACATAAAAAATATATACATCTGTATGTGCCCAACAATGCTATTAAACCTCCATGCATCTTAGTTTCAATATCGAACTAATAGAACAGTAATCATTAAGCCCTGATGGGTCCTGAGCATTTAAAATAAGTTGCCACTTTAATTCACACTTGTATAGATGTTCTTCCTTAACCTGCGGTGGTGGTGCTGCGGTAGCATTGTCGCCTCACAGTAAGACGTCCTGTTCAATTCTCAGCTAGAGCGTCTTCTGTGTGGAGACATGCGTGAATGGGCGTGCCTTCATTGAAGGTTGTGCATCAGGGCTGGCAACTTGGCACGTAAAAATCTACTGCCAATCATTAGCGGACCGGAGTTCCGCTGTGGCGACCCCTAACCGGGAAAAGCCGAAAGACTCAACAACATAGATGTTCTTCCTTAAACAATCCCCTATCATCCTTTATAATCTGTTCCATAACTGTGAATTTAAACCAATGTGTAGGGTATGCTACCATATGCCTGGTCAAAGCATTAGTGTTTTTTGCCTTCTTAATATCATCTAAATGCTCATATATCCTTTCCTTGAACTTCTTAATGTTTTTTTCTGAAATAAAAGGTTGAACATTGCTGGTAACAGGGCACATAAACAACCCACTTAGATTCACAATTAAAATGCCCTAATACTTTGAACATCCTGCTGTTTATCATAACATTCTCAGTGGCCAATAGAGAGGGGTATTGTGAACATCTCCCACATGTAAATACACCCCCTTGGTCTAATACTGTTAATTTTGTTTTTTTTTCCAAAAGGTGTTTTATAGCCTTATCATTCCTATATACCCCCATTGGTTTCTGCCCAACCTTTCCATAAACATCCTTGCTGACCAAAAAAAATTACCCAAGTTTTTTCCAAATTACTCATGATGTCATAACTATCCAAAGTAAAGGTAGTCACAAACAACTTATCAACCTTAAAATTCCTAGAGGAAAAAGACCCTAAAGGAATCAGATCTCAGGTGACATTAAATTCCTCATTTCTTTCACACTACCCTTCTTTTTGTTATAACCTCTTCCCTTATTTCAATCATAAATTCCATAGGGTAGCCCCTGTTTTAAAACATTTCTACCACTTTATCACGTTCATTACAAAATACTTCATCCACAGAAATCATTCTTACTAATCTTACCAGTTGGCCCTTAACAACTATTCTTTTTTGACTATTAGGGCACCAACTGTTATAACGGAGGTATGTATTAGATGAATATTGGATAGGAATCTCCTCTGTTCCCTATCCTTACTTAATTCAACATCCAAAACTACCATTACATCCCTGTCAAACTTCCAGGAAAATCTTAAAAATTCCGTAGTACCTTGTATATAATCAAAAAAACTCTTTCAAGCGTTCTTCGGAATCTATCCACAAAATGAATATGTCATCCAAAAAGCATGTGTAATAGGCCCAGGATTATGCAAATCTACTGTTGAACACAAATTCAAACTCCCACCAGGCCATTACCAGATTAGCTAATGCAGGGGCACAGGCTACACCCATCTCAACCCCTGCCCTCTGCTTAAAAAGTTGTCCTTCAAAAGTCAAAAAATTATTGGTTAACACTATTTCCATCAAAGTGGTAGCTAAATTTACCCTGTCAGAACTTAAATATCCAATCTTAAACAACATTTGTTCAAACCAGTCTAACCCCTAGGTATGGGGTATGACAGAATATAGGTTGCTAACATCCAAGGTAACCATCAAAGCATCAGCAACAAACTGTAGTTCATTTATCCTAGATAAAAACTCCTAAAAATCCTTACATACTTGCGGAACCTTCTCTACTAACCGTTTGACCATAACACCCACAAATTTTGCTATGTAGTGTGTTTTTTCCCTATTGGAATCTACTATTGGCCTAAAGGGCAGGTTGGGTATGGACTTGTGAATTTTGGGGATACCAAAAATCCCGGCAGTTACTGGTTCGGTGTTTTCCATAAGGGTCTATATCATATGTTTGAAGTTTGAAAACTTCAAACGTTAATTTATCGAAATTAAATGTTTGAAGTTTCAAACATCGAACATATGGAAAAAAAAAAAAAGAATGGGAACTTACCTAACTGGTGTAAGCAGGGGGGCCAGTCCCCCTGCGTCCCCCACACCACCATCTTTAAATATACCAACTCCAAGACCGCACTATAATGTGGTAAAGGGAAGATTTCCCTTTACTGCACTGTAGTGCAGTCTCGGAATTTGTATATTTAAAGAGCGGGTGGTGTGGGGGGTGCAGGGGGGCTTGCCCCCCTGCCAACAACAGTTTGTTTTGGGTTTTTTTTTTTTTTTTTAGTATATATGTTCAAAGTTTTATAACTTCGAACATTTAAATTCGATTTTATTATGTTCGAAGTTATGAAACTTCGAACATATAATATAGACCCTTTCCATAAATCCATATTCTTGCTGTGTAATGAGACTTTCCATCAACATATCAAATTATCTCATATTTATTTTGGCATAAGCAATGTTGATCTAATTTTGTGATATTTCCATATATTCATTCCCTAATAACAAAGTATTCATTTTATTGCTATATTCACAACTATCCATCACCACTAACCAGCCCCCTTTATCTGGCTTCATAACTCTAATATTACAATCATCCAGTATTTCGTGTAAATATTTGCTTTCATATTTATTTAAATTGAAATATCTCTGCTTGTTAGGTTTGGCCAATAAATTCCTGATCTCAAGCTCACACAATTTTTCATACATAACCACAATGTTGTTAAGTGGGGGGGTTAAAAAGACTGTGTTTTCGCAACTCTTTACCACCTTCTAAGTTCACACCATTAGTATCATTAAACCAAATAGCTAAATTCAATTTTCGTACATACATTTTTAAATCAATTAAGATCTGAGTTAAATACACTCTTCTAGCTGGAATAAAGCTGAGCCCTTTAGCTAGCACATCAGCATGACAGTTATTTATGTCTTCATCAGAAAAATTATAAAGAAAAGTCACCAGATGTGTTGCTGATGATTTTAGGAATGTCCCGATCTTGTTGTGTTTGCTTTTGTGAGATCCGTTCGGACCTCTGAATCCCACCAGCTTCTAAAGGGGCAGATGCAGCTTCTGTAATATTTGCAACTTCCCTTTCACATCTTCCTGATCCCTTCTGATTGGATCAATCTTCCCATCTCCTCTTGCCATTGGAGGATTGGGATAAGCCCGTCCCTTACTATAGTCATCCATATCCCTTCGGAACTTGCCCATCTTCCGCTTAAGAATGGTTTCACAAATGGAATCAGCACTAGAAGATATGTTGCAATAATTAGTGAGATAATGATCAAATAATACCTCCTTAATCGGGGATCGATTTTGCTTGTCAAGTTCCGTTGACAATTCCTCTCTCCAGAGCTCATTGTGCTTAACCATACATTTTAACATCACGACACCAGCCCGATTAAAGCTACTAATTAATTCTTCATACAGCTCAGTACCCTTTTGAATGTTATTGGGGAACTTCCAAAAATGAAGTCCCCTTGGAACAATGCCGGCCGAGATTTTCTTAAGTAGATAACAATTCTCTAGTTGTAATTTTTCAAAAAAACAATCAACTTTTTTTTCCAGACTGAATAATTGGTCACCAATGGGAATCAGCCCTGCACTCACAGTCGATTCAGTTATTAGCCTTCCATGCCTGAAAATCCCACTGTCCACAAGTGGGATTACTGGAGAGGTTTAACTGAGGTGACCTCTGAGTCAAAGGAATATCCAGGTTGCTGCTGTTTGACACATAATCCGAGATGGTCGTTATGAAGTGGGAACTCCAGAGTTAGCTAATTGCTGGCTAACTAATCACAGTAAGGCAGTCAATTCCCCAGTTTGGATATTGTTCACACAATTGGGGCAGCAGCTATCCACCCTTTCACCTGTTGCTCCAACTCCAGATGCCATGAACATCCAAAAAACAAACTGGTAACAGGCATGAAGAAACAACTAAAGAGCACAGTCTTATAGGGCAACAGAAGCAATCCAACAAAAGTAAAAATGACTGGACTTTATTCACTGTTTAGAATATATCCAGTATTACCAGTAAGAGGATCTTGCAGAAAATCACCCCACACAAATCACTGATATAGTTTGGGTGTATGCCTGATGTGGTGATCATGGACACTATCTGGGATGCACAGTGACACATTGTATATTACACCCTGTGCATTCCAGACCCCTGACATGTGATGGAGTAGGTGTCCTATATGGTTGGTATACTGTTGTCCTTGTGTCCTAGGTGGGCACTTTATGGTAATGTGGATGTAGTTAATGGTGCCCAATAAATCAGGGAAATGGACTATTTCATAAAATGCCCACATGGCGTTGTTTCTTTTCTTTTTCTTCTGTTGGAACAATATATATTTCTTCACATGCTGTAGCATGGCATCAAGAAACTCATGTAGTACCCATGCCTGGAATACACCCACCTGATCACTCATTGGTTGCTATAAGATCCCTATAATCAACATTCAAATAGCTACATATACTATGGCGTCCACAGGAATGGAATTCCACACATACCATGAGACTGAATGTGAGGGCAACATATGTCATTATAATGGAAGTGACTAAAAGTTTACTGTAATAATTGTGGCAAAAAAATAGTTAAGTGGAGGTTTTGAGGGCTCTAGGCCCCAAAAAGACATGTGATGCTAGATATTCTGTGGTGCATTTTACAGCTTTTTTCCCAACCTTTTGATCTAGTAATTGCCTGAACAAAGATCATGATTAAGGAAAGAAATTATTTCAAGGATGAAATAAAAAGTAAGTATAGAGTGCACCACGACCAGTAAATCTCTTGAAAGTGTTCAATGTTGAAACCAAAAAAGTACGAATTCTTTAAAATAACTCCACTTTATTAGAAGCAAGGAGTGCAGGAACAGATGTGTTGACTTGCAACGCTTCATCAGACATAAAAAAATACAGCTAACTCCATCTTTAAATATATAAAATCACATGACATCACATGCATTCACATAAATTTAAAAGGGCAATGGAAAATCACAGTAAAAAAATAATAATAGTACTGACATGCCTTTGAAAATAATGTAAAAAATAATAACAACATTGCACTATGTAAAAACTCCATATTAATGTTTAAGTGACCTGGCTGCTAATGAAGGCTTAGCAAGTCAACGCGAAAGCGCTCACATCTGTTCCTGCACTCCTTGCTTCTAATAAAGTGGAGTTATTTTAAAGAATTCGTACTTTTTTGGTTTCAACATTGAACACTTTCAAGAGATTTACTGGTCGTGGTGCACTCTATACTTTCTTTTTGTTTCATATTGTGCTACGTAAGTAGAGTGCTTTACCTGGCAGTTTGAGTTTCT
Organism: Protopterus annectens; assembly: GCF_019279795.1. Taxonomy (NCBI): domain Eukaryota; kingdom Metazoa; phylum Chordata; order Ceratodontiformes; family Protopteridae; genus Protopterus; species Protopterus annectens. The sequence goes on from NC_056738.1 coordinate 363,928,214, forward strand.
TTTTTACTTTATATGAAATAAAAAGTATTCATGGTTTAATATTCAAGATTATATTTTTCAATAAACGGAGAAGCCAGGAATTTACCTGAAACAGAACAAGACAGTACAGAATTGTGCCTTCTGCAATGCATACAATAACAATCCAAAGGAAGAGTCAATATTCTATCAAGTGCCCGAAAATTAGCAAGTGGCTGACAAATGCAGGTCATCCCAAGATTTGTTCCCTTTTTCTGTCTTTCTCTCTCTATCTCTTTCACTTGGGATTGACCTTGTGTGAGATGATGCCCTAGACAACACACACACACACACACACACACACACACACACACACACACACACACACGCACACACACACACACATATACATACGGGTATACGTTGCTTTTCATTTGACTTCAACCTGTGGGACACAGATCCAGATCAACATTCTGATTGGAGATTGCAATACACTGGGGATTGGGAAATTTACCCTTTTCCTTACTGTAGTACGATCTTGGAGTTTGTATATATAATATACAGGGGGTGGGGGTGCAGAGGGGCTTGCCCCTGCAAAATGTAAATACAAGCTTTACTGAAAGTCAAGGTAACCTAGAAAATATCAATTTTATCGAATTGGGAATTATTGGCATAACTGCTATCAACATTTTGAACAAATAACTTTTTTATTTTTGAAATGTATTTTCATCTACCTGAATAAACAAAGAACTGCAATTCTAGATTTTGATAGTAAACCCAAGATGTGTTTGTGCAACTTTGTAGAGCATTTTAAGTCTTCATTCATCAAAGCTGCTTTTGATGGATTGTCTTTGTTTGGCCCCCACTGTTAAGGAAACACTTTCCTGGAGTGAGAGGGATGGAAAAAACTTGTCTGCTGTAGGGATACGTTCTTCTACCCCTTAGAGATCCTTTTCCAGGAATCAGTGAGAGGAAAGAAAATGTGTTTCCGTACTTCCTAGGGTCCTTTCCAAGATTCATGAGGGGATACCTCCTCCAGGGGCAGAGGGGGGAGTTAAAATGGAAGACGCCATACTCACACCAGAGGAGGTCTGCAAAATCAGGGTTTCCAAGATTCCTTCTTGGATATACCCTTTCAGCATTCCTGAAAGGTTGCCTGGTCATCTATAATAAAAGATACCATTTTCATTAATTCTCCCAAACAGAAGGAAAGGCTCCCTGACATTCCACCCAGTCAAAGAGAGGCAGCAATTCAAAAGCTGATAGACAAAAGAGTCATCAAGGAGGCCCCTCTAGACCAGAAAGGATTCGGAAAGATTCTTTTTAGTGCCAAAAAACATGGGACCTGAAACCAATTCTGGACCTCAACAAACTGTATCTATTTGTAAAGAAGTCAAAGTTCTGAATGGCTACGGTTCAGTCTATTCTGCTGTTTCTGCACAAGGATGATTGGGCATGCTCCATCATTCTTCAGAATGCGTACTATCACATAAAGATGAACAGATGATCCCGAAAATTTCTCAGATTCTAGCTGAGGGCTAGTCACTGTCATTTCAGTGCCCTACCCTTTGGTCTCACTACAGCCCCCAGGATGTTTACCAAATGTTTGGCAGTGGTAGCAGCTTACTTGAGACTACCAGGAATCCGAATGCTTCCATACCTAGACGACTGCCTCCTCACTGCCCCAAAGAGGCATCTCCTTGAAAAATCCATGGACTTCTTACTCCAATTATATCAATCCCTAGGCATCATGGTCAACCTTTGCAAGTCACATTTTCAACTCATTCAGAGCCTGGAGTTTGTAGATGCTCATTTAGACACAGTAGGTCAGACAGCCTCCCTTACACCATACAGAGTATGGACCATCAGTTATCAAGTGGAACAAATTATCTCACACTCCTCTCCACCAGCCAGCCTGATTCCTCAACTTTGAGGTCAATGGCAGCAGACAACCTTGTTTTCCATGGCCCACTGTATATGCAGATTCTTCGATTGACTCTGTGTTCAGTGGTCAATTTTTTGCTATCCCTTATCTTCACCGGTCAAGCTCACACTTTTATGCACCTTTATGCAAAGACCACCTGTGTTGGTGGATTCAGTCAGATGAAGTTTCTCAAGGCTGCCCTCTTGTTCATCCATGAGATAAGATGAAAGAACAACCAGTATGGCTAAAATGACAAGCAATTTATTAAATACAAATGTAAGAACGTTTGTGCATAAGCACTTATTCAGACTGTTGAAACAAATCCTAAAATACCTATAAATATCATTACAAAATCTGAAACCAGCCAATGAGACACAAACCAAAAATAGCTGACTACTACAGCAATTAATTACCATATCAACAGATCAATGTTTAATCTTATGTCTTTTTAAATAGGATCCAAGCGACGCATTTTCATTCATGCCAAAGTTCCTATCTGCTTGCAACATAATAATAATCCACTTTAATTAATTAATTCTGGTTTTAGCAAATCAAATCACCTCCTCTAATATTTTTGGTAGTTAACTGAATCACTTTAAAAATAAAACCATGACCATCATGCAGTCGAATATGTTTGTTTAAAGTATTCATACTGACATTTCTTCTGATATCTCCAATATGCTCCAGTATCCTGTCTTTCAAACTACGACTGGTCATCCCTACATAAAAACTGGGACAGGCTGTACAGGTCACTAAATACACCAAATTCTTACTCTTACAGTCCACACAGAACATAAAATCATACTTGACATTAGTGGTCGGATGGATAACATATGGGATATCAGAGATAAAACTACAGGCTTTGCAACTATGACAGAAATGTGTACCAATTCTTACTGATGTAACACGGGGCTCTGATATAAAATTACCTTTAAAGCAAAGCCTCTGTTTCAAATTCTTTGCCTTTTTAAAATAAAATTTAGGTCTATCTCCGACGAATCACACCTTCATCAGCCAATAGAACTGGCCAGTTTCTCTTAATGATATTACATACATCATTCACATTACTGGATAAAGTAAAGCCGATTCTCAAGTCTTTCTCGAGTTTTGCTGCATTATATTATTCCTGTCATATAAATTGTCAGAAAAATAAGGTCTCCCTTGTCTTTGTCTAAGGCCCTTCACTATTACCAGCCTCCTTTGAACCATAGCCCCTCACATAAAATTCATCACTAAGAGAGGCATAATGTGCATCCAACTTATCATTATTAGTGTATAATCTCGAAGATCTTAAAAGTTGTCCTTTCAACACATTGTAAAAGGTATGATTCAGATGCATACTAGTCCTATGCAACTTTCTATTTCTCCAACATGACTTGCTGAACATTTCTGTTTCTAGATTACCACTACAACCTTTCAAAATACAAACATCCAAGAAAATCAATGGAGCTCTTCGAGGTACAGCAGTAAAAACTAAAAATTCTGTTGTAGTATTAAGCCAGCATAGAAAAGTATCAAACTTTTCAACAGAGCCTCGCCATAAAATAAAGACATCATCTACAAATCTATTATAGCATACAATGTCTTCAGAATACATATTATTAGCAAAAACATACTCATTTTCCCAATACGCCATCACCATCTTGTTCATCCACCCCAGTAGCCATGGTTACAATGAACACCTTCCAAGTGGGGTGGGAGGGGACATTTCTTGGGAAGGATGGTGCAAGGCATGTTGTCCCCAGAAGACACCTATTTGCACATCAATGTCCTACAGATGAGAGCAGTCATCTTAGAATTACAGGCCTTCCAGGTTGCCCTCTGTCTTGGGACAGTTCCGATTCAAACCAACAACATGTCTGTCATTTGGCACATCAACAAATAGGGGGAACCCAATCTTATCCCCTCTGTCGACAAGCAATAAGAGTGTGGCAGTGGATGATCTCTTCCAACTGCTTTCTATAGCGATGTACATTCCAGGGAAATCCATTGTGCAAGCAGATAAACTCAACAGGTCCATTCTGATGCCTCAAGAGTGGTCTGTCAATCATTTATTGGTGGAGAGGATTTCCCATCGATGGGGTCAACCTTGCTACGATCTATTTGCCTTTGCCGACAACAAGTGGAGCAGGTTCTTTGCCCTGATAACCCCTCTGGGGGAGTCACAGAGAGATGCTGTGATTCATGTTTGGCTCTCCAGTCTCCTTTACTCTTATCCCCAATATCTCCAATTACAAATTCTTACAGAAGTCACTTTGGTTGTAGAACACGGTTATCCTCATTGCCCCTTTTTGGCCTCATCAAGTGTGATTCCCTTTCCATTGGTCTCACCTTTGACATCCGCCCTGGATACTGGACCCCAGTCCAAACCTTCTCTCTCATCCTACAGGGATGGATCAGCCAAACATTACAGGCCTCAAGATGACCACATGGTTTCTCTAATTCCACTGATAGTTAAACAGCCCAGCCTTTCTTCCTTGGTCCAGAATATTACTATAATCTCAGAAGGCCTGTACCAGGAAAATCTATAAAAGTAAATGGCAGAGATTCTCTGCTTGGTCTCTGCAGAGAAAATTAGACCCTTTCATTGTCACCATCTCAGTTGTTCTGGAGTTTTTAACATCTGTTTTTCAAGAAGGGGCCACTTCTCTACAAATAAAGTGCAGTTGGTACTGATATCTAATTTTCATTCAAGAGAAAATGCTTCCTCTTTAGCTTCATCAGAATTGTTTACGGCCTTCCTTAACGGTACCATTTTGCTTAGGCCCTCCAGTGAAGGATCCTACACCACCATGGGATTTAACAATTGTGCTACAGGTCTTTACTCGGAATCCTTTTGAACCTTTGGCTAGATCTGACTTAAAATTTTTATTGTGAAAAACTACTTTTCTTGTGGACTTTACATCTGTTAGATGAGTATCCTAGCTCCAGGCTCTCTCTTCCTAATCCCCTACCAAACCATTAGTGTGCCGGTTTTCTTTCCCAGTTTTGCTAATAAAGCTCAATACATGCTTCATCTCTTGGATGTACATAGACAGCTTTGTTTTTATCTCCATAGGACAAAAAATTTCAGAAAGACAGACCAATTGCAATTGTTTGTCCAATTCTCCCCCTAACAAATTGGGTAAACCAGTTTCTAAAGTTACCTTAGCCAGATAGCTTACAGGCTGCATATCCTTGGTTTGCAATCAACAAGATTTCTTTCCCCAGACTTTGATCTGCTCTAGAACTTTTATTGAAGATATCTGTGCACATCTACTTGATCTAAAGTTCATACTTTTATTGCTCATTACAGATTTGATTTAACTTCCAAAAACAGGGCTGCCTTTGGTTCTGCAGTAATCCAGAATGTCCTTTTGTGAGGGTCACCCAAGGTCCACATAACTGCTGAATCTGTCCCATCAGTTCAGGAGCGAATGAAAAGGACAATATTAGATATTATGGTTAGATACTCACCACAGCTGTGCATCTGTGTTGTCCATTTTCATTCTTCTTCAATTTACCACCCTCCTTCTCTCATCCCTTTAAAGATGGGAGTGTCACTATTCTCTGATAGACTGATTGTTCTGCTTGAGATGGTAGGTCATATGATCCTTTTGTTTACATCCAGGCAGCTTTTAGTCTCTGAGCTCAAGTTTCAGTACAGAGTGGGGAAGGTTAACTTAACACTTCAGGAAATGCAAACAGATTCCTCTGTGTGCACTTTTTATTTACAGCCCCATGCTGACATGAAAGCTTTATCACTTCACTTTGAAATGTAGTGAAGTAGCGCTTATATGAGCTACTTTTCTGTATTTAAATGGTTCATTCTTTCATTCTTCAGGCAGGCACAGCAGTGGACTTTAATATTTTCTTGGCTGCTTGGTTGTTTGGGTTTAATGATGAATGGAATCAGATGTGGTAGCTGTATTTAATTATATGGTCTGGGGCACTGATATTCATTTGCTAACATAACTGCTCATTGAGGTGCCTTTTACATACGTGTTTCTTGCAGTTTGGCACAATTATAGGAGATGTCCATAGGTGAACAGTACAGGAAGCATTACTGCTGATGGAGGAGGAATAATCAGAATGTGTCAGAAAAGGGAACAGAAAGTACAGTGGGATAGTCTGTTGTAGATGTCAGACCACTAAGCTAAACAATCTACGAATACTGGATCAAAAATAGCCAGAAGTGCCAATTGAAATGTAGGCAGAATTAACTTTTCCAGTACAAAATAAAGATCCCCAAAAAGTACCACCTGTTTAGTAGGTGGTCTTACATGTGAAAAACCTCTTTGTAGAGCAACTTTAGTAAAGTCTGAAAAGAAAGAAGATGATCCATGGGCAGGCATGTTGAAATGTCCAAGAAATACCCCTTGCTAAAGGAGTAAGACCAGAGGTTAATAACTCACACAAATATTTGACCACCAGTGGTATATAATCCTTGATTGGGTCATGGATATTAGTGCAGCACCAAGAAGAAAAGCTCATCCACTTACTAATGCAAGATTTTCTAGTAGCAGGTTTTCTTTTTTTTTTCTTTCTTTAGTAACTGCTGCACATCCATAGAAATAGCGTATAGAAAGGTATCAAACCTGAATCGTACAGGCATAGTCATTCTGAGGTAGAGTCTTTGCCTTTTTTTGAAAGGATCCCTGTTTTTTGGGCAGCACAGTGGTGCAGCAGTTATTGTTGTCACCTCGCAGCAAGAGGTTTTCTGGTTTGATTCTCAGCTTGGGTGCCTTCTGTGCAGAGTCTGCATGTCCTTCTTGCATTCACGTGGGTTTCCTCCGGGTGCTCCGGTTTCCTTCCACATTTCAAAGACATGCATCTGGAGCATTTCTCCCCAGGCCTCTGCTAAAAATGGGCTCTGTCCCTCCTTCCCCAACCCAAAGGCTTAAGAAGCCTTCTCCCTCTCGCCACCTATGTTCTCCTCATCCGACCTCACAGGGATTGGACTTAGGGGAGCCTGTGCACTGTGTGGAGGTAATGGGGGTTTCTGGGACTCCCTTTGTCCCTACCCCATCAGAGTTTATGGCCAGTTCTGTTCCCCTACCCCCAGGGCAGGCTGGGCTACCAGTCTGGGTTGTCGCCCTTGAGTCCATGGGGGAGGGATCGGGTCCGGGCTTGTGGGACTGCTCTCTGCCCCTCTGTGCTTCGGCTCTCGATAGCTCTGGACCGGTCTGCTCTGGAGGGTTGGGGGTTTTGGTGGGGTCTGCTCCTTCCTCCATTGTGGTGTTAGTGGGAGAGGGGTCTTCGTCCAGTCCATCCGCTTTCTGAATGGTGGAAAGATCTCTCTCTGCTACCAGAGTAGCCTCCCCTGCTCACCGTGCTGTAGCCCAGCCCTAGAATTTGGACAAACCTTCTCATCCTGTTCCTGGTCAGTTCGTCCGAGCTAGCCTCCAGGGGGGAGTTACTCCTTGGGGGTCCCCTCCTCTTCCAAGTCTTCCCCTGAGCCCCCTGCGGAGACATCTTGACTTCTCTTGGACAATCTTCCCCTGAAAGTGCCCCCCCCCACCCTAGGAGGGAAGCATTGTGGGGGGGCACTTGTAAGAGGAGACATCTTGACCTCTCGAAGAAGTCTGTCATGGAGGACAAGGATATCGATGAGGGGGACGGGTCCCCAAGTTCACTGTCCGATGATGTCTCCTTTGGGGACATACTGGAGATTCTGAAGGCCAAGGGTGGTTGCTCTGCCCAGCCCCCATCTTCTGAGGAAGCTGTGTTTCTGGAGGCTTTTGGTACGGCCCCATATACCTCTTGGGTGTGTCCCCCCACTGACCCCTTGATCAACCTTATAGCCAGCTGGGCTTGGAAGGAACCTGATACAGTGAAGCCAGTATCTAAGAGAGCAGACAAATTTTTGAATCCTCCATCGGTCAAGACCTTCTGGTCCAAGGCAGTCCCACTTGATGTGATTGTGGTGGCTGCCATCAGCAGGAAAGAGTTGGCGGAACAGAGTTCATCTGTCCACACTCCCAATTGTGAATCAAGAGCATTGGACAGATTTGGAAAGCAGATGTTCACTTTGACTTCCTTTAGCTTGCAAGCATTAAACTACCTGATGCATTTCACCCATCTTCAGAGGGACTTGATAAAGGAGCTTACCACTTCCCTCTCAGAGTCCATGCCTGCGGATGACTTTAAGGCCATTCCTACCAAGCTGGAAACTTTTACATCCATTACTAATTCGTCCATGAGGTTGATATCCAATGCTGCTGTGGGTCCCTCACGGGCGGCGAGCACAGGCATTGCCATCAGGCGCCATGCCTGGCTTCAGTTATACAGGTTACGGAGGGCTTTAAAGTGTCATTCACCAATGCCCCCTTCGATGGTTCAACCCTGTTTGGACCAACTGAGGGATCAGTTAGCTTTGCACCCCTTAGCCTGGGCAAACATCACAACAGATCAGTGGGTGCTAAGAATTATATCCAGGGATTATTACATTCCCTTTTTCAACCACCCACCAAGAAACAAAACTCTCCCAGATATGCCACCTGGTCAGAGAGAGTTAGCCCATCTAGAGGTGACCAACCTCATCCAAAGAAGAGCCATCCAAAATGTCCCCACAGTGCAAAGAGGATCCAGAACCTTCTCCTCTTCTTTTTGGTATGCAAGAAAACAGGGAAAGTGCGTCCGATTCTGGACCTCTGTCAGTTGAATCTCTCAGTCAAGAAGTCAAAGTTCTAGATGGTCACTGTACAGTTGATTGTGCCCCTCCTGCATAAAAATGATTGGATGTGCTCTGTGGATCTCCAGGATGTGTACTATCATATCAAAATAGACAGGCAGTCCAGAAGATTTCTTAGCTTTTGCTTAGGAGCTGATCGCTTCCAGTTACCAGCCCTGCCCTTTGGACTTCCTATCTTGACGATTGGCTCCTCACAGCTCTCACACAGACTCAACTGGTAGAGACCATACGCTTTATTCTCTATCTCTTTGATCAGCTAGGAATAATGGTGAACCTTACCAAGTCTTCCTTGACCCCTTCGCAACAGCTGGAATCCATAGGTACTCAGTTGGACACTACCTCAGAGATTGCAGCTCTCCCCCTCCTTCACGTCCTTCTCATTTGGGCTCATATATAATCTCTTCTGGAGCAAACACATCCTCCAGCAACACTTATTCTAAGGGCTCTAGGTGCTATGGCAGCTGCCATTTATCTGGTTGAGCTGGCCAGGTACTACATGAGAGTTCTACAGTGAACCATGGCAGTTCAGTGGTCCCCTCTTTCTCATCCTCTGTCAGTCCCTATACTGCTCACTCCAATATGTTGGTGACATCTGTCATGGTGGATGGACTCCCCAGACCTACTGGTGGGCAGGTCTTTTGCTCTCCCAGTTCCTTCAGCAACGATGACCATGATGCTTCCCTCCTAGGGTGGGGGTGGGGCACTTCCAGGGGAAGATTGTCCAAGAGACGTGGTCATAGTCAGAGACCAAACTGCACATAAATGTTCTGGAGATGAGAGCGGGCCTTCTTTTATTGCAAGCTTTTCAGGACTGCCTTCCTCTAGGGAAAATAGCAGTTCACATGGACAACATGGCTGTTGTGTGGTACATAAAAAAGCAAGGGGGCACAAGTTCTTATCTGCTTTGTCGCGAGGCCATGAGGGTTTAGGAGTGGACGATGTCGTATTGCCAGGTAAACTGAACAGGGCTATTCTTACCACTCATGAGTGGTCCTTGAAGCCAATGGTGGTGAAGCAGGTCTTCCATCGGTGGGGCCAACCGAGCTGTGATCTCTTTGCTTCCCCTCTCAACCACAAATGCAGCAGATACTTTGCCCTGATCCCCCCAGAGGGGGAGTCCCCCAGGGACACTCTGATTCACGATTGGCCTCTGGGTCTCATTTATGCCTTTCCATCCTTGCCCTTAATTCCGAGAGTTCTTCAGAAAGCAAGACACCTCAGGACACAGTTGATGTTCATTGCCCCCTTCTGGTCTCAGCAGGTGTGGTTCTCTCTTCTATGGTCTCATCTGAGGCATCTGCCACGGGTGCTCAGTCTGGTTCCAGATCTGATATCCCATCCATCATTTCGTTGTCTTCTAAATTTGCAGACCCTCCATCTGACTGCTTGGTTTGTCCAATTCCAGTGATTCTTGCTAAGTCCAGGCTTGCATCTCCTGTGAAGGACCTTATTCTTGCTTCCCAAAACCCTTCTACCAAGAGAATTTAAGGAAGTAAGGCCCGAAATCTGGATCCATTTTCAGCTCCTATTTCTGATAGTCTTCTTTTCCTGGCTTCCCTTTTTCAGGAGGTTGCTAGTTTCTCTACAATCAAAGTCCAATTGGCAACAATTTCCAATTTTCATCTCAATGACGAACCTACATTTTCTTCTTGCATCTACAAAGCCTTCTTGAAAGGTGTCTTTTTGTTAGGTCCTCCAGTTAAGGATCCTTCTCCTCTGTGGGATCTTGCTCTTGTGCTGCAATCTTTAATTAGGCCCCCCTTTGAGCCCGCTGCTTCCTGCGACCTCAGATTTCTTTCTTGGAAGACCGCCCTTTTGGTGGCTATATCTTCAGTGAAAAGAGTTTCAGAATTTCAGGCTCTTACCATTAAGCCTCCTTATTTGATATTTCGTAGAGATAGAGTGGCCTTAAGACCCAACCCTTCCTTTATATCAAAAGAGGCCACTGAAGTGAATCTCAATCAGTCTATCCAGCTCCCAGTGTTCTTTCCTAATTATGCTAATAAAGCTAATAAAGAGGAATACATCTTACATACCCTAGATGTTCACAGACAGCTTTGTTTTTATTTGCACAGAACTAAGTCCTTTCGTCTACCAGATCAATTGTTTGTGGCATTTTCAGTTGGCAGAAAGGGCCAAGCTGTTTCAAAAATCACTATTTTCCGATGGATTTTTCAGTGCATTTCTTGCATAAACTCTTGACCAGTTAGAGCTCACTCTACCAGATCAGTGGCTACCTCAGCTGTCTGTAGCTTGTCATTCCTTGGAGGACATTTGTGCAACAGCAACTTAGTCTTCTCCCTATACTTTCATCTCCAAACTTGACTTAGTTTCTAGTGGAAGGGGAACTAAGAATGCACTTAGATTAAGAATTTATCAACACCTCTATGACATCAAGCATAAAAATAAAAAAAATGCACTTTATAGACACATTAGTACTTAGTAGTCATCCTAATCATGCTTTTAGATTTTTTTATAGCAGAGCAGGTTGACCTGGGGCTACGCTGGGGACCAGTGGATGACTTTCTGGAATTTATGGAATTGAAGGGGCAAATTAAATTAAATGCTTATCAAGCCCCAGTGTTAAATTATAGAATTTCTATGTGTCCTATGCTGAGACTGAAATCTATGTTTATGTTAGAATAGTGCAGAAATATTTCCCCAATAATATTTTTAACTGTTTACATATTTTTGTTTACATATATATATATATTTACATACATACATATTCTACAAGTATATGTACTTTTATCATAATTTTTTATCAAATAATTGTGTTTGTATTTATGTGGTTTATTAGGAATGATTATTTTAAATGAGGAAGGAAGATATGATGTAATGCCTTTTTAGATGATTGGCTAGGAGTACTATTTAAGCTGTGATGTACTGTATTGACTTATTCTGAAGAAGTCATATACCTGACGAAAGCGCTAAATTAAAGTTCATTCGATTACCTTTGGTGTTATCTCTGCCTGCAGTATTTGCCTTCAGGAGTTATTTGGTTTTTGAACTGTTTATATTTCACGTTTTTCTAGGGGAAGGCTTTGGCTCCACTGTTCTTCGGCATGTCCTTCCATGAGGCCACCCAAGAATGCCGAGTAGCTGGGGACTCTGACCCATACGTGATTAAGGTGACTTGGATAACATCAGAGTAATAGTTGTGTACTCACCATAACTTGATATCTGTGTTATCCGTAGTCACCATTCATCACAATCCCATCCTCCATCCCCCCTCATGAGGGATTGGCAGGTTTTTGGTGGACCTTGCCTGGTGGCAGGTAGATTCTGTCTGTCGTCTTTCTTCAGGTCAAACTCGATCTGAGGGATTAGAAGGCAGCAGTGCATTATGGGAGGGGAGGGGCTTGAGCTAAGCTGTTATCTAAGTGTGCAGGCTCGGCTCTGATGTCGGATCCTAGACCCATACAAGATGAATGGTGACTACGGATAACACAGATACCAAGTTATGGTGAGTACATAACTATTATTTTGTAATTACTCTATTGTCAAATACTTTAGCATGTATCACTTTTTATAGTAATACATTTTTGTATCACATATCCTTGTTGCACGGCCGGCCTTAGGCATAGGCGAACTAGGCGACCGCCTAGGGCGCTGTACAGGCCGGCCTCAAAAGGGCGTAATTTACGGACCGGAGTTCTGCTGTGATGACCCCTAACCAGGAAAAGCCAAAAGACAACAACAACTTTTGTTTTTTTAAATTTCACCGCCGCCCATAGAGGCTAGCAATTGTGCCCTCAAAAGGGCGCAATTTACGGACCGGAGTTCTGCTGTGACGACCCCTAACCAGGAAAAGCCGAAAGACAACAACAACATTTGTTTTTTTTTAAATTTCACCGCCACCTATAGAGGATAGCAATTGCGCCCTCAAAAGGGCGCAATTTACGGACCGGAGTTCTGCTGTGACGATCCCTAACCGGGAAAAGCCGAAAGACAACAACAACAACATTTGTTTTTTTAAATTTCACCGCCGCCCATAGAGGCTAGCAATTGTGCCCTCAAAAGGACGCAATTTACGGACCAGAGTTCTGCTGTGACGACCCCTAACCGGGAAAAGCCGAAAGACAACAACATTTCTTTTTTAAACTGTGCTTGCTTGAGTGAAGCTCATGGCTAGTTACACTTATGTGCACATGATGAAATGACTGGTCTCAGCAAGCTATTAAAAAAAAAAACAGTGATAGTGCAATATTTGTTTGCAGCTGCCTGCTTTCGCAGTTAATTGGTATGGAGTCATTGTTGCTCAGTGCATGTACCTCACATATCGACTGTTTATTTCAAGATCCGGAAGTTTCAAAGAACTAAGAGAAAATTGCTTTTTGTTTCTCAGGGAACTAAACCAAGACTGGAAAAGGGAACAATTGGTGTATGTTGAGTAAATGGTATGTACTATGCTGCTATATGTTTTACTGCTGTATTTGACAACTCGGTCGCCGTACGCACACTCATAACTCTATGTTTCAGGCAGAACTTTCACAAAATAAACAGCAAGTCACTTACAATGCTTGCTGCTTGCTGTTTGTTATAGAATTTCTAAGTTTCTTGCAGAAGCCAGAAGATTTGTTGATAGTGGTCTTCTCACACATTAACATATTACCTTGCTTCTACAACCAGCAAATTCTTAAAAAAAACAAAGGTTATTTTGAAGAGAATGCCACTGTCTTTCACTACAGAAAACGTCCTTCCCACAACATTAATTTGTTCATCAGTGTACAACCTGTTGCTTCTTAACTATTGTTCATTTCTCTCAAATAATCTTTTTTGCATTTCCTTATGGCAGAAAGTCCTCTACTACAAGAACCTTAAACTCAATACCTGACCCTCCCTTGCATATAAAATTTTGATACTTAACATGCTATGGGGCTGTTAAAATAATGTACTCCAACAACCCCCCCCCCCCAATAAATTTTGGCTTTTTGTGCTGCATACTTCTTCAGGGGAGGGAAGTTTAGTGCTGCTTATGCCATGTCTGTTTGTGTTAGTAGCAGAACAGGTAGAACACTTGCTTTTGATGCAGAAGGCTGTGGGTTCTACTCCCACAGTATATAGATGGATTGCTAATACTCTAGTGTGTTGTACTTTTAAAGGGGTTGGATGCTGCAGTCCTAAGAATGTCTGCCTAGGCAGAGATACCTAGTAACTATGAACCTATTAACAGTTTGCCATCTATTCCCTATTGCAATATTACTAGTTTATCATTTTTTTAATGTAACATAGGCAATTTATTCCTCAAGGGTAACAGAGGCACTTTATTTGTAGATGAAACAATGAAATATAAAGTTGTTTGCTAGCAACAACCTCTTTGTTAGTTACATATCTCTTTAATATGGAATTATTTAGATGACTTTTACTTCTGCAGAGGTTGTGCATATTTACGGATACTGGTGGATTGTAGAAGATTAAGTAGACTTTTATGATGGAAATGTTCTGAACTGGACAGTTTTCTCATTATTGGTTCATGCATTTTGTTTCATTGCTTACTGGAAAAATGTTCAAAACAATAAATTTAACACACTAACAAGTGTGCTGTATTATATAAGGAATATACTTTAATACAATCAGGAAGGTGAATCAAAGAATGCATACATGTATGCATGGCCCTAAAAATGTGTTTGAAAACAGCCCAGAGGAAAGTCAAGGATCAAAATCATGGGCAAATGTTAAGCTTTACTCTTGTTACAAAAGCAATGGTTAAAGGTAAACAGTTCACACCACATTATCTTGACCTAGCCAAGCCTTTTGACACAATCCCCTACTCAGGTATAGTACAAAAAATGAATATTTTCATGTCAGAGCAAACACTTGCATCACTAGCTGGATTGCCAACTTGCTCACACGATGCAGGAGATCAAAATAGGGGAAGAGACCAGTCACTAATGGAGTCCCCCAGGGTTTGGTGCTGAGTCTTTTTCTGTTTGGCATATACATCTCAAAAGTAAAAGGAAATACCAAAGAGCTTTGGCCGGCTAAGTTTGAGATGACTGAAGAGCAGTTATTGAACCCCCAAATGACTTAACCATCATGCAGGAATGCTTGTCTGAAATAGTAACTAGGGTCAAAATCATGACAATTCCCTCTGAGAACTGACCCAATTGTTTGGCATTTGGGAACTTGTGTAGACAGTGACCTAACTTTTGACCAAGATATGCCCAGAGTCCTAAGAAAGCCTTTCTGTATTGCACAGCTTATAAACAAATTGATTGTGACTAGATCTAGAGATGTTGTTGTCCCCCTTTACAAAGCTCTCATTAGGTCAATTATTTTGTATAATGCTGACTTTGGCATGTATCTGTCCAGACCCATGCAGCAACTGGAATACCTTTAGAGATACCTTACTAAAAGGATACAAGTCCTAAACAATAGGTCTTGTATGAACCACCTCAAAGATTTATTACTATACTCAGTATCCTACAGAGTGCCTAATACAGATGGACTATTTCTCATAAAATTTGTGGTTTTCTGGCAAATCACTGAGGATTTAAATAACTAAATGTCATACATTTGAGTTTCACCCTTCTTTTCCTTCAGAAAATGCATGCTAAGACAAATGCTGTTATTGCAGCAACTTTCTAAGTCTATAAGAACAATATTTATAATCTACCCCTGTTTGGGGGCCTTTGTCTCCTCCATAATTTTTGCCTTTGTTCAGACTTCTTGTGCCAAGAGGATGAGAGGTATAGAGGCATGGTATGCAGTGCCCTAGTTGCTGATTATCTGGTGCATTTAAGGGGGATAGGGGTTCTGCATTCCATAGTGTGCCCTCCTTTGTTTAGGATACCTAGTAACTATGAACTTGTTGGTTTCTCAGTCATCCTTTATTGCAATATTACCAGCTTACCATTTTTTTCTTTAATTTAATGTAGGCAATTAATTCTTCAAGGGCAGCAGGCACTGAATTTGTAGATGAAATACTGAAATGTAAAGCTGTTTGCCAGTGACAGCCGCTTCATTAGTTACACATTTTTAATGTAGAATTATTCGGATTAATTTTACTTCTGCAGATATTGTCCTTATTGACTGATAGTGGTGAGTTGTAATGACAGATGTCTGAGATGCCTTTTATGGTTAAAATATTCTGAAATGGGTAGTTTTTCATTATTGGTTCATACATTTTGTTTCATTACTTACTGGAAAAATGTTCACAACTACAAATTTAAAACACACCCCAACAAGTGTAAATGGCACACTGTGTTGTAAAATCTGAAAGCAGTGTTAGTAGCATAATTGCCTTTGGTGCAGAAGGCTGTGGATTCTACTCCCACATCATGTAGATGGAGTGCTGATATTGCATTGTCCATATGATTGTTGATTATTTGGTGCATTATAAGGGGGACAGGGGTTCTACACTCCTGAGTATGTCCGTTGTATGAGATGCCTAGAGACTATGAACTTGTTGAATATTTCCTATTGCAATATTGCCAACTTACTAATTTTTAAATGTAATATAGGCAATTAATTCTTCAAGGGCAGCAGGCACTGAATTTATAGATAAAACATTGATATGTGAAGTTGTTTAGCCAGTAGCAACCTCTTCATTAGTTACAGATTTCTTTAACGTGGAATTCAGATGATTTTACTTCTGCAGAGATTGTGTGCATGGAGTAATATTGGTGGATTGTGATGACAAAGTCTTGAGGGGTAGTTATGGGTTCATACATTTTGTTTCATTGCTTAAGAATGTTTAAAACTACAAATTTAAAACACTTTCTAACAAGTAGTGCTGCATTATACAATGAATATAATTCAATGCAATCAGGAAGGTGAATCAAGGAACAAATGCACGTATGCATGGCCCTAAAAAATGTGTGCAAGAGAGTCTGTTTTGAAAACAGCCCACAGGCAAACTTAATTCTTCACTGGCCAGATGCATTTTCTATTAATGTGGGTTTTCATGCCATTTCAATGAATGTGAGTTTTTCTATTTCAATGAATGTAAGTTTCAAGGGCAGAGAAGTTTACTGCTTATGCCAGGTCTGTTTTCATTGTGAGACTGTATTGTTTAGCTGTGTTTGTGCTATTTTATTTTAATATCTGTAATCACTGTAGAAGCAAATAAGAGAACAGTATTCATGGTAACTGGTGAGAAATAACCAAATCATGGAACACTGGAATGGCTGAGGAGGGGGCTGCTGCTGGGGGGAAGGGGGTTGCTGCAGAAGGGGCTGCTCTGGGGGGGCAGTCTATTACCCTGACTAGGGCCCCATCTGACTATGATCCGGCTCTGATATTTAAAGTAGAAAATATTATGCAGAGGTAGTTGCAGTTAAAGATACCTTGTAATGTAGTTATTCTTCCAATGCATTTAAATAATTTAAAGAAATGACTGGAGTGGCTTTCTTGGGGAGTGACCCTGTGGGTGTGACTCAAATAGGGGTGTGTCATGACTATGGTGTGGGTGGGGCTTAAGGGGCACCAGAGCACTACTTCGCCTAGGGCACCATTTCGGCTAAGGCCGGCCCTGCCTATTTGTATTACTCATATGATATTTGTTTTGTTCATATATTGACTGTTAAGTTTAAGTATTGGAGCTTTTCTCCTTAGTTTTTCTGCTGAAAATGTATCTTGTATGGCCCAGTCAGACTATTCTGGTTAACTAACTGAATAGATTGCTGCCCTGATCTAAATGGGCCATTTTCAGTCATGACATAGAAAACAGCAATATAAAATTCAATTCAAACAACAAAACAATATATATATTAATATGATATAAGAATAATCACATGCAGTACATTGTAAATGAAATGACAGAGCTTAAAGGACCACTAAAGGGAAATGATGAAGAAAACATATATTTTTATCTTGCCATGATTTACTACACCTCCCAAAGCTGCCTGCAGCAAAATAAGTACTCATTCCTAATTTTATTTTGTCTTTACTCTTGTCTGCCCTCATGGGGGCAGACATTGTGATTCCTTTGGAAAGCTAAATCTGTCTCAGTGCACAGACTGTGAGAACAAATAGCCCTACCATTTATTGTCAGACTAGACTTCCATTCACTTAGACTGGATCACCTGAAAAAATGCCAAGTTTGAGAGTCTGCAGCTCGTGTCATTGACATCTATGTGCTGAGTTTTACAAATGTTGTTCCTATTGACGTACTACACATTCTCTGAAAGAAACTTGCAAAAGTGTCAACAAATTACTGAGAAAAAAAGACTTTTCACAAGGAGCAGTTTTGCAAGTTTCAATTCCTGGCCAAGTTACTCCTCCCATCTCCCCTCCTTCAGTGGGCTACAGTTTCACATTTCAAGGCTTGGGTAGATTCAACTATTTTGTCAGCTTTGCATGACAATAGACATAAAAAAAATCACAGCCTGGTGTGCCACTAAAACTGTTCCCTTATATGTCTTTTCACTTCTGAATGGCATTTCCCCAGGAATAAAAAAAAAAAAAAAGCACACACATCAGTCCAGAGTTTGGGCCAATCTATCCGTTTCTTATTGTGCACAGTAAAACATTCAGTTTATAATGCATTCTGGCTGCTGACATGGTTACCTTTACATAGTTATCTTATAGCAAAACCTGAACTTATGGTATTCAATGCCAAGCTTTACAACAGTTCTCAGATTCTTAACAATGACCTCCCAAGCCTCTGATGTGACCCAGTACTGTGTCAATATACTGTAAATACATAGATTAATATAAATATTTGTGCACATATGACATGTACAATAATACACACATACCATCATTAAAACAAGATAAATGCAATATAAATCATATCAGTATAGTTATGATTTCTAGTTTATGACCCTGTTTGTCTATGGAAACCTCTTTTTGAATTTATGTTCAAGCAGTTGTATATTTGTTGTATATTATCTTGTTTAATTGTTTCTCAATATTCTAATCACTGTGTATGCTGCATCAATTGTAAAACTCTGATTTTACTCCTTGTATATTTTCTATGCTCTTTGTACAAAACAGCTATGTTTGCATAATTTATATTTATTATTTTTTATAATTGTTTACTATGTATCTGGAGCTTTTCTTCCCCAGTCTCCGCTGAAAACGGTCATCTTGTGTCCAGTCGGGCTAACCTGGTAAACAAATGGAAAATAAATAAAAAATAAAATATACTAAGAAAATCAATCAATATACCAAGAAAAACCCAAAACTTAAGAAAAAAAATCACAGAAGGAAGGAAAATGTTTCCTTGATGCTGTCATGAAAATCCTACTCACTTATTCAGATATTATGGGCAAACATATATATATATATATATATATATATATATATATATATATATATATATATATATTAATATTATAACATATATAATATATTAGGCAAAACAATGTACCCAACACACTAGTCATAGGTGACTCTACAGCCAGGCACACTGATGTCCCACTTACCAGGCTAAACAAGGAGAAGGTTACTGTCAGCTGCCTGTCAGGTGCCAGGATCTGCCACATAACCCATGCATTCAGGTCACTCCACAACCAAGTACAAATATGACTCTGTCATTGTCCATGTTGGTGTGAATGACCTGAGACATGCCTCCCTGAACTACATGAAAAGAGACATGGAAGAGCTCTCCGATCTTGTAGCCCAGGGAGGTATGACCCTAGCCCTGAGTAGCATTCTGCCATCGCCCAGAATGATACCGCAGTACAAGGACAAAATGATTGACTTCAACAATTGGCTAAGCTTCTGGTGTCATTCTAAGGGGATCCAGTATCTGCCTGGGATGACATGGTCGACTGACCATAATGCTTTGCCAGAGATGGCCTGCACCTGTCACCCATGGGATTCCGGATACTGGCTAAGGCTCTCGCTGCCCCTATAGTGCCTTTTTTAGACAAGTTTCAAATGTAACAGGACAGGCAAGCAAAAACTGAGGGTAATGCTACTCAATGCTAGAAGTCTAAATCTCAAAATGCACTCACTCAAGGCACTCCTTAAAATGGAAAACATCGATACCTGTGCAGTGACTGAGACCTGGTTCAAGGCTGCAAAGAGCACCCCTGCACAACCAGGCTATAACTCATACCACACTTTTCGGCCACATAACCTGGACCGGAACACCAAAGGCGGAGGTGTGCCCATATTCATTAAGGATATCCACACCTCCAGGCTAGTTGCTCAGCATAACGCATCAGAGGTTATCCAAGTGCAACTAACTCTGGGTAAAACTGCAATCCAAATTGTAGCTTGCTACAGATCCCCCATCATGCTCCAGGATTCCCATTCCTCTTTTCTTGATATACTGGAAAATATTAGGGTTCAAACACCCTAATAATGGGCGATTTCACCTACCCCACCATAAACTGGGAAAACTACTCATGTACCAACTCCTTCGCTCAACGCTTTCTGGAATTCATAAATTCCAGTGCCCTGGATCAACATATCCACACCCCCACCAAGGGCAGCAGTATCCCAGACCTAGTCATTACCAACATGAATGACCAGTGTTCCACACCTGAAGTCAACTCCTTGTTGGTCAGATCAGACCATAAGCTAATCACCCTAGATATTCACATCCCGCCCCCAGCCCACATTAAG
Source organism: Protopterus annectens (assembly GCF_019279795.1). Taxonomy (NCBI): domain Eukaryota; kingdom Metazoa; phylum Chordata; order Ceratodontiformes; family Protopteridae; genus Protopterus; species Protopterus annectens. Next base: position 363,948,289 of record NC_056738.1, read on the forward strand.
GAAACCACAGTAAAAAATTATTCCATAGCCAACTTCATGTCTCTTAAGACAGAAGTGGCGAACTTCATGACACCCATGCAGACAGCCAATACAGTTACGACTGCTGAATCCTACACAAATGCACTCTGTAAGCACTTACATGAGTGCATGGACCGTGCTATCCCAAACAGAACCAAGAAGCTATCCTCCAAAAAAAGGAAGCCAATCTGGTGGTCCCCTGCCATAAACAAACTGTACAACAGAAGGAAGAAACTGTTGCAAAAGAGAGTAAAATCCCATGAGTGGTGGAGCTCCCTGGTCAGCCTCAATAAGACGCTGAGATCACTTATAAGAGCATCCAAAGCTAGCTATGAAATAAAATCGCCACTGATTCTAAGGACAACCACAAAGCATTCTATACCTATGTCAGGAATCTCAATGGCACCCAGATCTGCTCTGAGTTACAGCACAACTGCATGAAAATTACAGAACCAACTGATATTGCCAACATTCTGGCAGATAGGTTCAGTGCTAACTTTACCACCCTCTCACACCCTAAAGGGCCCATATCTATACAGGAAGAAAGCAGAGTCCCTATAATCACAACTACACAGGTAAAAGCTGCACTCTCTAAAGCCAAAAACACAGCATCCATGGGACTGGGCAACATCCCAGGCTGCATTTTACACAAACTTCAGAACAAATTGGCTCCCCACCTAAGCACCATGTTCAATCATAGCCTCACATCAGGCTTTGTGCCAACTGAATGGCACACAGCAACAGTTATCCCACTCCACAAAGGGGGAGCCACCACTGATCCCGGGAACTATCGTCCTATTAGCCTGATGAGCTTGGTCTGCAAGGCCATGGAACGTATAGGTTCATAGGTAGGTACTAGGCTATTGGCCCTGGGGCCTATACAAGCCCAGCCAAAAAGGTACCCTGGCTTTTACCACCCAAGAAAATTATTTTCCTGTGCCACTGTCGAGCAGAGCCACAGAGGTGATCCCCGGGTGAGTTTCCTATTTCCCATCCAATCATCAAAATTTTTCTTGAAGAGTGCTAATGAAGAGCTTTGTTTGATATAGATAGGTAGTTTATTCCAGAGTATGGGAAGTCTCTGGGAAAGGAATCTATCCCTCCGGCATGTTCTGTTTATTGTGGTGACAAGGTTTAGGTCCCTAGAGCGTGTAGCTCGGAGGGATTGGGATTTCTTTAAGTGGAGCATGTCCAAAAGCTCTGGGTTTTACATAGCTTTGTATGTTAGGCAGAGATCACCTCTGAGTAGGTGATATGCGATGAAGTAAAGCTGGAGTTTTTTGAGACGGTCTGCATAGGGCATCTGTTTGAGGCCAGTAATCCTCTTTGTGAGGTATTTCTATGGCCTTTCCAGTTGTAGATGTCTTGTGAGGTACATACCAAAAGGGGAGTTGTACTCTATAATTGGTCTAATGAGTGATGAGTAGAGGGGAACAATGACCTCTTTTTTTCTGGATGAGAAGCCTTTTGTGATGAGGTGTGCCACATAGAAGGATTTCCTGACTACTGTGGCGATGTGATTATCAAAGGAGAGAATACTGTCCACCTGTGTCCCTGTCCCAGGGTCTCTTATCACGCTTTTGGTGTTAAGTATACTACCGCCTATGTTGTAGTTTATGGGTACAGAGTTTTTACCAAAGGGGATGACAATGCACTTCTTGGCATTCAGCTTGAGGCCATGGCTTACCAGGCATCTGTCTCAGTAAGGCCCTTTTGTAAAAAAAAACTCTGTACCCGCATAGGTGGTAGTCTACTTAACACCGAATGTGTGATGAGACCTTGGGACCCAGGTGGGCAGTAGTCTCTCCTTTGATAATCACATCGCCACAGCAGTCAGGAAGTCCTTCTACGTGGCACACCTCATCACAAAAGGGTTCTCATCCAGGAAAAAAAAGGTCATTGTTCCCCTTTACTTGACACTCATTAGACCCATTATAGAGTACAACGTCCCTTTTGGAATGTACCTCACAAGACATTTGCAGCAGCTGGAAAGGCCGCAGAAGTACCTCACAAAGAAGATTACTGGCCACAAACAGATGCCCTACACTGACCATCTAAAAAAACTCCAGCTTTACTCCGTAGCATATTGCCTACTCCGAGGTGATTTCTGCCTAACATATAAAGCTATGTCAAACCCAGAGCTGTTGGACGTGCTGCACCTAAAGAAATCCCAATCCCTCTGAGCTACACGCTCTAGGGACGTAAACCTTGTCACCACAATAAACAGGACATGCTGGAGAGATAGATTCCTGTCCCAGAGACTTCCCATACTCTGGAACAAGCTACCCATCTATGTCAAGCAAAGTTCCTCATTAGCACTTTTCAAGAAAAATCTTTGAGTGGATGGGAGATAGGAAAATATACCCCAAGAATCACTTCTGTGGCTCTGCTCAACAGTGGCACAGGAAAATAACTTTCTTGGGTGGCATAAACCAGGGAAACTTGCTGGCTAGGCTTACTTAGGCCCTTAGGCTGATAGCCTAGTACCTACCCAGGGGTGGCCCGTGCTATTGGACTGCCGGACTGCAGCCCCCTCAACAAAAGAACTAAAAAGAAATTAAAAAAAAAAAAAAAATTTTTTAAATTCGCAGTCTTCGCGCATGCGCAGTAGTCCAGACTACTGCGAGTCTACTGCGCATGCTCCCGGCAGTCCAGGTAGGGAAACATGAGGAGACATCTGTGCACTTTTAAAGTGCACAGACTCGCTGGGAAAACGCGTTGGGGCCGGACTGCAACACCAGCAGTTAGTCTCTCTCGTCGGGAAGGGTTTGGATCATGGGAATCTCGCGGGTCTTTGGATTATTGCGTGGGCACATTTGGATTACGTTATGGAGAATGGACAGCAAGGACAGGTAAGTGTGTTAATTAGTACTGTTTGGAATGGTAGGGAAGTTTATTACTGTTTAGAATGGTAGGGAAGTTTATTCTGGTGTGTGTGTGTAAATGCCCCAGGTGCTCATGGTGGTGTGGTAGGGAATACCTCAGGCTTGAACCCAGTACCCTGTATGCAAGTGTTAAAGACTTGAGTTCCCTACCCACCACCATTTGTAAAAAAATTGCAGATTTTTGCCTCATATTTGATCTGATCTGTTCCTCATAATATCTGTGGTTTGTAAATGTTGCAATGCTTGATATTTGATGGTGTAGTAGTAGCATTGTTGCCTCACAGCTGCAGGTTCTCAGGTTTGATTCTTGGCTGGGGTTCCTTCTTTGTTGGGTCATTTGCTTGATATTTGATGGTGTAGTAGTAGCAGTGTTGGGGTTCCTTCTTTGTGGGGTCTGTTTGCTTGATATTTGATGGTGTAGTAGTAGCATTGTTGCCTCACAGCTGCAGGTTCTCAGGTTTGATTCTTGGCTGGGGTTCCTTCTTTGTGGGGTCTGTATCTTCTCCCTGTGTTTGTGTGGGTTTGCTTTTGTGTCCTCCCATGTTACAAAGACATGTCTGCATTATTTCTTCCTGGGCCTCTGCTGAAAATTGTTTTTTTGTTCCAAGTCAGACTGTCCTGATTAACAAATGTTAAATAAAATTGACAGGCATTTGAATTTCAGACTTCAGGTTTCTGAATGTTTAATTTCTTATATATTTGATGGTGCAGTGGCAGTATTGTTGCCTCATAGCTACAGGATTTGTGGTTTGATTCTTGGCTGTGGTGCCTTCTTTGTGGAGTCTCCATCTTATCTCTGTGTTTGCGTGGATTTGCTCTGGTATCCTGCCATTTTACAAAGACGTGTCTACAGTATTTCTCCCTGGGCCTCTGCTGAAAATTGTTTTGTTCCATCAGAAGTAAAATTGACAGGCATTTGAATTTCAGACTTCATAGTCTTCAGAAAATACATAGTAAAACAACTTTTTATTCTAGCAATAAATATATAGTAACACAACCTTTTATTATAGCAATTTTTTAAGTTTATAAGATGACTATTTGAAATTTTTCCTTATTTTTGGGACTGTAATACCCTGTTAGTGGCTTTGTCCAGGTTTTTGTGCTAAGGTTGACAGCTATGGCAAGAACTGAATTCACTGAATATGTTTGAGGGCTGTATTCCCTCATTACTGGGTTTGTCCAGGTGTTTTGTGCTAAGAGGTTGACAGCTATGGTGAGAACTGAATTAATTAAATGATAGCCATTTAAGTTTCAGTCTTCCTCTCGTTCACAAAACAGCTGATTTGGTGTAGTGCTATGTTGCTCTTGACTGTTTTGCACAGGGACCTTGTCTGTAAAATGTATGGTGGTAACACAGCATTTTTCTTTCACAAAGCAGGTGATTTGGCATAGTGGTATGTTCTGACTCTTTTTTGCACAGGGACTTTGGCAGTAAAATGTATGGTGGTACCGTGGTAACACAGCATTTTATTCTAGCAACTTTCCAAGATTATACAAGCAATGTTTAATGTGTCCCTGGTTTTTGCCCTTTTGACCCACCCCAATAAATTTGGCTCTTTCCAGACTTCTTGTGCTGCGAAGTTGAGATGCAGTTGAGTATTGAGCAGATTTTACAAGGAGCTGAGAGCTGCAGGGGAAGAGAAGTTTAGTGCTAATAGCACAACAGGCTGTGTGCTTGCTTTTGATGCAGAAGGTTGTTGGTTCTATTCCCATAAGGGGTGAATGCTGAAAGTTAAGATACTAATTATGAGCCTGTTATCAGTTTGCCATCCATTTCCTATTGCAATATTACTAGCTTATTTGTAATGTAATTTAGGCAATTTATTCCACAGGGGCATCAGACACTTTATTGTTAGATGAAACCATGAAATATAAAGGTGATTGCTAGCACCAACCTCTTCATTACAGATTTATTTAACGTGGAATTATTTAGATGACTTTTTTACTACTTCAGAGATTGTGCATATTTACTGATAATAGTGGACTGTAGAAGTTTGAGTAGACTTTTATGATGGAAATGTTCTGAATTGGGCAGTTTTGTTTCATTGTTTACTGGAAAAATGTTCAAAGCAATAGGAAGGTGTATCAAAGAGCACATGTATGTTTTATATGCAAGGGGCCTATGATTTGAAAACAGCCCAGAATTAATTTTTATCTGCCACGAGTAAAATGTATTTTCTTTGAATGTGGATTTTAATGTTGTTTCAGTGAATGTGAGTTTCAAGGGCAGAGAAGGTTTAATGCCAAGTTTGTTATGTCTTAGTGTTTGCGCTGTAAAATGCAAAAATAAAACTTTCAAATGAAGTTCAAATCATCATAGAAGTAAATCAGTATGCACATTAGTGTTTATGGTAAATGGAGTGAAATAGCAAATTAATGGATCATTGGAATGGCTGCAGGGAGGCTCCATTCGACCAGGGTTTTGTGAGGGGGAAGGGCGGCAAACTTAGACAGTCCCAGCTGAACCATACCTCCCAACTGTCCAGATTTTCAAAGAATGAATAGATGTTTTGCTTCTTATTTTTGATTTGTTCCTCATAAAAATTTGTGGTTTTCTGGCAAATCATTTAGGAATTAAGTTACTAAATAATGACACACCTAGTTTCAGACTTCATAACCTTCAGAAAAATGCATGCTAAAGTAAGACCTGTTCTATCAACTGTCCCAGTTTATAGAAGAGCATTTTAGTACTGTTTATATGTTCCCCAATATATTTGGCCTTGTCCAGATTTATGTCCCAGTTTATACAAGAGCAATTTTAGTACTGTTTATATGTTCCCCAATATATCTGGCCTTGTCCAGATTTATTGCATTAACAGGTTGAGAGGTACATGCAAATAAATTGCTTTATAGAATTAGGCATAGCCAAACCTCTGAACTGTCCCTGATTTTGACTCAAAATGTTGCTCTTCCCTAATGATCCCTCCATAAAATAGCAATTTTGGAAGAAAACATGGAGGGTTTATAATTAAGAAATAACTGTAATAATCGGATTACTTTTATTTCAGAAATGCATGTAGATTATTTTATTTTGTCAGCTGCTCAAGTTAGCAGTACTAATATTAAAGTGTCCCTTCTTTGACAGGTTCCCAGCTGTATTGTGTTGCTATTTTATATTTTTACATCACATTTTTGGTCCATTTTTCATAAAATTGTGTTTTTTTGGCAAATTAGTGACAAATAATTAAAGACTGAAGTTAGAAAATAATGACAGACATTTGAGTTTCAGATTTCATACCATTCAGAAAATTCATACTAATGCAAGACCTCTATTAGCTTTATAAGGTTATAAGAGCGATATTTTAAAAATTGTCCTTATTTTTGGGCCTTTGTCCCATTTCTTTGTATGGCTTTTTCCAAATTTCTTGCTCTGAGGTTGAAAGGTATGACAAATGTGTCAGGGCCATCACAAGTCAGCCAGAGACATTTCAAACTGTGACATACTTGTTACACCCCACTCCCCTATGTAGTGACTCTGGATGTGTCGAAGCAAGGCAAGGAGTAGTTATGCAGTGTAAATGTGCAGAGAATCCCACCCATCCAAGGTAGACACAAGTACTAGAGTGGCTTTTCATCTGTCCTTGATTTTTGCAGAATGGTCTGGTTTCTGTCATATTTTTTGTACTGTTGATTTATGCTTATTACTCAAAGTGCATGTTGCTCTGTGTTTAAGTAGCAATACTTTAATGACCATCAGGTAAGCTTGGCTGAGATTGCAAGATGCAAGTAAGCTTTAATAAGCATACTGTTAAAGAATTGCCAACATTGAAAGCCTTTCTGTTGCCATGTAGAGAATACTTAACTAGATAATGTATAAGCCTCGGGTATTGAAATGCATATGCCAGTATTTGTAATAAAGGACAGAATTACATTATTTTAAGAGTCTCATTACACTTGGAGACTTACAGTCATCTCTGCAGGCTTTAACCATAAACCGAATGCCAATCGTGTGGTCTATAACCAGTACAGTAATCCTTTTAAGCAATGTATCTTGAGCTTATTTCTTGTTTGCTTTTCATTTTTTACGTTGATCATGTTTTCCCCATGAAACAAGTAGTTGTCAGGCTGCAGGTCTTTTTTTGGATAAGGAACATTTTTACAAGTGGGGGCATCAGAGATTTCTACTTTCAGCATGTTACTTGTTACTTTAATAAAGCTGAATATAAATTATAATTTGAACTGCAGTGCAATAAGTGGTTTGAGTTGAGTGCTGTTTGTTTTTCTTATACTTGATTTTGACTGGCATTCCATTAATGTATTTAAAAAAAAGTAATTTATTTCTTCATGCCTCACAACCTTTTTTGTTTCCATCTAGATATTAAGCTGTCATGCAGCCAATGCATTGAAATATTTTTATTCTTCTACACTTAATTTTGTCTTGTTTGGACTCTCATGACAACTGTTTGGCACCCAATGCAGTATATTTAGTTTTTGTGGTTTGCTACTACAGGTGTTTGTGTGTGTGGTAGGGAATACCTCAGGCTTGAATCCTGTACCTTGTATGCAGGTTTTAAAGACCTTAATTCCCTACCCACCACCATTTGTGAAAAAAAAAACTGCAGATTTTTGCCTCATGTTTGATCTGATCTGTTCCTCATAATATCTGTGGTTTGTAAATGTTGTAATGCTTGATATTTGATGGGGCAGTTGTAGCATTGTTGCCTCACAGCTGCAGGTTCTCAAGTTTGCTTCTTGGCTGGGGTGCCTTCTTTGTGGGGTCTTTATCTTCTCCTTGTGTTTGTGTGGGTTTGCTTTTGTGTCCTCCCATGTTACAAAGACATGTCTGCATTATTTCTTCCTGGGCCTCTGCTGAATTTTTTTTTTTGTTCCAAGTCAGACTGTCCTGATTAACAAATGTTAAATAAAATTGACAGGCATTTGAATTTCAGACTTCAGGTTTCTGAATGTTTAAGTCCTTGCATATTTGATGGTGCAGTGGTAGTATTGTTGCCTCACAGCTATAGGTTTTCTGGTTTGATTCTTGGCTGGGGTGCCTTCTGTGTGGAGTCTGCATCTCCTCCCTGTGTTTGTGTGGATTTGCTCTGGTGCCCTGTCATTTTACAAAGAAGTGTCTGCAGCATTTCTCCCTGGGTCTCTGCTGAAAATTGTTTATATTCTGTCAGCAGTAAAATTGACAGGCATTTGAATTTCAGACTTCATGTTCTACAGAAAATACATAGTAACACAACCGTAACACAACCTTTTATTCTAGCAATTTTCTAAGTTTATAAGATGAATATTTGAAATTTGTCCCTATTTTTGGGACTGCATTCCCTCATTATTGGCTTCGTCCAGGTCTTTTGTGCTAAGGTTGACAGCTATGGCAAGAACTGAATTCACTGAATGTTTGAGGGCTGTATTCCCTCATTACTGGGTTTGTCCAGGTGTTTTGTACTAAGAGGTTGACAGCTATGGTGAGAACTGAATTCACTAAATGATAGCCATTTAAGTTTCAGTCTTCCTCTTTTACAAAGCAGCTGATTTGGCGTAGTGGTATGTTGCTCTGTTTTGCATATGGAGCTTGGCAGTAAAATGTATGGTTTTAGCAACTTTCCAAGATTACACAAGCAATGTTTGTGTCCCTGGGTTTTGGGCTTTTGACCCCCCCAATACATTTTGGCTTTTTCCAGTTTTCTTGTGCTGCAAAGTTGAGTATTGAGTAGATTTTACAAGGAGCTGAGAGCTGCAGGGGAACAGAAGTTTAGTGCTGCTTAAGTGAAGTTGGTTTGCCTTGTTAATAGCACAACAAGTTGTGTACTTGTCTTTGATGCAGAAGGCTGTGGGTTCTACTCCCACAAGGGGTGGATGCTGCTATACTGAGAATGTTCTCCTTGGTGAAGATACTAACTATGAGTTTGTTATCAGTTTGCCATCCATTTCCTCTTGCAATATTACTAGCTTATCATTTTTTTAATGCAATATAGGCAATTTATTCCTGAGGGGCAACAGGCACTTTATTTTTCGATGAAACCATGAAATATAAAGGTGTTTGCTAGCAGCAACCTCTTCATTAGTTACAGATTTCTTTAATGTGGAATTATTTAGATGACTTTTACTTCAGAGATAGTGCATATTTACTGATAATGGACTGTAGAATTGTATATATTTACTGATAATGGACTGTAGAATTGTGCATATTTACTGATAATGGTGGACTGTAGAATTGTGCATATTTACTGATAATGGTGGACTGCGGAAGTCTGAGTAGACTTTTATGATAAATGTTCTGAACTGGACAGTTTTGTCATTATGGGTGCATGCGTTTTGTTTCATTGTTTACTGGAAAAATGTTCAAAACAAATTTAAAACGCCCTCTAACAACTGTAATATATTGTACAAGGAATATAATTTAGTACAATGAGGAAGGTGTATCAAAGAGCACATGTATGTTTCATATGCAAGGGGCCTATGATTTGAAAACAGCCAAAAATTAATCTTTATCTGCCACTGGCAAAATGTATTTTCTTTGAATGTGGGTTTCAATGCTGTTTCAATGAATGTGAGTTTCAAGAGCAGAGAAGTTTTAATGCTAAGTTTTCATTGTGAGACTGCATTGCTTTGTTTAGTAGATGACTTAGTGTTTGTGCTGTAAAATACAAAATAAAACTTTCAAATGAAGTCCAACTCATCATACAAGTAAAGCAGTATGCACATTAGCGTTTATGGTAAATGGAGTGAAATAGCCAAGTAATGGTTCATAGGAATGGCTGCAGAGGCTCCATTCAACCGTGATTTTGTCAGGGGGGAAGGGCAGCAAACTCAGACAGGCCCAGCTGAACTATACCTCCCAACTGTCCGGATTTTCAAAGAATGAATAGATTTTTGCTTCTTATTTTTGGTTTGTTCTTCATAAAATTTTTAGTTTTCTGGCAAATCATTTAGAAATTAAGTCACTAAATAATGATACACTGAGTTTCAGACTTCATAACCTTCAGAAAAATGCATGCTAAAGTAAGAACTGTTATTCTATCAACTGTCTCAATTTATACAAGAGCAATTTTTAGTACTGTTTATATGTTCCCCCAGTATATTTGGCCTTGTTCAGATTTACTGCATTAACAGGTTGAGAGGTGCATGCAAATAAATTGCTTTATATAATTAGGCATAGCCAACCTCTCAACTGTCTCCGATTTTGGCTTAAAATGTTGCTCTTCCCCCTAATAATCCCTCCGCAAAATAGCAATTTTGGAAGAAAACATGGAGGGTTTACAATTAAGAAATAACTGTAATAATCAAAGTTATAGATTACTTGAAATGCATGTAGATTCTTTTATTTTGTCAGCTGCTCAAGTTAGCAGTACTAATATTAAAGTGTCCCTTCTTTGACAGGTTCCCAGCTGTATTGTGTGGCTATTTTATATTTTTGCATCACATTTGCTCCATTTTTCATAAAATTGTGTTTTTTGCCAAATTAGTGACAAATCACTAAAGACTGAAGTTAGAAAATAATGGCAGACATTTGAGTTTCAGATTTTATACCCTTCAGAAAAGTCATACTAATGCAAGACCTATTCTATTATCTTTCTAAGTTTATTAGAGCAATATTTAAAAATTGTCCTTATTTGTGGGCATTTGTCCCACTTCTGTGTAGGGCTTTGTCCAGATTTCTTGCTCTGAGGTTGAAAGGTATGACATGTGTCAGGGCCATCACAGTCAGCCAGAGACATTTCAAATTGTGACATACTTGTTGCACCCCACTCTACCATGTGCTGACTCAGGATGTGTCCAAGCAAGGCAAGGAGTAGTTATGCAGTGTAAATGTGCAGTGTGTCCCCCCCCCACCCCCCCATCCAAGGTAGACACAAGTACTACAGAGGCTTTTCATCTGTCCTTGATTTTGCAGAAAGGTCTGGTTTCTGTCATATTTTTGTACTGTTGATTTATGCTTATTACTCAAAGTGCCTGTTGCTCTGTGTTTAAGTAGCAATGCTTTAATGACCATAATGTAAGCTTGTCTGAGATCATAAGATGCAAGTAAGCTTTAATAAGCATACTGTTAAAGAATTGCCAACATAGGTTCATAGGTTCATAGGTTCATACTAGGCTATCTGCCCGAGGGCATTTACAAGCCTAGCCCATCGTTTTGTGGCTTAGGCCACCCCTTTAGTATGGGGAACTATACCCATTATTTTTCTGTGCCTCTGTCGAGCAGTGACACTGAGGTAATCCCTGGGGTATATCTGCGATCTCCCATCCATTGGTCAAGATTTCTCTTGAACAAGGCCAGCGAGGTGCTCTGCCTCACATGTACCGGGATTTTGTTCCACAGCATAGGGAGTCTTTGGGTGATGAATCTATCCCTCCAGCACGTCCTATTAATAGCCGTCTCAAGGTTTAAGTCTCCCGCCCTTGTGGCTCTGATGGATCTAGATTTTTTGAGGTGAAGCATATTCATCAAATCTGGGTTTGACATGGCCTTGTATGTTAGGCAAAGGTCACCTCTGAGCAAGTGGCGACTGAATAGAGCTGGAGTTCTTTCAGTCGGGCAGCATAGGACAGATTTTGAGACCCTTTATCCTTTTGGTGAGGAACTTTGTGGCCTGTCCAGGTGCTGCAAGTGTCGGGTCAGATACATTCCGAATGGGGCATTGTACTCAATCATTGGTCTGATGAGTGATGAGTAAAGGGAGACTATGACCTCCCTTGATCTAGATGAGAATCCCTTCATGATAAGGTGGGCAATGTAGAAGGTCTTCCTAACTACTTTAGCTACATGGGTGTCGAATGACAGACTACTATCAACCTGGGTCCCCAGGTCCCTGATAACTTCTTCTGTGCTCAGTGGATTGCCACCTATTTGGTAGCTAGGGGTAACCTTGTTTTTCCCGAAGGGTATGACTATGCATTTTTGGCATTTAACTTTAGGCCGTGGCTCTGGCACCAGTTATCCGTTTCTGTGAGACCCTTCTGAAGGATATCTGTGTCAGATGTGTTTTCTACTATGGCGCCCAGTTTGCAGTCATCTGCAAACTTTGTCAGCCATAACCCTCCTGTGTTTGCTTGTACTTGGAAAAGTAGATGCCAAACAAGAGTGGGCCCAGGACTGAGCCCTGTGGGACACCACTTGTGACAGGCTTTGAGTCTGACATGGCGCCAGCAGCTCTGACCCTGTGGGTTCTGTCACTCAGCCAGTTTGCAACCCATCTTGTGATATATGGGTTGACATTTAAGCTGATGAGTTTTTCAATGATACCCGAATGGGGTATTGTATCGAAGGCCTTAGCCAGATCGAGGTAGGCTGTATGGACTGCCTTTCCTCATCAATGGCTTTGGTGACTGTTTGAAAAAGTCAACCAAGTTTAAAAGGCATGATCTGCCTTTGACAAAGCCAAACTGGGTTGGATCCAAAGTCTGCAAATTCCTATGTCTTTATTTATGAGGTCCATTATGATCCTCTCCATGGCTTTGCAGATAAGGCTTGTCAAGCTAATGGGCGGTAATTTCCAGGGTCGGTGGAGGCACCGCCTTTGTGAAGTGGTACCACAGTTGCAGTGCGCCACTCCTGGGTACGTATCCAGAGGTAAGACTTTGATTAAACAGCTGTCCTAGCTGTGGGTTTAATTCCTCATTGAGTTCATGGAGCACACAGCCGGGGACACCATCAGGTCCCATGGATGCTGTGTTTTTGCTTTGGAGAGAGCAGTTCTCACTTGGCTGGAGATGTTTGGGGGCTGCAATCGTTTGGTATAGATATCTCTCCTTTTGGGGGGGGAAGTTTGCACTGAACCTGTCAGCCAGTATGTTGGCAATGTCTGTAGGATCAGTAATCTTCACATCATTTTGAACTAGCTCTGAGCATATCTGGGAGTTTCCTCCCAGGTTTCTAACATAGCTAAAGAAGGCCTTATGATTGTCTTTTGAGTCTTTAGCTATTTTTCTCTCGAAATTTGCTTTGGATGATTTTATGAGAGCTCTTAGTTTTTTACTTATAGTGATCAAGGGTGTCTTACCTTTTAAGGATTTTGCTCTATCTTGTAGTAGCTTCCTCCTTTTGTTGTAGAGTTTGTTTATGGCTGGGGTCCACCAGACTGGATGCTTGCCTTTGGTACAAAGAGTCTTTGTTTTGCTTGGGATTGCCTTATCCATGCAGTCCTGCAGGTGCTGGTAGAAGGCATTTGTAAGTGATTCAGCGGCTTGAGTACTGTTTTCCGCCGGCTCGCGGGCCTTAAAGGAGACCACACTAGTCTTTAGAAGTGTGAAGTCGGCTCTTGAGAACTTCTTTACTGTGGTCTTTTTATTTCAGGTGGGGGTGGGATGAGGACCTCCAGCGAGATTAGTTTGTGGTCTGATCTCACCAGTGAGGGGTACACCTCCGGTGTTGAACATTGTGCTCCCATGTTCGTGATGATGAGATCAAGTATGTTATCTCCTCTTGTGGGGATGGTGACTAGTTGTTCCATGGCATTTGAGTTTATGAATTCCAGGAACTTTTGGGCTAGGGTGTTTGGGCTTGAGTAGTGTTCCCAGTCTATATTAGGGTAATTGAAGTCACCTAGTATGATGGTGTTTGGTGATACATTTATCCCTCTAGTGTTTTCAGGAAGGCCATGTGAGGTTCCTGAGTTTGTGAGGGTGGCCTGTAACATGCTACAATTTGCAGAGCAGTCTTGCCTATGGTTAATTGCACCTGGATGGTCTCCGATGCATCGTGCGTTGCCACCAGTCTTGAGGTGTGGGTGTCCTTGATGAATATGGATACCCCCTCCTTTCTTGGTATTGTCCAGATTTTGGGGCGGGCATGATATGAGGTAAAACCTGATAGCGCCGGGGTGCTCTCAGGAGCCTTGAACCAGGTTTCTGTCACAGCACAGACATCGATGTTCTCCATACTGAGAAGGGCCTCGAGTGCGTGCATTTTGAGATTTAGACTTCTGGCATTGAGCAGCATTACCCTTAGTTTTTTCCTTTTTTGTTCTAGGGTGGTAGGTTTAGAATTTGAGCCTTGCCTAAAAAGGCACTATGGGGTGGCAAGAGCCTTTGCCAATATCCGGAATCCCAGGGTGACAGGTGCAAGCCGTCCCTTGAAGCAGCGTGGCTTGTCCAGCATGTCATCCCAGGCAGACAGACACTGGATCCCCTTTGAATGACACCAGTGTTTAAGCCAATTGTTAAAGCTGATCATCTTATCTCTGTATTGTGGCATCATTCTTGGTGAAGGTAGGATACTGCTCAAGGTCAGGGTCATACCTGTCTGGGCTACATAATCAGAGAGCCCCTCAATGTCTCTTTTCATGTAGTCCAGGAGGTGCGCCTCAGGTCGTTTACACCAGCGTGGACAATGACTGAATCATATTTGTACCTGCTGTTGAGAGACCTGAGTGCTTGTGTTATGTGGCGGATTCTAGCGCCCGACAGGCAGCTTACTGTGACCTTCTCCTTACTCAGTCTGGTGGCGGGGCGTCAGTGTGTCTAACTATGGAGTCACCAATGACTAGTGTGTCTGGCATTGTGTTTGGCCTTAAGGGCTGTGACTGTTTGACACTCTGACTGTGAGGTCTATGTGTTGCAGGTGTTGTGTTCTGAGGTAGTGGTTGTTTGGGTGTCTGCTTTGGTGGCCTCTGCTGTTTTGGTAGATTTTTGATCAGAGCCTCCGAGTATGTCTTTGTGTGTTTATGTGTATGATTTGAGGTTGTAATGGTAATATGTGAGACTGGGTCTATAGTGTGTGTGGTAACCTTCTCCTCCTGACTGGTCTTGCCAGTCCTATGTTGAGAGCTCAGCCTCCAGTTTGGCCGTGTAGTTGCATCTCGCATGTATTTGTGTTTTGTGGGAGGAGGAGAGGGTTGTCTGTGTACATGAGGCAATTGTAACATTGCCTCAATATTCCCAGGTTCACCAGCTGAGCAGGAGAGGACACTAGCAACTGATCCTCGACATGCTAGAAGGAATAGACAAAAACTTTAAAAAGATTCCGGGGACGTGGGTGACCGAGAAATGGGGGTTGCCTTTTGGGGTACTATCTATGACAAGAGTGCCGTATCAAGGTAATAAGTACTGTAGGAGCAAGTGCTACGTTTAACAGATAGAGAATAGTCTACTTGGAGTCAAGTAGAGATGATCTTTTAATTATAGGATACGCTGATTAGATCAGTAGTATAGTTCGAGGAAGGTAGTTTTAAGGGAAAATTTGAAGAGTGGACTTTAGGTAGCCGAATAGTTTAAACCTGCTTAACCGAGCCGCCCTAGTGTGCAACAGTAGCAACTCCAATCCCGGGCTAAATCGGCTAAAAGCGTGCTTTATAGCAGGGGGCTGGAAAAGACAGGAAATGACCCAATTTGGCCAACAAACCACAAGTCACTGCCCTAAACCACTCCTCCGAGGACAAATGAAGGAGTTATGGAAATGACCCCTAGTGGCCAATAAAACTACAGTTTCAAGTCAGTAACCACCTCTCCGGGGGGCAGGGAAGCTGCTCAATGTTAGTCACTGCCACTGACAAACACAGAGACCCTCCTTCAGCCCAAGCAAAAATGGCCTCACAGAAACTTTCAAACAGTTCAGGAACAGCAAGCCTGTAACTGAACTTTTTTAACTCTCAGAAAAGTGGGAAAAAAGCAAGATTTTTTTTTGTTTTTTGTTTTTACAGAGATAGCAGAGGTTCACAAGTAATATCAAGTTATAACAGTGCAGTAAATGACCCCACACAAGAGTGCTAGGTCAAGGACAGAAAATATGCAAGTTTTAAGAAAAACGATTTAAAATTAAGTGCAAACAGGAAATTCAGCAAACAGCTTTTGGTTGTGCTCTAAATACAGCTACTAATACAGAAATCAAGTTTAACAAGCCAGAAAATGCTCAAGCTAGGCAGCTATGCAGAAAAACTTAGCAAATAAACAGAGAAAAAATACTTAAAATCTCAAAGTGGCTCCTTCTTCTCTCAGCGTTTTTCCTCTTGGAGGTGCTTCACCAACAGCCAACAAGCCTGAAAAGACGCTCAAACCACGAGGCAACTAGGTTTTAAGAGAGGAAGATGAAGGAGTTATGGAAATGACCCCTAGTGGCCAATAAAACTACAGTTTCAAGTCAGTAACCACCTCTCCGGGGCAGGGAAGCTGCTCAATGTTAGTCACTCCCACTGATAAACACAGAGACCCTCCTTCAGCCCAAGCAAAAATGGCCTCACAGAAACTTTCAAACAGTTCAGGAACAGCAAGCCTGTAACTGAACTTTTTTAACTCTCAGAAAAGTGGGAAAAAAGCAAGATTTTTTTTTTTTTTTTTGTTTTTTACAGAGATAGCAGAGGTTCACAAGTAATATCAAGTTATAACAGTGCAGTAAATGACCCCACACAAGAGTGCTAGGTCAAGGACAGAAAATATGCAAGTTTTAAGAAAAAACGATTTAAAATTAAGTGCAAACAGGAAATTCAGCAAACAGCTTTTGGTTGTGCTCTAAATACAGCTACTAATACAGAAATCAAGTTTAACAAGCCAGAAAATGCTCAAGCTAGGCAGCTATGCAGAAAAACTTAGCAAATAAACAGAGAAAAAATACTTAAAATCTCAAAGTGGCTCCTTCTTCTCTCAGCGTTTTTCCTCTTGGAGGGTGCTTCACCAACAGCCAACAAGCCTGAAAGACGCTCAAACCACGAGGCAACTAGGTTTTAAGAGAGGAAGATGAAGGAGTTATGGAAATGACCCCTAGTGGCCAATAAAACTACAGTTTCAAGTCAGTAACCACCTCTCCGGGGCAGGGAAGCTGCTCAATGTTAGTCACTCCCACTGATAAACACAGAGACCCTCCTTCAGCCCAAGCAAAATGGCCTCACAGAAACTTTCAAACAGTCCAGGAGCAGCCAGCCAGTAGCTGAACTTCTTTAACTCTCAGAAAAGTCGGAAGAAAGCAAGATTTTTTTTTTTTTTTTTTTTTACAGAGATAGCAGAGGTTCACAAGTAATATCAAGTTATAACAGTGCAGTAAATGACCCCACACAAGAGTGCTAGGTCAAGGACAGAAAATATGCAAGTTTTAAGAAAAACGATTTAAAATTAAGTGCAAACAGGAAATTCAGCAAACAGCTTTTGGTTGTGCTCTAAATACAGCTACTAATACAGAAATCAAGTTTAACAAGCCAGAAAATGCTCAAGCTAGGCAGCTATGCAGAAAAACTTAGCAAATAAACAGAGAAAAAATACTTAAAATCTCAAAAGTGGCTCCTTCTTCTCTCAGCGTTTTTCCTCTTGGAGGGTGCTTCACCAACAGCCAACAAGCCTGAAAAGATGCTCAAACCACGAGGCAACTAGGTTTTAAGAGAGGAAGATGAAGGAGTTATGGAAATGATCCCTAGTGGCCAATAAAACTACAGTTTCAAGTCAGTAACCACCTCTCCGTGGGCAGGGAAGCTGCTCAATGTTAGTCACTCCCACTGATAAACACAGAGACCCTCCTTCAGCCCAAGCAAAATGGCCTCACAGAAACTTTCAAACAGTTCAGGAACAGCAAGCCTGTAACTGAACTTTTTAACTCTCAGAAAAGTGGGAAAAAGCAAGATTTTTTTTGTTTTTGTTTTTTACAGAGATAGCAGAGGTTCACAAGTAATATCAAGTTATAACAGTGCAGTAAATGACCCCACACAAGAGTGCTAGGTCAAGGACAGAAAATATGCAAGTTTTAAAAACGATTTAAAATTAAGTGCAAACAGGAAATTCAGCAAACAGCTTTTGGTTGTGCTCTAAATACAGCTACTAATACAGAAATCAAGTTTAACAAGCCAGAAAATGCTCAAGCTAGGCAGCTATGCAGAAAAACTTAGCAAATAAACAGAGAAAAATACTTAAAATCTCAAAGTGGCTCCTTCTTCTCTCAGCGTTTTTCCTCTTGGAGGTGCTTCACCAACAGCCAACAAGCCTGAAAAGACGCTCAAACCACGAGGCAACTAGGTTTTAAGAGAGGAAGATGAAGGAGTTATGGAAATGACCCCTAGTGGCCAATAAAACTACAGTTTCAAGTCAGTAACCACCTCTCCGGGGGCAGGGAAGCTGCTCAATGTTAGTCACTCCCACTGATAAACACAGAGACCCTCCTTCAGCCCAAGCAAAAATGGCCTCACAGAAACTTTCAAACAGTTCAGGAACAGCAAGCCTGTAACTGAACTTTTAACTCTCAGAAAAGTGGGAAAAAGCAAGATTTTTTTTTTTTTTTGTTTTTACAGAGATAGCAGAGGTTCACAAGTAATATCAAGTTATAACAGTGCAGTAAATGACCCCACACAAGAGTGCTAGGTCAAGGACAGAAAATATGCAAGTTTTAAGAAAAAACGATTTAAAATTAAGTGCAAACAGGAAATTCAGCAAACAGCTTTTGGTTGTGCTCTAAATACAGCTACTAATACAGAAATCAAGTTTAACAAGCCAGAAAATGCTCAAGCTAGGCAGCTATGCAGAAAAACTTAGCAAATAAACAGAGAAAAATACTTAAAATCTCAAAAGTGGCTCCCTTCTTCTCTCAGCGTTTTTTCCTCTTGGAGGGTGCTTCACCAACAGCCAACAAGCCTGAAAAGACGCTCAAACCACGAGGCAACTAGGTTTTAAGAGAGGAAGATGAAGGAGTTATGGAAATGACCCCTAGTGGCCAATAAAACTACAGTTTCAAGTCAGTAACCACCTCCGGGGCAGGAAGCTGCTCAATGTTAGTCACTGCCACTGATAAACACAGAGACCCTCCTTCAGCCCAAGCAAAAATGGCCTCACAGAAACTTTCAAACAGTTCAGGAACAGCAAGCCTGTAACTGAACTTTTTAACTCTCAGAAAAGTGGGAAAAAGCAAGATTTTTTTTTTTGTTTTTACAGAGATAGCAGAGGTTCACAAGTAATATCAAGTTATAACAGTGCAGTAAATGACCCCACACAAGAGTGCTAGGTCAAGGACAGAAAATATGCAAGTTTTAAGAAAAAAACGATTTAAAATTAAGTGCAAACAGGAAATTCAGCAAACAGCTTTTGGTTGTGCTCTAAATACAGCTACTAATACAGAAATCAAGTTTAACAAGCCAGAAAATGCTCAAGCTAGGCAGCTATGCAGAAAAACTTAGCAAATAAACAGAGAAAAATACTTAAAATCTCAAAAGTGGCTCGCTTCTTCTCTCAGCGTTTTTTCCTCTTGGAGGGTGCTTCACCAACAGCCAACAAGCCTGAAAAGACGCTCAAACCACGAGGCAACTAGGTTTTAAGAGAGGAAGATGAAGGAGTTATGGAAATGACCCCTAGTGGCCAATAAAACTACAGTTTCAAGTCAGTAACCACCTCCGGGGCAGGAAGCTGCTCAATGTTAGTCACTCCCACTGATAAACACAGAGACCCTCCTTCAGCCCAAGCAAAAATGGCCTCACAGAAACTTTCAAACAGTTCAGGAACAGCAAGCCTGTAACTGAACTTTTTTACCTCTCAGAAAAGTGGGAAAAAAGCAAGATTTTATTTTTTTTTTTTTTTTTTAGAGATAGCAGAGGTTCACAAGTAATATCAAGTTAAAAATGACCCCACACAAGAGTGCTAGGTCAAGGACAGAAAATATGCAAGTTTTAAAAAAACGATTTAAAATTAAGTGCAAACAGGAAATTCAGCACTCAAGCTAGGCAGCTATGCAGAAAAACTTAGCAAATAAACAGAGAAAAATACTTAAAATCTCAAAAGTGGCTCCTTCTTCTCTCAGCGTTTTTCCTCTTGGAGGGTGCTTCACCAACAGCCAACAAGCCTGAAAAGACGCTCAAACCACGAGGCAACTAGGTTTTAAGAGAGGAAGATGAAGGAGTTATGGAAATGACCCCTAGTGGCCAATAAAACTACAGTTTCAAGTCAGTAACCACCTCTCCGGGGCAGGGAAGCTGCTCAATGTTAGTCACTGCCACTGATAAACACAGAGACCCTCCTTCAGCCCAAGCAAAAATGGCCTCACAGAAACTTTCAAACAGTTCAGGAACAGCAAGCCTGTAACTGAACTTTTTTAACTCTCAGAAAAGTGGGAAAAAGCAAGATTTTTTTTGTTTTTGTTTTTTACAGAGATAGCAGAGGTTCACAAGTAATATCAAGTTATAACAGTGCAGTAAATGACCCCACACAAGAGTGCTAGGTCAAGGACAGAAAATATGCAAGTTTTA
This sequence comes from Protopterus annectens, assembly GCF_019279795.1. NCBI lineage: Eukaryota > Metazoa > Chordata > Ceratodontiformes > Protopteridae > Protopterus > Protopterus annectens. The sequence goes on from NC_056738.1 coordinate 363,968,285, forward strand.
AGAAAAAACGATTTAAAATTAAGTGCAAACAGGAAATTCAGCAAACAGCTTTTGGTTGTGCTCTAAATACAGCTACTAATACAGAAATCAAGTTTAACAAGCCAGAAAATGCTCAAGCTAGGCAGCTATGCAGAAAAACTTAGCAAATAAACAGAGAAAAAATACTTAAAATCTCAAAAGTGGCTCCCTTCTTCTCTCAGCGTTTTTTCCTCTTGGAGGGTGCTTCACCAACAGCCAACAAGCCTGAAAAAAAAAAACGCCTTTCTGTTGTTGCCATGCAGAGAATACTTGACTAGATAATGTATAAGCCTTGGGTATTAAAGGACAGGATTCCATTATTTTAAAAAGCTCATTACACGTGTTGGAGACTTCCAGTCATCTCTACAGACTTTACCCGTAAACTAAACAGAATGCCAATCATGTGTGGTCCATAACCTGTACAGTAATCCTTTAAGCAATCTATCTTGAGCTTGTTTCTTGTTTGCTTTTCATTTTTTACTTACATGTTTTCCCCATGAAACAAGTAGATAGTTGTCAGGCAGCAGGTCTTTTTGGATAAGAAACATTTTTACAAGTGGGGGCATCACAGAGATTTCTACTTTCAGCATGTTACTTGGCACTTTAATAAAGCTGAATATAAATTATAATTAGAACTGCAGTGCAATGAGAAGTGGTTTGAGTTGAGTGCTTCTGGTTTTGCTTGTACTTGATTTTGACTGGCATTCCAGTAATGTATTTAAAAAGTAATTTATTTTTTCATGCCTCACAACCTTTTGTTTCCATCTAGATATTAAGTAAGCTGTCATGCAGCCAATGCATTGAAATATTTTTATTCTTCTACACTTATTTTTGTCTTGATTGGACTCTCATAATGATGGTTTGCCACCCAGGGCAGTGTATTTAATTAAAGTTAGTTTTTGTGGTTTTGAGCATAGCTCCTCCCCTTTCTGGTTGGCCACACCCCTTCCCCTTGACCCCACCCATTCCGCTGGCTCCTGCAGCCCCCCTTTGATTTGAAGTCACCAGCCGCCACTGTTTAACCTACCTATGAACCTATTATTAGACTAAATACAATATTATGTAGCATTGAAATGTGCTGACATAAGGGTGACAGTTCATTATTTACCCATAAAGCAAATGTCAGAGTGGAAAAGTTCAAATAGTGGATAAAGAGGAGGAGGGGAAGAGAAGAAAGAGTGAGAAAAAGTATTTGTTAGAAGTAATAATTAGGGTAGATATGGGAGGCAGGAGAAAAAATGAGTAAAAGTAACATTACAAGTAAGAGAAACAAAACCAAGGAAAATAATAAATAACATGGACAACAAGATTTAGTGTGTGTGTGTGTGTGTGTGTGTGTGTGTGTGTGTGTGTGTGTGTGTGTGTGTGGTGTAAAAGAACTATAAAGCAAATCCTGCTTGCTGCCCTGCTGAGGGGGACACTTGTGCAAGTGCAGTGGACTGGCTCCAGTAGGAAGGGATGGCAGCATAACTCTCAACATTATAGAACAAGAAATCTGGACAAGGCCATAAATAATGGGGGACAAAGGCCCAAAAATGGAACAATTTATAAATATTGCACTTACAAACTTAGAAAGTTGATAAACAGGTTTTGCATTAGAGTGAATTTTCTTAAGGATAAGAAGTCTGAAAATCAAATGCCTGTCAACTTTCTGACTTCAGTGTTCAATGATTTGCCAGTGATTTGACAGAAAACTGCAATTTTATGAAAATCAGACAAAAAACCTGGACTTTCTGCAAAAATCTGCACTGTTGAGAGCTATAGATGGGAGTCTTGAACCAACACCCATCAATCATTTTCATTTGTTTGCCAAAGCCATTACAACAGTGTTTTGCAGAGAGGTGGGAAAAGCCTTAAATTTGACTGGTATGTTGTGTGGGTGTGGGAAGCTGTGTTTGTGGAAGGTGGAGGTGTGCCTTTAAGTGTGGTGCGAATGTTATGGATTATGAAATGGAGAGATTAAGAGTAAAATTGTGCTCAGTGAAGTCCCTAGCAATTTCATCACTGCTTGATTCAAACATATATATTCCCCTGTGTTTGTCAGTACTATGTTTGAGTGCATTGTTTTAGAGTGTAGTTTCACTGCTACAGCTGCTGCTACTCTTTCAATGCAAGTATCTGCTTTGGAAGTTTCTGAGGATGAGAGACATGCTACAGGTATACAACTAAGACAAACTAGATAAAGCAATAGTAAGAAAAAGTACTAGGTCACATCAGAGGCTTGAGAGGTCATTGTTAAGAAACTGAGAACTGTTTTAAAATTTATCATTAAATACCATAAGTTCCGGTTATACTATAAGAGAATAACTATGTAAAGATAACCATGTCAGCAGCCAAAATGCATTATAAGTTGAATAATTTACTGTGCACATTTTAAATGGATAGACTGGCCTAAACTCTGGACTGATGCGTTTGCTTTTTTTTTTTATTCCTGGGAAATGCTATTCAGAAGTGAAGAGGCATACAAGGGAACAGATTTAGTGGCACACCAGGCTGTGATTTTTTGACTAAATAGCTGACTAAAGCTGAAGCTGACTAAATAGTTGAATCTAGTAAAGCTGGAAATGTCAGACTGTAGCCCACTGAAGAAGGGAAGATGGGAGGAGTAACCTGGTCAGGAAATGAAACTTGCAAAACTGCTCCTTGTGAAAAGCCTTTTTTATCTCAGTAATTTGTTGACACTTTCGCAAGTTTCTTTCAAAGAATGTGTAGTACATCAGTAGGAACAACATTTGTAAAACTCAGCGCATACCAGTCAATGACACATGAGCTGCAGACTCTCAAACTTGGCAGTTTTTTTCAGGTGTTCCATTCTAAGTGAATGGAAGTCTAGTCTGACAACAAATGGTAGGGTTATTTGTTCTCAGTCTGTGCATTATGGGACAGATTTAGCTTTCCAAAGGAATCACGATGTCTGCCCCCATGAGTGCAGACAAGAGTAAAAACAAAATAAAATTAGGAATAAGTACTTATTTTGCTGCAAGCAGCTTTGGGAGGTGTAGTAAATCATGGCAAGTTAAAAAATATATGATGTGAAGTTGTTCAATCTCGCCATTTGTTCTTACACACGGGATCGGAGCCGATCCCTCGGCTCCGAGTCGGCCACATTCCAAGCTCTGCATCTAAGAGAAGCTCGAGGCACAGTCCCTATCCCATGATCCTCTCCTGCTAACCCTCAGATCTAGTTTGCCGCTGCAACAGGTCTCACCGTTAAGTGAGAGCTCAGGCCAGTATCTTTTTTTCTATATAAAATTGTATGTATGTATATATATATATATATATATATATATATATATATATATATATATATATATATTTCTAAAAATTTTAAGATTATAAGGTTTTTTTCTTATTATTAGTATTACTGTGTGTGCATGTCAGGTTAAATTAGTGTTTAGATTAGTGTTAAGAATTTGTGGGAGCGGCTGCTCCTAGGCCTTAGGCCGCTAACTTTCTGTCAGGGCTCTGTCAGATTTTCTCTGTTTAAATTACATTTTCTCTTAGCATTTAACCTTGTGGATAAATATTTACCTGTTTAGTAAGGTTAGTTTTGTATATATATGTATATATATATATATATATATATATATATATATATATATATATATATATATCTATAGTGTTTTACATATTAATATTGCAGACTATAATTTCTAGTCAGGAATGTCAGAAAAAGCCAAATCTGGATTTAAGCGTTGCCAGTGTGGACAGAAAATGTCCATAACTGACAACCACGTTTCCTGCGTCTACTGTCTAGGCCCTCTCCATCTTCAGGAGGACTGCTCCATCTGCCACTCGTTTAGTGGCAGAGTGATGATGGAAAACGCAGGAAACTTATTGAGAGGGGTCTCCTGAAGTTGGAGTTTCAAGAGGCATTTGAAAAGGCAGACCAGTCATCGAAGTCTTCGAAGGGGTCGAAGTCTTCAAAGGTGTCGGAGCCCAGGACATTGGCTCCGAGTACCTCTGTTAAGATTCGGTCGCCGGCTCCACAGACCTTGGAGCCGAGCATCGAACTGCTGCCTCGGGGCGAGGTCCAGGTTTTGGAGCCAGTGTCAGAGGTACTACCTTCATTGATTCTTCGCTTGGTGACCTCTTCGGCCCCTTCGACCCGTTCCTCCAGACCACTGTCAGACACCGATGTGGATCGAGTAGTGCAGAAGCTGATGGAGAATATGGCCTTATCCAATTAATTGCAGTTTCGTCCCAATTGGTTTCGAAGCTTGAAACCCTTCCTGTTCCATCCACAGATCCTCCTTCGAGACCCATCGAGTCATCGGAGCCGGGAGTCGAGGATCTGATGATTGTTGATCCCCCGGAGCCAAAGCCTTTGTTAGTGCTTTCGGCTCCACTGACCTCGACACCCTCGGTACCCATCGAGGGGTCTCGGAGCCGACAGTCTCTCCTCGGTACCGGGGGGGGGGAGTCGAACTGAAGTTTCGGTTCCGACTCTTCCCCTCGATGCCTCGGCGCAGATTAGTTTGGCTCCGTCCTCTGGATCGGAGCCCGTGGTTCCGGGCCCGAGGAGGATACCGGGTTCTTCGGAATCGATGGAATCCTCGGCCCGGGGCTCCAGTGCCTTCGAGGCCATGAGGAAGATTTCGTCTGTTAAGACATTCACATCTTCAGATTCCTCTTCTCCCTCCCCAAAAGGTCCGCATTCTGTTTCTGCACCACGGGTCCCCACTAAGCATAGAGACCCAAAGCCTCAGTCAACCCCAGAGGGTGAACCCTGCTCCTTGGAAGCTTCACCAGATGCCCACTCTGATGAAGTCCCGAGGAAGAGATTGTGCAAGAGGAGGCACCTTGATTCCCCAGAGGAATCGCTGACATCGGACACCAACTTGGATGAGTCAGAGGGGTGCCCACGGTCCTCCTCCGAGGATGTCTCGTTTGCCGACATCCTGGAAATTCTTAAACAGAGGGGTGGCTGGCAGTCACTTGCCCCCACTGAAGACGAGTCGGTGTTGCTGAAGGCTTTTGGGGCTCAGTCTTCCACCTCCTGGGTAACTCCACCCTTCGACGAGTTAATGGATTTAATAGCTCGAAGGGCGTGGGAGTCCCCTGACACCTTGGAACCAGTCCCTCGGAGGCCTAATAAGTGCATCACTGCCCCCCAGGATAAAGCGTACCTCACCAAGGGAGCCTCAGTTGATGCTATGGTGGTGGCGGCGGCCACCAAGAAAGAAATGTCTGAAGCATCTTCCTCTGTTCATCCACCTAACAAAGTCTCTAGAATGATGGACAGGTACGGGAAGCGCATTTTTAGTTCAGCGACTTTTTCCATGTGATCGCTGAACTACCTCACCCATTTTACCCGTCTTCAGAGAGATCTCCTCAAAGAATTGGGAGATACTCTACAGGGTACCACAGATGCTGCTGTCTCAGACAAGGTGACAGCACAGCTCAATACCCTAAACTCTATCGTTAACTCATCCATGCGGCTCATTTCATATGCAGCCGAAGGATCGAGTAAGGCTGCAGCTTCAGCGATCGCTCTGAGGAGACAATCCTGGATGCGCCTATGCTCCTTTGTGGAAGCCTTTAAGTCTTCCTTTACTAATGCCCCTTTTGATGGCTCCTCCTTGTTTGGGCCCAAAGTGAAGGAGACGCTCACTAGGTGTGGGCAAGAAGGAAAGACCCTGTCTGCCGTAGGGGTCAGTTTTTCCGCCCCTTCTAGACCATACCCCAAAGGGCAAAGAGGTGGAAAATGTGGTTCCGGAAGACTCAGGGAGCTTTCCAATCCACACCTAGTGAAACCCCTTCCAGAGGCAGAGGAGGGGGAAGGAATGGAAGATGCCACCCAAGCAGCAGAGGAGGTCCGCAGAACCAGGGCGACAGGGATAGCGTCCCTGGTAAGCCCTTCCAGCACTCCTGAGTGGAGGCCTGGCTGTCCTGCTCTGGAGGCAGTCGGGGGTCGCTTGGCTTTATACCCAGAGGCCTGGCTAAATCTTACTTCAGATTCCTGGGTAAAAAGCATAATAACCAGAGGGTACAACATCCCTTTCTTAAACAATCCCCCCATCCAAAAAAGATTCCCAGATGTTTCACCCAATCTGAGAGATCAGGCAGCTATAGAAATACAAAGGCTGTTAAGAAAGAGTCATCCAGCCAGTCCCGGCGGACCAAATAGGATCCGGAACTTACTCAAGGTTCTTTTTAGTTCCAAAGAAAACAGGGGACTGGAGGCCAATACTGGATCTCAGCAAACTCAATACCTTCGTGAAGAAGGAAAAATTCCGGATGGTCACGCTACAATCGATCCTTCCGTTTCTTCAAACAAATGATTGGATGTGCTCTATAGATCTCAAGGATGCGTACTACCACATAAAAATGGCCAGGCCATCCAGAGATCACCTGCACTTCCGGCTGGGAGCCAGTCACTTTCAGTTTCGAGCTCTGCCCTTTGGCCTCACCTCAGCCCCCAGGGTGTTCACCAAATGCATGGCAGTAGTGGCGTCCCACCTGAGACGACTAGGATTCCGGATGTTTCCATACTTAGATGACTGGCTCCTTACCGCCACAACCAGGCATCACCTATTGCAAGCCAGGGACTATACAATCGATCTCTGTTCCCATTTAGGCATAACACTGAACTTTGAAGAATCTGCCTTGTCACCCTCACAGCATATATCATTCATAGGAGCGGAATTGGACACTACCTTAACTCTGATTAGGCTTCCCCAAACAAGAGTTTCAGCCTTAAGGGGACAGATTTCTGCTCTTCTACAAAACAAAAGAGTCCCCGCTGCACAGGTCCTGAAAGTATTAGGCATGATGGCAGCTACCCTTATCGCAGTCCCCCTAGGGAGAATGCACATGAGGATCCTCCAATGGCTACTCTTCGCACAGTAGTCTTACCAACAGCTACCATTGTCACATAACATCCTGCTCACGGAGTCTTGCAAGCGGGATCTTCAATGGTGGATGAACAGCCACGAGCTTACGATAGGCTGCCCATTCGTGCCCCCCCCCCATAGCCACAGTGACCACAGACGCTTCCCTGATAGGGTGGGGGGGACTTTTTCAGGGGAGAACAGCTCAAGGCGAGTGGTCGAAAATAGAGTACAACCTGCACATCAATGTCCTGGAGTTGAGAGCAGTGTTCCTGGCGTTGCAACACTTTCACGACTACTTACCTCCGGGAACAGTTGCAATTCAGACAGACAACATGTCAGTGGTCTGGTACATAAACAAACAAGGAGGAACCAGGTCTTACCCCTTATGCAGAGAGGCCCTGAGAATCTGGCAATGGGCTGTGTCCACCGGACGCTTTCTCATAGCAACACACATCCCGGGGACATCCAACGTAATAGCGGACAGGCTGAGCAGAGCCATCCTGTTACCTCACAAGTGGTCCCTCAAAAATCAAGTAGCGGAAAGGATTTTCTGCAGATGGGGCCAGCCTTGCTGCGACCTTTCTGCATCCCCCTGAATGCCAAATGCAGAAGCTATTTCACCCTAATTCCCCCTCTGGGAGCCACCCCCAGGGACGCACTTGTGCACGATTGGCCCCCCGGGTCTCCTATATGCTTTTCCTCCTGTTCCACTAATCTCTAAATTTCTGCAGAAAGCTAAAGGTCTGGAAAGGAAAATCATCTTGATAGCACCATTCTGGCCTCGACAAATCTTGTTCCCCTTTCTTCAAGCTTACGAAATAGAGGAACCTTGGACTCTGGACCCAGTGCCAGACCTTCTGACCCACTCGTCAGGAGTTCTTCACCCCTCTCTTTCGTCCCTCAAATTGACAGCGTGGCTGCTTCACTTCCCAGCTTAGCCAGGTCAGATCTCTTGTCTCCAGCAGTACAACATATTTTGATCTCTTCCCACAAAGCCTCCACTAGAAAATTATACAAGAGCAAATGGAAATGTTTTGTGTTTTGGGCTTCCAAACAAGGTATTGATCCCTTGGTTGCTCCTATTCATAAGGTTCTAGATTTTCTATCTACTCTTTTTCATCAAGGGGCTTAAACATCCACCATAAGGGTACAGCTGGCTGCCATATCTAATTTTCATTTGGGTGAAGGGGGCTCTACAATTATGTCTCATAGACTTTGTAGAGCTTTCATGAAGGGAACTTATCATCTCCGACCACCCGTTCGAAGTCCGGTTTTTCCTTGGAACTTAAATCTAATGCTATCTCAGCTCATGTTATCACCCTTTGAACCAGCCTTATCATGCCCACTTAAATATCTTTCCTGGAAAATCCTGTTTCTTGTTGCAATCACTTCAGCTTGCAAAGTCTCAGAGCTGCAAGCACTGTCAATTAGACCCCTGTATCTAATCTTTCATCCAGACAGGGTCTCCTTGCGTACTAATCCGTCCTTTCTACCAAAAGTCTGCTCAGAATCTAATCTTAATCAGTCCATAGAACTTCCTACCTTCTTCAGGCACCATACTGATAAATTGGAATACATGTTACACAAATTGGACGTGCACAGACAGCTGAGATTTTACCTGGACAGGACAAAAGAATTCCGGAAATCGGATCAACTTTTTGTTTCGCATGCGGATAATAAGAAAGGACTTGCAGTATCAAAAATCACATTATCCAAATGGCTTTCGGACTGTATAAACTTTGTAAACTTTGTTTATTCATCTTCCAATCAGTCTAAGTAATGTGTAAGAGAATATGTCTTCTGTTGTCCGGTTTTCATAGCAAACTAGATCTGAGGGTTAGCAGGAGAGGATCATGGGATAGGGACTGTGCCTCGAGCTTCTCTTAGACACAAAGCTTGGAATGTGGCCAACTCGGAGCCGAGGGATCGGCTCCAAACCCGTGTGTAAGAACAAAGGCGAGATGAACAACTCACATGGAACGTTATGGTCAGGACATAACTTTTTTTTTTCTTCATCATTTGCCCGTAGTGGTCCTTTAAGAGAGCTACTCCACTGAATCATACTTAACAGGGAAGGCATCCCCACTTCCCTCCAGCAATGATTGAGGTCATTGTATATATATATATATATATATATATATATATATATATATATATATATATATCTTTAGACTAATGAAACTATTACTGTAAGATTTCTCTGTTTTCACTAATTGTGACTGCTGTGTATGAATATACTACTGTTAATTAAGACTCACTGCATTTTGTATCTAAATATACTTTGTAAACTTTGTAGTTTTTTTGTTACATGTTATTCATATGTGTAGAGCTTTTCTCCCCGGGCCTTCACTGAAAATGGACCTGTGTCCAGTGGATTATCCTGGTTAACAAATGTAAAATAAATAAAATAAATAATAAATCAATAAAATTTTGTCAAACATAAAAAATATGGCTTTTATCTTTAGGAAATATCTGAATGCCAAGTGAAAAATGGGAGGTTATTGTCAAACTGTGTATCACAGGTAAAAGAGTCCCATTCATTTGGAATGACAGAAAAGTTCATACAGATGGAGGTTGCAGTGCAATCATAGAATCTCCTATGGACACAGATGTTCTCCAGGAAGGGCTGACACGAAAAAATAACTAGTGCCAGAGCCATGCACCAAAACTAAATGCCAAGAAATGCATAATAGTATCCTTCAGGAAGTCATTTACCCCTGGTAAGTATCATACTGACAACACACCCCTAAGAGTTGATCCAGCAGTCAAGGACTTCGGGATACACATAGTAATCTATCCCTTGACTATCATGTGTCCACAGTAGTGAGGAAATCATTCTGTGTTCTGCAATTTATAAACAAAGGTACAGCTTTAAGGTCCAAGGAAGCCATTGCTCCACTGTATTTGGCATTCATAAGACCTATCACTGAGTGCTATGCCCTTTTTGGTAATTACCTAAACAGCCATGACTAACAATTGTAATATCCATAAAGATTCCTCACTAAAAGAGGGCGTGCATAACATGTCCTTTACAGAACACCTCAAGGCCCTATCCCAGTATTCTGTCTCCTACAGGCTGTTGAGGGGAGATCCATGCCTGGCATACAAAGCATTGTCAGACCCCACCCTTAGAGACCACCTACATATCCACAAAACAAACAACATCAGAGTTACCTATTCTAAAGACTTAAACCTTGCCTGTGATATAAATAGGAGCTGATGAAGAGACAGATATGTATCCCAGAGACTACCCCTTCTCTGGAACAGGCTCCCCATCCATGTGAAGTAGTGTTCCTCCCTAACCCAATTCAGGTGTATCTTGGACAATTGGATCGAGAACAGGAAATTCATCCCTGATTTGGAATCTGTGTCTGTAATGGACATAAGTAGACTGTAAATGGTTCATCTTGGAGGCCCCTGCTTGTAAATGTTTCACCTCCTAAGCCCTTACACGTATCTGTGGTACCAGAACTTGCCAGAGATTTGGGATGCATGGCTAGGCTTATAAAGGCCCATTGTTGTCATTAGCCTAGTACACATGTATGAACCTATAAAATAATTAGAGACAGTAGATGAGATTTGTTAGTTTGAAAATATAAACCATGGAAAGGAGGCACAGAGGTAAGGAAAGGGACAGTGTTGTTTTCTAGAAGGGTGATACAATGGTACTCTATTTGGACATGTGTTTAAATCTACCTGTCATGCTTATAATTATTTGAAAGTGGTGGTGGCTAATGAGAGAATACAAGTGATACATTATTTATTTTGCAAAAGAGAGATTCCCTTAACCAGTGAGAATTTGGCCTTAGATGTGAGAAAAAGGGAGATGTTGCAGGCTGTTTTGAAACAGGCATCTGTTCTGGAGTACATTAAATCCTGGTGGTGGGAAAAGGAGAGTGTAATCCAGCCAGAGGCACAACTATTTACACTGCCTGACTGTTTCATTTTGCAGTTTCTTAGATTTAAAGGATGGGTGCAAGTCTGGGAAATTTTTATTGGGTTTATCAAGAGTCTTAAATTGTAATATATATTTAAAGAAACAGAGCTCAGTTTCTTTGGAATGAAACATTTAAGCCAAATTCCTTTATTAATGAAGGAATGGATGTTAAAGTATGCAGTGCTAATTCATCAATATACAGACTTGCATTGAGGTGTTTTAATCCAGGTTGAAATGAGTGTATAAATGGTGAGAAGAGCACAAGGTCTAACACAGAACCCTTGAGGAGCCCAAAAGGGAGAGAGGACAAAAATGTGAGAGAATTGGGGATTCTAAAGTATTTGTCTGAATGGTAACTCACAAACTGGTGGAAACAAATTCTTTTCAGAATATACTTTAAGGCTTCATGAAGAAAAGGTATGTAGGAGGCAGAATTAAGTAATACAAAAGTACACAGTGGAACGTTGTATTTATAATAATGCTAACACAGGTTAATAAAGTAAATTTCATTTTTACAGTACAGTGATAAGATAATGGAGACCAAAGCATTTTACACTGAAGCATAAAACTTGCAATTATTTCTACATTTTCTTTAAATATTCTGAGTATACAATCTTCTATCAGAATTTTCTAACTGGAAAGGAAAAATTGAATAAGATAATTGTGAGAGAAGTAAAAAAGTAATAAATTGCAGGGGTTGGGGAAAGGATAACTGTTTTTTTTTTTTTTACTGTGAGATCAATTAAGAAATAAGTTAAATTAGAAGATTACAGAGGAAAATTTGGAAGGGGATTAACATGAATTAAGTTTGATTGTATGTTTAAAGTTTATATTGTCATTTGTAGAATATGGCTTTGTGATATGGGAGGGGAAGAGGGCAAGAGTTAAGTGGGATAAGTTGATTCTTCCAATAGAACAAGGTGGGTTAGGATTACCTGATTTTAAGGGATATTTTAGAGCTACACAATTAAGGTTCATATACATAACACAAGCAGCAGGTTATAATTTAAAATGGAAAGGGATAATGAAGCAAAGGAGAAGTTCAAGAAATAAAGAGACAGTGGGATTTTGGATGTAAATCCAATGAGAATAATAACCATAAAAATATGATACTCATAAAGTAGCAAGGAGTATTTTATTAACTAAGCCAACATAAGAATGGAGAAAGGAGATTTTGTCAATTGGGATGACTGCAAGTAGGGGTACAGAAAATAGTTAAGAGGGAGCTGAAATTTACTATCTAAAACTGGCAAAGGAACCAAGATACTGAGAGTAAATAACTTGAGTGGGAAAGATAATAGAGTGGGATGAGGCCAAGAAAACATCTGGACTGCAGGCTAGAGACTGCCTTCCCTACCAGGGATTGATAGACTATAGGCAAAGAGAAAGGGCTGGGGAATCTTAAATGGAAGACCTGCTCTGGTACAGTTTCTAATTGACTCTAGAACAGAAGCTGCTTTTAAAAAGGGATAATTAGTAGGGCATGTAAATATCGTATGATACCTATAAGAATCAATTAGAGGAGGTTAGAAAAGATTGGGAAGAGAGACCGGAAAAGCAATTTACAAGAGAACAATGGGATGACGTGTATGCCTCCCAAGTATGCAACAAAGGCTAGAATGTTTAGAATCTTTACTTGGAAGTGTTTGCATAAGTATTTTTATACTCCGAGCATACATTAAAGAATTGTTTTCCCTTAGGTAGATAGCAAATTTTGGAGGTATGATTAGGAAGAAAGAAGTAATGGGAATATTTATATGTTTTGGGAGTGTAATGAGTTGGCAAATTTTAAAAATTCTGTACAGAGTACTCTGTCAGAAATATTGAGTGAATAAATGGCTGTAACTAAGGCTATGTTTGAGCTTGGGCACATGATCTGAATTGCCTAGACGTAGTAGAGTTTAATTCTGTTAACTGCCAAAGAAAAGCAATTGCTAGAAGATTAAAATCAAAGTCTAAGACAGCTGTATTTGAGGTACTGAATATTATCAAAGAGATAAAAGAACTGGAACAGGTATCTTTATAAAAGGGAAAAAGCAAATTACATAAAATAAATGGAATTGTGGGAATAATGCATTCAGAATAATGTTCAGGAAGAGGATGAGTGAGGTTTAAGGGAAGACAGTAATTGATCAAATTATGTAATGTTGGACTGATGGTAGTTACAAAGAAAGAAAAGATTTATGATGTATAATGTATGTAAAAAGAAAAAAATGTTAATATTGTTCATTTTCTTTTCTGTTAATGCACGTCTCCCTTAATACAGGTGTTTAAAAATATGATCTGAAGTAGTTGACTTCATTTGATCATCAACCTGTGGGTATTCGGATCCAGATCGGATCCAGGACAGCAGCTTCACCAGCATCTGATCAAAGCTCCAAGTTCCTCCCCTTACCCATAATACCCCTCCATCTCCTTCCTTCCCTCAGATCTCGTTTTCTGCAGCTTGCCGAACATCGTAGTCTTAGAGCTCCAGGTGTGGCGAATTGTTTAGTGATAGTTTTGGGAGTTTGTGTTTTTGTGATAGTGTTAGGTTGGTTTTCTTCCCTTGCCTTTAACTCCCTTTTCACTGTTACATCGTGTTTAAAAAAAAAAAAAAAAAAAAAAAAGTTTAGTTTATTTTGGCCAGTGTAGTGCCTTCCTCACCCTCCCCCTCCTCTTTAGTTAGCTTGGGTGTAAGTGTGTGTGGTCGGGCAAGTTAGGGCCTCGTGCCTCGTGATGGCAGATCAGCAGAAGCCGATTTTTAGGCAGTGCACAGTGTAGCCAGAAATTGTCTCCAGCTGATGGCCACACTCTGTGCGTGGTTTGTTTGGGGGTCCCCCATCTTGCTACTGCCTGCACAATTTGTGTGGGGTTAAACCCCAGGGCCCTGAAAGAACGTAGGGCTAAATTAGTTTTGAAGGGACTTCTCCCTGCTACAGAGGCAGCTGTCTCCACTTCGACTACTGTCACAGCTGTGACTGCATCTTCTTCTGCTACTGTTTCTTCCCCTCCCTCCCACACTGGGACTCAACTTTCTGCCAAGTGGTCTGTGGAAAGGGAGCACAGGAAAGATAAAGACAAAGGGAGGAAGAGATCTCTGGACCAGTTGGATCCGGTGGGTCCTCCTCAAAAGCAACAGGTGTTGTCCAGGCCTAGTACTCCTAGGCTCCGCTCGCTCAGATTCTAGCAGGAGCCGGAGGAGCCTAGACCTTCTTCTAGGGCCTCTGCACATTGACTCTCCTGGTTGGCATTGGTGGCCTCATCATGTTCCACAAGAAGCTTGTCTGAGGCAGACATGAACAAAATGAGGCAAAGGTTTATTTGCACCCAGATTCAGATGGGGGTCTTGCTAGCCCCCTCTCCCTCTGGAGGGGGAGCTCACTTCCATTTTTCACCCCGACAACTCCTTCACCAATCCGACCCTGGGTATCGGAGTTTCTGGATCTGAGAGGTCCCGGAGTCAGGGGGTCGGTGCTGAGGGTACCAGGTACCTCAACGCTGGCCATTACCTTGAACGCATCAGACCCAACTAGTCTGGATCCAAGCGGCTCTCGGAGCCAAAGCCTGGGCATCGGATCTGAGGGGTTGGGATTTTCTCAGTTGGCGCTGACTTTATTGGGTCATGGCCCTCCCCTCAGTATCTCGGCTCCATCGGGCTCGTCTCCGATCCCCTCGTCAGATCTGGGGAGAGCAGCTTCCTTACTAATCTCCCAGGAGGCTCGCTCTCCCTTGGCTTTTGACATGGTGGAAAGGATTCTCTCCAGTAGATCAAGGCCCCTGACCATCTCCTCAGATACCGCCCTGACTCCTTCAGCTCTGGGTGCAACTTCAGCCATTTTGCCCATTCAGGGACATCCCATGCTCTATGTGTCCCAGAATGTTCCCCTCGTGGAATGACAGACTTTTTGTGAGTCCTCTCCTGAGAGCCCCACCGAAGAGGTACCTCACAAATGAACATGCAAAAGGAGGCACCTGGACTCCTCCCCAGAGTCCCTCACTGATTTGGAGGAAGGGGAAGGTTCCCCCAGATCACCCCCCCGATGATGTCTCATTTGGAGACATCATGGAACTCCTGCGCCAGCGGGGGGGAGGGGTTGGTCCGCCCCAAGCCTTCCTCGGATGAGTCAGTGTCTCTGGAGGCCTTCAGCATGGGCCCGTCTACCTCCTGGGTGTTCCCCTCCCCAACAGATCCCTTGGTGGATCTTATTATTCCTGGGCATGGAAGAAACCGGACACCATGGAGCCAATCCCAAAGCATCCCGACAAGATTCTGAGTCCTCCTGCAGATAGACCTAGTGGGAACAAGGGGCCCCCAGTAGACACTATGGTGGTAGCAGCTGCCAACAAGAAAGAACTAGCTCAGGAAAGTTCTTTGGTCCACCCCCCCCCCCCCACCAAGAGTCCAGGACAATGGATCATCTAGGAAAGCGGGCATATGCTTTGGATACCTTTTCCATAAGGGTGCTGAATTATTTGGCCCCATTACTCAACTGCAGTGTGACCTTGTCAAGGAGCTGAGTCGCCCCCGGAGTCCATGTCACCAGAGGATAGGTGCATATTCTCCATGTGAATGGCCACTCTCAAAGTGGTTTCTAATATGTCCATGTGCCTCCTTTCGCATGCCACTGAAGGAGAGGCAAGGGTGGCAGGGTCTGGTGTTGCCATAAGGCAACACACCTGGCTCAGGCTATGTCAGTTCATGGACCCCTTTAAGGCATCTTTCCTGAATGCACCTTATGATGGTTCTTCCTTGTTTGAGAAGACTGTTCGTGAGACGTTGGTCCAGAGTGAAAAGGATGGGAAGACACTGTCAGCCATTGGGATCCGCTTCTCTAACCCTCAAAGATCCTTTTCCAGGAATCAGTGGGGGCAAAGGAAGATGTGATTCTGGAAGTCTCAGTATTCCTGGGACAATCAGGACTCCTATTCCCCCAGAGGCAGAGGGGGACCAGACAGATGCCAGCCCAGAAGCGGGGGGGGGGTCCGAGAGATTTTGGGTCTCGAGACAGGCCTGCGCAGCAGCCCTGAGGGATTGCCCAACTGCCTTACTCTGGAGGCAGTCAGGGGTCATCTTTCGCTGCACCAGATGGCATGGGAGTCCGTATCAACAGACCGTTGGGTGCTTCAGATCATATCCAGAGGTTATACCATCCCCTTCATGGTTCCTCCCATTCCCTCAAAACATATCTTGGATGCACCACCCGTAGAAAGGGAGGCAGCAGCACTCAAAATAGAAAAGCTGCTAAGGAAATGAGTCGTCCAGCCCGTCCCCCGAGATCAATCCAGATTGGGCATCTATTCCAAGTACTTTCTGGTGCCAAAAAAGATGGGGGACCTAAGGCCTATTCTGGATCTTTCCATCCTAAACCTGTCAGTTGCCAAAGAGAAGTTCCAGATGGTCACTTTACAATCCATCTTGCCTTACCTGCAGGGGAACGGCTGGATGTGCTCAATAGATCTCCAGGGTGCGTACTACCATATAAAGATGCACTGATGCTCCAGGAGGTTCCTCCACTTTTGGCTAGGGGCCAATCATTATCAGTTTCGAGCCCTATCCTTCAGTCTTACCACAGCCCCCATGGTGTTCACCAAGGTCATGGCAGTAGTAGCAGCTCACCTGAAGCTTCAGGGGATACAGGTCTTTCCATACCTGGACGATTGGCTCATTGCTACTCCCATCAAATGTCTACTTTGTCAGGCCAGAGACTATTTCCTGAAACTGTCAGACTTTCTGGGAATTACAATCAACACCTCCAAGTCTTCTCTAAACCCAGTTCAGGTCTTAGACTACATTGGAGCAAGGATAGATATGTTGCAAACCAATGTTTTTCTAACTCTGGAGAGAGTTCGAAGCTTACAACTCCATGAGTCTTTGATCTTTCAGTCTCAACTTCCTTCAGCCGAGGTGGTATTATGAGCCCTAGGTTCCATGGCAGCCACCATTACTCTTCTTCCCTGTGCTCGTCTGCATATGCGGGTACTACAGTGGACACTAGTGGTCCAATGGTCATTATTAGATCTGCCATTGGCACATCCTATTCATATAATCAATGCTTGCAGGAAGTCCCTCCTCTGGTGGATACACTCCTTGGAACTAGTCGAGGGACGAACATTTATTGCAGCCCCTCCCCAAGCCATGGTGACCACGGATGCCACCCAACTAGGGTGGGGGGCATTGCTCAGGCAGGAGAGTCCATGGCACGTGGTCGCCAAATGAGACCAAGTTGCATATCAGTTTTCTAGAGATGAGAGCAGTCCTGTTAGTGTTGCAGGCCCTTCATGCCTTTCTTCTTCTGGGAGCCATTGCAATTCAGACAGACAACATGTCAGTGGTCTGGTACATCAACAAGCAGGGAGGAACCAGATCTTACCCCCTTTGTCATGAGGCTATGAGAGTGTTAGAATTGGCGATCTCCACCAGCCAATTTCTGGTAGCAAAGCACATTCTGTGTCGATCCAACATACTAGCGGACAAGCTGAGCAGGACTATTCTGATACCTTACGAGTGGTCTCGGAATCCTTCTGTAGTGGAGCAGCTCTTCCTTGAGTGGGGATGACCTTGCTGCGATCTTTTCGCATCTCCTTCCAATGTGAAGTGCAGCGAGTTGTTCGCTCTGATCCCCCCACAGGGAGAATCCCCCAGGGACACTCTGGTCCATTCTTGGCCTCCAGGTCTTCTCTATGCTTACCCACCACTACCTCTCATACCAAAATTCCTCCAGAAGGGTCGCAGGTTGGGGAACAAAGTAATCCTCATTGCCCCATTCTGGCCTCGCCAAGTCTGGTTTTGCTTCCTTTGGTCTCATCTGATAGTTCCTCCATGGATCTTGGATCCAGTACTGGATCTCATCTCACACCCTTCGAGGGTCCCTCATCCAGACCTGGTCAGTCTGAAGCTTACAGCTTGGCTGCTCCAGTTCCATTGATTGCTAGGACTCCCGGTCTATCTTCTCCGGTTAAGACTATTCCGGTGGCAGCTCATAAATCGTCCACCAGAAAACTATACTGTAGCAAATGGAAGCATTTTCCATCTGAGCTTCTCAAAGGGATCTGGATCCTTTCACAGCTCCTGTCCCAGTAGTCCTTCAGTTATTGGTGCACATTTTCCAGTGGGGTGCTAGCTCATCTACAGTAAAAGTTCACCTGATTGCCATTTCCAACTTCCATATAAGTGAGAACATTTCTTTGTTAGCTTCCTCCAGACTTTGTAAAACCTTTATTAAAAGTACCTTTCTTTTAAGGCCCCCAGTTAAAGATCCTTATCCTCCTTGGGCTCTTACCCTAGTTTTACAAGCTTTGGTTGCTCCACCTTTTGAACTGGCTACTTCTGCGGATCTAACATTTTTATCATGGAAGACAGCCTTCCTAGTGGCCATCACCTTGGCTAGGAGGGTGTCAGAACTCCAGGCATTATCTGTCAAACCTCCATATATGATTTTCCATAAGGACAGGGTTTCAGTTCGTACTAAACCTTCTTTTCTTCCTAAAGTGGCCTCTGCAACTAATATCAATCAGATGATCAATTTACCTGTATTCTTTCCAAATTTTCAGAGTAGGGGTGAATACAACAAAATTGCATTTATTAGACGTACATAGACAGCTACATTTCTATTTACATAGGACTAAGGCTTTTCACAGGTTTGACCAGTTGTTTGTGTCCTTTTCTACACCCTTTCTGGGCAAACTGATCTCTAAGGTAACCATTGCCAGATGGATTTCCCTTTGCATCCCTCAGGTTTACAAAGACAGAGGCATGTCACCTCCAGGACAGATAAATGCCCATTCTACCAGGTCCATGGCTATGTCAGCGGTCTTTTGGTCTAGGATGTCTTTGGATGCTATTTGTTCGGCGGCTACTTGGTCCTCATCTCACACCTTCATTTCTCACTATAAACTGGACATAATATCTAGGGGGAGAGCATCCTTTGGCTCCGCAGTACTCCAGAATATCCTTCTATGAAGGCCACCCAAGAGTTTGGTAGCTGAGGACTCTGTCCCACAGATAAAGAAGTTAGACCCGCGGTGGTGGTGCTGCGGTAGCGTTATCGCCTCACAGTAAGACGCTGTCCGGTTTGATTCTCAGCTAGAGCGTCTTCTGCATGGAGACATGCGTGAATCGGAGTACCTTTGTTGAAGGTTGTGCATCAGGGCTGGTAACTCGGCACGTAAAAATCAGCTAACAATCATTAGCAGAATGGAGTTCTGCTGTGGCGACCCCTAACCAGGAAAAGCCGAAAGAAACAACAACAACAACAAGAACTTCAGATAAAGAAGTTATGTACTCACCAGGGCCAGCCTTAGCTGAAATGACACCCTAGGCGAAGTACTGCTCTGGTGCCCCTTAAGCCCCACCCACACCACATTCAAGCCACACCCTATTTGAGCCACACCCACATATTGGCCACTCCCACAAACCCCACTCCAGTTCTTTCAATGTTTAAATGCATGAAAAAACAGTCGTACTGTGACACCTTAAGACTGCAATTGAAGGCTGAATGCTCCTTAATAAACCTGCTTGATCTGTTGCTAGTGTAGTTTTTCTACAGTCATGAAAGACTATATTAACTTTTTTGCAAAGTGCATTGATGTTTGTGTAGAAGTTCTCATTTGTAGTGTAGCATCAACTCTACATTAACACATTACTATATACCCTGATGTGCTTCATGCTCTTCACAGGTCAACCATCAAGTCCACATACTTCAAAGACAGCTACACATTGTGACGTGGTGGTGCTGCAGCTGTATGCTGACGCAGAGGCCAAAAAGAAAAGCAGTGTTACTACTAGTGACTGCTGTCTTGAACTTTGCATACAACTTATCAATAGCCAGCAGATTTCAGAATTTATCCATTAAGAGTTACAGATGGATGTGGTACCTTTAAACTCAGCTGAACAGTACACTGCTGTTTTGTAAAACTATCAGGTTCACTGGAGTAATTTGAAGACATATTTAAGACTAGAGACATTGTGATATTGTCAAATGATTTTATTCCATTACTGTGTCAAGTACATTTCTATATGCAATTTTTGACAGTAAAATGATGCACTTGTACAAACTGTCAGGTCTGGTTGACTAATTTGAAAACCGCTTTCAGTTGGCACAATTAATGCTAAAGACATTGAAATATTGTCAGATTTTATTTCATTGCTGGCTACTAGACATTCATATAACTTATACAGTTCATACTCTACATTCTAATATTGTCAGATGACTTTATTCCATTGCTGCCCATTACATGTACATTTCTATATGCAATGTTTGACACTTGTATAAACTGTGAGGTGCACTTGAATTGTCACACTTCATGTGAAAGACATCGAAATTTGTCATTTAAGTATTCCTTTGCTGTCAACCAGAAGTAGATTTCTATCTGCAGTCTTCAACAATCACTTGTACAAACTATCTGGTCTGCTTGACTATTTGAAAACATTAGTTTTCAGTTGCCACAATTAATGCTAAAGACATTGAAATATGGTCAGATTTTATTTAATTGTCAAGACATTCATTTAGTTGATACAGTTCATACTTGAGAACTTCTAATATTGTCAGATGATTTTTTTTATTTCATTGCTGCCCATTAGATGTAAATTTCTATATGCAATGTATATGACAGTGAAATGTTTGACACTTGTATAAACTGTCAGGTGCACTTGAATTGTCACACTTCATGTGAAAGACATCGAAAATTGTCATGTAAGTATCCTTTTGCTGGCTTCCAGATAGTATTCAATAAAGTGTTTCACTTGTACAAACTGTCCGAGCTGCTTGACTATTTGAAAAAAATTAGTTATCATTTGGCACAATTAATGCTAAAGATATTGAAAGTCAGATTTTATTTAGTTGCTGGCTACTAGACATTTCTATATGCAATGTTTTAATTTGCACAAACTGTCAGGTCCACTTGAGTAATTTCAAGACATTCATTTAGTTGATACAGTAAGTTAAATGTACATTTCTATATGCAATGTTTGACAGTGCAATGTGTCAGGTCCACTTGAATTGGCACAGTTCCATCTGAAAGACATTGACAATTGTCATTCAAGTATTCCTTTGCTGGCTGTTAGATGTACATTTCTATATGCAGTGTTCAACAGTAAAGTGTTAAACTTGTACAAACTGTCAGGTCCACTTAAGTTGTAGATATTAGATTTCAGTTGGTGCACTTCATGTTAGACATCAAAATTTGTCAGATTTTATCCACTGCTAGACAGGCATTTCAATATGCAATAATTTACAATAAATGTTTAACTTGTACAAAGTGTCCATCTGGTCTGCTTGAGTAATTTTGAAAACATTAGGCACAGTTCATGTGAAAGACATTGAAATATTGTCGGACTTTATTTCATTGCTGGCTACTAGACATGCCTATAATGCAATGTCTAACAGTTAAATGTTTAACTTGTCAAACGCTCAGGCCCAGTTGAGTAATTTCAAGACACATTCATTTAGCTGGTTCAGTTCATGCTTCAGACATTATAATATTGTCAGATGTTATTCCACTGCTGCCATTAGATGTACCTTTATTTCTATATGCAATGTTTCACAGTGAAATGTTAACTTGTACAAACTGTTTGTCTAATGGAGCCATTTTAGAAAAACAGGTTTCACTTGGCACATTTCCTGTTAAAGATACTATATCATTGTCAGATAACTGATTAAAGACTGGCACCAACCTTATTGGCATTATGCAACTACACCTTCATTACACATCAGTTGGTACTAGGCTATGAACCTATCAGCCCTAGGGCCTATAAGCCTAGCCATAAACAATTCCCTGGCTATTTCTTCCCACAATATTTACTTTGATATTCAATATTTACATGCTGAAACATTAGCAGATGCAAGAGCAGGGTTCAACTTTGTTATAGCCATTCAGGAGCCAGTTGCAGTAGTAGAGAATAGTGCCCAACTGACAGTACTTTGAGCTTCCCTACCAACTTTGCTGTGGTGCTTCCCTACGGGAACTCTGGCATACTACACAACTGGTATGCCTTACATGAGAATCTTGACTACAGGGTACATCAGATGTGAAATCATGCATAATTTGCACTGTTCATTTCCTATCTAGCCACTTAAAGCTGCAGTTATCATGCCTTGCACTGAGCAAATCAATTATATCAGCATAGTCTATCTGGCAAGATATCTCATTAATTTAATTCATTGCCAAGCCCACAAGTCTATCTTGTCACATAATACTTAAATACATTAGTTGTAGTTTGGAGAAGCTTCTCTCCCCAGATGCAACTGTCACTGGCAGTGTCAACAAAATGCGGAGCGTTACCACTACCTGTGTGAATATCTCCACTAATCCTATCTTTTTCATGACATTAAAGACATCCAGCATCAATATCAGCAGATTCAGTGTGGCTCAAAGAATCTGCAAGTCTTTACAGAACAGAAATATCATATCAGTAACTGCCAAGAGTTCCTGTATGTTGTAGAGGAAGCCAAAAGTAGCACTATGAGCTGCAAGTTGAGTGAACCTGTCCTGCACAGATGACACTGCAACAATGAGTGTTGAAAGTTGAATCTCTGTACAGGACCAAATAGACAGGCATCATGTGCTTCATAACAAAAAAGCACTCCCTCTTTCCTGAGGCTCACCTCATTTGCGTCCGTAAATTTCAATTCCACTTCCAGTGCTTCAGCTAGGTCAGCACCAGTCACTTTTGCCTTTTCGTACCCTGTGGCCCTGTATTCTGTTAAAAACATTTTCAGTTCATCAAGCACAAATCACTGATTGATCAATTTGCATGGAAGAGCTTTGCAAAAGTTTACTGACTTGTCTAACCTTCACTAATACATCATACCACACTACCAGTGATATTAAAATCTTAGCACTTTTCATTGTACTACTTAGCGATGCTGCTTCAGAATACGCCTTAGGATCCTTGACTTTTGTAACTTCTGCCACTGAAACTAAGGCATCGTAAACTGCACCCACTTGATATCGCACGGCTTTCACACTTTCTACCCTACACTCCCACCTAGTCTCACACAATGGCTTTACAGTTAGACCTGACACATGATTGTCTGAGTAGATGAAGTAAACAGAGTGTACATTCATTGCAGATTACCAAAAAATGAAACTGCTTCGATTGATGACTTTGCAGCATCAACAATTACTACATTAAGATTGAGCCACAGAGTACAAAAAAAATGCACATGGATTTAAAGACAAGATTCTTACCTGAACACCAGAATGAATTCAGCAAAACTGACAGTCACTGACATTTCTATATGCAGTGGTGACCAGCAAAAAGTTACACTTGTACAAACTGCCACGTTTACTTGAGTCACTTAAAAACAGTAGGTTTCATTTGGCACAGTTCATGTTAAAGATACTGTTATCACTGTCAGCTAACTGATTAAAGACTGGATGTTATGTGATCCTATCTCGCCTACATTCTGACTGATGGGTTCGGAGCCGATCCCTCGGCTCCGACTCGGCACGCTTATGCCAAAGAGCGAAGTCTCTTATTGGCTGAGCTTACTATATCCCAGGATGCACCACTACCAGTCCCCCAGATCTCGTTTGCCGCTAACTAGCAAAGACGTGGTCTCGAGCTGGCTGAGCTAAGTAGTGTTTTTTCACTAACTTTTCTGTCAGAAATTTGCTAATTTCTAAACAAAAAGCTGTTTTAACGGCTACTCTGTGCTGTTGTGTGTGTTTGACAACTTTTCTGTGGAAAATTTGTGTGTGATTGATACTTGTTCTGGTTACAGGCTCCCTTGGTCTATAGGGCCTTTCCTACTGGTTAATTCCCTTTAAAAAAACCTTAGGGTTTCTTAATTTCCTTTATTTGGTTGTTTACTGTTGTTCAATTGGCTATCGTTGTGAACGGCAAGTTAATCTTGACTAAGACTAAGTTTGTCTGTGAGAGAGTACTTATTTTTACTTATAATGTCTCAAGCACCTAGGCCTTCGGGCTTCAAGAAGTGCACTAAATGTAGTTTTAAAATGTCTATCACGGATGACCACTCTCTGTGTGTATATTGTTTGGGCGCCAAACATTTGCAGGAGTCCTGCAGCGTGTGTCACGCTTTTTCCTCGAGGGTCCTCCAAGAGAGGAAAAATAAGCTTATATTGAAAGGCCTTATAAAACCCTCTTTTGAAGAAGCATTAGCATCCTCTCCTTCTCCTGCTAAAGAAAGGGCATCGGCTCCGACCAGTCCGTCGGACCCGACCGCCAAAAGACATAGGCAGGCTTCTCCTTCGGCTCCAAGGACTTCGGAGCCGAGGGCGGAACGGTCTGCCTCGATGCCCCCAGTCTCGACTCCTCTGTCTTTGGAGCCGATGGCTGGGGCATCGAGAGGCGGGTCACCTTCATCGGCTCCACTGGTCTCGGAGCCGATGAAGGTTGTCTGCTCAGACACTTCCTCCTCGGCGCCTAAGTCCTCCTCGGCACCGATGGAAACTGGTTTGGGTATTCCTTCGGCGCCGATAGTTATCGAGTCGCCTCGGGCGGTCCCCTAGCCCCTTGGGGCGTTGGAGAGGCCAACTTGAACCCGTTCAGTCTCCTCTAGGTCATCGAGGATGTCAGATTCGGACATAGACAGGGTGCTCCAAAGACTGTTCCAGTCCCCAGTCTTTCAAAAATTTGTTTGCTCCGACCCAGTTGGCTTCGAGCCGATAGCTATGCCCATGTCATTGCCATTCCTCCTCCGACCGCCGGCTCCGTGGAGCAGGTGCCGTTGGAGCCGGTAGAGATCCTAGGGTCGGCTCCGACCCTTACTCCAACCCGGCCTTGGTCCGAGTTTGGCACGCGGACTTCTTCGGCTGGACCGGGGTGACGTTTGGGACCTATGCTGTCGGTTCCGAGCCTCCCTCTCGGTGCTTGCTGCGGGACTTCCGTCTGCTATCATGGCTCGGGACGGACACTCCCAGGATTCTGGGGTCCGGCTTTCAGAGCTATGAGGAGTGCCTTGGCCAAGTCTTCTTCGGCCATCTCTCCGGCTTTACCGGCACCTTCCCTGGGCGTGGAGACTGGGTCTTTGGCAGTTCCCCTGTCCTTAGGCAGCGGAGCCCCGGGGCCTGAGGTTACCCCCACTGGGGGTTCCCCTCCTCCTGAGGGTTCTTCGGAGTTGTCTTCAGAAGAGCCCCCAAGGAAGAGATCGTGCAAGAGGAAGCACGTGGACTCCCCCGAGTCTCTTACATCGGACACTGATCTTGATGATGCGGAGGGGTCCCCGAAGTCGTCCTCGGATGATGTCTCATTCGCAGACATTTTGGAGATCCTCAAACAACGAGGCGGCTGGATATCCAAAAAAATCCCGGACCCACCACCCAGTCAAAGGGAAATTGCAGCCGCAGAAGCGTCAAAGCTGCTAGAAAAAGGAGTCATCCAACCGGTCCCCACAGACCAGATCGGATCCAGAAATTACTCAAGGTTCTTTTTAGTGCCAAAAAAGACAGGGGACCTGAGACCAATATTGGATCTCAGCAAACTAAACCAATCCGTCATGAAATCCAAATTCCGAATGGTCACTTTACAATCCATTCTCCCATTGTTGGAGAAGGATGTTTGGATGTGCTCCATAGATCTCAAGGACGCCTATTATCACATACTGATACATCGGGCGTCCAGGAAGTATCTGCGCTTCAGCCTGGGAGACAGTCATTTCCAATTTTGTGCACTGCCCTTTGGTCTCACCACAGCCCCCAGGGTGTTCACCAAGTGTTTGGCAGTAGTGACTGCTCACCTGAGGAGTCTTGGATTCCAAGTGTTTCCCTATCTGGACGACTGGCTCCTGACTGCCACCACCAGGCATCTACTTATGGACAACCTCAAAGCCACCATCTCCCTGGATGCTACCCTGGGAATTACATTCAATTGGTCAAAGTCTGTCTTGCTGCCCTCTCAGTGCATAAGGTTCATAGGAGCAGAGATAGACTCAAAATTGATGCGCGTCTTTCTTCCTACCGAAAGGATTCAAACTTTACAAGGTCAAGTTCAAGGCCTGCTTTCAAGATCCAAAGCCCCAGCCAGGATGGTCCTGCAACTTTTAGGTTCGATGTCTGCCACGGTTCTCCTAGTTCCACTGGCAAGATTGCACATGAGGATTCTTCAGTGGCTGTTATCGACTCAATGGTCCTTTCAGAATCTCCCCCTCAATCACCCCATTATGATCACAGAAACGTGCAAACGGGACCTCCGCTGGTGGCTTCAGCCATCCAATCTGAATCAGGGAAGACCTTTTGTTATCCCCCCTCCGGTGGCCACCCTGACGACGGATGCCTCCCAGACAGGGTGGGGGGCATTGTCTGGGCAGGTTAGTTCAGGGTTCTTGGCTTCCAGACGAAACCTTTCTCCATATCAATGTATTGGAAATGAGGGCTGTACATCTGTCCCTACAGGCCCTCCACAAGTTTCTCCCTCAAGGCATTATCGCTATCCACACAGACAACATGTCGGTGGTCTGGTATCTAAACAAACAAGGAGGGACCAGATCTTACCCCCTTTGCAGAGAGGCCATGAGGGTGTGGGAATGGGCTGTAGCTACCAACCGTTTCTTGGTAGCGACCCATATTCCAGGGAAATCCAATATATTGGCAGACAGATTAAGCAGGACGATTCTCTCTCCTCACGAGTGGTCTCTGAACTAAACAGTAGCAGCTCAGGTTTTCAGAAGATGGGGAACCCCGTGCTGCGACCTATTTGCAACAGCACAAAACGCAAAGTGCAAAAGGTTCTTCTCCTTGACTCCACGTCAGGGGGAGGCAGCTATGGATGCTCTAGTCCAACCTTGGCCAACAGGACTACTTTATGCCTTTCCTCCGGTTCCACTTCTCCCCAAAGTCATCCAGAAAGCTTCTCGATTGGGGTCCACAATGATACTAATTGCTCCGCACTGGCCTCGTCAAGTATGGTTTCCCTACCTGAAGAAACATGCGGTGGACGATCCTTGGTTTTTGGATCTAACTCCGGATCTGCTGATTCATCAGTCGGGACAACAACACCAGTCCCTTCACACTTTGAAATTGACAGCTTGGCTCCTCCACTTCCGACTTTAGTCAGAAATCACACCCTAGACCTGGAAGTTATTCACATTTTATCTTCGGCCCACAAACCCACCACTAAGAAATTGTACCTCAGTAAGTGGAAGAGGTTTGCTATCTGGGCTCAACTCAGGGGCTTAGACCCTATCACTGCCCCGATTCCAGAGGTTTTGAAATTTTTAACATCCTTGTTTAATCAAGGATCTTCAGTTTCTACTATTAAAGTCCAACTAGCAGCTATCTCTAAATTTCACGAATCCATGGATCCACCGTTGATGAGCAGCAGACTATGCAAAACTTTCATTAAAGGTGCTGGGCTGTTAAGACCCCCAGTTTTTCATCCTGCGCCTCCGTGGGATCTTGATTTGGTACTTCATGCCTTAACATCTTCCCCTTTCGAACCGGCTGCTACATGTGAGTTAAAATATCTGTCTTGGAAAACTGCCTTCTTGGTTGCAATTACCTCTGCAAGAAGAGTTTCAGAGCTTCAAGCCCTATCTATCAAACCACCGTACTTGATTTTCCACAAGGATAGAGTATCACTTAGGCCTAACCCATCTTTTGTCCCAAAGGTTTGTTCTAATCTCTGTCTCCAACAATCTCTAGAGCTACCAGTTTTCTTTCCAAAATTCTCCAATGAAGCGGAGTACACCCTCCATAAATTGGATGTTCACAGGCAATTACGCTTCTATCTAGACAGGACTCAGCAAATTCGAAAATCAGACCAGTTGTTTGTGTCCTTTTCAGACAATAAATTGGGTAAAACCATCACAAAGCTACTATCTCCAAATGGATTAGAGATTGTATAACTCAGGCTTATTCCTCTTCGAATAAGCAACTTACAACATCTATCAAAGCTCACTCTACCAGAGCTATGGCTACTTCTATTGCTTTTCATTCCAAGCTCGCTATTTCTGAGATTTGTGCTGCGGCTACTTGGTCCAACCCGCACACTTTCATTTCCCACTATAAATTGGATGTGGCATCTAAAGGCGAGCATCGTTTGGTTCCACGGTACTCAGGAGTGTTTTCCAGTGAGCCACCCAGGATTCAGGTGCTAGGGGCTGTCCCATCAGTCAGAATGTAGGCGAGATAGGATCACATAACATCTTTTAGTTATGTACTCACCATAACTTCAGATGTTTGGGATCCATCTCGCCTACATTCCTAATACCCACCCTCCTTCCCCCTGCCTTGGTGATCAGAAGAGATTGAACGGTTTTGAGTTCTACTGTTTTTATCTTGTTTCATCTGACGATGTTATATAAGCAGTGTGTGCATGTATGCGGACAAACTAGATCTGGGGGACTGGTAGTGGTGCATCCTGGGATATAGTAAGCTCAGCCAATAAGAGACTTCGCTCTTTGGCATAAGCGTGCCGAGTCGGAGCCGAGGGATCGGCTCCGAACCCATCAGTCAGAATGTAGGCGAGATGGATCCCAAACATCTGAAGTTATGGTGAGTACATAACTAAAAGTTTGGCATTATGCAACTACACCTTCATTACACATGCTGAAATATTAGCAGATGCAAGAACAAGGTTCAACTTTGTTATAGTCATTCAGGTCAGCCAGTTACAGTAGTAGAGAATAGTGCCCAAGTGACAGTACTCTGAGCTTCCCTACCAACTTTGCTGTAGTGCTTTCCTACAGGAAATCTGGCATACTACAAAATTGTTATGCCTTCCACTGTAGAATCTGACTATGGGGTACATAAGATGTGAAATCAAGCACAATTTGCACACAGTTTATTCCCTGCCTAGCCACTTACTAAAGCTGCACTTCATCAGTAACTGCCGAGAGTTCTTGTACGTTGTAGAGGAAGCCAGAAGTAGCGCTATGAGCTGCAAGTTGAGTAAACCTGTCCTGCAGATGACAGTGCAACAACAAGAGTATAGAAAGTTGACTAAAATTGTGATCAGGACTAGAGAGTCATCATTTGTTTCATAACCAAAAGCCTCCTCTTTTTTTATTGGGTCGCACCTCATTTGCATCATGAAACTTCAGTTCTACTTCCAGTGCTTCACCTAGCTAGGTAGTAGTCACTTTTGCCTTTTTGTACCTTGTGGCCCTGTATTCCGTTAAAAACATTTTTAGTTCATCAAGCAGAATCACTGCATGATCAATTTGCATGGAAGAGCTTTGCAAAAGTTTTCTGACTTGTCCAACCTTTACTAATGCATCATATCAGACCACCAGCGATAACTTAGCACTTTTCATTGTACTACTTAGTGATGCTGCTTCACAATACCTTAGGGTACTTGCCTTTTGTAACTTCTGCCAACGAAACTAAGGCATCGTAAACTGCTACAGCCACTTGATATTGCACGGCTTTCACACTTTCTACCCTAGTCACACAATGGCTTTACAGTTAGGCCTGACATGATTGCAAAATAATTTGCATCTCTGAGTAGATGAAGAGAACAGTGTACAATGGTTGCAGATTACCCAAAAATGAAACTGCATAGATTGATGACTTTGCAGCATCACCAATTACTAGACTGAGATTGTGACAGCCAGAAGGTACAAAAAATGCACGTGCATTTAAAGACAAGTTTCTTGCCTGAACACCAGAAAGTTTTCCCTTCATATTAGAGCCAGTTCTCTAGTGGAATTCCCAAAGTTTTAAGTTCATTTAACACAATGTCAGTGAGAAAACCACCAGTAGTCTCAGTAACCTGGAGGAAGGACAAAAAGTACCCCTTTCCTTCCACAGTTTCATTGCATCCAGCAAAACGGACTGTGACATTTCTATATGCAATGTTTGAGTGAAATGTTACACTTGTACAAACTGTGCAAACTGTCATGTTTACTTGAGTCACTTTAAACAGGTTTTCAGTTGGCACAGTTCATTTTAAAGATACTGTATTATTGTCAGATAATTGATTAAAGACTGGCAATGACCCTGTTGGCATTATGCAACTACACCTTCATTACACAGTCAGAAACATTAGCAGATGCAAGAACAGGGTTCAACTTTGTTATAGCCATTCAGGTAAGCCAGTTACAGTAGTAGAGAATAGTGCCTAGCTGACACCAATTTGCACTTCCCTACTAACTTTGTTCTAGTGCTGCGCTACAGGAACTCTGGCATACTACACAACTGTTATGCCTTCAACTGTAGAATCCAACTACAGGGTACATCAGATGTGAAATCATTTGCACACGGATTATTCCCTACCTAGCTACTTACTAGAGCTGCACTTTTTGTGCCTTCCACTGACCAAACCCTACCTAGCTACTTACTAGAGCTGCACTTTTTGTGCCTTCCACTGACCAAACCCTACCTAGCTACTTACTAGAGCTGCACTTTTTGTGCCTTCCACTGAGCAAATCTATCAATTATATCAGTATAGTCTGGCAACATCTCATTTTTAATTGAAATCATAGCCAAGCCCACAAGTCTTATAACATAGCACCTAAATGTTTACTAGTTTTAGGTTGGAGAAGCTTCTCTCCAGATGCAGCAGTCACTGACAGTGAAAACATGCGTAGAGCTACTACCTCTGGGACTATCTCCACTAATCCTTACTTTTTTATTACATTAACGACATCCAGACCTGATAATCCCTTTGGAATAATGTGACAAAGGGTTTTTAATTCCTCATACAGCTCTACTGCATCAAAATCAGCAGATTCAGTATGGGTTCAAAAAATCTGCAAGTCTTTACAGAACTTGCATATCTTATCAGTAACTGCCCAGAGTTCCTATATGTTGTACAGGAAGCCAAAAGCAGCACTGTGAGCTGCAAGTTGTGTAAACCTGCCCTGCACAGATGACACTGCAACAAGTGTTGAAAGTTTTACTAATACATCATAACAGACCACCAGTGATAGTTTAGCAGTTTTCATTGTACCAATTAGTGATGCTGCTTCACAATGCCTTAGGATCCTTGCCTTTTGTAACTTCTGCCAACGAAACTAAGGCATCGTAAACTGCTGCAGCCACTTGATATCGCACGGCTTTCACACTTTCTACCCTAGTCTCACACAATGGTTTAAAGGTAGACCTGACATGATTGCAAAATAATTTGCATCTCTGATTAGACGAAGTAAACAGTGTACACTGGTTGCAGATTACCAACAAATGAAACTGCATCAATTGATGACTGTGGCATCACCAAGTACTAGATTGAGACTGACAGCCACAGGGTACAAAAAATGCATGTGGATTTAAAGACAAGTTTCTTGCCTGAACACCAGAATGTTTTCCCTTCATATTAGAGCCATTGTCATAACCCTGGCCTCTGCAGTTCTCTAGTGGAATTCCCAAACTTAAGTTTGTTTAACACAATGTCAGTGAGAAAACCACCAGTAGTTTCAGTAACCTGGAGGAAGGACAAAAAGTACCCCTTTCCTTCCAGTTTCATTGCATTCAGCAAAACGGACAGTCAGTGACATTTCTATAAGCAATGGTGACCAGCGAAATGTTACACTTGTACAAACTGTCATGTTTACTTGAGTCACTTCAAACAGTAGGTTTCAGTTGGCGGTTAATGGTAAAGAAACTGTATTGTCAGATAATTGATTAAAGACTGGCAATGACCCTGTTGGCATTATGCAACTACACCTTCATTACACAGTCGGAAACATTAGCAGGTGCAAGAACAGGGTTCAACTTAGTGCCTAGCTGACAGTACTTTGAGCTTCCCTTCCAACTGTGCTGTAGTGATTCCCTACAGGAACTCTGGCATACCACACAATTGGTATGCCTTACACTGTAGAATATGACTACAGGGTACATGTGAAATCATGCATAATTTGTGCACTGTTCATTCCCTACCTAGCTACATACTAAAGCTGCACTTTTCGTGCCTTGCACTGAGCAAATCTATCAATTATATCAGCATAGTCTATCTGGCAAGATATGTCATTATTAATTGAGATCATAGCCAAGCCCACAAGTCTATCTTGCAACATAGTACTTCTTAAATTTGTTTTAATTAGTTTAAGTTTGGAGAAGCTTCTCTCACCAGATGCAACTGTCACTGGCAGTGTCAACAAAATGCGTAGAGCTACCACTACCTGTGGAAATATCTCCACTAATCCTCGCTTTTTCATGACATTAAGGACATCCAGCACTAATGATCCCTTAGGAATAATGTGACAAAGGGTTTTTAATTACTCATACAGCTCTACTGCATCAATATCAGCAGATTAATTGTGGGTTAAAAGAATCTGCAAGTCTTTACAGAGCTGAAATATCTTCTCGTCTGTAGCTGCCGAGAGTTCCTGTATGTTGTAAAGGAAGCCAAAAGTAGCACTATGAGCTGCAAGTTGAGTGAACTTGTCCTGCACAGATGACAGTGCAACATCAACAAGAGTGTAGAAAAAGTTGTCCTTAAAATTCTGTTCAGGACTAATTAGACAATCATCATGTGCTTCATAACCAAAAAGCCTCCTCTTTTTCCTGGGTCTCACCTCATTTGCATCATAAAACTTCAATTCTACTTCCAGTTCTTCAGCTAGCTATGTAGCAGTTACTTTTGCCTTTTCGTACCCTGAGGCCCTGTATTCTGTTAAAAACCTTTTCAGTTCATCAAGCAGAATCACTGCTTGATCAATTTGCATGGAAGAGCTTTGCAAAGGTTTACTGACTTGTCCAACCTTCACTAATACATCATACCACACCACCAGTGATATTAAAACGTAGCACTTTTCGTTGTACTACTTAGCGATGCTGCTTTAGAATACGCCTTAGGATCCTTGACTTTTGTAACTTCTGCCACTGAAACTAAGGCATCGTAAACTGCACCCACTTGATATCGCACAGCTTTCACACTTTCTACCCTACACTCCCACCTAGTCTCACACAATGGCTTTACAGTTAGACCTGACACATGATCGCGAAAAATTTTGTATCTTTGAGTAGATGAAGTAAACAGAGTGTACATTCGTTGCAGATTACCAAAAAATGAAACTGCATCGATTGATGACTTTGCAGCATCACCAATTACTAGACTGAGATTGTGACAGCCACAGGATACAAAGAACGCACGTGGATTTAAAGACAAGATTCGTGCCTGAACACCAGAATGTTTTCCCTTTATATTACAGCCATTGTCATAACCCTGGCCTCTGCAGTTCTCAAGTGGAATTCCCAAACTTTTAAGTTCATTTACCACAATGTCAGTGAGAAAACCACCAGTAGTCTCAGCAATGTGGAGGAAGGACAAAAAGTACTCTTTTACTTCCACAGTTTCATTGCATTCAGCAATACGGACAGTCAGTGACATCTGTTCCTGATGACTGCAGTCAGGTGTACATTCCAATATAATGGAGTAGTACTTTGCATCTGTTATCTTTTGCAAAATACTGTCTCTGACAGACTTGGACATTAACATTATCAGCTCATTTTGAATGTTTTTTCCCAAGTAGTGATCATGGATTCCAACATTACTGATACAACGCAGATGTTCTTGTACTACTGGATCAAACTTGCCTAACAACTGCACTAACCCAAGGAAGTTGCCATTACCACTTGTAAAGAGATGATCTTCACTACCCCTAAATGCCAAGTTATGTTGGGACAAGTACTGACAGATTGCAAGTAGTCTTTCCAGAACATTTCTCCAGTATTTCTTCTCAGACTTTATCATATTCTCACGGTGATGATCAATGGTAGAGCTATTTTTAAGCCTCGAACGCAAGTCACTCCACTTAGCAGCAGCTTCTTTATGTTTCACTGACCATTCATGTTCTATCAGCTTTTGTCCCAAATTTTTCCAGTCAGATGTTCCTGTGCTAGACAGAGCCACTATATGAGTACTGCTGAAGAGTTTGCAACAAAAACAAAATACCAAGTCACTACTTTCTGAATACACCAACCAAGACCTTCTGACTGTCTCACCATTTGTAAGTCTTTTATTATAAAACATGGGATTGAATCTTCTATGGTGGTCATCATAGGGGAAACTGTGATTCATTATCTGAACAGGCCCTTTAGCAATTAACAGACAGCGAACTTTATCATCCATGGGATATGGCCATTTGCCAGGGTCACTATTGACTTCCTTGTGCGTTACTGGATCTACTTCCTTATTTTCTTCCTCATATACAACAACATCTACTACTTGGTCAGATACATTACTTGCTCCTAGCTCTGAACACATAGGAATAAAGTCAAAGGATGTCCCAGACACTGACTGCGCTCCACACTCTTTGTCACACTCAGCATTACCACCTGCAAGGTCAGAGCCATCATACACTTCTGACTCATATTCATTATCTGTACATCCAGTACCGGTATTCTCAACTTCTATCATACAGTAAGCATCTCTGGGACTCTGGCAGGAACTGTCACTCTCACCTTGTCTAGAAGGACTACTTGGCACCTCAGATAAATCTGCCTCTTGAAGCATTTCACTGTCCCTGTCTTGTAGCTGACTGCTATCTAATGTCTGACTAGACTGCATAAAGTGCATCATTGAAGCACGTAAACTAGCCACTTGCAATTCTCTTTTAGACTTTCTTTTTCTATTTGCTGCCCCAGAAAGCTTTTTTGGACCTTTTCCAGTGTGTCTGTTAAAAATAAATTTGGTAAAGGCAGAGATGTTAGGAATGGAAATTGCAGTGTTCATAAACTTCCTCTCAATTCTTAGAACTGCCTCCCCACCCAAGTCTTGCAATTCGCCCAAGTAGGCCTAAGTACATGTATTACAGACAGCTTTATATTATACAAAGTATGAAGTAGAACAGCACAACAGTTTGTACAGGCTTCTCAATTTCTGGCACTAAACAGACAATTATAATAAAGAATCATTCACCTGGAACTACAGCTTGTATACCCATAGTGAGCACATTTACCCCCCCCCCCATCTCATACTTTTGATTTACTTTTTAACATTTAGAATGGTACCACTACTTGTTCATAAAGTAACATGATGGCTCATTTTAATCTCATTTACAGTCCAAATGGATTGTGCCTACAATGCCAGCTTCAGGAATTTGCTATTCAGTTTTCATGAAAATGTTTACCGATTCATAGATGGAGACAATGCTGTATTCATTGCAGAGGACGCTGTATTCATTGCAGAGGACGCTATATTCATTGCAGAGGACGCTGTACTCATTGGAGCACTGGAAGCTTCAGAATATTTCAGCAGTTGGTTTCTATCAAGTTCAAGGTAACCAAGATTCCTGGAAATCTAGGGATGATGAAAAATTAGCATAAGCAATACAGTACAGAAAAATCAGTTGATCTGTGGGGAGCATCAATGCCAAGTGCACCTCAGAACCTCACTGCACCATGAACACACTTACAGTTCTCATACATTAATGGTAGTCTGCCAAAATGTTTAGGAACGGATGTCCCTGCTGGTTACTACACCACATTAGTGAGCTGACTGAGTGTCAACTACTTGCAATCTGGGGATAAATAGAAGACACAGCCAGATTGATGGCCAACTATTTTCCTTCATGCAGATACAACATGATATGCACTCTGCTAGAAAACACATGCATTGCACTTTACAGATCCTGTGCACAAGCTCTTCAAGTATAATGCAAAGTTTATTTTGAGTTTCTGGTCCTGCAATGAACAAAGGCCAGCTCTTCATTGGTAGAGCAACTGAATTGCCATAAAGTGATTCACACTTGGGCCCATCTGACTATAATACCCCATTTGGGATGTACCTCACAAGACACTTACAACAGCTGGAAAGACCACAAAAGTACCTCACCAAGAGGATTACTGGCCTCAAACATATGTCCTATGCAGCCCATCTGCAAAAACTCTGGCTGTACTCAGTGGCATATCGCTTACTCAAAGGTGATCTCTGCCTGACTTACATGCTCCAAGAAATCCAAATCACTGCAAGCCACGCGCTCTATTGAGCAAAACCTTGCCACAACACTAAATATAACAAGCTGGAGGGATAGATTCCTGTCAGAGACTCCCCATGCTTTGGAACAAAATTCCTAACTACATTAGGCAGAGCACCTCACTAACAGACTTCAAGAGAAGACTTGACGAGTGGATGGTTAACAGAAAATACACCCCTGGGATCACTTCATTGGCTCTGCTTGACAGAGGCTCAATTAATCAGTGGTGTGGCAAAAGCAGACACTCTGGCTATGCCCTTGGGCATATGAATGTATGATTATAAAACACTAGGCTACTGGCATGGAGGCCCTAAATCCTAGCCAAGAATTTCACCCATGCTCACACAAAGTCAGCACCTGTTTTCCCTGTCCAGCAGCAGGGACACAGGTGGGATCCCAGGGGTGTATTTTCTGTTTCCCATCCAGTTGCCTGGATTCCTCTTAAAGAGGTCTAGTGAGGATGAGGAACATGTTCTAGAGGCTATGAACTCTTGTTTCAAAAAGATTACGTAGATACCACTGTACTCTCCTCACATGCAGTGTCCTTGCAGTTAGTACTTAGTGTTGAAACAGAAAAGTCTGGCAACTAGGCCTCCCCTGAAACCAAGACCATCAAGAAAGACTTTTGCAGTTAGAATTATCTCTATATTTGTTTGAAGAAAAAATTGAAAGAGCAAGATAAACGGGAAGCAAAGAGTTTGTTGAACAGCAAGGTAGAAGCATAATGGTGCTACTCCCGACAATCACCCAATTGAACATAGAAGTCTTAACAAATGTCAATGTAAACCATTGTGATTCACTTTTTCAAACCTTTTACAACAAAAAAACTTCTAATGTAGTATTCAGAAATAAATCTACACTTGTTAAATATTAGCATGGAGATGAACCAAAGGTTCACAACCTGATGCAGTTAATCCATTTGCCAAATAAGCAATCCTGCAGCTCTGTACTCTTAAATCTTTATGATTTACTTTAAAATACAAGAACGACATGTTTTATCATTACTCCATTATAAAAACTAAAAAGAACATGTACTGGGAGCATTTCTGTATCAGTTAAAAAAGAATACATCATAACTGCTTGCAATACAGAGTTCCATAATACTGACAGTGAATGCACCCAAAAGAACACCAACATAAATCTCAATGCCTCTCTATCTCTAGCTATATGTCAAAGACATGCATCTGGAGCATTTCTCCCCAGGCAACTGAAAGTTGGTCTCATTCCAAGTCGGACCATGTGTAAACAAAGGTTTAAAAACAAAATCACCTCCATATACACCTCTATATACACCTCTGGTGCCCAAGCAGTGTAGAAAACACTGAAAAGGATTAACCATTGACGAAAGGAAATGGGGATGAAGTGAAAGCAAACTGCAGTACCTATACATCCATCCATATGATGGACTGCTTTGTATTATGTGTTACAGCATGTGAAAATTCAGTAAATCCATACTCTGGAATAAAAATCATAGCGTACAGAAATTACAGCATGTGAAAATTCAGTAAATCCATACTCTGGAATCAAAATCATAGCGTACAGAAATTACAGCATGTGAAAATTCAGTAAATCCATACTCTGGAATCAAAATCATAGCGTACAGAAATTAAACACACTTTTCATTAAGTCTCACTTCATTTAGCAAGTACAAGTACCAATTTCAAGTGTGATACCAGACTGTATGGCTAACTCAGTCAAAAGCTATTAAAAGATCCATCCAACTGCATGCATCTTTTGCAGACCAGCAAAGCATTTCTAACACTGAGAATAAATGTTACCAACTACTTTGGCAGTGACTTGAGGTATCAGGTAAAAGGCATAAGTTTTGTATTAAAGCACATAAAACTAAATCAAACATTGCAGTGCCCTTAGTTTGGTCATACATTCAGCATACAATTACCGCTGATTAAAACAGACCTGAAACGTGAGCAGGAAGACTGGGGTCAACATGCATTTTAATTCCAAATTGTAGATTTTGCCTAGAACTGTTATATTATGTGCTCATATGTATAATGGAAAAAAAAAACAGATACACATCAGTTTAACATTTTCAGTTACTAGTCAAAATAAATAAACTGTTAACAAAATAGTATGTGCTACACGAAAAGTGGAAACTTTTTAAACAGTCTGCTTTAGAGCAAAATTCAGTTATAAGTTTAAATACTGCCACTTGAAATTCTTCTACAGTCCTTTCTGACTCAAAAATAGAACTACCGTACCTGATAAATATGTGAACCACACTTTTTGCATACATATTCTACATAACAAATATATAAAATTATATACCAGTGACTGCAGAATCCAAGCTAGTCTCATGTAACCCATTAACTCATGACTGTACTAGCTAAACTTATTTTCCACAGCATGTAACAGAAATGAATCACTATATTACAAGATTCCTCCTCTAGAAAACTGTAAGGAAGAGGAAGGAAATGTACTCATACTTTTAGTGCTCTCTTTTTTTCATAACACCGTTATGCCCCCTAGAAAATATATCACTCTGGCCCACTTATTTCACATGCCTTAGGTTCCCCAGCCCAGCTCAGCAGTCCAAAGAATTCACTCTCTCCACTAAACCCCAACTTCCCTGTCGCAGACCAGTCAAAAGTGTGATCTTGGCCACTTAGCCTTTATACTACTTGCTATACAACCATAATGCACATCCAAGTTAAAAAATATAAATGCTAACATTTAAAACATTTTTAAAAACATCTGTGAAATGTTAAAACTTCTATCTGCCTCATGCTTAAAACAGTGGTTTAACAATAAATCGAATGTGAATGAATAATTATTAAACACTACAGAACAAACTACTGGTGTGATCCATTAACTCTGATGCACTGCATTCCCTAAACATCTGGGCAGGAAATAAGTTGCCAGACAGGAATGCTACACACAGTTTCTTCACAATTCACTCTTCTCAGCACTGAAGAAAAAGCTGTAAATAAATCGCTATCCAAACATTTCCCTTTCATAACAAATATTCTTCTCCTGGTCAGTGGTTTGGTTACAACAAGTAAATAACCTGCACACGGATGTCCCCCTCACCAGGCTGGATAAGGACAAGGTTACAGTTAGTTGCTTATCAGGTGCCAGGATCAGTCAGGTCACTCAAGCACTTACCACAAGTACCAGTATAACTCTGACATAGTCCATGTGGGTGTGCATGACCTGAGACATACCTCACCGAACTATATGCATACAGATATGCCTGAGCTCTTAGATTGTGTGTCTCAGGCAGGTATGAGCCTAGCTTTGAGCTGCATTTTACCATCACCAAAGAGGATGCCACAATACCAACAAAAAATGATTGATTTTAACAACTGGCTTAACTTCTGGTGTCAGTGCAAAGGGATCCAATATCTGTCAGCCTGGGAGGACATGGTTGACAGACCACACTGCTTTGCCACAGATGGTCTTGCACCTGCCTCCTCTAGGACTCTCTCAAGCTACTCCAAGTCCAATTAACAATAGGCAAAATCCCCTACCACATCTTCACTAGCTACAGGTCCCCACAATGAACCAGGAAAAGGATGCTGCAATACCTGGACCTACTGGCATCACTTACCATGTAGCCCAACACCATACTCACTGGCAATTTTAATTATCCTACCATCAACTGGAGAAAATACATGACCACAAATCTGCTTGCTCCATGGTTCTTGGACCTTGCCAGTGCAAATGCCCTGGAACAGCTAGTCAGCACACCAAAGAGGGGCTCAAATATTCTGGACATAATGCTCACAAACATGGGGGAGCACGTATTATATAGGTATTATAGACAAACTCAATCAATTGGGAATAAACCCTTACGTCACTGATGGGTAGCCAAATGGCTCACCAACAGGACACATACTGTCAAAGTAGGTGAATTCACATCTAGCAAAAGTGTCGTACCACAGGATTCCGTGCTGGGCCTTTTACTGTTCAGAATTTATTTCTTGGAAGTCTAGGCAAACATGGATGGCCTGTAGCTGACCAGGTTCACCGATGACTGCAAATTGGGTGCAATCACGGAGTCCTCCAGTGGTACTACAGAAAGGCTTAACGCAGACTAATGATTGGTGCCAAAGCCACGGACTGAAGCTAAATGCAAAAAATGTGTAATTATTCCCTTTGGGAAAACTAACATCCCTGCTATTTACAATACAGACAGCACCCCCTCCCCCAAGAGTAGAGTACGAGACCCGGGTACTCAGGCTGATAATCTGAACTTCGATCACCATGTTACCTACAGTGGTGAGGCTTTC
Organism: Protopterus annectens; assembly: GCF_019279795.1. Classification (NCBI taxonomy): domain Eukaryota; kingdom Metazoa; phylum Chordata; order Ceratodontiformes; family Protopteridae; genus Protopterus; species Protopterus annectens. The sequence continues at coordinate 364,008,129 of NC_056738.1, forward strand.
CTATGTGACACATTTCATAAGTAAAAGCTTGGCATCTAGATGCAAGGACATTATAATTCCATTATACTCATCCCTCATCAGACCATTACAGTACAATGCAGCCTTTTGCATGTACCTCACCATACAGATGCAAAACCACGTCGTAAGTGGAAAGACTGAAAGCCCTATCACTGGATTCTGTCTCCTACAGGCTACTAAATGGTGATCTGTGTCTTGCTTACAGGGTAGTCTCTGACCCGACCCTGATAGAAATTTTACACATTCACAAATCAAGCCACATGAGGGTCACTTGCTCCGGGAATATTAACCTAGGCACGGATATGAACAAATCATGCTGGAGAGAGATACCTCCCCCCTGAAACTACCCATTCTCTGGAACAAGCTTTCCATTCATGTGAAACAAAGCCCCTCTCTGACCCTCTTCAAGCACAACTTAGATCAATGGATGGGTAATCGCAAGTTCACTCCTGGGGTCATGTCCATTTTCTCATGGACATAGGCAGGCATTAGGCTCATACCTCCATGAACTTCACTCACCTTTGTATTGCTAATTGGGTTAACTTGGGATAAACATGCTTACGCTTGTAAAGGTTCTTGGGTCATTAGCCTAGTAACCACCTATGAAACTATGACCCAAAGATAGCACGGTTAATGGCTTACCATAAATGAGAAGGCTCTTCCCATATGATAAATTACAGCAGTATACCAGCATTAATTTAGGACAGAAGAAAAGCAAACATTAGTTCAAGCTGGGTAGCATGACACAATGGGAAAATAAATTGCTTTCGAATATGGTCTCTAAATCCTGAAATATGACTGGTTAAAACAAAAAAAGTATCAACAGCTCAAAGCCTGATTATAAGAGCAGACGAAGCAGATGACCTACTACTAGAAAAATAATTCACAACTGTCAGTAGCCATCAAGTCTCAGGACAACTATGCAATGAAAACATTCTCTCTTTTTTAACATTTTATTCAGCATCTTTCCTTATTTGTGTGTCAGTCTTATTTCTGCTGCAGGCAACAGTGCTGCATGTGGGGCAATTGGGTCCAGGATAATACCACCAGAGTCCCCCCTCCCCAGCCCAAGCTAATGAGAAAAAAAATACGTTCCAAGGCTGAGGACAAAAAAAGATGATGAGTTGACAATACAAGAGCTGCCCCCCCCCATTTTCAAGATATTATAATCCCCCTCAGTTTACAGAAATTTCTTACAAATTTTATTGCAGATAATAACAATCCTGTAGACCGTGTGTGTGTGTGTCAGGTCACAGCCATTGGTCCGGATTCGGAAACTTTCGGAAATCCGGAGTCTGCTTATTTATGGCTGTGCAATCTATTAATAGTAGGACGGTGGCACATCACCACATACCTCTCAACCCCTTTCTAGACAAAGCCTAAAATAAAGGGAGGAGCAAAGGATGCTAGGTAACAGGAATGCGTTCGCATGCATTTTTCTGAAGGATATGAAGTCTGAAAATCGTGTCTATCATAATTTAGTAGTTTTATTTCTCAGTAATTTGCCAGAAAACCATAAATATTCTGAGCAACAGACAAAAATATGAGTTAAGAATCTAGATATTCGATTTGGTGTATAGATGTAACAATGCGGTTGTGCAGTGTGCTTTTACAACTTTGGGTCGCTATGTAGCACACAGTATAGCTTCCTGCCAAGTATATATTTGCATGTACGCTCATTTTCAGCATGTTTTCAGTAACCAGTAACACTTTAGTTTTTAAATTTGTTGACCAAAAGAAAACTGTACAATTACGTACTCGGAGAATGTAAATTTTATAGTACAACAGACAAAAGTGCAGGCTGCAGCATCAACTTACCTTAAAATAAGCAGCAAGTGGTGAAGAAAATTGTCATCAAAATAAAATAAAATTAGATCCACAGTTGGGAGCCCACGTGGTGAAACAAACCAGGCCGCCGATGATCCAACACACCGTCCAGTCCAGAAGAAATTCAGGAAGCAAATATCAGCCAATGGATGCGCCTGCCTCTAGCTCATCATGAAGGAAAGAATGAGAGGCGGGCATGAGTTACATTATATACTGTCGACTGGCAGTAGCCAGGGACGTCACTAAAATGAAAGCATCACTGATTGGATGCTTTTAAATACTGCTGGACAACAGCAGCCACTCATACATACTTCACGCTGGGGGGAGGGAATGGAAAAACAACGTGGGGGGGGTGTTCTATTGCTGTGTGCTCATGTCGTCAGTCATGGGGGGAGGGCGCAATGCTACTGGGTAGAAACGGCATTGGGCGCAATGTTAAAAAGTGAAGAAAGTTTCACTTTTTAACTTTGTTTTTTTTTTTTCTGCGATTTTACGCCCCTTATGAGGCCGTTCTGTACGACGCCCTAGGTGGTTGCCTAGTTCGCCTATGCCTAAGGCCGGCCTTGGTACTCAGCATAACAATTCATCTGAATAACTGTAGTTCATTTGTCATCAACCATCCCTCCCTCCTTCCCCTGACCTTCTCATTATGTTTTTACTTTGGTAGGCAGGAGAGAGCGCCTATGCAGCTCTCTTGTTCTTTATTGTTAGTAAGGTATATCAGATCAGGTTTATGTGTATGCTGTAGCAAACTCGATCTGAGGGAAGGAAGGAGATGGAGGGGTATTATGAGTAAGGGGAGGAGCTTGGAGCTCGGATCAGATGCTGGTGAAGCTGCTGTCTCTGATCCGATTTGGATCCGAATACCCACAGGTTGATGACAAATGACATCCAACTACTCAGATGGAACGTTATAGTGAGTACATAACTTTTTTATTTTGTGATATAGATATTGTGTTAATTATGGGAAAGATGCAGATTTTTGAGAATGTAAGATGCAAACTATCAGTGCCTACTGCACTGTGAGATGGAGTTTTAAGAGATGCTTACTTACTTCACAAGAAGAAGTTATGGTATGGCAATATGAAGGGAAAATGTCAGCTTGTGAGAAGGAATTCATATCTTAAGTTAGGTTAGAATAGGTTCCCATGCTGTATTTAAGATGTAATAGTGTATTAAAGGCATCTCCACGTGTTCTGGGTTCAGATCAATGCCAGCAGTGACACATAAGGGGAAGGGAAGGATTATTATGCGATTTTCTTAAAAAGTTAACTTAGTTTTAGAAAGCCATTGAATTGATGATATTGTCCACTGTTTCCCTAAAGTAGTCCATTTCACAGATTTTACCAAGTATTTATTCAAATTCATTAGTGGAATGTATTTTATGCAGTCATTAAGCACCAACAGCAGTATATACATAGTCTTGAGGGCAGATATCTCCTTTGTGGATTAAGGTAATTTGGTCAAAGGCAGGTTTTCCAAACTGATATGGTAGAACTAAATTCAGCCAGATGTTTATTTTGGAACATTTAAGATGAAACTTTTTGGGGGGAGCACTTCACCCCCCCCCCCCGCAAGGGGCCTGCTCCCCATATTCATGCTATTTGTAATCAGATTGTTGCACCTCAGGTTACACAGAAAGAACCCTTTTTGGTGACCCCTGTACTCAAGCCAAATCCAACTGAGTTACTGGCTGATTTGCTAAATTCAGAATTTGCACAGAATACATTTGGCTGAAAGTCCTATGATTCCTCTTCTTTAGCTGGGACCCTTATATTCCATTTTCTAGAAATATGGCCAAAAACATGGAAATCAATTGTGCACCTGGATTGGAAAGTACATTTGGATAAATGTATGGCTTTGGCTGTCTGTTTATTTGGTACAACACAGGGACAACAGGTACATTATTTGTCAGCCGTTACATATACAGTGCAGTTTCATGTGATGTTTTCTTGAATGGGGGTGCAGAGTTAACCTGCAACTGCATCTGATCTCATTCAGGTCCAGTTAGTTCATTCTGCATTGTAATTGGCTACTAAGGGGAAAAGAAGACATGGTTACTGGAAAACATAACAGTAAAACAAAGGCTGAGGAGACAATAGAGTTCACCCTACTGTGGTTCAATGAGAACGTATTATTTTCTCCATTGCTTTCTCTGATAAAGCACACCACAAGTAAACATCCTAGATAATTTACTTGGTGACTTGAGAAGTGACTAAAACAGTGTATAAAAAGACTGGCAGCAAGTGGCTTGTGGGAAAAACTCAAAACTTTCACTGAACTCAGTTATGCATGAAGCCTAAATGTCAAGGTTGACAACCACAGAAAAGATCAGTTAGCTGGTAAGTTTTACACCAGTCTGACAGCACACAAATCAGTTCTTGGCCATTTCCTTTCTGTCTACAGAATACTTTTTAATTTTTTTTTTAAATGCAAAAAAGTGAATCCACATTAAGAATTGCCAGATTCTCTGCGGACTGAGCTACCTGTTGTGTTCTGATTACAGAAGTGTGTGGTGCATGGGTAGTTGTATACCTCTGAATTCATTTAAGATGACAGCACTACAGCTCTCCTATGTAACGGCATAGTTTATGTAACTTTGAGGTGGCAGTGTACTGAAATTATTATTGTGAATCTGCGGGTCAATATCACTTCGTCGAAACGGCAGACATTCAAACACCATATGTTCGAACTTCTAACCTAGAAGTGCAAAACCATTGAAGGCTTAGAACAGCGATTTTTTCCCAGAGAAAAAAAATCGCTGTTCCAAGAAACACACACACAACACAAGCACATCAAAAAAACAGCAATCCACACACTTACACTTAAAATCCTACATCTAACCCTACACTAAACTGTACATACACTACTATCTATCCACTTACCTTAACCCAAACCCTAACCCTAAGGTCCGTTACTATCGCACACTCACCTGACCTGCGCCCTAACCCTAACTCACCTATCCCGCCCTAACCCTAAAGTCTGTCACTATCGCACACCCACCCTCACCCGCGCCCTAACCCTAATTCACCTAACCTGCTCCCTAAGCCTAACGTGCACACAATCGCACACTTACCTGAACCCGACCCGTAACTTTCCACCACAGTGCTGAAAATCGTGAGGCCAAAGAAACGGCCACTGTGTTCGCGGCTTTGCGATAATCAGTTTTTGAACTTCACAGTTTGAACATATGGTGCTCGAACTGCTGAAGCTTCGACTAACTGATAGGAACCCGAATCTGCCATATTTCTTGGTCTTTTAACAACATTAACCCCATATTTGTTGTATATGTTGTATACCCTTACAACACAGTACGTTCTGAGGACATATTAAGGGCATTATTAAAATGTCTTGAATATCTTTACACAGATATAGATCTATGGATACATACATGCAGTCATGTACTGCACAGCTCTGGATATTCAAATTTTAAACAAAACTACACATTCTTTAATAAATTGCTTATTTACAAATAAACATATCATGGATCAGGATTTGAACATATGTGAGAACAGAAATTCCAGCTACTTAAACATCACTTTCTCTCGTACTTCTTCATTATATTTTTGGTTCTGTAAGTTATTTTAATAGCTTAACTTCCCTGATCCATTTAAAGCTGCTGTGCTGTGTGTATATATGCAACGTGACAATTCTAGCATCTGGTGGCATTACTGATCTGAAGCAGTATAGGCCAAGGAAAAAACATGGTGTTGTGTGACAGTTGTACTAAATAGGGAAGTAGACACTGACTTTGTTTCACTTCTTTGTGGAGCGCTGTATATACAGTGCAATTTAGAAGTACGTGTGATTAAATTCAGCATCCAAAGAGGAACCAAGACTGCAAAGAAGTGTTTTAGGTTAAACCAAATAACCCAATAATTAACTGCATGAACCATGAGCATTTTGGAATTCAGTGAGTTAGACTCACATCTCCAGAAAGTGGTGAACAGACTACTGTAGTAATTTTTCTGTGTAGCTTAAATGCTGTGCATAACTTCCTTTGGCATCTAAACAGCTACACCATATCAGACATAATGAATCACACACAGACATACAAAGTGATGGCAGAACTGGAAAATGCTTGCTAGACTTATGTTTCTCATTGCTTACCTAGACTTTAGAAGGCAGAAATGTAATGCCAGCAGTTTTGGTGAGGGAACTAAGTGATTTATTTAGGCAGCTCTGTCTTTCTCTCTCTCTACAAAAATGTGCTGTGCCAAGTTCTTATTGATGTTGTTTAATCTCTCTACTGCAAACTCTGTAGCTTTGTATAATGTCTGTCCTTGTCTGCTTAATATTACAAATGGTTTTGAGATACCCTTAAATGCTTTCACTCTGTTTTCATTTACAAAGTCTATGACATCCGTTGAAAGTTATATCGTAATGCAGCAGTCACTTTTCCAGTAATAGAGCTTCTTTATTACTCTTGTACCTGCTCCTTTGCAGCCCATGTAATGCATACTTCTTTATTAAACATTTTTTTTCTAAAATATGCCTTTCCATACATGTATATATATATATATATATATATATATAGAGAGAGAGAGAGAGAGACACACACACACACACACACACACACACACACACACACACACACACACACACACACACACACACAAATTAACTTTAAAATATGCAACATGTAGGTTTTTGTTATATTACCTGCCTCTTCTTTCCTCAAAAGGTAACAATATTGAGTCTCAGAGTTCCTGCTCACATGATTTACTATTAGGCCCTGCACTATTACTATTGTCTGGCTTTGAGTTTCCTGCTTTCTCTTTCTGCCCGTACATTAACATAACCACCAGATATTCAAAGCAGAAAAAAAAAACTTGAATACTAATAATAGTCCCTTGTCTTCAATTCATTTATCTGTAACTCTCTGCTTTCCCTGATCCTTAACTAGTCCCCTGTCTTCTCACTTTTCCAGTATTATCTTATTATTTGCAGACACAGGACAGGATTTCTGAGTGTTGTGCCCCACGTAGTAGGTCTGGTGCACAGAAGAATGGCATATCAAAGTTAACAGAGTTATAAAGATGGATCTGATGTCATTTTAATTTGTTCCTCAATGAATGGCTTTGGATCCGATCCTCAGATCTTAATTGGCCCTTTTCTTTTAGATTCTTGAATCCAACTGTTGAGCTGCTCTCTTTACCAATAAAGCCCTTTACTGCTACATTACCCCAGATCTCATTTGCCTGTCTAACGATTTGATTACAATTGCATTTTCTCGAGCTCTGGGTTGCCTTTGATAGGTTTTGTGAGTAAAAAAATAGAATTTATCTCCATTTCTTTTTAGTATATCACATCTTTAGATAACCCTTCCTCTCTGTACTCCTTCCGGTAGTTACTCTATTCCTTTTTCTCTGCCTTGTAAAGGTTTTTCTTTTACTAGTTGGTATTGACCTTTGTTTACTTTACTTTCTAAGGTAATCTTTCTTACCGTTGTTGGTAAATTTTCTTTATACTTGTGGTAAACAAAAAATTATATTAACTATTTGTAACAGTTTTATTGTTTATTGTTTATTGCTGTTATAGCTGAGAAGCCTACCAGGTTTAAAAAGTGCACTTCCTGTTGACATAAGATAACTAATTCTGATGCCCACAGGGAGTGTGTTTATTGTTTAGGCCCTTCCCATGTAGATGTGCCTTGTGAAATCTGTTCCAGATTTAATTTGAGGGCTATCAGTGACAGACATAATAAGCTGGTCCTGAAGGGCCTTTTGCCTACTTCTTCTTCTTCTTCTACTACAGCTTCTACTTCAGGGGCTTAAACCCCCTCCAAAAAGCAGAAGTTATTGGAGCATAGGAAGCGCACTCCTGCACAGTCTCCAAGATTGGCTCCAATCTCAGAGCCACCTCCTAAAGTTAAAAAAGTGTCAGATCCAACACTCTCTGATCTGACAGTCATAGTTACTAAATCTCCTTGGATCTGGAGTCCTCATTTTTCTCTGGAGTCGGTGTCTCCTAGGCTCAGATCTCCCTTTTTATAGGAAACTCCTATAAAGTCATCTCATCCTCCCTCCACCTCTTTCTTGATCAGTCCTCCAGAAGTCTTTTGGAGGAAGATGTGGACAGAATGATGAGGAAATTCCTTAAAGCACAGATCCAGATGGGGGTTTTACCAGCTCTGGCTCCCATCGGATCAGCTAGCCTTCAGTGACCTTCACACCTGATTGAGACTCCTTCTTTGATCCGACCTGTAGTTTTGGAGCCATCTGGTCCAAGAGCATTGAGAGTCAAAGTGTTAGATCCGAAAATAGCACCTTCTTCTTCATCTCTGACTTTTTCCTTGACCTGTTCAACACTGATCCCCACTGAGAAGGACAAGTCTCTGAGCCAAAGCATCAGCACTGGATCTGCTGGGATGATTTTGACTTAAAGGTTTTCAGAGCCATCGCTCCCACTTGGATCCTTGACACTGGACAGCTTGGGTCCAACTCCCTCCTTGGAGAGGACATCAGGGAGGGGTGGAGAATCAGCTGAGCCAAGAGCTTTGGTTCCAATGAGGTTGGTTTCTACTTCTCCTGGTCATGCTGCCTTTACGGTAGTAGAGAGGACTTTTTCCCCATCCGAAGGCTTCTTTGACTCTCACATCCTGAGATCCTATCCATATTCCCCCATCGGATTTGACCTCTAAGCCTCATCAGCATACTCCACAGGGACAGCCAGCCTGTAAGAGCTTCCAGGCAATTCCTATTCAGGAACTTCCAGTGTTTTCTGATACCTCTCCAGAGCATCCCACTGAAGAGGTCCCTCTGAAGAGATTGTGTAAGAAGAGGCACTTAGATTCTCCTCAGGAATCTTTGACTGGAGATCATGTGCCAGAAAGATTGTTGGTCCTCCCAAGTCCTTCCTAGAAGCTTTTGAGTTTGGCCCATCTACATCTTGGGTTACCCCCCCCCCAGTGGATGACCTTACAGACCTTGTCTTCTTCCAGGCTTGGAAGAAACTGGACACCGCAGAGCCTATCCTGCGCTGGCCAAACAAGATCCTTGGATCCCATAAGACAGGCAGTTTTGGAGTAAGGGAATCCCTGTAGATGCTATGGTTTTTGCTGCAGCCACCAAAAAGGAACTAGCTGAACAGAGTATGACTGTCCATCCTCCTAACAGAGAGTCTAGGATGATGGGGATGGAACATACTAGACATCATTTGTGTTCCCAAAGAAATTACAGTAACTTCAAGTCAAGTTTTGCCACCACTGATGTGCAGTGATCATGGTGTAATAAAGGTTAGTTTGTTGCTAGATAATTCTGCCAAACTGAAATCTAAGTCAATGCACAGAGGGTTAATTACAGATTATATGGAAACAAAACAGTCACTGTGTAAAACTAACTGGAGTGAGGTGTTCAGTGAAAAAACTGCAGCTGGAATGTGGACATTTTTGAAAGAGAAATTTGCATACAACATCAGGGGGCTATATTTCCATAAGAACAAGATATCTGATTAAGGTGAGAGACAAAAAATATAAGAAATGGAAGAGAGGTCGAACTACAACTTTGAAAACTGAAATAAACAAGCTGGACAACAGATTAAGCATAGTATGAGACAAGATCAAGGCAAATTTGAAGAAAATTTATATAAAGATATTGAGCATAATAGGAAACCTTTTTATAGCTACATAAGATGTGGAAGGAGTAAAGACACACAAATTTATAATCTGTGTGCAGATTCAAAAATTTATTCTCAGACACAACAGATTATAGATATATTTACAAAATCTTTTGGAAAACAGTATGGCTCCACAAAAGGGGTGATATGTTATCCGAGTTAGCTCCAGATACTGGAATCAAATTAGATTATATTGAAAAAGAACTGCGCAAACTAGATCCAAACAAAGCACAGGGAGGAGACAGAATTAGTAACAATGACCTGAGAACACTTCAGCAAGAATTTACAGTACCATTATATCTATTATTTACTTGGTCATATAAATATGGGGAAATTCCTCAATATTGGATATTGGAGATAAGCGCTTATTAAGCCTGTCTTTAAGGTGAGGGGAGTAGGACAAACCCAGATTCATATATACCCTTAAGTCTACTTTCATGTTGTGTAAAATAATGGAGAAGGTAATACTGGATAAGTTATTGTCAGAACTGGATAGTTTGGGACTTGAAACCATATATCAGCATGCATATGTTGAAAACAGATCTGTTACCACCTGTAACATGATGTTCTATAACAATACAATAACAGCTATGAATGAAAAATTGTGCTGTGATGTAATTTATATAGATTTAACTTCAGCATTTAACAGGGTCATACACAAAACACTGATCAATAAATTAGTACAACTAGGTATTAATGTACTCTTGATAAGATGGATAGCTGCATGGCTTACAAATAGGACATGGCAAGTATCATACAGCAACTGGACAGGTGAAATCCTTGGTTACAGTCAGGGTGTCCCACGGGGCTCTGTCCTGGGCCCTTACTTGTTTAGATTGTATCTTTCAAACCTAACTTTTTCATCTGAGATGTTCTACGATCTATATGCAGACGACCTGAAATTGGGTAAACTGATTACATATGTTAGAGATAAGGCATGTCTGCAAAATAACTTGACTAAGTTGACAATTTGGGCACAGGAGAATAATATGCTGATAAATACATCAAAAACTAAGCATTTGAGATTTGGGAGACATAAACTGAAAAGTGAATATTTAATACAGCACACAGTAATTGAAACTATAGACTCATTTAAGGACCTGTGTATATGAGTAGATTCAGCTTTGAGTTTTTCTAATCATGTCAACCAATTGGTTAATGATATTTATAGAACTATAGGTTGTATAAAAGGATTTATACAGTTTAGGAAATCAAAAATAACAAAGTCATTGTTTCTTAGTTACATTAGACCCAAACTTGAGTATGGAATAACAATATGAAAACCCTATAAGAAAACAAGCATGAGTAAACTGGTAAGAGTACAACAGAAATATAGCAAAGGCATCCATGGATGCGAAAATTTAAGTTATTATGAAAGACTAAAATATTTGAACTTGTACAGTGTCTCTTACAGATATCTAAGAGGAGATGTTATTCAGGTATATAGGGCATTTAGAGACAGCTACTTCTGGGAATGTTTGGGGTTTCAAAATGTACTAGAGAATCATCAGACAACCTATGTAGAAGATTCTCTACGAATGAAAATTTACTAACTGGTTCTCTGACAGAGTAGCCGATGCATGGAACAGACTACCTAATTACATTAAAGCAAGTACTAGTTTAGATATTTTTAAGAACAGCCTGGACACTTATTATGGGAACAAGTGATGTGAAGTTGTTCAATCTCGCCATTTGTTCTTACACGTGGGTTGGGAGCCAATCCATCAGCTTCGAGTCGGCCGCTTTCCATGCTCAAGATCTTTGAGTAGCTCGAGGCACAGTCCCTATCCCATGATGCTCTCCTACCAACCCCAGATCTAGTTGTCCGCTGCAACAGATTGCACAATCTTCGTAGGAAGCTCGGGCCAGTAACCTTTTCTTTCTTCTTAGAAGAATAATATATTTAGTTATTTAGAGGAAGGAAATACTCTATATGCCGTAGGAGTCTGTTTTTTCACCCCCACTAGACCATACCCCAAAGGGCAGAAAGGTGGAAAAATGTGGTTCCGAAAGTCTCAAGGAGCTTTCCAGAACACACGTTGTGAATCCCCCCTCCAGGGGCAGAGGAGGGGTTATAATGGTAGACGCCACCCAGGCGGCAGAGGGGGTCCGCAGAACCAGGGTGACAGGGAGCAGTTCCTTGGCAAGCCCTATCAGCGCTCCTGTGAGGAGACCTGACTGGAGGCAGTCGGGGGTCGCTTAGCTTTATACCCGGATGCCTGGCTAGGAATTACATCAGATTTTTGGGTAAAAAGTATAGTTACCAGAGGTTACATCATTCCCTTTTCAGAATCCCCTTTCATTCGTACAAGAATCCCAGATGTTCCAACCAGTCTGCGGAATTTAGCAGCCATAGAAATACAAAGGCTGCTAGAAAAAAAGAGACATCCAGCCAGTCCCGGTGGAGCAGATAGGATACGGAACTTACTCCAGGTTCTTTTTAGTTCCAAAGAAAACAGGGGACTGGAGGCACATCTTAGACCTCAGCAAACTAAACACCTTTGTCAAAAAGGAAAAGTTCTGGATGGTCACGCTTCAATCGGTACTTCCATTTCTCGAAACGGGCGATTGGATGTGCTTTATAGATCTCAAGGATGTGTACTACCACATCAAAATGGCCAGGCCATCCAGAGATCACTTGCATTTCCGGCTGGGGGCCAGTCACTACCAATTCCGAGCTCTGCCCTTTGGTCTCACCACAGCCCCCAGAGTGTTCAGCAAATGTATGGCAGTGGTCACGGCTCACCTGAGATGTTTAGGATTCTGGGTGTTTCCATATCTGGACTGGCTCCTCACCGCCACCACCAGGCATCAACTGATTTGTGCCAGAGATTACACTATCAACCTGTGTTCCAAGTTGGGCATAACCTTAAATTTAGAAAAATCTGCTTTATTGTCATTGCAGCATATTTCCTTTATAGAAGCAGATCTCGACACCACCACCACCCTGGTCAGATTGCCTCAAGAAGGAGTAATATCTTTACGAAGTCAAGTGTCCCATTTGTTAACTGTAAGGAAAGTTCCTGCATTCCAGGTTCTGAAGCTGTTAGGCACCATGGCAGCGACACTCATAGCGGTTCCTCTGGGAAGAATGCACATGAGGATACTCCAATGGTTATTATTCACACAGTGGTCTTATCAACAGCTTCCAATGTCACACAAGATTTTTCTGACAAATGCTTGCAAAAAGGACCTGTTTTGGTGGTTGAACAGCCACCAAGTTACTGTAGGTCATCCATTTGTACTTCCCCCTCCCACAGCCACAGTGACCACCGATGCTTCCCTGATAGGGTGGGGGCTGTTTCAGGGAAGAACTGTCCAAGGTACTTGGTCAGACATGGAATCTCATTTGCACATCAATGTCCTAGAGTTGAGAGCAGTGTTTGTAGCGTTGCAACACTTTCACGACTCTCTACTTCGAGAGACGATTGCAATATACACAGACAACATGTCGGTAGACTGGTACATCAACAAGCAAGGGGGAACCAAGTCTTACCCCTTATGCCAAGAGGCCCTGAGAATTTGGCAGTGGGCTGTATCCACCGGGCGCTTTCTGATAGCAACACACATCCCTGGGTCATCCAACGTGATAGTGGACAAACTGAGCAGAGCCATTCTGTTGCCTCACGAGTGGTCCCTCAAAGAACGAGTGGCGGAAATGATATTCCACAGATGGGGCCAGCTTTGCTGCGACCTTTTTGCATCTCCGATGAATGCCAACTGCAGAAACTACTTTGCCCTGTACCCTCCACTGGGGGACAGCCCAAGCGACTCACTCGTACACGATTGGCCCTCGGGTCTCCTTTATGCCTTTCCTCCAATCCCGCTGATCCCCAGATTCTTACAGAAAGCCAAAAGCTTGGGAAGGACTGTTATTCTGATAACCCCGTTTTGGCCTCGGCAGATATGGTTCCCCTTCCTACAGCAATACCAAGTGGAAGAACCTTGGGTTCTAGACCCAGTGCCAGACCTTCTGACTCATTCATCGGGAGTTCTTCATCCCTCTCTTGTCTCCCTCAAACTGACAGCTTGGCTGCTCCACTTCCCAACCTAGCCAGGTCACATGATTTGCCTCCTGCGGTTCAACATATTCTAGTTTCCTCTCATAAAGTCTCCATCAGGAAACTGTACAACAGCAAATGAAAGCGATTTCTTCATTGGGCTTCTCAGCATGGTATTGATCCCTATGTCGCCCCTATTCATAGCATTCTGGAATTCTTGACTTCACTCTTCCACAATGGTGTGGCAGCTTCTACGATAAGGGTTCAATTGGCTGCCATATCTAACTTCCATGTGGGATGCAGTGGTTCTAACATTATGTCCCACAGATTATGTAAAGCCCTTTTGAAAGGAACTCATCACCTTAGGCCACCTATCAGACATCCTGTTACTCCCTGGAATCTAAATTTGGTACTATCTCAACTCATGCTTCCCCCTTTTGAGCCTGCATCATCTTGTCTTTTGAAGTTCCTTTCTTGGAAGACAATTTTCCTGGTGGCTATTACTTCGGTGCATAGAGTTTCTGAACTACAAGCACTTTCTGTCAGGCCTCCATATCTGGTCTTTTACCCCAACAGAGTGTCCTTAAGAACAAATCCAACCTTTCTCCCTAAGGTCTGCTCCGAGGCGAACTTGAACCAGTCTATTGACCTTCCTACTTTTTTCAGACATCATGCTAATAGATTGGAGTACATGTTACATAAGCTTGATGTTCACAGACAATTGAGGTTTTGTTTTGACAGAACAAAAGAATTTAGGAAATCTGATCAACTATTTGTTTCCTATGCAGACAATGAGAAAGGTTTTTCGGTATCCAAAGTTACATTGTACAAATGGATTTCTGATTGTATAAGATTTGTTTATTCTTCAGCTAAACAACCTTTAGAACGTGAAGTGAAAGCTCATTCTACTAGGGCTGTTTCTACATCTCTAGCCCACGCAGCCCATTTACCTTTGAACACCATTTGTGCAACTGCTACTTGGTCCAAACCTCATACATTTATCACTCATTACAAAGTGGACAGGGCCTTCAGGGACAGGGCTTCCTTTGGTTCCACTGTTCTCAGGAATGTACTCCCATGAGCCGCCCAGGATTAGGGTGCTTGGGATGCTACCCACGTGTAAGAACAAACAGTGAGATTGAACAACTTCACATAAAGAAGTTATCTTCTTACCATAACGTTCCATGCGAGTTGTTCATTTTGCCTTTGTTCTTACACTCCCTCCCACCTTCCCCCTCCAGGTTCTGGAAGAACGGGTATGACTGTTGGTCTGGTTGGTCTTGCTGGTGTCTTTCTTTCCAGCCAGATTATCGTTTAACTATTGTAAATATTTATGTACTATATACATGTTGTATTTTGGTTGCTTAGTGTGTTTTTTTCTTGCTGGTTCAGCAAACTAGATCTGGGGTTGGTAGGAGAGCATCATGGGATAGGGACTGTGCCTTGAGCTACTCAAAGATCTTGAGCTTGGAAAGCGGCCGACCATTGGCTCTGAACCCACGTGTAAGAACAAAGGCGAGAAGAACAACTCACATGGAACGTTATGGTAAGAACATAACTTTTTTTTTTGGTACATTGGCAAGCTAGAAGGGCATTAATGCCCATGCTTGAAATATTATGATATGCAAAGAGGATTTATGCTTCAGTGACCTTTTCCTTGTGGTCCTTAACTATATGGCACACTTTTCTAGGTTACAAAGGGACTTGATAAAGGAACTCTCTAAGTCTACCCCAGGGTCCATGTCGGCAGAGGAAGAGAAAACTTATTCCTCCCAATTACCTCCCTACAGTCTATAGCGAATGTATCCATGAGGTTAATTTCTCACGCAGCTGAAGGTTCCCCATGGGCTGCTGGTTCAGTCATAGCCATTAGGAGATATGCCTGGATGAGATTGTGTAATTTTGTGGAGCCCTTTAAATCCTCATTCATCAGTGCTCCTTTTGATGGATCTTCCCCATTTGGGCCCACAGTTAAAGACACACTTTCCCGCAGTGAGCAAGATGGAAAGAATTTTTGCTGTGAGATCTTTTTCCAGGAATCAAAGTGGTGGTAAGAAAATGTAGTTCCAAAAATCTCAAGAACCTTTTCGAGATTCACGTGGGGTTTTGTCTCCCAGGGCAGAGGGGACAATAACAATGGAAGGCGCTGCCCACATGGCAGAGAGGGTGTGCCAAACCAAGAGTCCTGAGACTCTTTTTCTGACAGGCCCTTTTAGCATTCCTGAAAGGCTGCCCAACTGTTTTTCTCTGGAGGCAGTCAGGGGGGGACTTATCCTTGGACCTAAATGCCTGGATAGCCATCACAAAAGATTATTGGGTGCAAAGAATTATATCCAGAGGATATTTCATTCCCCTTTCACAAAGTCCTTAACAAAACAGACATCTCCCCTATGTTCCACCCAATCAGAGGGAGTTGGCACCCCTAAAAATTCAAAAGCTGCTAAAAAAAATGTCATCCAAGAGGTCCTACCAGACCAATCAGGATTTGGACTTTATTCATGGTTGTTTTTAGTGCCAAAGAAAACAGAGGGCCTGAGACCTATTCTGGATCTCTGTCATCTAAATCAGTTTGTGAAGAACTCCAAGTTCGGGACTGTCATGGTTCAGTCCATTCTGCCTCTCCTACAGAAAGACTACTGAATGTGCTGTGTATCTCCAAGATGCGTATTATCACATCAAAATAAACAGTCGCCCTCAAAGATATCTGCACTTTTGGCTAGGAGCCAGTCACTACCAGTTCAGAGCCCTGCACTTTAGTCTCACCACAGACAACAGGGTGTTCACCAAATGCATGGCAGTGGTGGCAGCTCATCCTAGACTGCACGGATTCAGAGTGTTTACTTATTTAGAAGACTGGCTCCTTTCTGCAGCAACCAAACATCTCCTAGAGAAGGCCAGGGATTACTTACTCCAGTTGTGTCCATTCCTAGGGATCACAATCAATCTTTCCAAGTTCCATCTTCAACCAGTTCAAGTCTTGGAGTTTATAGGAGCTACTGTCAGCCAGTTTATGTTCTTACCCCAAATCAGGGTTCATACCCTAAGACTGCACGTCAGACAAATTCCAGACCATCCCTCTCTTCCAGGAAAATTGGTTCTTCAAACTTAGGTTCAATGGCTGCAGCAATCAACCTGGTACTTACAGCTTGCCTTCACATGAGAGTTCTTCAGTGGACCCTGGCAGTATAATGGTCAATGCTTCAGCACCCTTTGAAACATCCTAGAAAAATTCCACGAGCCTGCAAAGACTCCCTACTTTGTTGGATGCAGTCCAACAAGATTTATGAGGGCTGTCCTTTTATCCTTCTGCCCCCGAAGGCCATGTTGACCATGGATGCCTCCCAACTGGGGGGGGGGGGGGTTCTTGAGATGGACTGCTCAAGGCACATGGTTACCAGAAGAGACCAACTTTCATATCAGTGATTTAGAGATGGGAGTGGTCCTATTAGCTTTGCAGGTCTTTTAGAACTCTCTCCCTCTAGGAACAATTGCTATCCAGGCAGACAACATGTCAGTGGTTTGGTATCTCAACAAACAGGGGGAACAGCTCTTACCCCCTTTGCTGAGAAGCAACGAGAGTCTGACAGTGTTTGATCTCTTCCTAACGCTTTCTTGTAGCAGCGCACATAATGGGGAAATCCAGCATTTTAGCCAACAAGCTCAGCAGGACCACCCTGATGCCACACAAGTGGGTTTTCAATCATGCAGTGACGGAAATGATTTTTCATCAGTGAGGTTAACCTTGCTACAACCTTTTTGCCTCTGTCTTCAAAAACAAGTGCAGCAGGTTCTTTGCCCCTAATCCCCCTCAGGCGAGAGATGCTCTAGTCTATACTTGGCCCTTCAGTCTCCTGTACCCTTATCCTCCTCTCCCTTTAATACCCAAATTTCTCCAGAAAGCACAATGGTTGAAGAGCAAAGTAATCCTCATTGCCCCTTTCTGGCCTTGGAAGGTATAGTTCCTATTTCTATGGTCTCATCTTCTATGTCCACCTTAGACGCTGGACCCCAGTCTAGATCTACTATCACATCCATCGAGGTTGACTCATCAGGACATTCAAGGCCTCAGATTGACCACATGGTTTCTCCAATTCCTATTATGGCTAGACAGTCCAGGCTTTCCTTTCCATTTCAACAAACTTTATTTTCATTCCAGAAACCTTGTATGAGAAACTTTTCTGAAAGTAAATGGAAGATATTTTCCTATTAGGCAGAACAGAGAAAGTTGGATTATTTTACCACTCCAATTCCTGTTGTGTTAGAATTTCTTGCTTCAGTCTTTCAAGGTGGTGCCAGTTTCTCCACAGTGAAAGTTCAGCTTGCAGCCATCTCTAATTACCACATAGGACATAACACGTTTCTGCTAGCCTCTTTTAAAATATATAAGGCATTCCTTAAGGGTACCCTGCTACTTAGACCTCCAATAAAGGATCCTACTCCACCTTGGGATCTTAATATTCTATTACAAACTTTAATTCACTCCCCTTTTGAGCCTTCGGCTAAGTCAGATCTAAAATTTCCTCTCTTGGAAAACAATTTCTCTTGTTGCTATTACATCTGTGAGGTGAGTTTCTGAACTCCAAGCACTCTCTTCAAAACTGCCTTACTTGATTTTTCACAAAGACAGAGTGACTTTATGTACGAATCCTTCCTTTTTGCCAAAAGTTATAAAAAAAGTAATCAATCTGCCAGTCTTCTTTCCAAAATTAGACAATAAGGGAAGATACGTGCTCCATCTTTTAGATGTTCATAGACAACTTTGTTTTTACCTACATAAAACAAAATACTTCAGAAAAACTGATAAAGTATTTGTTTTGTTTGCCAAAAACAAGTTGGGAAACCCAGTATCCAAAGTTACCTTAGCCAAATGGATAACAGATTGTATTTCCTTTGTCATTTCTCTGAGCGGATTGTCACTACTTAAACCTTCTAAATCTTATTCAACTAGATCTATGGCTACATCATCTGCTTTTTAGGCCAGGACTTCCACTGATAATATTTGTGCTGTGGCCACTTGGTCCAGTTCTCATACTTTTATTGTTCATTCCAAGTTGGATATCATTTCTAGGAACAGGGCTGCTTTTGGTTCTGTGGTTCTCCAGAATATCCTAGCATGAAGTCTACCCAAGATTATTGTAGCTGGGGACTCTGTTCCATTCAATGAGGAGTGAATAAAAATGACAACATCAGATATTAAAGTTATGTACTCACCATAACTACGAATCTGTATTGTCCATTTTCATTCTTCCTCAACTTTCCACCCTCCTTCCCTCTATCCTTATCCTTTGGGAGTGACCTGATGAGGTGCACTGGAACCGCCTTCCAGTTTGAGCCCCTATTCTGTACCTATACTGTTTCTTCTTCTTATTATTATTATGGTTACTTATGCCCTATGGCATATTTAGCAGCAGCAAACTCGATCTGAGGTAATGTAGCAGTAAGGGGCATTATGGGTGAAAGAAGGAGCTCAACTAGCAGATCCAAGAATCTAAAAGAAAATGGCCAAATCGGATCTGAGGATCAGATCCGGACCCATTCGTTAAGAAAGAATGAAAATGGACAACACAGATGCATAGTTATGGTGAGTACATAACTTTTTACAATGGGTTGAGACCCAGTTTGTGTAATTGATGTATGCATTTTGTGTACACACATGTAAATGATCCACACTAGGACTGTATGTGATTTGAGAGATGCTGCACCTACTGCATACATGCTGGTCCCAGCTACATAAGTCACATGACTAGAACAGCTTGTTTACCATTGGTGTAGCATCTCTGACTGCTGCAGTTGTCCTTTCCTGAGCATATGGAGCTGAGAAGTACAGCAGTTCTGAATGTTAAAAAAAAAAAAACTCCTTTGCATTATAGGAAAAAACAACTGCTTTGTGTTATAGGGAAAAAAAAAATTTTCAACATAGTTCCCTGCACTGTAGGCAGCCTTGTTAAAACAATCACAGCTTTCCCTGTCCCACACAGTGACACTACTGAATTCCTAATCATTGGACCTCTGATAGAACCAAATATCCTCATTACCATATCCTGGTAGTCACTATAGCTTCTCAGTCATGCCTGATAAATAGTAACAGATGTTTAAGAATCTCTGTTAAGCATGATGGCAGAGCATAACACAGTAGAGAACAGCTTCTTAGCACGGAATAACATAACTTACTAAATAGCTACTTAGGAAGGTAGAGTATATCTTACTAAGTAGATGATGTTGATATTGATCACTACTGCAGTAGCCTAAGCTGTATGGGTTATACCCTACTTAGCTTAGGCTGCTGCAGCAGTGATCATTCGAACATCCGCTGTAATGTTAAGTTTACTTATACAACTGTACTTTCCTTATTGAGCTATGCAGTGCTGACATTTTATTCAGTTATTCCCCTATAGGAAGCACTGGTCCATAAAGTACATTATCATGATCCATATCTGTGAAACAGCAATGAAGGATGCCATACTAAAGACAGTGCAGAGAATGTATTTATGTGAATGCACACCATGTTTATGAATCTGGATGATAAACTGTAATAATCTTAGGAGTATGCTATCGCAATACAGATAATGATGATGTCCCTCTTTTTCAGAAAATTCTAACAGAAAGCTAATATTCTAAGTAATAAGATGAGATCAAAGCAAAAGAGGGAGAAAGACCCACCTTACTAATTGCATCTGTAGTCTAATCGATTTCTCTCACTCCCCTTTTTTGCTGGTAAGCTAACAAGACAGAATCACCCCTTACAACCCAAGGTCCCTTCCACTTTCTACTCCTAGCCTACAAACATCTCAAAATGAACTGTGATTCACCGACCACTCTTTCTCTTTACTCGGTCCTAAAATCTGGGCATCTCTCCCAATCTGAATGCTTCTAGGATAGAGGAATAAGCTGTAACAACCTATATAATAAACCTGTGAACTGCATTCACTTTGTTTTGTACTCATAAAGTAATACGCATCTCTTCCAGTTCTCTCTTCTAGCCTCACTCTTTCCTCTTTATTCTTCTTCTATCATCTATAATTTCTCTCTTATATTTAGGCTACTCCTGCCTTCCTCCATGCATACATTTTATTTTGTTACTTTATATATTGTAAAACAGTCCTTGACCTGCATATATGTTGTCCAACAATATCCTTAACCTAACATTGATATAAAATGTGTTGGGTTTTTTTTTTTGCATTTTTTATTACCATTTGCTCTAAATATTTCTCTCCTTATGTCTTAAACCCCCAGGCAGAACCTAAAAAGGTCCAGTGGGATAAGTGTTCTACACCATTTAACAAATAGAAACAAAATAATATAACATCAAAGAAAATACAAACATCATAAAATATTCAAGGTATATGCAATATGACGACAAAATTCAAACTAAGTAGTTATAACATATCCAGCAACCTGGATATACAAATGAAAAACTAAGCTAGAAAAAGGTAGTATAAAGCTAATTTTAATAGAAGCAAAAGCTTTCTAAATACAAGACTTGTAATATCAGAAACACCAACGTTTAAACTTAATAGTGGGACTTTGTGATGAGAGATGTAAACTGAGAATATTGAGTAGATGACATAATCAATATGGACACACTGAGTGATGTACAATTAATGTACGGGTTAAAAAACAATGCAAAAACTAAAAATATAAAGTGCTAGATCAGGTGGTAGAAGTGGTAATAATAATGAGCAAAGTGTATTTGACTGTGAGTGCAGTAGCAAAGATTAGAACATAGGTTCAAAGATAAAAGGTAAGTCAAGGAGAAAGGACAATATTGTAGAAGGTGGAGAAGTGAAGTAGACGATGGCAAATAATACCACAGTTGCTTTTCTAATTAAGTTCTAGCCATTTTTTTCTTCATTTGTGAATCTTTTAAGAGAAAACCCAGATCTCAGGTTACTGGGGAGATGATTCCATAGCTTACTGAATCAACTGAGTAATGTGTATCACCAAATTTATAATTCGAAATATTAACACCAAAATGACTTGACTTTCATTGAAGCTCTCTGACAGTAATAGACCATGTTAGAAAATTGGTCAGAGAAGCATATTCTGAGAAGTAGAGAATTTTATGGGCAAATTATAACTGAAGGACAGATTGCATTCACTTAATGACTTCTTCCACAATTGCAAGAAGCAAAGCAAACCATCCATGTGAAGTTGTTCTATCTCACCATTCATTCTTACAAATGGGGTTCGGAGCCAATCCTCCGAGTCAGCCAACTACAAAGCTCGAGGTCTTTAAACAGCTCGAAGCCAAGTCCCTATCCCATGATGCACCTTGTGTTACCTCAGATCTAGTTTGCTGCTGCAACAGATTGGAGGATACTTCACAGCTCATGCCAGCACAGTTTTTCTTCTAGAGAAATTTTCTTTTTAAGTACCTTTATTGTAGTTTAATAGCAGTTATAAAAAAATTTTTAGAACTAGTTTGTTAGCTACCCTTTGATAAGCCTTTCTATAGCTATTTTTGGCCATCGTTTTATTAAGCCTTTAGCATTTCCCTTCACTTTTTTCTGGTGTGCCTTTAGTAGTTTAAATCAGTAGTTTAGAATTATGTTTATTGGGAATTTAGCAGTTTTACGGTTTCATAAGAGTGTGTTATTAAAAACTTAATACTTAGACTTTAATAAGTTTTATAGAGCCCGTTTTAATTTGGGGGCTTCTTACTGTTTGAATAGTTCTACAGGAAAGAAAAAGAAAGTTGATTGACAGAGGGCTATTGAAATCTTCTTTTCAAGAAGCTTTGGGGGACCATGATAAAACATCTAAATCCCCCAAATCTACTAAGTCTTCTAAATCATCATCCTCGGAGCCTAGAGTTTTGGATCCGACACCTTCAAAAAAATTATCGATGTTGGCTCCACAGCCTTCAGAGCTGAGCGTCATAACCTTTCAGAGCCGGTCCCCAGTCCTGGAACCGGTCTCCACAGTGTTGAAGTCACCAGTCTTGCAATCGGTGGCATCATCGATCCATTCATCTAGATCCTTGATAAGCCTATCTCGTTTGGATGTGGCTCGTGTGCCAAATTATCAGTTCCAACCAAAGTGGTTTTGGAACCGACAGCTCCTCCATCTACTTCTTTTTCTCCTCCGAGCCGGAGGAGCTGGAGCTGATGATTGTGGAGCCTTTGGAACCAATGCCTGTTGAGTGCCATTGGTGACGACTACTCAGACTTCCTCGGTGCCTATCGAGGGGTCTAGGAGCTGACACTTGCCAGTTGGGTCCGGGAAGGACAGTCGGAACGATCTTTTGGCTCCAACATTGCCTCTTGGGGCTTTGGTGCAGATAAGTTTGGCTCCTACCTCTGGACTGGAGCCCTCTGTTCTGGTGCCGATTGAATCACCTGATGTGAAGTTGTTCTATCTCACCATTCATTCTTACAGATGGGTTCGGAGCTGATCCTTGGCTCCGAGTCAGCCTACTACAAAGCTCGAGGTCTTCAGACAGCTTGAGACCAAGTCCCTATCCCATGATGCACCTAGAGTTACCTCAGATCTAGTTTACCGCTGCAATAGATCGGAGGTTCCTCGCATAGCTCAGGCCAGTACAAATTTCTTTTCTAAAATTATCTTAATAACGTTGTTATTTCTCTACCTTTAGAGTTAGCTGTTAACTTTTATAGCTTTTATATCCTTATTGTGTGTATTCCCTTTCCCTTTGGTGTGCCTTTTCGTAATTAGATATAGCTCTCTTTGGCCTTCGTTTTTTCTATAGGCCAGTTGTATTTAGTGTAGTTTAACTAGTAGTTGTGTGCTTTTGAACAGTGACAGTTTGTCACAGTATGTTGATATATATTTAGATATTTAGAGTACTTTAGATAATTAGTTAGTGTGTGTGTTTAATAGTGACACTTTGTCATAGCATATTTAGCCCATATTTTTTTCAGGGCTTATTTGAAATAGTTTTTGGTTGTGTCTTTGTTATACTACAGTACTTTTTTTCTTGAGACTGTATAGTTCATTATGGCTGACCAGGACAGGGATAAGCATACTAAGTCAGGGTTTATGAAATGTCCAAAATGTGGACAGAAAATGTCTGTCACAGATAGCCATGTAAATCGTGTATATTGTTTGGGAGCCTTCCACCTTCACGAAAGCTGCTCCATTTGTCATTCCTTCTCTTCCAGGGTTCTTCAGGAGAGAAAGTGAAAGATAATTGATACAGGACTAGTCAAACCATTATTTCAGAAAGCTTTGAGTGACCAGGACAGGTCTAGTAAATCCTCAAAGTCTTCTAAGGCTTCTGTTTCTTCGGAAGTTAAAAAATCAAGAAAACCAACATCGGCTCCACAGCCCTTGGAGTCGAGATACCTAAATCACCAATCCTTCAATCAGCGCCTCCATTCATCCATTCATCGCGCTCCTTGATCAGCCTTTCCTATTTGGATGTGGATCGTGTGGTGCAGAAGTTGCTACAGGCACTGGCGTTTGCAAAATTTATATTGGCTCCGCCTCAAGTGGTTTAAAAACTGAAGACTGTATTACCATCAACTTCATTTCCCCCTCCGAGCCATGCCGGTCCTTCGGAGCCGGAGGAGTCGGACTTGATGATTGTTGTGCATTCAGAGCGGACGCCTGTTCCAGTGTCATCTATTCCATTTATTCGGACATCCTCGGCGCCAATCGAGGAGTCTACGACCCGACACTCTCCTGTTGGGTCCAGGGAGGATAGTCGGACTGACTTGTTGGTTCCAATTATGCCTCTAGAGGCTTCGGCTACCTCTGGTTTGGAGCCCACTGTCCTGGTGCCGAGGGGATTGATGGTTTCCTCGGCTTCAGCGGTCCCTTCTCATCAGAGCAGAGGTGCCAACTTCATATCTGGCTACCGCCTTCCCAAAAGTGCCTGTGTCCTCTTCTACTTCACAGATCCTCTCTAAGCGTAGAGACCCAGAGCCTCAGGAAGCCCCATTGTGTGGCCCCTGCTCTTCCGAGACCTCACCAGAAGGTACCACTGATGAGGTTCCCAGGAAGAGAATCTGTTAGAGAAAGCAATTAAAATCCCCACAGGAGTCTCTCACATCCGATACAGACTTGGATGAATCAGAAGGGTCCCCACAGTCCCCATCTGAGGATATCTCATTTGCTGAGATATTAGAAATCCTTAGGCAGAGGGGTGACTGGCAGTCCACCAACCCTACTGAAGATGAGTCGGTTCTTCTGAAGGCTTTCGGGTCTCAACCATCCACCTCTTGGGTGTCTCCGCCCTTCGATGAGCTCATGGAGCTGGTCTCACAAAGGACATGGGAGTCTCAGGACACCATGGAGCCTGTCCCCAGGAGGCCTAATAAGTTTTTTTCTGACCCCCCCAGGAAAAGTCTTTTCTTACCAAGGGAGTGCCAGTTGATGCCATAATGGTGGTGGCAGCTACCAAAAAGGAGATGTCAGAAACTTCTTCCTCTAGCCATCCTCCTAACAGAGATTCTAGGATCATGGATAGATATGGGAAGTGCACATACAGTTCAGTGACTTTTGCCTTGCATTCACTGAACTATCTCACTCATTTTATGAGACTGCAAAGAGATCTCCTAAAAGAGCTTGGAGATACTCTTCAGGGTACAATAGCTGCAGGAGCTTTAGACAAAGTTGCCTCCCAACTTGCTACCCTCAGTTCCATAGTGAACTCGTCCATGCATCTCATTTCATATGCAGCTGATGGAACAAGTAGGGCAGCAGGTACAGGAGTTGCTCTTAGGAGACATTCCTGGATCTGCTTGTGTTCCTTCATGGAGCCCTTTAAGTCATCCTTTGTCAACATCCCTTTTGATGGCTCGTCCCTCTTCGGGCCCGAAGTTAAGGAATTTTTAACCTGGTGTGAGCAGGAAGGAAAGACTCTGTCTGCTAAGAAAAAGAGTCATCCAACCAGTCCTAGCAGACCAGATAGGATCCAGAACTTACTTAAGATTCTTTTTAGTTCCAAAAAAGACAGGGGACTGGAGACCTATTTTGGACCTCAGCAGACTAAACAGATCTGTCAAGAAAGAGAAGTTCCAAGTGGTCATGCTTCAGTCAATACTTTCCTTCTTAGGGAAAGATAATTGGATGTGCTCGATAGATCTCCAGGATGCATACTACCATGTAAAAATGGCCAAACCATCCAGGGATCATCTGCGCTTACAGTTGCGAGCCAATCATTGCCATTTTCGAGCCTTGCCCTTTGGTCTCACTACAGCCCCCAGAGTGTTCACCAAGTGTATGGCAGTGGTCACGGCTCAACAGAGGCATTTAGGATTCCAGGTGTTTCTGTACCTAGACGATTGGCTCCTCACCACCACCACCAGGCATCAGCTTATACAAGCCAGGGACACCACTCTTTCTCTCTGCAATCATCTGGGCATTACAATAAATTCAGAAAAATCTGCCTTGTCACCATTGCAACATATCATTTTTATCGGAACAGAAATGGACACCGCCACCACCACTTTGAGTCTTTCAGCAGAGTCTTAGTACTCTGTCAGCAGGTTTACAATATCATATCCAAAGACAAGGCTCCAGCATCAGAAGTGCTAAAATTGTTAGGCATGATGGCAGCTGCAACATTAGCGATACCGTTGGGTCGCATGCACATGCAGATTCTGCAATGGCTGTTATTCAATCAATGGTTTTAACAGAAGCTCCCAATGTCTCATCTCATAATGATCACAAACACATGCAAAAAGGATCTTCAGTGGTGGTTGACCTCACTTCATGTAACAATAGGTCGTCCTTTTGTCCTACCCCCACCAGCGACCACAGTGACTATGGATGTTTTCCTGATGAGGGGGCATTTTCAGAGAAGAACAGCCCAAGGCACATGGACCGAACAGGAGACACATCAGCATATCAATGTCCTGGAGATGAGAGCAGTACTTTTAGCTTTGCAGTACTTCCAGGACTCTCTTCCTCTGGGAACAATTGCGATTCAGATGGACAACATGTCAGTGGTCTGGTACTTGAGCAAACAAGGAGGAACCAGATCCTACCCCCTTTGCCGCGAGGCCCTAAGAGTATGGCAGTGGGTTACATCCACCCAGCACTTTCTGTTAGCAATGCACATCCTGGGGAAATCCAACGTAATAGCACCCAAACTGAGCAGGACAATTTTGTTGCCTCATGAGTGGTCCCTTAAGAAAGAGATAACAGAGAATTTTCCACAGGTGGGGCCAGCCTTGCTGCAACCTTTTTGCCAACCACATGAGCACAAAATGCAGAAGCTACTTTGCCCTGATTCCCCCTCCGGGAGAAGCCCCAAGGGACGCACTCATACACGATTGGCCTTCGGGTCTCCTCTATGTATTCCCACCAATTCCCTTGATACCCAAAGTATTGCAGAAAGCAAAAGCCCAGGGAAGGACCATCATTCTAATAGCCCCTCATTGGCTGTGTCAGATTTGGTTCCCCTTCCTTCGACTTCATCTGTTGGAAGAGCCTTGGATTCTGGACCCAGTTCCAGACCTTCTGACGCATTTGTCGGGGGCTCTTCAGCCCTCTGTTCAGTCTCTGAAATTGACAGCTTGGCTGCTCCAATTCCCAATATAGCCAGGTTCCATAACCTCTCAGATGAAATGCAGCAGATACTGTTATCGTCTCATAAGTCCTCTACTAGGAAACTGTATCTTAGCAAATGGAGAAGATTTTCTATATGGGCCTCTAAAAATAACATTGATCCCTATCAAGCCCCTATTGACTCCATATTAGAGTTTTTGAAAGGTGCTGCAGCAGCAACATTTTGGGTTAAACTTGCTGCTATCTCTAACTTTCACCTTGGCTTTGAAGGATTAAACATAATGTCACACAAACTATCCAAAGCTTTTCTCAAAGGGACTTTTCATTTCGGACCACCTGTGAAATCCCCTTATACTCCACGGAATCTAAATTTTATGCTTTCACGCATTATTCTCCCTCCTTTCAAACCAGCTTCCTCATGTGATTTGAAATATTTGTCATGGAAGACTATCTTCTTAGTAGCCATCACTTCTGCCCATAGAGTGTCAGAGCTCCAGGCCTTGTCCATAAAACCTCCTTATTTGATTTTCCATGTGGACAGTGTCCCTGCGAACAAGTCCCTCATTTTTACCCAAAGTTTGTACAGAAACTAACCCTAACCAGATCATAGATTTGCCAGTATTCTTTCCTAAACACACCAACAATCTGGAGTATATGCTGCACAAGCTTGATGTTCATAGACAGCTTGGATTTTACTTGGATAGAACAAAAGAGTTCAGAAAATCAGAACAGCTTTTTGTTTCCTTTTCAGATTCCAGAAAAGGTATGCCAAAGAGTCATCCAGTCAGTCCCCGCAGACCAGATAGGATCCAGAACTTGCTCAACATTCTTTTTAGTTCCAAAAAGGACCGGGGACTGGAGACCTATTTTGAACCTCAACAGACTAAACAGTTCTGTCAAGAAGGAGAGGTTCTGGATAGTCACGCTACAGTCGATACTTCCCTTTTTAGGGAAAGACAATTGGATGTGCTTGATAGATCTCCAGGATGCGTAGTACCACATAAAAATGCTCAGACCATCCAGGGATCATCTGGGTTTCTGGCTGGGAGCCAATCACTACCTGTTTTGAGCCCTGCCCTTTGGTCTCAGTACAGCCCCCAGAGTGTTCACCAAATGTATGGCAGTTGTCACGGCTCACCTGAGGCGTTTGGGATTCCAGGTGTTTCCGTACTTAGATGATTGGCTCCTCACCAACACCACCAGGCATCAGCTTATACAAGCCAGGGACACCACGCTTATTCTTTGCAATCAACTGGGGATTACCATAAATTTAGAAAAATCTGCCTTATTGCCATCGCAACATATCGTGTTTATCAGAGCAGATTTGGACACCATCACCACCACTTTAAAACTTCCTCCAGAAAGGATATCAGTACTTCGACACCAAATTCTGAACCTCATATCCAGAGATATGATGCCAGCCTCAGATGTGCTAAAATCGTTGGGGATGATGGCGGCTGCAATAATAGAAATTCCCTTGGGTCATATGCACATGCAGATTCTACAGTGGCTCCTGTTCACGCAGTAGTCCTATCAAAAACTCCCAATGTCACCTCTCATCATTCTAACAAACTCTTGCAAAAATAATCTTCGGTGGTGGTTGACCTCTCTCCAAGTAATGATAGGTCGTCCTTTTATATCCTACCCTCACCATCAGCCACGGTGACCATGGAAGCTTCCCTGATCAGGTGGGGAGGGGGCATTTTCAGGGAAGAACAGCCCAAGGCACATGGACTGAACAAGACACATCTGAATATCAATGTCCTGGAGATGAGAAGGGCAATCTTGTTGCTTCACGAGTGGTCCCTCATACAAGAAATAGCAGAAGGAATATTCCACAGATGGGGCCACCCTTGCTGCGATCTCTCTGCATCTCCCTTGAACACAAAATGCAGAAACTATTTTGCCATAATCTCCCCTCTGGGAGATGCCCCAAGGGATGCACTCATACACAATTGGCCTCCGGGTCTCCTTTATGCCTTCCCACCAATACCCCTGATACTCAAAGTGTTACAGAAAGCTGAAGACCATCATTCTTATAGCCCCTCACTGGCCTCGTCAGATTTGGTTCCCCTTTCTTCGACCTCATCCATTGGAATAGCCTTGTACTCTAGACCCAGTTCCAGAACTTCTGATGCACTCATCGAGGGTTTTTCATCCCCCCTTCAGTCCCTGAAATTGGCACCTTGGCTACTCCAATTCCCAACATAGCCAGGTTCCATAACCTCTCAACTGAAACACAACATATTTTAATATCTTCTAATAAATCATCTACTAGGAAATCATACCTCAGCAAATGGAAGAGATTTTCCATATGGGCTTCTCAAAATAACATTGACCCTTACCTATCCCCTATTTTGTCCATACTAGAGTTTTAGACTATGCTTTTCAACAAGGGAGCAGCAGCAGCCACCATTCATGTGCAGCTCGCTGAGATCTCCAATTTTCATCTTGGTACTGAAGGCTTTAATGCAATGTCATACAAGCTATCCAAAGCTTTTCTCAAGGGAACCTTTCACCTGAGACCACCCATCAAATCCCTTTATACACCTTGGAATCTAAATTTTATGCTTTCATGCATCATTCCTCCACCGTTTGAGCCAGCTTCTTCATGCGATTTGAAATTTTTGTCTTGGAAGACTATCTTCTTAGTAGCCATCACACTGCCGGAAGAGTTTAAGAGCTACAGGCCTCGTCTATAAAACTCCCGTATTTGATTTTTTATTCTAATGGAGTTTTACTACGCACAAATCCTTCATTATTACCTAAAGTTTGTACTAAAGCTAACCTTAACCAAACCATAGAATTACCATTTTTTCCCCAGACACTCCAGTAACTTGTAGTACATGCTGCACAAACTTGATGTTCACAGACAACTTTGATTTTACATAGATAGAACCAAAGAATTTAGGAGATCTGAACAACTCTTTGTTTCCTTTTCAGACTCCAGAAAAGATAGACCTGTGGCAAAAACCACTCTGTCGAAATGGTTATCTGATTGCATCACCTTCACTTACTCAGCTACCAATATACCTCTGTAACACAAAATAAAGGCTCATTCAACCAGAGCAGTTTCAACATCTTCAGCCTTTACTACCAAGCTACAAATAGATAGTATTTGTGCAGCAGCCACTTAGTCAAAGCCTCATACTTTTATCACTCATTACAAAGTCGATAGGGCCTCCAGGGACCGGGCTTCCTTTGGTTCCACTGTCCTGAGAAACATACTCCTGTGAGCCACCCGAGAAAGATGGTGCTTGGGATGCTACCCATCTGTAAGAATGAACGATGAAATAGAACTTCACATAAAGAAGTTATGTACTCACCATAACGTTCCACGTGAGTTGTTCATCTCACCTTCATTCTTACTTGCCACCCTCCAACCCCCTCCAGGCTTTTTCGAGGACCGAGATTCATGTTTTATCATGGTTGCTTTGTCTTTTCTATGGTTTCCTTACCTAAAATAGGGAAAGATATGGTATTGTTAGAGGCAGCAAACAAGATCTGAGGTAACATGAGATAGGGACTTGGCCTCGAGCTGTCTGAAGACCTCGAGCTTTGTAGTTGGCCGACTCGGAGCCGAGGATTGGCTCCGAACCCCATCTGTAAGAATAAAGGAGAGATGAACAACTCACATGGAATGTTATGGTGAGTACATAACTTCTTTTTTTGTAGTTTTCAGCTAAGTTGTTAGACAGTGAGTGGCTTATAGTAAGGAAGAAAGGAAGTATGCATTAGCACTGGAGAAGTGTGAAGTGGAAGTAAGGAAATACTGTCCATCATATAGTATGCTCACTTTCTGATTCTTTTGTAGATAAGATTACCTGCATGTTTGTTAAATTTCAGCAGATTATTGGCTAGTTCGGGAGGCATAGAGAGATAAAGCCCTGGCTATGAAATGGACAGCTAAGTTCAACTGCTGGCTAGGGCACTTTATGTAGCTGACAGGAGAGGATGAGTATACTCCTCATGGGAGGAGGGAGAAGCAGAGTAAGACGCACTTTGATGCTTTCCCTTGGAGAACAGGTGATGCAAATGTATGTCCTAGCTTTAGTGAAAGCTCATTAAGCCACAGGTTGGTGATAACCTTCATAACAAGCACACAGAAGCTTGTACTTACAAGGAGATGGCATTGTGGGCTTCCATGGGGATGCAGGTAGCATATTTCTTAACAAGGGGTGAGATTAGGCCACGTATACATTTTTTATAACCAGGATGCTGGTGAGGATGCATAGTACATTCATGGTTGTCTGAATGATGGCCTCCTACAGACAGCTCTTGCTCCAACACTGGACAAACATTTCTAGAAGTTTGCCAGTTGTTTGAGCACTCTTTGAACAAGTGCTGGTACCACAAAGTAAATTCACTGAAAGCCACTTTTAGCACCAGTGGAGTTTGCCTTTAATGCCACTGATGTGTGACCATGGAGTAGGCTGAAAGCCTCTTTAAACAAACCTAAAACTACTTTTTTTTATTTTTGCAGGTTATCAAGACCCCCTGCATCCTACATGTGGGACACACACTCAAACCCTACTGATAGATATCCCCTCTGTGCTTTTGCTGGGCCCTCCTCTTCCAGGCTTTCAAGGATCTTTGGTCATGTAACACTGTTTCATTGCTTGGTGGATAAGTTCCCTTCATGGAAAAAAAATAACTTCCACTTCCCTTTTTCTGACAGAAATTGTACATGTTATGTTGTCCTATCTTGCCTTCATTCTATGCTGGTTGGGTTTGGAATCGATCCTTCTGACTCGGTTGTATACTAAACCTCAAGGTGTTCCACTGGCTCGAGGCTATACCCTATCCCATGATGCTCAGGGAAGATTACCCAGATCTCGTTTGCTGCTCAAGCAGATCGGGTGACTTCTGACTGGCTCTTGGCTAAGTGATAATTTTATCTTCTACCTTTTCTCTTGTTATTAGAATATTTTAGTGTTTCTATAGTGTTTGAGTTTTTTGTTATTAGCAGGGTTGTTAGTCCAATACTTGACTGTTTTTCCCTGTCTTTTTGGTGTTGCTGGCTGCCATTTTTTCTCGTCAGGCTTGTCTGTATTTGTCATTTATAGACCCCTATCCCTTCTTTGTAAGTTCATTTTTAGTTAGAGAGCTTTTTTGTCCCCTTATAGGTAGCTCGTTTAAATTAGAGGGCTACTCATGGCTCGTTTAACTAAGAGCGCCACTCCTCTACCCTTTCCATTTTTCTTCCCTTCATTGCTTGTGAGGAGAGTCTGTTTAAATTAGAGGACTTCTCCCCTGTAGTCTAACTGTTGTTTAATAAAGAGTTTAAGCTTTTTTGTTTAAAAAAATGATATACAATAGTTTTAAACTTGGTTTGTCTTTTTTCTGTTCTTACAGAGTTGACTTTTCATAAGGTTACATATTAGTATAGTTTTGTATAGCTCCTTGGTTTTAGACATGTCTAAAGACCCTAAAGAACCAAAACCATCTGGTTCCAAGAAATGTGACAGGTATAATCAGAAGATGTCCCTTACAGACGGGCACACCAGTTGTGTTTATTGCCTGGGTGCCCTCCATTTGCAATAATATTGTGCCTTTTGTCATGTGTTTAGCAGCAGAGTGCTTTTAGAGCATAAAATAAGTTAATAGTCAGAAGCTTACTGAAGAGCCCTTTCTCAGAGGCTTTGGGAGGGTCTCAGAGCTCTAAATCTTCTGAAAAATCCCCTTCTTCTTCAAAATCTGAGACGTTGGGTAAAAGGACTTCTACTTCGGCTCCAGCTTCGGAGCCACCTAAAAAAATTGTGGCAAAACAATCTGGCTCAGAACCAAGGGCTCTTCATTCCAAAAAGTCTTCCTCTTCAACTTTGACTGTAGCTCCAGAGTGAATAGAGTTTTAGTTTAGGAGCTGGTCCCCAGTATTGGAACTGGTAACTCTGACATTAAGATCTCCGCTCCTACAAAGAGGGAGGTCACCATCTTTGTCTACCCAATCCTCCAGGAGTTTATCAGACGATGATGTAGAGCAAGTGATGAAGAGACTCCTTCAAACACCGGTGCTGGCAAAAATTCTGTCGACTCCAACCCAAAAGGAACCACAGCCAACAAAGACTTCTTCCCCTTCTTCAGCTCCTTCCCCAACCTGACCTGGGGTTTTGGATCCAGTGCACTTGGGCCTGATTGTGTTGGAACTGAGACCTCCAACGGGATCATCAGTTCTGACATCTGCTCTGACTGCCTTGGTTCCATCGGAATTTGAGGAGTCTAGGAGCCGACGTTCTCCCTTCGGGTCAGGGGAGGAGAGTCTCTCCGACCAGATTCTACCTCTCGGGGTCTTGGTGCGGTTGACCTCAGCTCCTATATTGGTTTGGAGCCAACCACTCTACTTCGGGGTCAGTCTTCCGGCTCTTCGGAGCTGGGGACCTCCTCGGAGTGTAGCAAGGGGTCTTTTGAGCTGATTGAGAGAGTGCTGTCACCTCAGACTGTTCCACTGTCTGGTTCAAGTACTGTTCCCCTAAAAGCGCCTGTGTCGGTCTCAGCCACATCACTCCCCCCCAAGCACAGAGACCCTAAGCCCCAGGAGGCCCCAGCAGCAAAACTGTCTCCTCTGAAACTTCCCCAGATTACCCTTTGAAGAGGTCCCTCAGAAGAGATCATGCAATAGGAAGCACATAGACTCTCTGGATGAGTCTATCACCTCAGACACCGACCTGGATGAATCAGAAGGGTCCCCCTCTGAGGATGTTCCCTTTGCAGACATCCTGGATTTTTTTAAGCAGAGGGGTGGCTGGAAGCCCACCAATCCTTCTGAGGATGAATCAGTGTACCTGGAAGCTTTTGGGTCTCGCCCTTCCACCTCTTGGGCGCCTCTGCCTTTTGATCAGTTGATTAATGTAATTACTCGAAAGGCATGGCACTCTTCAGATACAGTGGAACCTATTCTGAGGAGGCCAAATAAATACATTACAGCACCTACAGAAAAAGGAATTTCGAAGCAAAGGTGTCCTAGTAGATGCTATGGTGGTGGCAGCGGCCACAAAAAAGGAATTGTCAGAAACTTCCCCATCTGCTCCTCCACCGACTAAAGAGTCTCGAATGATGGACAGATATGGAAAGTGTATTTTTTGTTCAGCGGAATTTACTCTTAGATTGCTGAATTAGCTGACCCATTTTACGAGACTACTGAGGGATCTCCTGAAAGAACTAGGAGACATCCTTCAAGATACTGTAGCTGCATGGGGTTTCAGATAGTTTCCTCTCAGCTCTCCACCTTAAACTCCATGGTAAACTCCTCCATGTGACTGATTTCCTATGCAGCTGATGGAGCGAGCAGGGCAGCAGGTACAGGAATTTCATTAAGGAGCCATTCCTGGATGCGCTTATGTAACTTTGCTGAACCTTTCAAGTCTTCCTTCAATAATGCCCCTTTTGATGGCTCGTCATTGTTCGGGCCCAAACATAAAGAGACCTTAACCTGGTGCAAACAGGAGGGAAAGACTCTGCTGTGGGAGTCCGTTTTTTCCCTCCCCACTAGACCTTATCCCTAAGGTTAGAAGGGGGGAGATGTGGTTCTGCAAGTCCCAAAGAGTTTTTCCTGGTGCATGTGGTGATTCTTCCCCCAGGGGCAGAGGGAGAACTAACAATGGAAAACACCGACCACATGGCAGAGGGGGTTCGCAGAACCAGGGCAACAGGGGATTCTTTCCTTGGAAAGCCTTTTCAGTGCTCCTGAGAGGAGGCCCGCCTTTCCGTCTCTGGAGGCAGTCAGGGTTCGCTTACCATTGTACCCAAATGCCTGGTTAGAAATCACACAAGACAAATGGGCACAAACGATCATATCCAGAGGTTATTACATACACTTTTCCACTCCCCCTTTGGAGGAACAGTCGTTCTCAGATATTCCACCCAGTCAAAGGGATTATGCGACCTCAGAGGTACAGAAGTTGCTAGAAAAAAAGAGTCATCCAGAATGTCCCCGCAGACCAAATTGTATCCAGAACTTACTCAAGGGTCTTTGTAGTTCCAAAAAAGACAGGGGACTGGAGGCCCATTCTAGATCTCAGCAGACTAAACAAATCCGTCAAGAAATCAAAGTTCCGGATGGTAACACTGCAGTCAATAATTCCCTTTTTGGGGAAAGACGATTGGATGTGCTCAATAGATCTCCAGGATGCATACTATCACATAAAAATGGACAGGCGGTCCAGGAGACATTTACGCTTTCAGCTGGGAGCCAGTCATTATCACTTTAGAGCCCTGCCCTTTGGTCTCACTACAGCCCCCAGAGTGTTCACCAAATGCATGGCAGTGGTTATGGCTCATTTGCGGCATCTAGGATTCCATGTGTTTCCATACCTAGACGACTTGCTCCTCACCACCACCACCAAGTATCTACTAGTACAAGCAAGGAATGAAACCATTCATCTGTGTTCCAAGCTAGGTATTACAGTAAATTTAAAAATAATCTGCCTTGTTGCCTTCGCAGTGTCTTATATTCTTAGGTGCAGAATTAGACTCAAGAAAAATGTTGGCCAAACTTGCCCCCGAAAGGATTCAGTCCCTACACCATCAAATCAAGAACTTGTTATCCAAAACAAAAGTCCAGGCAAAGACTGTCTTGCAAGTTCTGGGCACCATGGCAGCTGCAATTATTTTGGTACCCCAAATGCGTTTGCACATCAGAGTTCTTCAATGGCTACTTTTCTCCTAGTGGTCCATGCAAGATCTACCACTATCACACAAGATCATTATCACAGAGTCCTGCAAAAAGGACTTATGGTGGTGGCTTCATACGACTCAGTTGACTATGGGCCGACTGTTTGTTTTTCTTCAACCAATAGTCACACTGACCACGAGCACTTCCCAGATAGGGTGGGGGGCATTATTGGGGAAAGACTGTCCAAGGCATCTGGCAGGATCAAGGGAACCACTTGCATCTCAATGTCCTAGAGATGAGAGCGGTGTTCTATGCTTTGCAAACATTCCAGGACTCACTCCCGATACTTACTATTGCAGTTCAGACAGACAACATGTCAGTAGTGTGGTATATAAACAAGGAGGAACCAAATCCTATCCCCTGTGTCGAGAGGTACAAAGAGTATGCCAATTGGCAGTCCCTTCTCAATGTTTTCTGACAGCAATGCACATTCCAGGGAAATCCAACATGATAGCGGACAAACTCAGCAGAGCTATTCTGATGCCTCACAAGTGGTCCCTAAAACAAGAAGTTGCGGAAGAGATTTTCTGCAAATGGGGACAGCCCTGCTGTGACCTTTTCGCCATGTCCATGAACGCCAAATGCAGCAGCTACTTTGTCCTGGTTCCCCCTCTGGGCTAGTCAACAAAGGATGTGCTCGTACAAGATTGGCCTCCAGGACTACTTTATGCCTTCCCTCCCTTTCCCCTAATACCGGAGGTCTTTCAGAAAGCCAACACATTGAAGAGCACAGTGATTCTCATTGCACCATACTGGCCTCTGCAAATTTGGTTCCCCTTTCTGTGGACCCATCTCCAGGAGGAACTGTGGATCCTGGACCCAGTTCCAGATCTTCTGACACATTTGTCGATGACTTTCCATCCATTGATCCAGACCCTAAAATTGACAGCTTGGCTACTTCAGTTCCACAAACAGCCAAGCTCCATGACATCTCCCCAGCAGTTAGACATATACTGATTTCTTCTCATAAGTCATCTACCAGAAGATTATACTCTAGCAAATGGAAAAGATTTTCACACTGGGCCTCCAAAAATAACAGATCCTTTTACGGCCCCACATCATAGCAGTGCTAGATTTTCTTGCTAAACTTTTTAACAAGGGTACGACAGTGGCTACAATTAGAGTCCTGTTAGCTATTATATCTAACTTTCATATTGGGGAAATGGGACTAAAAACCATGTCCCACAGACTCTGTTAAGCCTTTCTAAAAGGGACCTTCTTGTTACGACCTCCAGTGAAAGAAAGAGTAAGGGTATCTCATCCAGGGACAAGGAGGTCATAACATCCCTGTATTCTTCCTTTATAAGGCCCATTATTGAGTACAATGCCCCATTTGGCATGTATCTCACAAAGCACATGCAGCAGCTGGAGAGACCACAGAGGTTCCTCACCAGGAGAATCCAGGGCCTCAAAAATCTACCATACACAGATAGGCTAAAAGCCCTATATCTCTGCTCAGTTTCATACAGACTTCTTAGAGGTGACCTCTGTCTGGCATATAAGGCAATCTCAGATCCCGCCTTGATGGGACTGCTGCATATCTGCAAGTCAAGCTCCACTCGAATGACCTGCACATGTGGCCTCAACCTGGTCTGTGACATTAATAGAAGTTGTTGGTGGGGCAGATTTGTGTCCCAGAGACTCCCCCATCTGTGGAATAGACTCCCTCTCCATGTCAAGCAGAGTACCTCTTTACCCCCTTTTTAAGCGCAACCTGGATAACTGGATGGGAAACAGAACATACATCCCTGGGATTCCACCCATGTCCCTGCTGGACAGGGGCATCGGGTGCTGATTTGTCTAAACATGGGCTAAACTTTTGGCTAGGCTTATAAGGGGCCTCAGGGCCAATAGCCTAGTAACTTCCTGTGATCCTATGAACCTCCAGCTCCATGGGACCTAAATTTTGTTCTATCCCTTTTAATTTTGCCTCCTTTTGAACCTGCATCATCATGTGACATAAAGTTCTTGTCATGGAAGACAGTTTTCTTGGTGGCCATTACCTCTGCCAGATGAGTGTCTGAATTCCAAGCTCTATCTATGCGTCCTCCATACACAATTTTTCACAAAGATAGAGTCTCCTTACATACTAACCCTTCTTTTCTACCAAAAGTGTGCTCAGAGACCAAACTAAATCAATCTATTGAATAACCAGTGTTTTTCCCAAACTATGGCAACAAGGCAGAATATAGACTAAACTAGTTGAACATACATAGACAACTGTGCTTCTATATGCATAGAACTAAAGATTTCAGAAAGTCGGACCAACTTTTTGTGTCCTTTTCAGACAAAAAAAGGATTACCGGTGTCAAAAGTAACACTTTCTAATTGGCTCACAGATTGGGAGTTGTATGTGTAGGAAATACAAAAAAGGCAATTACCAGGCAAAGTGAAGGGCCAATCCGCAAAAGCTATTGCAACTTCCTCTGCCTTCCAGGCCAACTCCCTTTGGATTCCATTTTTGCAGCAGTTACATTGCAACTTCCTCTGCCTTCCAGGCCAGACTCCCTTTGGATTCCATTTGTGCAGCAGCTACATAATTAAGGCTGCATACCTTTATCAGTCATTAAAAAGTAGATTTGGCCTCCAGAACAGGGCCTCCTTTGGGTCCACTGTTCTAAAAAGTATTTTCCCTTGAGCTACCCAAGAAAGAAGTTGCTAGGGATGCTGTCCCAACCAGCACAGAATGAAGGGGAGATATGACAACATAACATTAAGATGTATTGTACGCACCATAACATTCCATGGTTGTTGTCCATCTTGCCTTCATTCTTGTGTCCCACCCTCCTTCCCCCTCCTTCGCTCCTGGAGGATCAGGCGGATAACCTCTTTTCTGATTGGATTATGGAGTCTCTGATTCACTTCTGAGTCTTGTCTAGGCATATTGTTTATTTATAGATAAATAATAATGCTTTCACTTGCAAACAAGATCTGGGTAATCTTCCCTGAGCATCTTGAGATAGGGTATAGCCTCGAGCCAGTGGAAGACCTCGAGCTGTAGTATACGCCCGAGTCGGAACTGAGGATCGGTTCCGAACCCAACCAGCATAAAATTAAGATGGACAACAAACATGAAATATTATGGTGAGTACATAACTTCTTATTTTTCTATAAAGCATTTAATTTAAAACTAGAAAAATTTTCATTAGCTGTCACGTGACTTTTAATTACTTTTAAATAGGAGCATTGCAGTCTTCCTTTTGTCATAAAAAGTTAAAACTTATTTAAAACTCTCTTTTCTGGGGTAAAAGTTATATTTATTAAATACACAAATCCAAGCACTTTACCAGTTTCTTATTTATTAGCTAAGCGATCTGGTACCTCGGCATTTCGCCTTCAAGGATCACAATAAATGCATAACTTAAGCAAGTATATATACATATTCAGCAGCAGCAATTAACACAAACAAACAAATCAATCAACTCAATTATACAATTAAATATTAAAGTAACTTTTTGAGATTACATCAAAATTCATCAAAAATTCATTGTTCAAACACACTTATATACATTTATACATATAAATATAAATCTAATATATGTTTTTTGGTTTCATACTAAAAAAGAATGTTGCATCATTAAATACCCAATTCAAGGTTAAGTCCAAAAGGCTTCAAAGTCTTAAACTTTAAAAACATTTTAGTCTCCAATTCAAGTAATCTAAGAATAATCCCCCCCTCCACCAATGGAGAATGGTTTACCAAGTGTTTAAAGTGCTTTTTATTATGTTTTTACAAGGAAAAAGTTACTTTTTGCAACTCATCTGTTTTACCAACCACTGCTGTCAGGCCTCCATAGGAATTAGGGATTTTTTTGACTCAACTATTTAAAAATTTACCAATTCCTCAGTTTTTCCTTCTTCAAGCCACAAAAAGAAGAAAATTACCAAAGAGCCTTTGCCACCAAAGCAAGCTACTAGAGTACCTCAGCTGCAGATGGGTGACTCTTCTGTGGCTATTTCTGGTTTTCAGACTGTTCATCTTTTTCCCTGACACCCTCTGGTGTACTCCCTAGAGCCATCATGGACTGTGAAGGTTAGACCCAGTCTCTTCACCTTTTGGAGTGCCCTTGGCAGGCAAGGGAGAGACACTCTTTCGGTCCTGGGAGAATGAGCAAGAAATGCCACTCTGCCTAGCCGGAATACTATGCATATCCTTAGGGGAGTTTCTAATGGCAAACATGGATCTGCTTCTTCAGAAATTCCCGTCAGAAAGAAGCAAAAACTTAGACATATTTCTTCTCCTCCTGTATCAGTCGTTTTGGACAGGAGTGATTAATTGGATTTAGTTCAGGGTTTAGTTCAGGCTCTTGACCTTTCTAGTTTAGCTGTTTCTGGTAAAAGAAAAACTGATTCTTCATTTTCTGAAGAGTTTCAAGATTTTGAACCAAAAAATGATTGTAAGGTGACAGATTCTGTTTTGTCTTCTCAGATTTCTGATTCAGATTCTGAGAAGAGTGTGGCTTTGGACTGTCGCTTTGAAGGATATTCTTTGTCTGAAACTGTTTCCAGAATGAATCAGTTGTTTCAATGGGAACATAAGATATGCCACAGTACCAGAAAACATATTATGAGTTATTACAATTGGAATTACCAGAGCCTACCCTAATTCCTCCTGTTCTTTCAGCATTGGAGTATGTTTTTGTCGCAGCCAGTAACTTGCTTGATAGCCAACTTGCTGCCAAAAAGAAAACAGATTGTGTAAAGTTCCTCTATTGTACAAGTTTGTATACACTCGTCCCATATTAGACCCAGCAGCTATTGCTTTGGTGAACCCTCTGATGCTAAATGTTTGGTTAATACCAATCCCTTTCCTTCTGACAAGGATGGAAAAGCTTTTGATAAATTAGGGAAAAAGCTATTCTTCTGCAGCACTTCTATTTATAATTCTCAGCTGTCAACCTCATATATTAAAGTTTATGCCTCTTCTGTTTCTTCTTTTGAGGAGAAATCTGCTTTGTATAATATGATTGTTTCTGTGTCTCAAGTGGCTACTCACTGGAATGGTGTTAAGATTCTGCTAATGACACTCCCAGGGCTGCTGCCACTGGAACTGTTATGATGAGTTTTAATTGGTTGTGTTCTCAAAATCTTCCACAAGATTTAAAAAATGAAATGTTGAATTCTCCCTTGGATAGAGAATTAGTTTTAGGATCATCAGCTGTAGACGTCGGTAAAAACTGTGATGACAGAGGTAAGCCGATTCACGGAATCTCTCACAGTTTTCAGCCTTTGTTTTCCAAATTTGCCAAAGGAAATAATGCTACCCCTATACCCTTCCTTAAAAAGTGAAATAAACAGACCTGGCATGCTACTGGCAAGCAAACATTTAAAAAGCAGTGGTAGGGATGTTCCAAAAAGAAAGGAGGAAGCACCCCAGAACAAAGGATAGTCTAATAGTGTGAATGACTATATACAGAACTCCCCTCCCATCCCACCCTGGCAAACCATTAATTCTTCCAGAAAGTTTGAACCTCTGTTTCTCTCTTTGATAACAGCCTGTTTCAGAGAGATGGGTTCTGAAAGTAATCCATGATTGTTAACTTGGTAGTGGGAGTCTCAGTCTCTCTCTCCTTATTCGAGGGGATTCCCCCCATCCACCAGACCATACTCCTCTTTTCCCTCCTGTCGTTCAGCATCTGCTGACTCAGTAGATGAGAAGAAAGGTTTTATTCAAGAATATTTCTGGTGCCAAAGAAAGAAGATTCTTGGCAGACCAGTTCTGGATTTTTCTTTTTTGAACCTGTTTGTGGTAGTGCCCAAGTTCAAAATGTTATTCCTTCACAAGTTGTTAGCCCTTATTCACCACCTGAGTTTTCTGATTACCTTAGATTTTAAAGATGTTTATCATCACATTCCTCCTATAGGTACAGATTTCAGATGTTTCTTAAGGTTTTCTGTGTCTGGATCACATTACCAGTTCTCTGCATTATTACTGTTTGGTCTATCCAATGCCCCAAGGGTATTCAGACAGTGTCAAGCTCCTGTGATAGCCTACTGCAGACTGCAAAGTATCCTGTAATTCTGAAAATTCAGAGGACTATCCAGATCATTGTAGAGACACCCTCTTGGCCCAGGCAATACTAGTTCTCCCGTCTTTTGGAAATGGCCAATAGCAATTACCACAAGTTTCCTCACAGACTGGACCTACTCACACAAGACAGGGCTGCTTGATGCACTGCAGCTTGAAACAACTTCAGCTGTCTGGATGATAGTTTTCTTATTTTTATTTTTTTAGGCACCTGTTTACTGAGGTCAGGCAGCGGCTTTAAAGGAGGCAAAGAAACCTGCTACTGGGCAATCATACATTAAATGGAAAAGCTTTTCTAGTTGGTGCAAACATAAAAAAAAGATCCTTTTAATGTTAGTATGTCTCAGCTTCTACAATATTTGTTTGAGTTTTTATCCTCTGACCTTTCTTACTCCTCAGTAAAGATACATTTATTGACCATTTCAGCATGTATGCTCTTGGTTCCCCCTCATTTAACTCTTTCCTACATCAAAATGTTTTTGAAAGGGGTTCTGCATAACCATCGGTGGGCAGCCGAGGTGGTGCAGCGGTTAGGGTTGCCGCCTCACAGCAAGAGGTTCCCTGGTTCGATTCTCGGCTGGTGTGCCTTTTGTGCAGAGTCTGCATGTCTTCCCTATGGTCGTGTGGGTTTCCTCCAGGTGCTCTGGTTTCCTTCCACATCCCAAAGACATGCTGTAGGTGGAATGGGTGCTCTAGATTGGCCCTAGGTGTGTGCGTGTGTGCCTTCTGTGGAAGGTTGGGCACCAGGCTGGCAACTCGACACCATAAAGCTCCACTGCCGATCATTCTGTGGACCATTGTTCCATTGTGGCGACCCCTAACCGGGAAAAGCCGAAAGAGGAAGAAGAAGAAGAAGTTCTGTATAACCATCTGTGATGATGTGAGGTATTGCCAGCTATGCCAGGAGCAGTAGGGTAGTGGATGTGTAACATATGCCAGCACAGCTAGCTGGAATTTAGTAAAGAATTATATGTTATTTAAATATCAAACTGATTTGTACAGATGCTTGTGTTGAAAATGGATTTGTAAAGTTGCTTGTGTTAAAACTGTATCAACAGTGGGTAATGACTGTATTGTAACAGAATTATATATATATATATATATATATATATATTATATGTGTGTGTGTGTGTGTGTGTGTGTGTATATATATATATATATATATATATATATATATATATATATATATATATATATATATATATATATATATATATATATATATATATATATATATATATATATATTATATATAAAATGTATGTTAACAG
Organism: Protopterus annectens; assembly: GCF_019279795.1. NCBI lineage: Eukaryota > Metazoa > Chordata > Ceratodontiformes > Protopteridae > Protopterus > Protopterus annectens. The sequence continues at coordinate 364,051,038 of NC_056738.1, forward strand.
AGGATAATGGAAGAGAAGAGGTTAAGCTCCAGCTGACTTTGAAAAATAGTAAGAAATTAAATTACTGGGCTGAGGCCATAAATATGTTATCTCACAGTTTTGAATGAAGTCAGAGACGCAATGTCTGTAAGAAGCATGGTTTGTTAGTCTCTGTAGGAGTAGAAGTTTAATTGTTTTATGACTTTTAGAAGCTGCAACAGATCTGAGCAATGCTCTTGTGTGTATATTATTAACATGTAGGTGCTAAGTCCTGGCAGTTTCTAGCAGTGGGGGTTGCATGGGAACCAGAATCAGATGACCAGATGTATGTAATGTCATTCTGAGCAGAAATAGTGTTTAATATTAGGTGAGACTGAAGTCTCAGGGCAGTCTCTTTTTTGGAACCTGACATAGAAGGATCCCTCACCTACTTCATCTTGCTTGTTCTATTAAGTAAGTAGGAACAGTAATTCTGTAGATCAGTCAGGAAAATATAGTGAGAATGGTTAAGTATTGTTTTTCTGTAACTGTGTGAATCTTTCCAGCTAGGTTATTTTTAATATTTCCTGTGATTGAAACCCTGGTGTTTACTTTAAATAAATATTTCATATTTCATATTTTTTTATTATTTATTATTAAATATATTTAAATGTTTAATTGTGGCTTGTCCTTTAGAGAATATTTTAACTTTTGAGAGTGCTTATATCTATTAGTGGCGCTGTGGCCACTCCTGAAGCCTGGCTGTTTGGTCAACATTACCATTTGTATTAATATTAATTTCATTCAGTAAAATTGGGTACCCTTGTAAGAGCCTTAGGTAGCTGGCTTTGTAGTGTCTGGCGGCAGTGATAACTACCTTATAGTCTGGGCAGAAGAGGGCACAGTGGGTAAATCTGTGCCAGCCGTTTCCAGGTGTGTGTGTGTGTGTGTGTGTGTGTGTGTGTGTGTGTGTGTGTGTGTGTGTGTGTGTGTGTGTGTGTGTGTGTGTGTGTGTGTGTGTGTGTGTGTGCGAAAATCAAATCTCACAGTGTGTGTGTGTGTGTGTGTGTGTGTGTGTGTGTGTGTATCAGCTACTTGGAGCAGGGACACAAAGCACTGGTTTCACAGAGAGGGTGCTGTAGGACTTGGCTTGGACACTCAGCTGAGGACTTAACCCTACAGCTGTGCTAGTTGGTAGCCTTATTGGCGCCCTGGAGGGAGACAGATATATAAAAAATGCAGACCTTGGGCTGACTGTGTTCCCTGTGTGCTCTTAAGGGAAATTGTGCTTGATGCAGTGAGGTCTTAATCTGGAAATACTGAGTGCATCCATTTGCATTACAAGTGAATGCTCCTCTCCAGTGTCAGTGGTGAGGATTCAGGCTCCTTGATTACTGGCCCAGAGAGGGAAAGTCACACCATCCACCTAGAAAACTGGCGGTTCTCCCTTGGGATCTTAATTTGTTTTGGAAAAGTTAACTGATGCTCCATTTAAACCAGCACATCAGGCTGACTTGAGGTTCTTAACATGGAAAATAGTTTTACTGATTGCTTTGACTTCTGCATGTAGAGTTCTGAGCTATAAGCTCTAATGTGAATCAACCTTATCTCATTTTTTCACAAAGACGGGGTTTATTTGAGAACTGCTCCTTCATTTATGCCTTAAGTTGTATCTGAGTTTATTTTCAGCCAAGCTGTCCATCTCACTGTCTTCTTTCCAGAACCAAAAATGAGGGGAAAAGGATTCTTTGTACGTTGAATATATACTGACAACTCAGATACTATCTTGACAGAACCAAAATCTTCAGAATTTCTGATCAATTATTTATTTCTTATGAAGGTAAGAAAAAAGGACAACCTGTGCCAAGGCAGACTGTTTCCAAATGGCTTTCCCATGCTGTCGAATTTTGTTATTCCTATCATAGCAAGTCAATTTCAGACACAGTCAAGCCATATTCTGCTAAGACCTTGGTTTCATCAGTGGCTTTTTGGAAAGGGGTGAACTCCAGAAGCATTTTGGAGGCAACAACTTGATTCTCTGTACATACTTACAACGCACTACCAACTAGACTACTTTTCAATGTCTAGAGTAGGCTTTACTAAGACTGGACCCTCATCCTTTCCTCCTCCCAGTCCTTATAAGCTATGATATTATACCCATATAGTTAAGGCTACTGCACCAGTGATCAAACAATGAACATAGTACAGCTGTGTAAGTAAACTTACCATAACAGTTGATGTTCAAATGATCACTGCTGCAGTAGCTGCCCCATCCTCCATCCCCCCTTATTTTTTCTAAGCTTTTTGTGTCAGGGTGTGGATATTGGGCTTTACTTTCCTAATGCTGTCCTCTTTCAGGGCTCAAGCCTCACTCTTTCAGCTGGAGTGAAAGCTCTGAATGGCTTAGCACCCAGACCATTGATTTCCTACAGCTCTGTTCAAGCTGTCAGTGGTCTGGGCACACAAAAGGTGCATTTAAGCTTTGGAAGCTGGCTGGTTGTTGTATCCTCTGCAAGCTATAACCCATATAGCTAAGGCTACAGCAGCAGTGATGCTTCGAATATCTACTGTTGTAGTATAGTTTACTTAGACAACTGTACTTTCTTTACTATGTCAGTACTGTCAAGTACTTAAACTTGTCTTTCTCACAGGCTTGCATTTTGATATCATGCCATAATTTGGAATGTGTGCTGTGTAGTCCCATATACTTACAGTCTAGAATGTTGGCAACTAACTGGAATGGCAGTAAACAGACTGAGCACCAAAACCTGCCTTGTTTCTGCAGCTTGATATTGTATGCTTTTGAAAACTAGGAAAAAAGGGTCACATACTGTTTTAGTTGTAAACTGTTCTGGAAGTGACTTCTGTTACCTGTTGTGTGCACACCTACCCAGAGGTTTTGTTGTTCGGCTGTGTTTCTTTCTATACCTACAATCATGAGAGAGTTATTGAAAGTCAGTAGAATTTAAAATAGGGGACTAAGCTTTAGTACAGATGCAACAACATTGGTTAATTTTACAGGTACTTCTAGAGCTGCACCTGCTATTCAGAAACTAAGCACAGATGCCATTAATCTTATTTTAGTAACTTTTGAATGGTATGTGCATTCACACATAAACACACATGTGGGATAAGTCAAAGTATGACAAAATTATTTTTCCTAACTAAAAGGAAAAGTGTTGGAAACTTATGTGGACATAAAGAGGATTGATTATACTGACAATGAAAAAAAGGAATTGTTAGCTTGAGCTGGGAAACTTCACAAGTGCAAGTTGTAAAATTTCAGAATTTTATTTTCAGTGCTGGCAAACTGGTAATTGTTCAGATGTCTGATTTGAAACACATTATAAAGCTGTGGTTAGAACCTAATGATAACAGTGAAATGAAAATATTAGAAATAGTAACACTGGGGACTTTTGGTATGGTTGCACTGTCAAGCACATGCACTTTCCTGAGCTCCGCACAAAAGGGAAGAATTGGAGTCAGAAAGCAGTGCAATTATCAAAAAAGAAAATGTGTCTAAGGAGAAACTGCAGCAATTTGGATGTCGGTTAAATTAAAGAGAAGAAACAGGATGGCCCTATAACCCTGATGGTAATCTGGATTGAAATTAAAGTGATGAAGATAGTGATTCAAGAGATTCTGCAGACCCAAGAACAGAAAATTGAAAGTGGACTTACTTAGCATTCAGATACATTGCAGGCAGTGATCAATGAAAATATGGAGATAAAGGTTAGAGTAGAGGCTGCAGAAGCATGGGGAGATTGTGTTGAAGCAAAGTTCACAGATCTGGACGACAGAACAAAAAGGATGAACATTAAAATAATAGGAATCCCAGTGAGATTAGAGCAGCAAAACTGAAAAGGCAGTCAAAATATGGATTGCACAATTGATGGACTTAGTGGAGGACAAGATATGTATAGAGATGACCCATCGGACGGCCCGGACACAGCCGTCAGAAGGCTGTAGGAAAGCATGTTGAATAATTGTACAATTTCAGTAAATTTAAGTTTAATTGAACTTAAAGAAAGAGTATTGAATCAAGTATAGAAGACTTGGGGAAAAATAATGATGGAAGGAGCAAGAGCTTCTGTGGAACAAGATTACTCATATGAAACTCAGAAGAAGTGGAATCTATTTCTCCCAGTCATACAAGCCTGCAAAGAGAGAGATATTTGTTCGTGCTTCCTGTATCCAGCCACTATGAAGATCTTTACTAATGGTGGAGTTAAAATATTTCTGCAACCCAATAAAGTTCTGGTATATATTCAGAAATATGCCAACTACAGACTGAGATCATTGCAGCAGAAGAATGGAGACTAGGGGGAACATATTGAATGGGAACAAAACAAACTGATGAGAAGTCTGCAAAAGATTGGTTATTTTTTGTTGTTCTGATTCCAATAGAAGCTAAGAGAAAGGGCAGAAATTATCAAGAAAATAAAAAGAAAAAAAGACGCAAGAGTCAGAAAGGGAGGAACAATATTGGTCAATGGTGACTTGTCGGAAAGGATGAGGTTTAGTAAACTGAAAGGGGCATGTGGGGGATTATCTTTACTTTTTATTCATATTACTCAAAGTTTTACTTAGTGCCTTTGAAGTACATTACGTGATGTTGGGACAAGAAATTATGGTCAGTATGATATAAGACTGAACTGTGAGTAATATGTAAGTATTCAGGAGGAATTTATAAATATTTGAAATCAAATGTTGTTTTAAATACTATTAACTCCATCTCGCTAGATATACAAAGAGGGAAGCATGGAGAGAATTACAGTGAAGAATATGTTACTTTTACAGGCATGTGGGTATTGAAATGGCAAGCAGTGTTAGGAAGCTGAAGCCAAATTGCCATTATCAGACAGGATGAACCATGTACACTGAGAGGGTGGGAGTGGTTTTTCTAGTAGATGCATTGTTTGGATGATTTTCGTGATGTGATATATGTGAACACTAAAATGAGGAAAGCTCAGCATAGGATTATGTAACACTTCATTGGCATTATGTTCCAGAATTGGGGAAGAGAGCAGAGAGGCAGTGGAGAGGGGAGATATATACATACTGCATGAAGATGAAGAGGGCGGCATTGATAATCAGGATGCATTAAATATTTCATACTATTGAGGAGAGGTATGGTAAATTGCATCAAATATTTTGAGGAGATGGGGCAATATCAAAGGATGATTCTGAGGGAACAGCAAGGAAGTACGCTTTAGTGAGAATAATATTTGTGTATTTAAATGGCAAGCAGAGCTGCAATGATCAGATGGGATGGACCATTTACACTAAGAAGGCTGGGGTAGTGTCTGTAGTCCAAGCTCACTTTTCATTTTGTGTTAGCGCTGGGATAAAGAATAAGGTTAAAGGAGGAAGAGCCAATATAGGATGAGGTAGTATTTAACCTTTTCTTTCTTTCTTTCTTTATTTATTTAACATTTGTTAACCGGGAAAGTCTGACTTGGAATGAAGCCAATTTTCAGCAGAGGCCCTGGGAGAAATACTCCAGAAGCACGTCTTTGTAGCGTGGGAGGAAACCAGAGCACCCAGAGGAAACCCACATGAATGCAGGGAGGACATGCAGACTCCACACAGAAGGCACTCCAGCCGATAATTGAACCGGAGAACCTCTTGCTGTGAGGTGACAACACTACCGCTACACCACTGTGCCGTCCGACTTTGCAGTGGTAGCAAGTACCGAGATAGGAGTCAGGAATGGAAATGCAGCTATGAGGATAAAGAAGAATATGCAAAGGCTTGAGGATGAGAGGATCTGGAATAAAAGGATAGCTGGGGAAAGACTATATTTCAAGGTGAACCCCAAAGTGACAAATGTATTAGCTATGAGACTGAGGCTGCAATAGGTGGAAAGAGGGAAGTATGAGGTAGATGATGGGATCCAAGAAGAAAAAATGGTTATATTAGTGGTGATTTTGGAGAGTTTCAAAGAATACTACTTGGAGCTGTATAAAAAAGATGAAAAAGAAATAACAGAGAGAAGGAAAGACAGAGGGGTGGGAATGGCCAAAGATGATACAGTTGGAGGAATGTGAAAAACTGATGATAACAGAAAAAATTAAGGTAGAAAAGATTCTGAATACATGGGGAAAAATGGAGAAAGGGAAATTACCAGTTAGTGATGGCATCCCAATTGAATTTTGGAGACTACAGAAGGAGCAGCTTGTTAGAGATATTCAATGATATAATGGAAGGGGAACAGATACCAAAAGCATGGAAAAAAGTTGTCATTTCAGTAATTCCTAAAGAAGGATCCCAGATCTCCATCCTCCTGCAGGCTCATTTCAGTGCTGAACCATAATTATAAATGCTTTATGATAATGCAGGTAGAGAGAGTGAGTAAAATACTACCAAGATTAATTCACAGAGAACATGTGGAGTTCATAGGGGAAGCATGACAATGGGTCTACTTTGAAACATCTAAAACCCATAACATCTAATTTCATAACATTGAGACCAGAACATCTAAAACTCAAAGCATCTAAAACCCATAATATTGAATTTCATAACGTCTAACACTACAAACCATAAGAAAATAACATCCCTTCCACATATAACAACACCAAACTACCAAACACACTTTTTACTACGTTTCTGCAGGGGGGCAAGCCCCCCTGCACCCCCAAACCCCTGTAAATTAAATATACCAACTCCAAGATCGCACTACAGTGGAAAAAAGTTAATTTCCTAACCCCAATGTATCAAGTCCCCCCTGCAGAAACATAGTAAAAAGTGTGTTTGGTAGTTTGGTGTCATTATATGTCGTTATATGTGGAGGGGATGTTATTTTCATGTGATTTGTACTGTTAGATGTTATGAAATTCAATGTTATGGGTTTTAGATGTTTTGGGTTTTAGATGTTCTCGTCTCAATGTTATGAAATTTGATAATGTGAAGTTGTTCTAGCTCACTGTTCATTCTTTACTGATGGGTTCAGAGCCGATCCCTCTGCTCCGAGTCAGCTAATTGCAAAGCTCGAGCTCTTCAAATAGCTTGAGGCCAAGTCCCTGTCCCATGATGCACCTGAAGTTACCCCAGATCTAGTTTGCCACTGCAATAGATCAGAGGTTCTGCTTTAGCTCGGGCCAGTAAACTGTTTTTTTTTCTACTTATGACTTACTGATATTTGCATATTTAGATAGTTTAATAGCTTAGATAATTTCTTAAAGCTTCATAGTGTGTGCTTCGATATTATAGTCCCTTCTCTTAGTGTGTTTAAAATTCTTTCTAGTTGGCCTCTTGTTTTAGGCCTAATTTAAAGTTTTGCTAGCTAATAGAGTGTGCTTAGTCAGTGACCTTTTGTCACTATTTTTGCAAAAAACTTATTTAGTGTGTAGTTTTCTGTGTAGTGTGTTTAGCCTTCAAGTTTTAGGAAAGGCTTAAACTTATAATTACTGTTAGAGTTTTTGGAATTAACAGTAATTTAATCTGACTATATATTCTTAGCATATTTAGACAGTGTGTAATATCTTAGTAGCTATTCCTTTTTTGTATAGCCTGCTCTTATTGGGTGTTTAGAAAGTTGTGACAGTAAAGACTTTTCCTGTCACATTTATATTACATTTATATTTACATTTATATCTACATTTGCATGTGTGTGTGCGTGTGTGTGTGTGTGTGTGTGTGTGTGTGTGTGTGTGTGTGTGTGTGTGTGTGTGTGTGTGTGTGTGTGTGAGATTTAGCCTGATTTTATTAAGGCTTTTAGTAGCAAATTAAGATTCCCAATGGCTAACCAAGACAAGCACCACAAGTCTGGTTTTAAGAAGTGCCCAAAGTGTGGCCAAAAGATGTCTGTAACAGACAGCCGCATGAATTGTGTATACTGTCTAGGAGCCCTGCATTTGCAAGACAGCTGTGCTATTTGTCATTCCTTCTCCAGAAGGGTTCTTCAGGAAAGGAAGAGAAAACTTATCGACAGAGGGTTGTTGAAACCTTCGTTTCAAGAAGCTTTGAGTTACCAAGATGGATCCAGCAAGTCCTCAAAGTCTTCTAAGGCTTTGGACTAAAAAAAAAATCAAAAAAGTCTTCTACTTCAGCTCCACTGCCATCGGAACCGACAGCCTTTTCCTTTCAGAGCCGGTCCCCAGTCTTGGAACCGGTGTCCGAAGTTCCTAAGTGTCTATTACTTCAATCAGTACCACCTTCGGTGTGCTCCTCTTGGTCCTCTATCAGCCTGTCAGATCTGGATGTGGATCGTGTGGTGCAGAAGCTGTTGTTGGCACTGGTCTTGGCAAAAATGTTATCAGCTTCGTCCCAAATGACTTCGGAGCTGAAGACCCTTGCATCAGCTCAAACTATTCCTCCTCCGAGCCATGCTGGTCCTTTGGGGCCAGAGGAGACAGACCTGATGATTCTGGAACCTTTGGAGCTGATGCCTGCTCCAGTGCCTTCAGCTCCATGCAATCTGATGTCCTCGGTGCCGATCGAGGACTCTAGGAGCCAATACCTCTAGTCGGGTCTGGGGAGGGTAGTCGGACTGACTTGGTTCAGAGTCTCCCTCTCGGGGTTTCGGCTCGAGTGAGCTCAGCTCCTACCTCTGTTTCAGAGCCCACTGTTCTGGTGCGGGGGTGTCGATGGTTTCTTCGGATCCGTCAGTTCCCTCACATAGGAGCAGAGGTGCGTTCAATGCTATGAGGGGAGTCATGTCTCCTAAGACATCCTTGACCTCAGGTCTGCCTTCCTCCTCCATTAAAGCACCTGTGTCTGCTTCTGCCTCACACATCCTGACCAAGCATAGAGACCCAGAGCTTCAGGAAGCCCCATTGGGTGGCCCCTTCTCTTCCAAGACCTCACCAGAAGCTCCCACTGATGAGGTTCCCAGGAAGAGATTGTGTAAGAGGAAACATCTAGACTCCCCTCAGGAATCTCTAACATCAGATACTGACTTAGATGAGTCAGACGGGTCCCCAGGGTCCAACTCTGAGTACATCTCATTCACTGAGATACTTGAAAGCCTTAGGCAGAGGGGTGACTGACAGTCCAAAAGCCTACTGAGGATTAGTCAGTTCTCCTGAAGGCTTTCGGGTCTCAGCTCTCCACCTCTTGGGTGTCAACGCCCTTTGATGAGTTGATGCAGCTGGTCTCACGAAGGGCATGGGAGTCACCGGATACTATGGAGCCTGTCCCTAGGAGGCCTAATAAATTCATTTCTGCCCCTCTTGATACATCTTTTCTAACAAAGTGTTAGTTGAGTTGATGGTGGTGTGGTGGCAGCTACCAAAAAGGAAATGTCTGAGGCTTCATTGTCTATCCATCCTCCTAGCAGGGACTCCAGGATTATGGATAGATATGGGAAGCGCATATTTAGTTCAGCAACCTTTGCTCTTCGTTCGCTAAACTATTTAACTCATTTTACCAGGTTACAAAGAGATCTACTTAAGGAGCTAGGAGATACTCTTCAGGGTACAGTAGCTGCAAGAGCTTCTGACAAAGTTGCTGCCCAGTTTGCTACCTTCAGTTCTATAGTCAACTCATCCATGAGCCTCATCTCTTATGCAGCTGATGGAACAAGTAGGGCAGCAGATACAGGAGCTGCTCTTAGGAGACATTCCTGGATGCACTTGTGTTCCTTCACAGAGCCCTTCAAGTCATCCTTCGTGAACACTCCCTTTGATGGCTTGCCCCATTTTGGGCCTAAAGTGAAGGAAACCTTAACCTGGTGTGAACAGGACAGAAAGACTCTGTCTGCCTTCAAGGTCCGTTTTTCCAACCCTACCCTAAAGGTCAAAGGGGAGGAAAAATGTGGTTTCCGAAAAGCCCAAGGAGCCTTTCAGGACACATGTGGTGAACCCCCCTTCAGAGGTAGAGGAGGGGGCAATAATGGAAGACACCGCCCTCGCAGCAGAGGGGGTCTGCAACACCAGGGAGACAGAGATCACTTCTCTGGGAAGCCATACCAGCCCTCCTGAAAGGAGGCCGTATCTAGACACCTGGTTCAAAATAACAAAAGACAGCTGGATGCAAAGTATCATTTCCAGAGGATACCTAATCCCTTTTACCACACCCCCTCTACTCGTAAGAAAAATCCTGGACTTTCCACCCAGTTAAAGGGAATAGGCAACAATAGAGGTCCAAATTTTGCTATCAAAAAGAGTCATCCAACCAGTCCCAGCAGACCAGATAGGATCCGGAACTTACTCAAGATTCTTTTTGGCTCCAAAGAAGACAGGGGACTGGAGACAGCAGACTGAATAAATATGTAAAGAAAGAGAAGTTCCAGATGGTCATGCTTCAGTCTATACTCCCTTTCTTAGGGAAAGACAAATGGATGTGCTCGATAGATCTTAAGGATGTGTACTACCACATAAAAATGGCCAGGCCATCCAGGGATCATTTGTGCTTCCGGCTGGGAGCCAGTCATTACCAGTTTCGAGCCCTGCCCTTTGGTCTCCTACAGCCCCCAGAGTGTTCACCAAATGCATGGCAGTGGTCAAGGCTCACCTGAGGTGTCTAGGATTCCAGGTGTTTCCGTACCTAGATGATGGTCTCCTTTCCGCCACCACCAGGCATCAACTTCATCAAGCCAGGAATGCCACTCTGTCACTCTGAAATCAACTGGGCATTACCATCAACTCAGAAAAATCTGCCTTGTCGCCATTGCAGCATATCGTTTTTATCGGGGCAGAGTTAGACACCACCACCACCACACTAAGGCTTCCAATAGAAAGAGTCTTTCTTCTTCGTCAGCGTGTCAGTGTTATGATATCAAAAGACAGTGCACCAGCATCAGAAGTTCTGAAATTATTTGGCATGATAGCAGCAGCAATTCTAGCCATACCACTAGCTCGCATGCACACGCGGATACTACAATGGCTGTTGTTCACTCAATGGTCTTACCAAGAGCTTCCCATGTCTCACACTGTAATGATCACAAATTCCTGCAAAAAGGACCTTTAGTGGTGGTTGACTTCACTTCATGTCACGATAGGATGCCCATTTGTGCTACCCCCCCAACGGCCACGTGACCACAGATGCTTCCCTGACAGGGTGGGGGGGCATTTTCAGGGAAAGACAGCCCAAGGCACATGGACCAATCAAGAGACTCATCTGTATATCAATGTCCTGGAGATGAGAGCAGTACTTTCAGGACTCTCTTCCTCTGGGTACGATTGCAATTCAGACAGACAACATGTCAGTGGTCTGGTATTTGAACAAACAAGGAGGAACCAGGTCTTACCCCCTTTGTCACAAGGCTCTTAGAGTTTGGCAGTGGGCTGTTTCCACCCAGACCTTTATGTTGGGAATGCACATCCCGGGGAAATCCAGCGTGATAGCAGACAATCTTGTTGCCCCATGAGTGGTCCCTCAAAAAAGAAATAGCGGACAGGATATTCCACAGGTGGGGCCAGCCTTGCTGCGTCCTTTTTGCCAGTCACATGAACACAAAATGCAGAAGCTACTTTGCCCTGATTCCCCCTCTGGGAGAAGCCCCAAGGGATGCAATCGTACATGACTTGCCTCCGGGTCTCCTCTATGCATTCCCACCAGTCCTGTTGATACCCATGGTTCTACATCAAGCAAAAACCCTAGGAAGGACCATCATTCTTATTGCCCCTCATTGGCCTCACCAGATTTGGTTTCCCTTACTTCGACTCCATCTTCTGGAGATCCTTTGGATTCTGGACCCAGTTCCAGACCTTCTGAAGCACTCGTCAGGGGAACTTCATCCCATCATAGCCAAATTCCATAACCTCTCCAATGAGACAAAACAGATCCTTTTATCTTTTCATAAATCTTCTACTAGGAAGCTATATCTTAGCAAATGGAAACAATTTTTATATGGGCCTCTAAAAATAATATTGATCCTTACCAAGCCCCTATGGCCTCCATTTTAGAGTTCTTGACTATGATTTTTAACAAAGGAGCTGCAGCAGCAACAGTTTGTGTTCACCTGGCTGCTATTTCTAATTTTCATCTTGGATTTGAAGGATTGAATATGTCTCACAAGTTATCCAAAGCCTTTCTCAAAGGGACCTTTCATATTAGACCACCTGTGAAATCTCCTTATTCTCCATAGAATCTAAATTTCATGCTTTCCCGCATAATTCTTCCACCATTTGAACCAGCTTCCTCTTGTGACCTCAAATTTTTGTCATGGACGACCATCTTTCTGGTAGCTATTACTTCTGCCCGCTGAGTGTCAGAGCTTCCGGCTTTATTCATCAAGCCTCCCTATTTGATATTCCATGCTGACAGAGTATCACTTAGAACAAACCCCTCATTCTTGCCCAAGGTTTGCACTGAAACCAATCTCAACCAAATTATTGATTTGCCAGTCTTCTTCCCCAACCATTCGAACAATTTAGAGTATATGCTGCACAAACTTGATGTTCACAGACAGCTCAGATTTTATTTGGAGAGAACAAAAGAATTCAGAAAATCAGACCAGCTTTTTGTTTCATTTTCAGACTCCAGGAAGGGTAGACCAGTGAGTAAAACAACTCTGTCTAAATGGTTATCTGATTGTATCACCTTTGCCTATTCAGCTGCCAATATGCTTTTGCAGCATAAGATTAAAGCTTACTTAGCCATAGCAGTTTCTACATCATCTGACTTTTCTGCCAGACTTCCCATTGATAACATTTGTGCAGCAGCCACTTGGTCAAAACCTCATACCGTTATCACTCATTACAAAGTTGACAAGGCCTCCAGGGATAGGGCCTCCTTTGGATCCACGGTCCTGAGAAATATACTCCTGTGAGCCACTCGAGGTTGATGGTGCTTGGGACGCTACCCATCAGTAAAGAATGAATGGTGAGATAGAACAACTTCACATAAAGAAGTTATGTACTTATCATAACATTCCATGTGAGTTGTTCATCTCGCCTTTATTCTTACGTCCCTCCCTTCAACCCCCTTCTGGTTGTTAGATGACCAAGATGCTGGATCCATCTTGATTGCTCAGTCCTTCTGTACCCTTTCTTGGGAGTGAAAGAATGACATATGGTATTATTTTACGCAGCAAACAAGATCTGAGGTAACTTCAGGAGCATCATGGGATAGGGACTTGGCCTCGAGCTATTTGAAGACCTCGAGCTTTGCAACTGGCTGACTTGGAGCCGAGGGATCGGCTCCGAACCTATCAGTAAAGAATGAAGGCGAGATGAACAACTCACACGGAACATTATGGTAAGTACATAACTTCTTTTTCTGGGTTTTAGATGTTTTAAAGGGGACCCATAACAACTGATAATTTGATAAGAACACTAATACTTATGCAAGATGCACAGCTTAAAGGGAAAGAATTAGCCTTAATATTTTGGAAGTCATTTGACAGGGTAGATTGGAGATATCTATTTGAGATGATGAGGAAGAATGGCTTTCTGGTTGATGGGTAAGAATGATAGGATATATAAAAGAGCTCAAGCTAAGGTAAAGATAAGGTCAAGACTGCCAGGCAAGATTGAGATAGGAAGGGGACAAGACAGAGTTGTCCACCATCTCCATTATTTGCATTATGTATCAAGCCACTAGCAGAGACAATAAGGAAAAGTCGAATTAGAGGGTATAGTTGTGGCAGAGAAGAAAAGAAAGTGTCATTATACGTGGACAATATGCTACTTACATCATCAAACTACAGGTAAGATGTGAATACATTGTGGGAGATATGAGCATTTGGAAGAAAATTGGTATGTATGGGAAATCTGGATAAAACTAGAATATTTATTATGAACAGAAGTAGGTGGGATACTGAAGATGAGAGTTGTGACAGGAAATTAAAATATTTGGGAATAGGACTTAAAGAAATGGTAGAAGATGATATGAGAGGCACTTACGAAGGGATATATGGGAAAGTGAAGGAGCAAATTGATCACAGGATCATAACAACGTACTGGGCTACTGGTCCTGAGGCCCTTATAAGCCTAGCCAATAAATTAGCCCATGTTACCACAAGTCAGCACCAGATGCCCTGTCCAGCAGGGGCACAGGTGGAATCCCAGGGGTGTATTTTCTATTTCCCATCAGTTTCCTCTTAAAGAGAGATAATGTAGTAGTCTGCTTGATGTGGAGAGGGAGTCCATTCCACAGGTGGGGGAGTCTATGGGAGACAAATCTGTCACCTGAAAGTCCTGTTGATGTCACAGACCAAGTTGCAGTTCATGCGAGTAGAGTTTGGCTTGCAAATATGTAGCAATTTCATCAAGGTGTGGTCAAAGATTGCTCTGTATGCCAGACATAGATCATCTCTGAGGAGTCTGTATGAGATGGAGTAGAGGGTGAAGGCTTTTAGCCTATCCCCGTAGGATTAATTTCTGAAGCCCTGGATTCTCCTGGTCAGGAACTTCTGTGGTCTCTCCAGCTGCTGCATGTGCTTAACAATGTACATGCTGAAAGGGGTGATGTTATGTAGTCCTATCTTGCCGTAAATCATGCTGAATGGGTTCGGAGCCAATATTCGGCTCCTACTTGGCCAATACTAAAGCTCGAGAGCTTTTACTGCCTCAAGGCTAACCCCTATCCCATGGTGCCTCTTGGCAATTCCCCAGATCTCGTTTGCCGCAAAAGCTTCGAGGTTGTCTTCTTACTGGCTCGTTGGCTAAGTAATAGATTTATTTATTAAATCTTGTCCTTTTCCAACATTTTTCTTCTTCTTTACATCTATTATTATTAATAACTTATTGTGTGACTGTTCTGAGTGTTTGACTCCTATTTTTCCCCATAGGATTGTATGGCCCATTTCAGTTACAGGGCCGTAGTTGCCCGTTTAAGTTAGAGGGCCTTTCCTCCCTGTGTGTGTCTTAAAAAAAAGAAAGTTTTATAATAAACAATAGATTCTCCTTTCTGTCTTTACTGTCCTCGTTGGTATTGTTACCTCAGTACATCGTAGTTTACTTAGTATTGTTGTCTTTCTTTCTAGCTAGATAATAGTTGTTCCTGTTAGAATGTCTAAAGAAAAGGACAGAGAACATAAGGACCATCGCCCTTCGGAGTTTAAAAATGTGATAGATGTTCACAAAAGACGTCTTAGACAGTCACACCAATTGTGTGTACTGTTTAGGTGAACTTCACTTGCAACAGCCCTGTACCTTTTGCCATGCGTTCAGTACCAGGGTCTTAAATGAGAGAAAACGTAAACTCATTGATAGGGGTCTTATGACCAGTTCCTTCCAGGAACAGCTGGAACTTGGTCAGGCAGCTTCTAAGACTTCAAAATGTAAATCTTTGGCTCCAGTTTCAGAGCCGTCGAAAAAGTCCAAAATGTCGGAGCCAAGGAGTTCTGGCTCTAATTCAGCTTCTTCTCTATCAGTACCGTCGGTCTCTTCAGAGCCAAGGCAACCATCGGTACTGAAACAATTACCTGACATTGACCCTGTATCACCTACTTTGAGATTTCCTATTTTGAAGAGGAAGAGATCTCCTTCTGTCTCCACCCAATCCTCCAGGACACTCTCAGATGAGGACATCGAGCGGGTGGTGAAGAGGTTGCTTTCTGATCCAGCTCTGGCAAAGAAATTGGCCCCTCCGGACCCAGAGGCTTCGGAGCCGACCCTTTTGCAAACCACTGCTCCTCCTCTGACAGCTTCGCTCTCGGAGCCAATCACTTCAGGTTCTTCGGTGTTGGATCAGTTGGTTCTGAGAATCCTCCCTGCTTCCTCGGAACCAATTACTCTATCCTCAGTGGCTCAGTTTAGAGTCGAGGGATCTGGGAGCCGACGCTCTCGAGTTGACTCCAAGGGGGATAGTCACCCTGGGTTTTCTTCAGAACCGACCCTCCCTCTCGGTGCCTCGGCTCGACTCAGCTCGGTTCCCACATCTGCTTCGAGGCCGTTCCCCCTTGATAGGAGCTGATCATCCATCTCCTCGGAGCGGAAGTCTTCTTCGGAGTGGGAGGGGAAGGCTTTTGAAGCAAGAGAGAAGGCTTTATCCTCTGTAAAAGCCATACCTTTGGAACCCATGTCCCACCAGCAGCAGGCAGCAACCTCTTCTCCCCTACCACCCCCACAGCATAGGAAACCAGTGACCCAAGCATCCCCCATTGGAGGTGCCCCCTCTTCTGAGACCTTCCCAGATTATCTCTCTGGAGAGCTTCCTCGGAAGAGACTGTGTAAGTGGAAGCATATTGACTCACCTGAGTCTGTCACTTCTGACACTGATTTGGAGGAATCAGAAGGATCCCTTAGATCCCCCTCTGAGGATGTCTCTTTTTCCTGACATCCTAGAAATCCTTAGACAGAGGGGTGAGTGGAAGACCTCTATCCCTACTGAGGATGAATCATTGTATCTTGAAGCGTTTGGTTCCCGACCTTCCACCTCCTGGGGGACACCACCTTATGACCAGCTCTTAGGGGTCATATCGCGGAAAGCCTGGACCTCCCCAGACACAGTGGAGCCCGTCCCGAGGAGGCCAAATAAATTCATGACTGCACCGGAAGATAAGTCCTTTCTTACCAAAGGAGTTCCTTTTGATGCTATGGTGGTAGCAGTGGCCACCAAGAAGGAGTTTTCCGAAACATCCTCTAATATCCATCCTCCTAACAAGGAGTCCAGGACGATGGATAGGTATTGGAAGCATACCTTCTCTTCAGCGGCATTTACTCTAAGATCGCTGAATTACCTTACTCATTTCACTCGTCTTCAGAGGGATCTCCTGAAGGAGTTGGGAGATACCTTTCAGGGTTCAGTAGCTCCAGGATCCCTGGATAAGGTTTCTGTGCAGCTCTTTACCCTTACGTCGATAGCTAACTCCTCCATAAGTCTGATATCATATGCAGCCGATGGAGCGGGTAGAGTAGCCGCAGCAGGAATCTCTCTCAGGAGACATTCTTGGATGCATCTTTGTAACTTCACGGAATCCTTTAAGTCTTCCTTCACCAATGTCCCCTTTGATGGTTCATCTCTTTTTGGACCTCAGGTGAAAGAAACCTTGACCAGGTGCGAGCAGGAAGGGAAAACCGTATCTGTTGTTGGAGTCTGCTTCTCCTTTCTGTCTAGACCCTATCCCAAGGGTAATACAGGAAGGAAAATGTGGTTCCATAAATCCCAAAAAGGTTTCCCTCAGGCAAAAGGTCAACCCTCCCCTAGAGGCAGAGGGGGAGAGTATAATGGAAGATGCCACCCTCATGGCAGAGGAGGTCCGCAACACCAGGGAGATAGAGAAACCTTCTCTGATCGTCCCTTCCATTGCCCCTGAGGGGTTGCCCGACTGTCCATCTCTGGATGCAGTCAGGGGTCGTCTATCACTGTACCCAAGCGCCTGGCTAAACATTTCGTAAGATCGTTGGGTACACACCATAATATCCAGAGGTTTCCAATCCCCCAGTAAACTGGTCTCAACCAGACGTGCCACCCATTCAACTAGATCGTGCAACATCAGAGGTCATCTCATTGCTGCAAAAAGAGTCATCCAAGAAGTCCCCACAGAGCAAATAGTATCCGGAACTTACTCTCGGTTCTTTTTAGTTCCAAAAAAAGACAGGGGACTGGGGATCAATTTTAGATTTTTATTTTTTATTTATTTATTTTACATTTGTTAACCAGGAAAGTCAGACTGGATACATGTCCATTTTCAGCGGAGGCCCGGAGAGAAAAGCTTCATGTTATCAAAGCATTTAGTAACAACAACATAATATTGTTGATATTTAGTAACAAATAATAATGTAGGTTACAAGATGTTTAAAATGTAGCAATACAGCTATTTATAAAGTTTTAGTTAACAAATTAAGGAGAGGAAAATGCAGTTTGTAATGTGTTTAGGAAGTTATCAATAGGTCAAAGATAAAAGCCATCTGTAGGTTACTAATAGGTGAGACATAGAAAACAATTTCTTTGAAGCAATGAATTCAGAGAAGACTTTCTTTTAGAAGGGGTGTGTCTGATAGTTAAGCATATTCAGATAGAAAGCAAGGAAGATAAGAAAGAAAAGGGTATTTTAGGGTGGGATTTGTTTAGTGTGGGCTGAAAAAATAGGTTGTAGAGGGAGGAGTTGGAAGACACATCTGTGAGTTAAGACTAATAGTTATTATGTTCTTGGGTTGGTTGGGGTTTTGATAGGATTAATAAGCTAGTTACTATGTTTTTGGGTTAGCTGGGGTTTTGATAGGAGCACAACTAATTTTACTGGCTCAGTGTCATCTCAGCAAACTCAACAAGTCCGTAAAGAAATCAAAGTTCTGAATGATCACTCTGCAGTCGATATTTCCCTTTATTGGGAAAGACAATTGGATGCGCTCAATAGATCTTCAGGACGCGTACTACCACATCAAAATGGACATGCGCTCCAGGAGACACTTACACTTCTGGCTGGGAGCCAGTCATTTTCAGTTCCGAACACTGCCCTTTGGCCTCACTACAGCCCCAGAGTGTTCACCAAATGCATGGCAGTGGTAACGGCTCACCTTAGACATCAAGGATTCCAGGTGTTACCATACCTAGACGACTAGCTCCTCACTGCTACCACCAAGCATCAACTCATCAGAACCAGGGACAAGACTCTATCCTTCTGTGCCACTTTAGGCATTACAGTCAACCTAAAATAAATCAGCCTTATCTCCTTTGCAGCACATTGTATTCTTAGGCTCAGAAATGGACACAACCACCATGTCAGCAAGACTAACACCAGAAAGAGTAGACTCTCTACGCAACCAAGTCAGATCCTTGCTAAACAGTCACAAAGTTCAGGCCAGGGTAGTCCTTCAAGTCCTATGGACTATGGCTTCCTCCATTCTATTAGTTCCTCTAGCCCGTCTGTACATTAGAGTACTTCAGTGGCTACTATTTGCCCAATGGTCGATGAAGGATCTTCCCTTGTCTCACCAGATTCTCATCACAAACACCTGCAAGAAGGATCTGATATGGTAGTTGAATACAGAACAACTTCTTTTAGGTTGTCCACTTGTTCCTCCCTAAGAGAAAGCAGTTTTGACCACGGACCCTTCCCAGATAGGGTGAGGGGGGCATTATCTGGGAATGACGGTCCAAGGTACTTGGAAAAACCACGAGAACCACTTGCACATCAATTTTCTGGAGATGAGAGTGGTGCTAAATGCGTTGCAAGCACTTCCCGGCTCTCTTCCCACCGGGACAATTGCGATTCAGTCAGACAACATGTCTGTTGTGTGGTATATAAACAAGCAAGGGGGAACCAAATCTTACCCACTTTGCCAAGAGGCCTTAAGAGTTTGGAATGGGCAATGGGCACTCAATGCTTTCTGGTAGCAATGCACATACCTGGGAAATCCAATGTGATAGCAGACAAGCTCAGTCGAGCAATTCGGATGCCTCATGAGTGGTCCCTGAATGCAGAAGTTGCAAAAGAGATCTTTCACAGATGGGGCCAGCCTTGCTGTGACCTATTCACCACACACCTGAACACCAAATGCAGCAGCTACTTTACCCTAATTCCCCATCCAGGGATGTCACCCATGGATGCCCACGATTGGCCCCTGGGACTTCTTTATGCCTTCCCACCTTTTCATCTCATCCCAAAGGTAATACAGAAAGCAAAACAGTTGAGGAGTACCCTGATCCTCTTTGCTCCTTACTGGCCTCGACAAGTCTGGTTTCCCTTCCTGTGGCCCTACCTTTTGGAGGAACCATGGATTCTGGAACTATCTCCAGACCTCCTGAATCATCATTCGGGGCAATTCCATTCCACCATCCACACCCTCAAATTGACAGCATGGTTGATCCAGTTCCATGAATAGCCAGGTGCATTTCCCTTTCTCCTTCAGTCAAACACATTCTGATTTCTTCCCATAAGCTTTCCACTCGGAAGTTATACTCCAGCAAATGGAAAAGGTTCTCTGTTTGGGCTGTAAACTAAGGCTTAGAGCCCTATACAGCTCCTATAGAATCTATTTTTGTCCTTCCTTGCGTCCATTTATCACGAAGGAGCTGCAGCCACTACAGTCAGAGTTCAGTTAAATGCCATTTCTAATTTCCATTTTGGCTTCATGGGAAATCCCATCATGTCACACTCTTTGTGCAAATCCTTTTTGAAGGGAGTTCTCCTTATCAGGCCTCCAATCAAACAACATTCAGAACCCTGGGACCTGAACTTAGTTCTCACATCATTAATTTCTGGACCCTTTGAGCCCTCTTCATCGGATCTGAAATTATTATCTTGGATAACACTATTCTTAGTAGCCATAACCTCTGTTAGGAGAGTCTCAGAACTACAAGCTCTTACTATTCTATCTCCTTACATTATTTTCCACAAGGATAGAGTCTCACTCAGGACAACCCCTTCCTTTCTTCCCAAGGTATGCTCAGAGCTTAATCTTAGCACTACTAATGAGCTACCAGTGTTTTTTCCAAATCATTGTAATAAATCTGAGTACAGACTACACCAATTAGACGTTCACAGAATTCTCGGGTTTTACCTACACAGGACTAAAGAATTCAGAAAATCAGATCGTTTCCTTTTCGGACAAAAATAAAGGCTTGCCTGTTTCTAAGGTTACCCTTTCAAAATGACTTTCAGATTGCATTTCCTTTGCTTATCAGACTGCTGGCAAACAATTACCCAACAAAGTAAAAGGCCACTCTAAAAGGCAGTATCTACTTCATGTGCCTTTAGATCTAGGCTCCCAATTGATACTATTTGTGCAGCAGCTACTTGGGCAAGACCACATACATTTGTCACTCATTACAAATTGGATTTGGCCTCCTGGGACAAGTCATCCTTTGGGTCCACTGTGCTGAAGAGTCTCCGCTTGAGTCACCCAGGATAAAGGTGCTAGGGACGCTGTCCCATCCAGCAAGAATTACGAGATAGGACTACATAACATAAAGAAGTTATGTATTTACCATAACATTCCATGTTTGTAGTCCATCTTGCCTACATTCCTGTGTCCCTCCCTCCTGCCCCCTTCCTGTTCCTGGAGAATCTGGTGGACTATACTTATGCAGTCTGATCTGGCTGTAGTTGTTGTCCACCTGGCATGGATAATGTTACATAATGTTTTGTCTGAATGTATACAGGTTTTTGATAGTTTCATAACTGTTAGGTACTTACTACTTTCTTGAAAACAAGATCTGGGGAATTGCCGTGAGGCACCATGGGATAGGGGTTAGCCTTGAGCCAGTAAAAGCTCTCGAGCTTTAGTATTGGCCGAGTCGGAGCCGAATATCGGCTCCGAACCCATCCAGCAAGAATGTAGGTGAGATGGACTACAAACATGGAACGTTATGGTAAGTACATAACTTCTTTTTATACTCGATGGGCCTGACAAGAGAGGAATACAAGGAAGTTATGACTTCCTTGTTCCTGGAAGAAATACCCTTACTAATGAGGTGAGCCATGTAAAAAGCTCTCCATATAATGGAGGCAACACGGTGGTTAGAAGTTAGATTGCTGTCAACTTGGGTGCCCAGGTCCCTCACAACTGCTTGCATGCTTAGGACATTGTTATTAATGTGATAATGAGAGATGGAGAGTATTGATTTTGGAGGTAGATCACACAGTGCAAGTTTTGCAGATGCATATAATACCACAGATCTGATGTTGTCAATTTTCATTCATTTCTCAACCACTGGGATTGGATCTAATCTTCGGATATGACTCAGCCGATACTATAGCTTGTGGCCAACTAGAACTCCTCCCTACCCATAATGCACCTACTCCTAACATAGCTCAGATCTTGTTTACAGCTTTTGCATTTAGACGTGATCAGCTTTACTCAAGCTTTTTGGATTAAGATAAGTCAACTATTATCACTAAGGTCTTTTTTCTGAGTTTATATATATATAGATTATATATATATAGATATATGTGTATATATATATATATATATATAGATTATATATATATAGATATATGTGTATATATATATATATATAAATGTATTTATTCATACATTTTCTAATTACTATTGCTGGTATTAACTTTTTTTTTTTCTTATTCTGCAGTTTTATCTAACTTTTTACACTTTTGTGTATTCCTGTTGTACATTGTTGGTACTCGCTTTCCCTTTTATTCTTTTCCTTCCCTACCTAAATAAAAATAATAAAAAAATAAAGTATTTGTAGTCTATTCTACTTCTTACTTTAATTCTCAAGATGTCAGAGATGGGTTTCAAAAAATGTAAAAAAATGTGGCCATATGCTTCCTTACTCTGATGGCACATGACCTTTGTGTATATTGCTTGGGCCCTGAAAATCTCAATGTTGGCTGTGACATTTGTAAGAGTTTCAATCCATGTGCATTAGCAGACAGAAGAAATATACCTGTTTTAAAAGGATTGCTTCCAGCTTTCTTTTCAGAAGCCTTATCTGGGGCTCATCCCCTAAAGTATCTTCCAAGGATGCTTCTAAAAATTCCCTGACGTATTCAGGTTCTTTCACCCCATCATCCTCTGAGCCTCCTTCCAAGAAATCTGGACTGGATCTGAAACCAGTCCATACCCTCCAGATGACCCACCAGGGTATTTATACTCTCTTCCAATACCTTCCAGGAGCATCCCACCAAGAAAGTACCCCGGAAGAGGAAGTGCAAAAGGAGGCACTTGGATTCCCTTCAGGAATCTATCTTGGAAGGCACAGATTTTGATGAAGGGGAAGGGTCCCCCAGATCACCACCTGTTGATGTCTCCTTTGGAGATGTTCTGGAGATCCTGAAACAATGGGGTAGTTGGTCCTCCCAAAACCCTTTCCCAGAGGAATCAGTGTTTCTGGAGGCATTTGGATCTGGCCTGTCTACCTCCTGGTGACTCTGTCCACTGATGAGCTCATTGATTTGATCTCTCAGTGGGTATGGAAGAAATCTGATGCAGCTGAACCCATCACCAAGAGACCAGACTGAATTCTGGAACCTCTGACAGAAAAAAAACACTGGAGCAAGGGAGTACCTGTTGATGCCATGGTCATGGCAGTGGCCACAAAGAAGGAACTTGCAGAACAAAGTTTCACTGTCCAAACCAATAACAGAGAGTCAAGGGCTTTGGACAGGTTCAGGAAGTGTGTCTATGCTTCCGCGACCTTTACTCTTAGGTCACTGAATTACCTGGCACACTTTACAAGGTTACAAATAGATTTGATCAAGGAATTGTCAAATACTGTTTTAGGGTCCACTACTGCAGAGGCTCAAGCTATAGTAGCCTCACAATTGGCAACCCTTCAATCAGTCTCAAACTCATCCATGAGGCTTATCTCTCATGCAGCTGACGGTATCTCAGGGGCAGCGGGTTTGGGCATCTCAGTAAGGAGACATGTCTGGATGCTCTTGTTTGACTTTGTGGAGCCTTTCAAATACTCCTTTGTCAGTGCTCCTTTTGACAGTGAAGGATGCACTCTCCAGGTGCTAGAAAGATGGAAAGACTAGGAGTGCATTTTCAACCCCCCAAAGGATCTTTTCTAGGAACCAGCATGGGGGACGAAAGATGTTGTTCAAGAAATCTCAGGGTCCTTTCCAAGATCCATGTGGAGATGGTTCTCCAGGAGGCAGGGGGGAAAGTAATGGAAGACGCTGCTCGCACAGCAGAGGTGGCCCCCAAAACCAAGGGTCTAGAGATAGTTTCTCTGATAGGCCCTACCAGCTCTTCGAAAGGAGGCCCGATTTTTCTCATCTGGAGGCAGTTGCCTGCACCAGAGAGCTTGGCTAGATATCACAAAAGACACTTGGGTGCAGAGAATTATTTACAGACGTTATATAATTCCCTTTTCCCTTCCACCTCCATCTTCACAAAAGTATCTGGATATTCTACCCAATCAGAGGAAAGCAGCAGCTCTAGAAATTCAAAAGCTGCTACGAAAAAGAGTCATCCAGAAGTCTCGTCAGACCAGAAAGGATCCTGAACTTACTCAAGATTATTTTTAGTGCCAAAGAA
Organism: Protopterus annectens; assembly: GCF_019279795.1. Classification (NCBI taxonomy): domain Eukaryota; kingdom Metazoa; phylum Chordata; order Ceratodontiformes; family Protopteridae; genus Protopterus; species Protopterus annectens. The sequence goes on from NC_056738.1 coordinate 364,074,776, forward strand.
AACGTGACTGGAGACCAGTTTTGGATCTCAGCAACTTGAACAAATCAGTTCAGCACTCAAAGTTTCAGATGTTCATGGTTCAGTCAATAGGCATGGACAATTGGATGTGCTTGATTGACCTTCAACATGTGTACTATCACATAAAAATGAACAGGCGCTCCAGAAGGTTCCTATGTTTCTGACTGGGAGCCAGTCATTACCAGTTCAAAGCACTGTCCTTTGGCCTCACCACAGCCCTCAGGGTGTTCACCAAATGCATGGCAGTGGTAGCAGCTCACTTCAGATTTCAGTGATTCTGAACATTTCCTTATTTAGATGATGCGCTCATTACCGCTTCAACCAGGCATCTACTAACAATAGCAAGAGGCAAGGTACTCCAAACTTGATTGCTTCTGGGAATCACAATAAAGTACAAGTCTCAGTTACTTCTGTGATAAGCACTGGAATTCATAGGAGCGCATCTCAATACAATATCAGCAACAGCCTCACTGCCCTAAACAGAGCTCAGAGTTTAAGATTCCAAGTTGCAAAATATTCACAACACCAGAATTTCAGCCCAATTAATTCTTCAAGCCTTGGAGCCAGTGTCAGCAGCCATAATTCTTGTCCTCTTGGCAAGATATCACATGAGAATTCTTCAGTGGATGCTAGTATCCCAATGGTCACGTTTTTATTAAAAGATGTCAGTTCAAATAAGGATCACACAGATATACACGAAATACCTTTGGTGGTGGATAAGGTCAGATCAGCTTTTACAAGGCTGTCCATTTATTCTCCTTCAACCCACAGCCATAGTGACCATGGATGCATCCCAGATTGTGTGGGGCACTTCCTGGGGAAAAAAGTCCTAGGCACTTGGTCTCCCAAAGAGGCCAATTTGCATATAAATTTTCAGAGATGAGAGCAATTCTTTTAGCATTGCAAGCCTTTCAGGATGCTCTGCCTTTAGGAGCAATTATGATAGAAATGGACAACATGTCGGTGGTTTGATACAACGGCATACAAGGAGGACCCAGATCCTACCCCCTGTGTTGAGCTCTCAGAATGTGGCAGTGGGCAAGCTCATCCTATTGCTTTCTGATAGCATTGCACATTCTGGAGAAGTCCAACATGATAGCAGACAAATTGAGTAGGTCTATTCTTCTACCTCACAAGTAGTCTCTCAACAAAAGAAAGTGACAGGTAATTTTCCGTCAATGGGGTCAGCCTTGCTGCGATCTTTTTGCACCTCCCTGAACAACAAATGCTGCAGCTTCTTTGCCCTAATTCCCCCCTCCAGGGGAATCACTGAGGGGACGCTGTGCTCCATGATTGGCTCTCCAGTCTTCTCTATGCTTATCTACCAACTCCCTTGATTCCCAAACTCATACAGAAAGCTGCAAGACTGAAGAGCAATGTCATCCTCATTGCACGTTACTGTTCTCGACAAGTTTGGTTCCCCTAAATTTGGCCTCATCTAATTTACTCACCATGGATTCTGGATCCAGTTCCACACCTACTGTCTCACCCAACAGACATAGTTCACCCAGATATCTCAGACCTAAGGCTGATAGCATGGTTTCTCCACTATCATTAATAGCCAGAGAATCTATGCTCTTGTCCCCTGTTCATCATATACTTTTGTCTTCTACTTTTGTAACCTTACAAAGCTTCCACTAGAAAAATCCACAAGAATAAATGGAAGAGAGCTGTTTGCTAGGCACATCAAAAAAGTATCGATCCCTTTTCAGCCCCTCCATAAAGTGTACTAGAATGTTTGTCTAGCTCTTCTACCATTAAAGTTCAATTACTAGCAATCTCTAATTTTCATGTAGGAGTTGACAGTTATTTAGAGTCTGCAAAGATATGGAAGGCCTTTCTAAGAGGTACTATTTTACTTAGACCACCTTATAAAGATCCTACTCATCCACAGGATTTGAACCTTGTTCTGTAGGCCTTAATACATTTCCCATTTGAACCAGCTGCAAAATGTGATCTAAAAGTTTTATTTTGCAAGACCTTATTTCTAGTAGTCATTACCTCTGCCAGGAGAGTTTCAGAACTCTAAGTGTTATCTTCTAAACCACCTTACTTGGTTTTCCACAAGGAGCTAATCCTTCTTTCCTTCCTAAGGTGGTGTCAGAATTCAGTATCAATCTATTAACTTGCCTGTTTTCTTTCCAAGATTGGAAAACAAAGGTGAATATATGTTGCATTTACTAGACGCTCATAGAGAACTGCATTTTTACTTACACAGAACAAAAGACATCAAAAAATCTGATCAATTATTCATAGGTTCATAGGTTGGTACTAGGCTATCAGCCCTAGGGCCTATACAAGCCTAGCCATAACAATTCCCTGGCTATTTCTTCCCACACTATTTACTTCCCTGGACCCCTGTCTAGCAGGGCGACTGACGTGATCCCCAGGGTGAATTTCCTTTCTCCCATCCAATTGTCAAGGTTCCTTTTGAAGAGGACCAAAGAGGCACTCTGCTTGACACATATAGGCAATCTATTCCAGAGTCTGGGGAGTCTCTGGGTCAGGAACCTATCTCTCCAGCATGTTTTGTTTATTGTGATGACAAGGTTTAGATCCCTGGAGCATGTGGCTCTGAAGGATTGGGATTTCTTTAAGTGTAGCATGTCCAACAGCTCTGGGTTTGACATGGCCTTGTATGTTAAGCAAAGATCGCCTCTGAGTAGACGATATGCGACAGAGTATAGCTGGAGTTTTTTAAGGTGGTCAGCATAGGGCATCTGCTTTAGGCCTGTGATTCTTTTAGTGAGGTATTTCTGTGGCCTTTCCAGTTGTTGCAGATGTCTTGAGAGGTACATACCAAACGGGGCATTGTATTCTATAATGGGTCTAATGAGGGATGAGTACAGTGGGACAATGACCTCCTTTTTTCTGGATGAAAAGCCCTTAGTGATGAGGTGTGCCACATAGAAGGATTTCCTGACTGTTGTGGCGATGTGGTTATCGAAGTTGAGACCACTGTCCACCTGTGTTCCTAAGTCTCTTATCAAACTTTCGGTGTTTAGTGTACTGCCACCTATATGGTAATTCATGGATACATGTTTTTTCCCAAAGGAGATAACTATACATTTCTTGGCATTGAGCTTGAGCCCATGGCTCTGGCACCAAGCATCTGTTTCTGTAAGGCCCTTTTGTAGAGTATCCACATCATTTGGGGATTCAATAATGGCTCCCAGTTTGCAGTCATCTGCAAACTTTGTTATCCAGAGTCCCTTAGTGTTGGCCTGTACTTCAGAGAAGTAGATGCCAAACAAGAGCGGTCCCAGGACTGAACCCTGAGGTACTCCACTTGTCTGGAGCTGGATTTGGAGTCGGCTATTTTACAGTGTGGGTTCTATCAGTAAGCCAGTTAGCAACCCATTGGGTGACGTAGGGATTAATGCCCAGCTTAGTAAGTTTATCTATGATTCCAGAGTGGGGGATGGTGTCAAAGCCCTTGGCAAGGTCTAGATAGGCTGTGTGGACCACCTTACCCTTGTCCATGGCTCTGGAGACTGATTTGAAGAAGTCAATCAAGTTCAGGAGACAAGATCGGCCCTTCACGAACCCAAACTAGGTGGGGTCCAGTGTTTGAAGGTTGCCAATGTCTTTGTTTATAAGTTCCATGATAATACACTCCATGGCCTTGCAGATAAGGCTTGTCAGACTGATGGGATGGTAGTTTCCGGGATCCAAGGTGGATCCCCCCTTGTGGAGTGGGATAACTGTAGCTGTGCGCCACTTAGTGGGCACGAACCCTGAGGTGAGGCTATGATTAAACATGACACTTAGGTGAGGTGCCAGTTCATATTGTAGTTCATGTAGTACACAGCTTGGGATGTCATCTGGTCCCATGGATGCTGTATTCATAGCTTTGGAGAGTGCATTTTTTACCTGTGTGGCCGTTATTACTGGAATTTGACAATCTTCCGGTATTGAGATGGGCCATTTAGGGGGTGAGAGGGGGGTGAAGTTGGCACTGAATCGATCTGCCAGGATATTGGCAATATCCTTGGGATCAGTATATTTAATGCCATTCTGTTTTAGCTCAGAGCAGATCTGAGTATTGCCATTTAGATTCTTGACATAGTTATAGAATGCCTTGTTGTTGTCTTTGGAATCTTTGGCAATTTTATTTTCGTAACTAGCTTTGGAGGATTTTATGAGGGATCTCAGTTTCTTACTGAGGCTGGTAAGGAAGTTTTTTGCATCCTGGGATTTTCCTCTTTTCTGCAACAGTTTCTTCCTTTTGTTGTAAAGTTTGTTTATGGCAGGGGACCACCAGATTGGCTTTTTTTTTTTGGATGAGAGCATCTTGGTTCTATTTGGGATGGCATGATTTATGCATGAGTGGATGTGCTCGTACAGTGCCTTAGTGTAGGATTCAGCAGTTGAACTTTCAGCTTCCGTCCGCATGGGTGTCATGAAGTTTGTCACTTCTGACTTGAGTAGCATGAAGTTGGCTTTGAAGAAGTTTTTTATGGAGGTTTCCTTACTGGGGGGTGGGGGTGGGATGTGGATGTTAAGGGTGATTAGCTTATGGTCAGACGTGACTAACATGGGGGTGACCATAGGTGTGGAGCATCAATTTCCCATGTTGGTAATGACCAGGTCTAGGATATTGGAGCCCCTGGTGGGACTATGGATTAGTTGATCCAGGGCATTGGAATTTATGAATTCTAAGAACCGTTGGGCAAAGGTGTTGGTACATGAGTAGCTTTCCCAGTTAATGGCAGGGTAGTTAAAATCACCCAGTATTAGGGTGTTTGGTTCTATCTTAATATTTTCCAGTATGTTTAGAAAGGTGTAGTGAGAATCTTGGGGTATGGTGAGGGATCTGTAGCAAGCTACAATTTGGATTGCAGTCTTACCTAGTGTTAGTTGCACCTGGAGAATTTCAGACGCATTGTGTTGGGCAACTAGCCTGGTGGTGTGAATATCCTTGGTGAATATTGACACTCCTCCACCTTTAGTGTTTCGGTCCTGCTTTGGTGGCCGAAAGGTGTGGTAAGAATTGTAGCCTGGTATTGCAGGGGTGCTCTCTGGAGCTTTGAACCAGGTCTCAGTTACTGCACAGATATCGATGTTCTCCATTTTTAGTTGTGTCTCAAGAGAGTGCATTTTGAGGTTTAGACTTCTAGCATTGAGTAGCATTACCTTCAGATTTTGCATGCTTGTACCTGTTACGGTGGTGGTTTTGTTCTTTGAACTTTGCCTAAAAAAGGCACTATAGGGGTGGCAAGAGCCTTAGCCAGTAACCTGAATCCCAGTGGCGACAGGTGCAGACCATCTCTGGCAAAGTATTGTGGTCTGTCAATCATGTCTTCCCAGGCAGATAGATACTGGATCCCCTTTGAATGACACCAGAAGCTTAGTCAATTGTTGAAGCCAATCATTTTGTCCTTATATCGTGGTATCATTCTGGGTGAAGGCAGGATGCTACTCAGGGCTAGGGTCATACCTGCCTGGGCCACATGATCCAAGAGCTCTTCCATGTCTCTTTTCATGTAGTCCAGGGAGGTACGTCTCAAGTCATTCACTCCAACATGGACAATGACAGAGTCATATTTGTACTTGTTGTGGAGTGACTTGAGTGCATGTGTTATGTGGTGGATCCTGGCACCCGACATATCTTTTGGAGATAACAAATTGGGCAAGTCTGTCACAAAAGTGAAATTGGCAAGGTGGATTACAGACTGCATAGCCTTTGTCTATAATAAATCAGGCATTCTATTACCAAAACCTTTAAAAGCACATTCTACAATGTCTATGGCAACCTCATCAGTATTTTTATCCAACCATTCCATGTATGACATTTATGCAGCTGTTACTTGGGCTAATCATTACACTTTTATTACTCATTACAAGTTAGATCTGGTCTCGAGGGGAAGAGCAGCCTTTGGTTCAACCATGCTCAGGAATATCCTTCCTTAGAGTTCACCTGGGATATAAGGTAGCTGGGGACTCTATCCCAGTGGTTGAGGAATGAATGAATGAAAATTGACAACATCAGATAAAGAAGTTATGCACTTACCATAACGCTCCATCTGTGTTGTCCATTTTCATTCTTCCTCAACTTCTCACCCACCAACCCCTGACCTCTGACATTTTGGAATTCTGGAAGAATGAGATGCCATTAAGACACCACTGTGTCTTCTATGGAGCTCCAGATATTGTTTTCCTTTGTTAGGAACATCATTCATATAGTCACTATTTATATCAACTAGCAAACAAGATCTGATGTTTGTTAGGGGGTGGTGCATTATAGGTAGAGAGGCCCTGGAGAGTTCTAGTTGGCTACGAGCTATAGTATTGGCCAAGTTGGATCCGAGGATTGGATCTGAACCCAATGGTTGAGGAAGAATGAAAATGGACAACACAGATGGATCATTGTGGTAAGTACATAACTTTTCTTTCATATATCCCGGACAGGCATTTCATGAATTGCCAGATAATACACTTTTAAAAAAGTAAAGCAACTAAGATGAGATTCATTTGGGAAGGCTGGAGGCCTAAGGTAATGTGGGGCAGAATTACAGACATGACGTGAGAAAGGAGATTGGGGTGCCCAACCTGAAAGAATGCCTGCAGGCATGTCTAATAATGAATACCCTGAGGCTAGTAGATATACATCGTACAGCAGTGTGGAAAAGGATAATAACACAGGGTGAAAAGAATTTAAGAGAGGGGAGAGATATAACAGAGATGATGTTGGAAACACAAGCAACAGAACTGAATCTAGCAAGGATGATACAAATTCAGGAAGAATTTATGAAAGTATGGCAGGAGGAAGCAAGTGGATTGTTGCTATAGGGAGAATAAAGGAAGATACAGAAAATAGGACAATAGTATGGAGATACAGTAGGAAAAATAAGCAGGTGAGGTATTGCTCTCAAATACATATAGGAGGGAAATTGAAAGCCTGGGAGAAATTAAAGGCAGAACTTCAGATGAAGAGCTCACCGGAAGGGGAACACATGGGATTGAAAAATTAATGGCAAGATATAGAGGAATAGTGGGATAACATAATGTTAGCCCCTGGATAAATATAAGAAATTGAGAAGAAACAAAATAGAAGGCAGGGAAATGAGAGGGTTAGTGAAAACAGGAAGTTAGATAAGAAGAAGGAAAATGCATAACAGTGTTAAAATGAGGGAAAGCTGGGAAAAAGAACTGGGGAAACTATAACAGATGGGAACTGGGCAGAAATGATACAGTTGCTGAGATATGTGAAAAAATTGCATATGTTTAAAATCTTTCCCTGGATCTATTTGTATAAGTATTTCTATAATCAGATGAGACAGACCAAAATGTTCCCTAGAGCAGATGGGTTGTGTTGCTGATGTGGAAAGGGAGTGGGGATGACATCACATTTTTTTTTTGGGACAATGACGTACTAAGGGAGTTCCAGGCAGAAATAACTAAAGGACAGAGGATATTGAGAAGAGGTCCTAACAAAAAAAAAAAAGTATTTTTGATGGGATATGGGAACGGTGTGCCAATTGCAAGTAAAGAAATAATACTGCTCATTGTTAGTATAGAGAAGAATGTTAATAACAAGAAACTGGAAGAAGCTAGATACCCCAAGAGGGAGGAGAAACAGAAAAGCTTATGAAAAATTTAAGAGGTGAAAGAAACAGGGCTGGGAAATGTTTGAATAAGATATAAAGATTGGTTGGAACAGGAAGAGCATTAAAATAAAGGAATGAAATGCAATAGTATCAAATGAATATTACAGAGGAGGGATTATGGAACATATAATTAGCTGACCTCTTGATGGTGGAATTGAGATATAGATATAAGCGCACAAAGGAAATTGTTACATCAAGTTGATGAAGTTAAAAATTGACAAGAAGAACTTGTGTTAATGAAAGCTGAGGTAAATGGAAATTTGAAGTATACAATGGGAATATTGTACTAAAGTAATGTAACTGCTGAGATTTGGTGGGCAGTGTTGTATTAAAATAGTGCATTGATTACTAGTGAATGAGAACCGCCTACCATCAGAAGACAAAAAGAAACACACCATGCGTGAGGACTGTGTTTAGTATACTGTTAAAACTGAATGCTAATAAAGTTAGTTTTTTTGGTTAAAAAAAAAAACAACAAAAAGAAATATCGGCACAAAACAGATTTACAAGTGTATTGCCAAGTGGTATGAGAAATGGCCATTGTAAAGTGAATCCAGGAACTCTGACAAGTTAGTAACTTTTGTATAACAGTTACTAGTTAATGGCCAATTGTTTAAAACTGAATTCTCTGCTTCTGATTCTAAAGATGCAATAAGAAATATGCAATCTTCTGTGAAACAAAAAGTATCTTGTAATGATTTAATTGTCTCAGTTTTGGTGGGAGGGGGTCACATAGCCAGACTCTACTCTACTAGTAATGAGAGCAATACCAGTATCAGACGTGTGAAAAGTAATGTACATGCTAGAAATTAAGCTATATGGAATGTGATAAAACTGAAGCCAGGATAGTTGATTCAGCATTTTCTCATTGTACTACGGCTAAGCTATAACAGTGTACTGTATTTCTGGAAGGGAGAAAAGGTCAAGCTTTACTGAATTCTAGAAGCACAGTTGTAATTCTGAAAAGTTCCTATATAGGTAAACATAAGATCTAATGTATTTTTCATTCTTCCTCAACATATGGGCTACAAATCCAATCCTCTGATCCAACTTGGCCACATTCTACAGACTTTGGATCCATCTCTCAAGCTTTTCCCTCTACCCATAATGCCCTAGTCCATCCCCAATACCTCAGATCTCTTTTGCTGTCATCTCGCACAGCCATGGATCCTGTCTAGCAGCATATGTTAAGCATTTAAGTAGCTGTAAATGTATTGGCTTATCTATATCTCCTCGTCTTTTATATTTTCTAATATAGTCCTTATATTCTTAAACTTACCTCCCTCTAGTTTTCATTTTTTTTTCCTTCATCAGGTTTCTTACTTTAACAAAGTAAATTTTGTAACTACCATTGTTGGTTCTCTTCCTATCCTACCACTTTATTTCCTACCCTTTTAAACAGGGTATTCCTTATTACCATTATTGGTAATTTCTCTCTATCTTTTCTATAGCTAAAAAAAAATCCTTCTTCTTCTTATATCACACACTGTCTTGTAGATTTGTGGCACGGCTGAAAAGCCTACAGGTTTCAAAAAATGCACTTCATGTGGGCACAAAATCCCAAACTCAGATGCCCACAAGGAGTGCATTTGCGTTTATCATTTAGAAGCAGCGCACCTGGGTATGAACTGTACCATTTATGCAGGATTTAACTCCAGGGTTATAGCTGACAGACGTAACAAGCTAGTCCTTAAGGGGTTTCTACCACCTTCATCTTGCTCTTCCTCAGGGGCTCAAACCCCCCAGTAATCTTCAAAGGCTCTTTCACAGGAAAAGATCACCATCATAGTCTCCAAAGACTTTGTCACAAATCTGTCCTGCCAACAAGTCCTATTGATTTTACTGACCAGGTTGAGATCGCGCATGCAGGTTACTCGAGTGGAGCTTGACTTTTGGATATGCAGCAGTCCCATCAAGGTGGGGTTTGAGATTGCTTTGTATGCCAGACAGAGCTCACTTCTGAGGAGTCTGTATGAGATTGAGTAGAGGGACAGGGCCTTTAGCCTCTCTGTGTAGGGTAAATATTTAAGACCCTGGATTCTCCTGGTGAGGAACCTCTGTGGTCTCTCCAGCTGTTACATGTGCTTTGTTAGGTACATGCCTAAAGGGGCTTTGCACTCAATAATGGGTCTTATAAGGGAAGAATACAAGAATGTTATGACCACCTTGTCCCTTGATGAGATACCCTTACTAATGAGGTGGGCCATGTTGAAAGCTTTCTGTACAACAGAGGCAATATGGTGGTCAAAAGTCAGTTTGCTATCAGCCTGGGTTCCCAAGTCCCTCAGAACTGATTGCGTGCTTAGGATCTTGTTATTAATGTGATAATTTGTGAAGACGTCACTCTCCCCAAAGAGGATGATGGATATTTTGCCATTCAGTTTGAGGCCATGTTTCTAGCACCAGTCATTTGTTTGGGTGAGACCCTCTTGGAGGATGTCCACATCACTAGGGGAATGGATGACAGCGCCCAGCTTGCAGTCATCTGCAAACCTGGTCAGCTATAGCCCACTTGTTTTGGCTTGCACCTCAGAAAAGTATATCCCAAACAACAAGAGCCCCAAGACCAATGCCTAAGGTACACCACTCATTATGCGTCGACTGCTTGAGGTGGCTTTCCCTATTTTGACTAGGTGGGTTCTATCAGCAAGCCAGTTTGCTACCCATCTGGCAACATACAGATTGATGCTCTAGTTGAAAGAGTTTATCTAGTATACCTGAGTGGGGAATAGTATCGAAGGCTTTGTCTAGGTCAAGGTAGTAGGTGTGCACCATCTTCCCCTCGTCCATGATTTTGGTGATTGTCTCAAAGAAGCTGATCAGATTTGACAGGGCATGATCTCCCCTTGATGAAACCAAACTGTGTGGGATCAAGTGTTTGGAGGTTGCCAGTGTCCTTATTAATGAGGTCCATGATAATCTGCTCCATGGTCTTGCAGATCAGGCTAGTTAGGCTGATAGGTCTGTAATTTCCAGGATTGGTGCATGCTCCACCTTTGTGCAAAGCAATGACAGTGGCTGTCTTCCACTCAGCTGGGATGGAGCCGGTACTCAGGCTTTGGTTGAATAGGGTGCCTAATGGTGCTGCAAATTCCTGCCTGAGTTCATGTAGGACGCAGCCTGGGATGTTATTGGGTCCCATGAAGGCCGTATTTTTTGCCTTTGAGAGGGCAGTGATGACCTGCTCCCTAGTGATAAAGGGAGAGTGGCAGGTGCTGGGGATGTCCTGACTTACTGATGGGGGAACAGAGGGTGAAGGTTTCACTTAACCTGTCTGCCAGCAGGTTGGCTATATCTACAGTGTTTGTCGTTGAACACCAGTTCTGAGCAGATTTGGATGCTTTCCTTGAAATTGTGGAGATGTTCTCCCTCTAGGAACCATTGTGATTCAAACCAACAACATGTCTGTGGTCTGGTATATCAAACAAGGTGGAACTCAATCTTACTCTTTCTGTCGAGAAGCTATGAGAGTGTGGCAATCTCAACGAGACGCTTTCTAATAGCAATGCACATCCTGGGGAAATCTAGTGTACTAGCGGACAAACTCAGCAGGTCCATTCTGATGCCTCATGAGTGGTCTCTCAGTCAATCAGTGGCACAGGAAATATTTGTCATTGGGGTCAACCTTGCTGCAACCTCTTTGCATCTCCCCACAACAACAAATGCATCAGGTACTTTACCATGATCCTCCCAGGGGGAGTCATTGAGAGATGCTCTAGTTCACGTTTGGCCCTCGGGCTTTTTTTATGCTTATATCCCAGCACCCCTAATTCCAAAATTCTTACAGAAAGCCAGACGGTTGAAGAGATCAGCTATCCTCATTGCCCCTTTCTGGCCTCGCTGAGTCTGGTTCCCCTTCCTTTGGTTGCATCTTCTCTATCCTCCTTGGATACTGGACTTCAGTCCAGACCCCTTGTCACATCCCTCTAGGATAAAACAACCCAATATTCCAGACCTCAAATTAACCTCATGGTTTCTCCAATTCCATTGATAGCTAGACAGTATAGGCTCTCTTCTTCATTTTGTAATATTCTTTGTCATCACAGAAATATTCCACTAAGAGGATTTACAGGAGCAAATGGAAACATTTTCAATTTGGGCCTTGAAAATTTATGTTAATCCCTTCACTGCCCCTATTTCTTCTGTATTGGAGTTTTTAGCTTCTTTTTAAAAAAAAAGTGCTAGTTTTTCCACGATCGAAGTACAGTTGGCAGCCACATCAAACTTTCACTGAGGAGATAATGTTTCTTGCCTGGCTGCTTCCAAATTATGTAAGGCCTTTTTGAAGGGTACCTTCCTGCTCAGACCCCCAGTGAAAGATCTGTCATCTCTCTGGAACTTGGCAGTAGTACTGCAAGGCTTAATTCAACAACCGTCTGAACATTCAGCAAAAACTGACTTAAAATTCCTGTATTGGAGAACAGACTTTTTAGTTACTACTACTTCTGCTAAAAGGATTACGGAACTCCAGGCTGTTAAACGAAAAGCCCTATATATTGTTTTTCATAAAGATAGGGTTACATAATGAACCAATCCTTCTTTCCTACCAAAAGTGGCTTCTGAATCAAATATAAATCAAACCATTCACTTACTAGTCTTCTTTTTAAAATTTTCAAAGGAGAAAACATGCTACTTCTTTTGGATGTACATATACAATTCCATTTCTACTTACATAGAACAAAACAATTCAGAAAAAACAGGCCAACTGTTTGTCTCCTTTTCACTGAGTCGGCTGGGTCCTCCAATTTCTAAAGTTACATTGACCAAATGGAGAGCTAATTGTATTTCCTTTATTTATTTTCAAAAGGCCCATTCAACTAAATCCACGGCCACCTCATCTGCCTTCTTGTCTAGAACTTCCATTGATGATATTTGTGCAGTAACTGCATGGTCTAATGTGCATACCTTTATTACTCATTACAAATTAGACTTAATTTCCAGAAGGAGAGCTACCTTTGGTTCAGCAGTTCTCCGGAATATCCTTCCATGAGGGCCACCCAAGATTTACATAGCTGGGGACTAGATGCCTAATTATGGTGAGTACATAGCTTTAATGTTAATAACAAACAAAGGGTGGAGGTAATACAGATTCATGGTGATAAAAGGAATATTTGTTCACATATTTGAAAATTCAAACAATTCTAGGAAAGCTTTTTCATTTGGCAATTGTGATCCTGAATTAACTCATGACGCTATAATAAGAAAAGATATTCGGACAATACGTGCACATACTAAGAAAGAAATTGCTTGATGTGCCTATTCAGTATAATAATTTGTGTGGGGGGTGAGCAGTGACATACTTACTGAAATTCAGGATCAAAACCAAGAAAAGGGAACTGGCATAGAAAGTACAAAAGAGACTATAATGTAGTTATGGTTAGACAGTAAAATACATCCTGTGTATTACCAAAACTCTGCCCAGCAACTGTTTATAAGAAACCTGGTGCTGTAATGGTACGAGATATCAGCATAGGAACTGAAGGTGAATCAACAGAAAATTCTGAAATTAAAAGTTAACAGAAAATAGATGTCTGCAGAAAGACTTAACAAAAAGTGTCAATACAGAAACAGAGATGCACAAGGCAAGATCCCCAAAGCAGAGAAATATAGTGAGTACTGAAAGTGAGGTAGGGACATTCAGAGTTCCAAATATCCATGCATGTTGAAGGGAGACAGAAATATAAGGAAGGGGGACTCTCAAGAGCAGGTTTATACAGAGAGTCGAAAAATTAAAATAAAATTTCTTCAAACATTCCTTTGCAGAGGATGTTACAGGGAAAGCTCTAGTGCCATTTTTGGGTGGAAGTCGATGCCTTCCAGACTTTCCACCTTAAGACAAGCTAGTGAAGAAAGTAACCCTGAATTAGGACACTTGCTGGTAAACAACATACATTTTAAAAACACACAATGGGAAAATGAAATGTTAAGTACAGCAACAGAGACTATGGCTAAAGGCTTACAGAAAAGACCCTACATATTCTTACTCATGTGGAATTAAAAGTTTATATCTTATACAGAGTAAATAAATTCTACATCACTTATTAGTGCCAAAGCCTAACAGGACATTAACACCAAAGTTAGTGCACAGTGACATGTTAGGAGGTTATCTGAGGATTGGACAAACTAAGTTGAGAGCCATAGCCAGATTTTATTAGCCAGGTACAATAAAACAAATAGACATTTTCAACCCTTCTTGTCCAGAATATCAGGAAACTCCATCCTTTCCTGACTTTAACAGTCCATTGACTCCAGTGCCTATTATGGAAAAATATTTGGACACTTTGCTATATATACTGTGTGGCCACTACTGAAATCTAACCGTAAGTATCAATACATGCTGATGACTATGTTACAAAATTTCTAGAAGCTATATCATGCAAGGCTAATGTTAAGACTATTGCCTGAGAACTGATACTGGTATTCCATAAAGTGGATATCCATGCAGTGATACCTACTGACCAGGACATGCCTTTTATGTCAAGTTGTCCTAGTGCTTTATGGTTAAGCAGTTAAAATATTAATGTACTGTCTGCTGACTGATAATTTAGTAGAAAGGTTTAATAAAACATTGAAATTCATGTTAAGAATATACACTATTTAAAAGTATAATAGAATATTAGTTTACAGGGTAGAGTAAAGCTGTACATAACCATAACAAAATATATCCAGAAAGCCCAAGAGATCTAACAATGCAGCTATAGTAACAATGCCAGATTTAGAGAATTTAAACTAGGGCATCAAGTAATAGGGTGCCCTACACTTAAGAACAAATTTTCACCTAAGTGGCAAGACCCATTTGAAGGGTTTGAAAAGTTAAATGCAGTGACTTCAGTACTAATGATTGACAACCAGGAAAGAGAAAAGTAGACCAAACCTATCATATTTTTGTACTAAAGCTATAAAAAGAAATAGAATATTCTGTGGTTAGTTTACAGTGTGAAATTTATACAGGAGAGACCAGAAAATCTCACTATAGTACAGCTACAGGAATTGTTGTCAAAATAAAAAAAGAGGGAAATAAAATAATTTCTGTTTGAGAACTAAAGGAGTCTTCTATTTTATGTGGAATCAAACTCTTAATCAGCTGTGTTTGTTATCTGAACTCACTGCACTTAGAGATTCTCAGAAATTCCTTTTTTTTAACAAAAATATTTTTATTGAAGTTTTTCGATACAGTAAAAACAGGATAAAATAACAATATAAAGCTTGCATTTACAATACGTGAAAGCTATAGCTATATACACATTTACAATAGAAGTCACCACAGAGAGCATTAATAACTTTAAAACTTAATTACAAAGAACTGAAAAAGAGAAAAACACTTATGCAATTAGGGAAGAGGAAGTAATAGGAGGAGCATATCGGAGAAAAATTATGTGGATTAAGTTTGCTAAATCCAAGTTAAAAACTTGGCATAATGTATGAATATTTATAATTATAGTCATAGTTTTAGTTTGGGATAGTGAGAGATATAGACTGGTTCGTTTGTAACAAGTTAAGAGCAAAAACAGGTGGGGAGAGTTGAGGTAATATCATGTATTACTTCTTGAGGATTAAGTCTAGCAATAGCCCCCAATATTTATGATAGTACTGTTTATGTTTAGTATTAGTGTATGCTAATTTGTGGGAAGATATATACTTTATAGCTAAGGTGCAAAAATCATCCCATGAGATTGAGGATTGATCAGTCCATTTTTTTGGTGATGTAAAATTTAACAAGGGCACACACAGATATAAGAATATGTTTTATGATTTGGGGTATTTGGGTGAGACAATATGTAATATGGTTGTTTCCCATGAAAAGGTGGATTTTTCATAACCCAGCTTCTCTAATCTTACTCTTAGTGAGCACCATCAGTTATGCACTTTTTTACATCCCAAAAAACATGTAAGATATCTGCTATTTGGTTTGTGCTAAATGGACATTCTGCTGAGAATTTAGGATTAAACTTATGAAGAATCGATGGCGTGTAATAGGCATTTCTTATTGACCATGATTTGGGTGTATAACAGACGCTTGAAGGGAATAAGCTTAACAGTATTTTCTATGGCCAATTTTCTATTTTCATCTGAAATTAGCTGGCTTTTACTTTGCAAATAAGTTGAGAATAAAAGTGAGCTCTGAGCTTTTATGCTTGTTATTAGTTTTTAAGTCTTAGAGATCATTCTATCTTTAGATGCAAGGGTTTTTTATTATTAAAGTAGCTAGGTTGATTTCTTGATTGTCTATTTTGGCAAGGGACACCTTGATTTTAATTAAATAAAGGATTTGGGTGAGAACAGTGGCATAATTCTTATGGAGTCCAAGTTTCTCCCTTAATTGTGTTATATTGGTTTCCTGACATTCATATAAATCCCACACTGTACAGTCCTTTATAAGAGGGAATTTAGTTAGGTTTATTGGTTGATTGTTAATTGATAAATTAGGATTTAAGTGGATCGGTTGTATGAGGGAAAAGGCATTAAGTAATTGTACTGATCTGAACAAATTTTGGATAGTAGAAATCATATGTTTATATTTAGAACCTCTGCTCTTATACATATCCCAAAAAACCTTCCATCATATTCCTAAAATATTAGACATAAAGTTCATATATTCTGTTTTTGCAGATGATTTAAATTTATATTTTGAACTCCTTAATACTGACTTACCAAAACTACTCAATGCCATAGACCTTTACTCGGCTATATCCAATTACAAACTAAATCAGAATAAATCTTATGTTTTCCCGGTAAATCCCTTAGGGGATAAATAATTATAAATCCAACCACGGAAAACTTGAGCAGTCCAAACACTGGAACTTACGCTGTTCTTTTAGAAAAACTGACAAGTTTATTGCACCAAAACAGTACACTAATACACTGAAAGAAGTTAACCTAGGTTTCGTCCTACATTCACGGACTTCATCAGAACAAGTAAGCCCAAACTCCCACTCCCTTTAAAAATACCTATGAATTAAACAATAATTCAAGTACATCAATGGTATCCATAACAACATTAAAAAGACACGCTCCTTAAAAATGTTTTCAACCAGAACCATGTTTTTAACTATAAAATTCAAATACTTATTGTAACAATTATATTTCACACAAATTTCATATCGTCTAAAACGAACCGTATATTTAGTTGATCAACAAAGGGAATTTTAAAATAATAGTTATATTAATATATAAAAGCATGCTTAACATTCAAAATAATGTTTAAAAATATTAAAAATGATTAAATAAACCTTTTAAAAATAAACCTTTTAAAAATAAACCTTTTTAAACCTTGATCAAGGTTACTTATACTACAAGGGACCAGGTCTATACATGAACTTTATCCTAAAATATGTTTTAACTTTAACAAAGGGGAGATACTAATACTGTCATTAATGCCCGGAAAGGTGGTGGCATCTAATCTTATTTGCCACTTCATTTCACTAATGTCCAAATGGACATCCAATACACATCCTTGAGCATCCTTAATAATTTGTTGTATCACACTAAATTTAAATTCATGTTTGGGATGCTGTCTAATATGTCTATACAGGGCATTAGTATTTTTCATATGTCTTACGTCTAAAACATGCTCACCTATCCTTTCTCTTAATGTTCGACAAGTTTTACCTATATAAAATGCTCGACATTGGTCACATCTAGCAATATATACAGCATTCCTACTAAAACAATCAAACTGTCCCTTAATATAGATAACTTCATGTGCTACTACTATTTTATTTCCTGTGGTGGAGATATGCTTACAAATACTACATCTTCCACACCTAAAATTTCCAACTACCCTACAAGACTCTACTCTATGAAGATAATTCCTTTCTAAAAGATTTTTAAAAGATCTATCTTTCCTATATACGTTTATGGGTGGAGTTCTGATTTTGCTGGAAACATTCACATCCAGCTTCAAAAGTTCCCAGTTCCTTCATATAACCTTAACCAGAAATTCTGTATCTACAATGTAAGTAGTAATAAAATACAAACAATCTTTCCCTTCTCTTTCTTTACTTTTCTTTTTGCCAGTTCCCACATTAACTGCCTGCAAATCAATATCCCTGATTTCTTGTGTATTAACCTTTAATATAGGTTGATAAAAACCTTTGTCCCTTTTTACCATAATCTCCTCTTTTATAGTACTAACTAAAACAGCCGGATATCCTCTTCTTATAAACATTTCCATAATCAATTGTAATTCATCCTTAAATCTCTGAAAATCATTGGTCATTCTGGCAGCCCTAACCATTTGGCCCTTAACAATTGCCTTTTTTTGATGGCTAGGGTGCCAGCTTTGATAATTCAAATAAGAGTTGGAGAAAGTGGCCTTCCTATAGATATTAGATGTAAGACTCTTTTTATCTTGATCTACTACTAACTGAACGTCCAAGTAACATATTTCTGTAGAACTATATGTATATGTAAATTTAAAAAAATCTACTGTGCTATTAATGTACTTCAAAAATAATTCCAAATTTTTACTATCTCCATTCCAAACAATAAAAATATTGTCCAGAAATCTTGTGTAATGCTGAATATACTGTTTGTAATCATGCTGAAGTACATACTCCTGCTCCCAATAAGACATCACATAATTCACATAAATGGGGGCACATGCTGCCCCCATTGCTACTCCTGTTACCTGTTTAAAATAACTACCCTCAAAGAACAGGAAATTATTATTCAATACAATTTCCATTAAGTGTTACAAAAACATTTACTTGGTCTTGTTCAAAAAGCCCAGTTTTATTCAATTGTCTCCCCAACCAGTCCAGACCAATGTTATTTGGAATTACTGTGTATAAATTACACACGTCAATAGTAAGAAATATAGTAGAAGCATCAATTTTTACCTCATTTAGTTTATGCAAGAAATGCCATGAATCCCTTGTAATATAGTCAAACTTAGTAAGCCCCCTTTGAAGGTGATGGTCAAGATACTTACTAATAAATACCGTTTTATTCCTTTTACCATCAACTATTGGCCTAAAAGTTACATTACTTAAGCCTTTATGTAATTTAGGAATGCCAAATATGTTGCTTACCATAGGAAAATCATTTTTCAAGTAATTAAATATCACTTCATTAATCTGACCCTGGTATAACATATCTTCTATCATTAAATCTATTTTCGAAAAAGCTACATGAATCTCATTTAATGTAACTTCTTCATATGCCTCACCAGTCAACATTTGAAACATATAATTACTATAGTCATTTTTATCCATGACTACAATCCCATTACCCTTGTCAGGTTTCATAAAGCGAATATTTTTATCTGTGATGAGCTCATTTAATAAAACCATTTCATCTTCACTTAAATTATTATTTTCATCATTTAAACCATGCTTTTTACTTTTCTTAAAAAAAATCCCTTATTTCTAATTCACAGGCTTTTTCATATAAGGCCACAGTATTATTAATAGGGGGGTTAAACTTACTTGGTTTAAATAATTCCCCATCATTTTGTTCATTGTTTCCAGTTACCCACATCTTAATATTCATCTTCCGAGTTAACAATTTTAAGTCAATAAGAACATCAGTAATTGTACCTCTTCTGCTTGGTACAAAGGTAAAACCTTTTGAAAGTAATTCAGCATGCTCAATAATTAATTCCCTGCTTGAATAATTATATACTTTAAAATCCCCATGTTTGTTAAAAATAATTACAGGTTCATTCTCAAAAATATTATCTCTCTGTATAACCTCTAAAATATCAGACATATCTAACAAACCTTCCCTAAAATTAGGGTCTATAATTTCATTAATAACAAACAAATCATCTGTATTATTCAGACTTGGCCCTTCAGTACAGTAACATTTTCTATTAGTCTCAAAGTCATTCGTAGATATGTTGCAGTATTCCACACACTGTCCGCTAACAACATTAGTGGTTTCAGTCATATCAGTCGCACATGTTGGATAAATACTTACCTGCAACAACGAATCAATCATTTGTTCCTCGACATCGACTACAGGGTCCTTCTGCTGCTGACCCTGAAATAGAAAACTATCATCCATTGTATCTTCATGACAAAAAGTTGAATTTACTTTGGGCCCATTTCCCAAATCACGCTGTAAATGCCCCGTGGACACCATAACATAACTTCCAAGAACGACCGCTGAAGCAGAAATTAAATTCACTGTCTCCACACCTTGTGATGATCTTGATATATGGTTGGTGGTCCCCATTTCTTTGGTCTTGCTCCCTGCTCGACATACATCTCGCTGTTCTCCCTTCTCTGCTGTGGAGCATTCCCCACTCGATTGCGCAACCTCTCTGACCATCTGGGACCTTCCTCTAAAGGGTGTTCGTCCTGCTGAGGGTACGCATCCCTACGAGGTGACATTATATCATGTCCCACTTGCTCAATATCATTCACCGTCACTCTGGAATTTTTACGATTCCCCTTTGATAGTGGATATACTCTTTCATCACGATATTCATCTGTATCTCTTTTAATTTTATGCATCTTCCTCTGAAAAATCACATGGCAGCTATTTTCCACCAAATTAAGAATGTACTTGTAATTAGTTGAGTAATTTTCAAAATTTAAATCACTCAATATAATGTCATTGTTCTGTTCTAATTCTGCCATTAGTCGAGCTATAACATTATCATTGTGCTTGATCATAATTCTCAATAGATCAAGCCCTACTTTATCAAATATTTGATGCACGTCTTGTAACATTTCCTCATTTCCAGCTATACCATTAGGGTATCTCCACAATCGGAGACCCCGAGGTACAAAACCCAATTCAATATTTCTCATTTTCCAACTGTAATTTTTTCATTGAAAATAGTTTTTTTTCAAAGTTTTTCAAACGCTCTGCTAAGGATATATTTACTCTTATAGGAGTACTCGCTCCATTAGATTCATGCTGAAAATTGAAATTAATAGCCTTTCATTGCATTTTATCCACACAGACATCACTACTAGAAGCAGTCAGTACTTTATCCTTACCAGCTATTACTTGGGCATTCGCCTCTTTGTCATTAGTCATTAAATTACTAGTCATCAAGGGAGTGGGTTGGGTTAAAGGTACACCCAAACTGCCAAATAGACGAGGAGAACCAGTTGATATTATCTGCTGCTGTTGCACCAAAGATTTAATTTGTTCGGTATGTTCAGATAACTGTTGGTTGATTTTCAGTAAAAGTTCCATAATGCCTGAATCAGACTCCAAGGATTCCATGACAAATACACAGTTCAACTCAAAGCAAACTTGGTAACCACAAATCCAACCATGGAAAACTTGAGCAGTCCAAACACTGGAACTTACGCTGTTCTTTTAGAAAAACTGACAAGTTTATTGCACCAAAACAGTACACTAATACACTGAAAGAAGTTAACCTAGGTTTCATCCTACATTCACGGACTTCATCAGAACAAGTAAGCCCAAACTCCCACTCCCTTTAAAAATACCTCTGAATTAAACAATAATTCAATGACATCATTGGTATCCATAACAACATTAAAAAGACATGCTCCTTAAAAATGTTTTCAAAGAACCATGTTTTTAACTATAAAATTAAAATACTTATTGTAACAATTATATTTCACACAAATTTCATATCGTCTAAAATGAACCGTATATTTAGTTGATCAACAAAGGGAATTTTAAAATAATAGTTATATTAATATATAAAAGCATGCTTAACATTCAAAATAATGTTTAAAAATATTAAAAATGATTAATGATGATGATCCATTACACCATCAAAACACTTTTCATTTATTCTCTAAGGTCCTATAAATGAACTCGTGTTCCAGAGTAAAAGTAGTAATAAATGAACACATATATTCACCCTTGGATTGTATTTGCACATCCATAGTAGATTAGACTTGCATACCATAAGAATTGGTATTAGCTCACCATTATACTTTTTCCTTGTAACCTCCGAATGAACATCTCTCACCAAATCCACTGGATACCCTCTAGCATAAAACACCTCTGATAACTTGTTGCCTTCTAACTCAAATGTCATGTTATTTGGTACCATTCTTGTTGGCAAGAGTATTTTAAAGATGACCACCCCAGCATGAAGTCACTGGCTTCAAGCCCACAGGAAGATCTGTTTGCCCAAGACAGATCATTACATTGAGACAGTACAGATTGGAACACTGAATTTTGAAGTGGAATGTTTGCAAGGCTATGGCTACAATGTCCTACAGTTCCTCTTTCTGCTGGTGAAGCCATTGGAGGGGATCATGGTCTGTAACCACTGTGAACTCCCTACCTAGCAAAGATTACCAAAGGGACCCCAAGACCAATTTTATGGCAAGGCATTATTTTTCTACAGTGAAATATCAGCTTTCAATTTTATTTAATTTTCTACTCAAATATCAGACTTGGAACTGGTCATTGTTTATCTTCTTTGTGGGTACTGATTTAACCCGATCTCTGATGTATCCACATAGATGGTGAAGAGCTTAAACAAGTCAGTGGACACCAACACTGGCTCAGCACAGAGGCTCCTATGAAGTTTTGTAAAAGCTGTGTCAGACTCTGTGTCAGTCTGATCTACTTGAGTTCTGTTATGGGACAGGCTACAGAAGCAAACTCTGAAATAAGGAAATCCCATACTTTCTTTTTCATCTGGGGTATTGGTCTACCAGTCCTGTATTTTCTTTCTGAGGTTTATTTAGCCCCCAACCTTTTACATAACCTATGTACTGACCTCAGTCATGCCAACATTGCATTCTACAGCGTCAATGTTCTAGTGCAAGTGAGCCTGGCTTGCTTTAAGGAGTATAACACTATCTGGACCTTTGTGAGATGAGAGTTCCAGTTTTCTGAGTGAAAAAGCCTAACATTTCTGCCACAAATGTTTGGTGATTCTTACGTCTGTGTCCAATAATTTTTGGAAAGTGGCTGAGGTGCAGTGGAAATCAAAGAGTAGGATGATATATTTTGAGAAAAGACCATCTGCTATGAAGAAGGCAGTAATTTCCCTGACATCTTTGGTTAGAGGAATCTGTCAGTACCCCCTTTTTAGATCCCAGGTAGTAAGGAATCTGCCTGCCCAGCCATTCCATCTGCTCATCTACCCCAGGCAAAGTGAAGCTATCAAGTATGGATATCCTGTTAATCTACAAAGGTCATAACAAAATCAGACAGTACTATCGTGTTTTGATACCCACACAGTAGAACTATTCCACTCACTGTCTGACTCCACTATCAACCCCAGTTTCATTTTTTTTTTTTTTTATTCTTCCAGTATGATCTGCTTCTGGGTCTCTGGTATCCTATAAGGTTTCAAACTAACCATCTGATGTTGTCAATCTTCATCTATTCTTGACTGATGGGTTATGGTTCTGATCCCCAGAACTGACCCAGCTGTTATATAGCTCGCACCAGCCAAAAAATCCTCGAGCTAAGAGTCCACCCACAATGTCCCTCTCTACACTACCTCATAACTCTTTTACCGCACTTATAGAAAGACGTGTCAGCCAACTCTCTTTCGCAGCTAAATCTAATATTGAAATTATCTAATATTTCTTTGACTTCCTGTCTTATTTTAAACTACCACAGTATTTCTTAATTTCTATCTACCCTTTCTTTATTGTGTGAGTGTTTTGCTCCCTTTAACCTTGTACCATTTGGTATTTCTTGCCTACCATAGTTGGTAGTTTCCCCTTTCCCTTTCTTTACTTTACCATTGGGTGATCTTTCCTACCATTGTTGGTAGGATCTTTCTTTTTTGTGCATGTGTGAGTGTATTTTCTATTTTTTCTCTCTGAATTTCTGCCTCCCTTTGTCTATTATGGCAGATAAGTCAAAGTTGACCACTGGCTTCAAGCAGTGCCAAGAGTATGTCAGGAAATTGCCAAATTCTGACGGACACAACAAATGTGTGTGTATGTTTGGGTGCTCCTCATTTAGACCTAGAGTGCTCTATCTGCCAGTGCTTCAGTACTAAAGCCCTGGTAGATCATAGAAACAAACTTATACTTAAAGGGCTTCTTAAAGCCCCTTTTAAAGAAGCATTGTCTAAGGCTGACCAGTCTCCAAAAGCCTCTGGTTCAAAATCTAGTTGTTCAGTGCCGACATCTCCATCTGCACCGAAATCTAAAAAGCATAAGTACCTGTCTTTTGGTTCCTCTTCAGAACCAAAATCAAAGGTTCCAAAAATCTCGAAATGGACTGAGTCCTTGACACCAACCGCTACCTCAGTGCCTTCAACACCAACCATAGCACCAGCACCTGTAATGACTCCTGCATCAGCACCACCAACTTTAGTTTCCACGTTGGTGATGACATCTCCTGCTGCTTCGCAGCTTCTGCTCCGGTGCCGAAGAGTGAGACTTACTATGCACTCAGGAAGAGATAGTCCCCATAGATCAACCCCTTTCTGGGTCAACTCCTTAGCCCATTTACAGAGATGCCAGAATGCCCCTCTTGTTTGTCCATTTGCTCCACCAGGAGTCTTCTGAAGTTGACATAGTGAGGTTGGTGGATCAGCTTTTGACAGCTAGGGGTCTTCCTCCATCTTCTCAGCCCCTTCTCCCTCCTTAAGCAAGAGAGTTTTCCCCCAGTACTCCTACATATATTCCTTCTCTGACCTTCTCAGAGGCTTTAGAGTTGTCGACTGTAACCACACAGATTCCAATGGCCCCAACGCTGACAAAATCTTTATCTTCAGTTCCTGGCACAGCTCTGACTCCCTTGGTGCCATTGGAACTGATAGGTCTCTGGGATCGGAATTCCGCCATTGAGTCCAGAGGGTTTGAGTCGACTCCTGTTTTTTATTCAGAGTCAACCTTACCACTTCAGACTGTGCCGGCTGGGGATCTTTCCTTGGCTCCAGCCTTGGAGGTGGGTCTCTCTGGGTGGGGTGTGACCCCAGTTCTGAGCTTGTTTGTCTTGGTTCTGGGCTCCCATTCATCCTCAGGGGGACCTGCTTTTTAAGCTATGGAGAGGGCCATGGCCACTGTTAGTGCCCAGGTGGCTCCTGTGCTACAGGAGTCTCACCCCTTGACCCCTGCTTACCCAGAGTTTATGCCAACCTCCATACTCGGACAGTGAGCTCCATGGATGCAAGACATACCGATCAAGAAAGACCCCTCTTCCAAGTCCTCTTCAGATATTCCTACTGAAGAGCCCTCTCAGAAGAAGTTGTGTAAGAGGAAACATCCGGACTCCCCTGAAGAGACCATCACCAAGATGCAGATTTCGATGAGGGGGAGGATCCCCCCGGTCACCCCCGGAAGATGTCTCCTTTGGAGACAGTCTAGAGATCCTCAAACAGATGGGTAACTGGAAGTCTAAAGACCCTTCCACTGAGGAGTCTGTGTACTTGCAAGCCTTTGGAGCTCATCCATCTACTTCCAGGGTGACTCCTCCCACTGACGATCCCATTAAGTTGATCGCTCAGCAGGCTTGGAATGCCTTGATTCAATAGAACCGATTCCTCTGAGACCAGATAAAATACTTTCCACTCCTGAGGATCTTCAGTAATGGGTGAAAGGACTAGCAGTATATGCCATAGTGGTGGTGGCTGCCACTAAAAAGGATCTAGCTGAGGAAAGTTCCACTGTTCATCCTCCTAACTGGGAGTCAAGGCCAATGAACAGATCTGGATAGCAGGTTTATGCATCATCAACCTTTATCATTAGGCCCTTGAACTTCATGGCACATTTCACTAGGCTCCAGAGGGATCTGATCAAGGAGCTATCAGATTCCCTAGCAGGAGCAGCAGCTCAGGGGGTCCATGAAAAAGTGGCCTCCCAGTTAGCTACCCCGGAGTCTATCTCTAATTCATCCATGAGGCTCATTGCATATGCAGCCAAAGGGATGACCAGGTCAGCCGGTTCAGGTGTTGCAATTTGATGGCATGCTTGGATGTGCCTGTGTGAGTTTGCAGAGCCATTCAAGTCTTCTTTCATCAATGCTCATTTTGATGGATCCTCTTTGTTCAGCCCCAAAGTTAAAGAAATTCTATCTAGGTGTGAGAAAGATGGAAAGACCCTGTCTGCAGTGGCATTTGTTTTTCTGCTCCCCAACAAGCCTATTCCAGGAATCAGAGGAGTGGGAAGATGTGGCTCAAGAAGTCCCAGAGGCCTTTCCAGGACTCACATGGTGCAGACTCCCCTCGGAGCAGAGGGGGTACTTCTAATGTAAGACATCATCCTAGAGGCAGAGGTGGCCTGCAGAACCAGGGTTCTAGGGAGTCCATCTCTGGCCACCCCTATCAGAGCTCCTGAAATGAGGCCCAATTGCTTACCTCTGGGAGGTAGTCGGGGGAAGATTTTCTTTGCACCCAACAGCCTGGCAACAAGTAATCACAAATGCCTGGGTGCTAAGAATTATTTCCAGAGGTTACCTTATCCCTTTCACTATTTATCCAAGAACTCGAGCAAGACTCCACGATGTTCCAGAGTGACCAAGCAGCCTTGGAAATACAAAAGCTGCTAGAAAAAAAGAGTCATCCAAGAAGTCGCATCAGACCAGATAGGATCTGGATTTTATTCAAGATTCCTTTTAGTGCCAAAAAAGACAGGGGACTGGAGACTGATTCTTGATCTCAGCATTCTAAATAAATTTGTTCAACAGTCCAAATTCCAGATGGTCACAGTTCAGTCAATACTTCCCTTTCTAGAGGAAAATGACAGGATGTGGTCTATAGACCTTCAAGACACCTATTACCACATAAAAATGGAGAAACACTCAAGAAGGTTTCTCTGCTTCTGGCTAGGAGCCAGTTACTATCAGTTCAGGGTGCTGCCCTTTTGTCTCAAAACAGCCCTCAGATTGTTCACCAAATGTATGGCAGCAGTAACAACTCACTTGAGACTGCACAGATTCTGGATGTTTCCATATCACCGTATTCATCACCGCTTCCACCAGACATCTATTGCTACAGGCTATAGAATTCACCCTACAATTATTCCTGTGTCTAGGCATCACTGTCAATCATACAAAGTCTCAACAGACTCCAACTCAGGATATGGAATTTATCTGAGCTCGTCTGAGCACCTCCTCTTATGTAGCCTCCCTACCCATCCACAGATTACAGAAAATAAAATCTCAAGTTCATTCTCTCCTGTGCACAAAGTACCAGCCCTACTGGTACTTCAAGCATTGGGGTCCATGGCAGTGGCTGTCACTCTGGTCCCACTATTGAGATTTCACATGACATTATTGTAATGGCTTCTTGCAAATCAATGGTCTGTTCTAACCTACCCAATGAATAGTAAGTGCAAGAACGCTGAGTCCACGAATCCCTGAGATGAAAAATCACCAACAAAAATGAACCAGCAAAAAAATTGGCTGAAAAGATACACACCAACAAAACAGTTGGCAAAAAAATCTTCATTTAATACTTCTTGTTAAGTGCTTTCACCCACATAGAAGTGGGCTTCATCAGAACATCTCAATACAAATCTATTACAGTTTAAATACTGTTTTTGTCACCAAAATCCAAGATAAAACGTTTTAAAGTGACATGTGCACCAAAATGACATACAAAAATGCATTCAAAAAATACATATAAAAAGAATATTATTATATTCCAAATGCACATCCACTCAAAGCATTAAAATGTGTTCAAACACATTTCAAAAATACATTTAAAATATATACTTCTGATATACCCTAAAACTCCTCTCTAATAACTACTGTTTCTGTATTGAACCCAGATCTTCATTCAAATTCACCATTTACTCCAAAAATACTTAATTCACAAATAAAAATAAAAAATGAAATAAAATGAAAATCTTATTAGAATAACTTTCAAATGTATAACTGTACAACAAAAATAACTATACAACAACTGTCCTTGAAGCATCTTTTTGTATCATTGGCAATAATGTATCTAAATATAATAATTTGAAACCGTATGTATACATGAATTACTTCATAGTTAACAAAGGTTTAATAGATATATAATCATTAAGCCCCGGTGGGGTCGAAGCATCATTGTATAATTGCCACCAAATTTCTTTGTAAGCCAAGGCGGCTTTAATGTTGCCACCTCTGGGGTCTAAAGCAATATTTTCCAAAATGGCAAATTTAAAACTGTGCTTGCCCCCACATTTATTTATATGTCTATACAGGGCATTATTTACATCCTTTCTCTTGATACTGTATAGGTGATCATAAATACATTTTTTAAAACTTCTTTCAGTTTTCCCTATATAATATCCTGGACATATCAAATATCTTGCCAAATATATAACAAATTTGGAGGTACAATTGCCTTGTTTAAATCTAATCCTGGTTCTGTGACATTATTCAAAATAGTCCCTTCTTCTTCATTTATCACATGACATTGATTGCAACTACCACATTTCTCAGTGTGCTTCTTACCACTGTCTATTCCATTCTTTGTTGTCCCTCTTTCCAAATACATCTTAACGTTGCAACCCATTTTGTACACAAATGAAGGTTTGGGACCTATAATTTTCGCAATATTTGATCAACCATCATAACATTCCAGTTGCTGGTCAAGATGTCCATATTCCAATACACATGCTCTATTGAAAACTGTGTTAGTGGAACTAACCCGTTCCACCCCAGCAATTGTCCCTTCCTTACTATTAGCTCCTAATAATGGGGTATATTTGTGTCCCCATTCCTTAATGACATAATTCCTCACATCTTTCATCATATTCATACTATAACCCCTTTCTTTAAACAATTCAGTGATGAAATCCATTTCTTCTACCATCTCTGCATATTCCATTGTCATTCTTATAGCTCTAATACACTGTCCTTTGTAAATATTATACAACAATTTCCTTGGGTGATTACTAGTGTATTCCAAATAACCATTGGAGAATGTGCTTTTTCTATGAATATGAGACTTGAAGCCTTTGTCTGTATTGGATATATAAGTATCCACATATGCTATAACTTCACTACTACTAGACGAAGTAAATCTACGGTACTCACTACTATGGTTTAAATAGTCCAAGAAATTGTTCAAAGCAACCTGACTTCTGTCCCATAAGATGTATATATCATCAAGAAACCAAGAATAATATCTGACATGTTTATAGTAGTCACTTTTAAAAACTACTGACTCTTCCCAGTCTAAAATGACCAGATTTGCGTATATCGGGGCACATGCTGCCCCCATAGCTACTCCCTTAGTTTGTCTAAAGTGTTCACCCTCATAAAATACGTAATTATGATCTAATACTATAGACATAAGTTTGAGAATCAGGCAAATCCTATCCCATTCTAAATCAGTATATTTTCTGATGCTGTTGGTGAATGCTTCCATACCTTCCTCTTTGGGAATACAAGAGAATAAATCCTTCTTTCCATATATCTGTGGGAAAGTTCTTTAAAAACTCCCACAGATCCTTGACCATATGAGGAATCTTCACATACATGTGTTTTAACATAGTATCCACTGCAACTCCCAATGGAAATGTTTTGGATTTACTGCCTGAAATTATGGGACAAAAAGGTGGGTTGCTGACATTTTTATGCACCTTAGGGATCCCCACCAAAGTGGCCATTTTGGGATATTCTACTTTAAAAAAATTATAGGTGCCTACTGTGATTCTGTTGTCTATAAAAAATTCCTATAGATGACCAATGTTGGCTTGTTACTCTCGACATAGAGTCCCTTTTTACAGTTATTCCCCATTCTTGGGGTATAGATAATGTAAGGGAACTACTCAATAGAAAAGGGATAGAAAATACCAAAATTCGACTCATGTGTACCCTACTTGAGATCATCTTAGAAAATAATACCTTTGTATTTGGTGACAAGTTTTATATACAGAAGGTTGGCATGGCTATGGGCACTGCCTGTGCCAATAGCTATGCCAGCCTAGCACTTGTACAATGGGAAACTAGGAATATTTTGACAGGCAACGTGTTTGCTAAGTCTATTATATGGTACAAGCGTTTTGTGGACGATATTTTTCTGTTGTGGCATGATAACGAAGATAATTTGCAGCAATTTTTAAATTTCATTAATACCATTACTCCCTTTTTCAAATAGAGAAATAGAGTTTTTAGATGTACAGGTTACAAGAGACACACTTAATTATATTCATACCTCCATGTATAGGAAACCCATTAGAAAGAACAATGTCCTACACAGTAGTAGTATGCATCCTAACTACACTGTGATCACAATGTGATCAAAGGACAGATAGATACATGAGGCTATATAATGATAATGATAGTTTGTCTCAAGCACTTACCCTCTTAAAACATGAATTTATTGAAAGGTGATATAAAGCCAGAGATATAGACAAACAAATTAAAGTGGCTTGGAATGAGAGAAGAGAGAGGTACAAGCCCTATTATGACAGGACGAGAATCAGCCAGGATAACCAAAGTAACTATGCCACCAGTACCACAGTAACCAGGAACCTAGAGAATGATAACGTATTCCATTAACATTTGCAAGTAATATCAGTACAGTCTGTGATATAATTAAAAATAATTGGGGCATATTGTTAAATGTGGATAAACTAGAAGGTGTTATAGGGGCTACGCCATCTTTTACCTTTAAAAACAACATGTCATTAAAAAGACAGTTGTGCTACAAGAAGTTAGATGGAGACCACTATGCAAGGTCTGATAGGCTAAGTTACCTTTCCGTGTAGAAGGTGTACAGCCTGCCCCTTCATATTTGGAGGGGGGCAGTATACACACCCGTCTAGAAAGTTCAGCATTGATACATGCTTTTATACAGACTGTCATAGTAAGAATGTTGTATATTTTGGTCTCTGTACAAAATGCCCAGCCTACTATATAGGCAAAACTAATCGGTTGCTCAAAGATAGAGTCCTAGAACATGTAAGGGACATTAAAAATAAAAAAGAGACAAGTGCGTTAGCGACGCATGTTATAAAGGAGGGAGCCACACACACCTTCACATTTCTAGTGTTACACATTATACGAGAAAATAAAAGAGGTGGGAACATGAACAATAAGACCAAAGCCTCAGAACAAGAATGGATAATTAGATTTCAGGCTGACAGACCACCTGGACTAAAGAGTAAGGTTTCACTGAAACCTTTTCTCAGGAACAGGGCTTTGAAACATTGATAATTATGTTCAGTCACATCTTTTAACATCTATGCATATATTCTACAGTTTTAACACTAACTATATAGAGCAAACTTTTACAGTTTTTTACATACATTTTTAGTCCACTGTTTTTATGATTTGATTGTTTATATAGTGTATGTCTTTTTAATTTTTTTTCAAGATACTGTCAACTGATTGGATTTGACACAGATGTATCATTATTTAAACATTATTTAAACAAGAGCAGCAGTTACTGTAGTATGTCTGAGGAACCAGAGAGGACTCTGTGAAAGCGCTCACGTTTTATATATTTCTACTATTTTTTATTAAAGTGTTGTTTTGCCGTGTGTATTCCATTGAGTTGGTGGCTTTTTTGGAACATTGTACTTTTATCGTTGGTTACTTTATCCAGATTCAGGGGATTTGTGTTTGATAACACAGATGGAATGTTATGGTAAGATATAACTTCTTTTTCTCTGCTGGCATTGTCTCTGTGGTGTGCAATAAGAGAGGTAACTCAGAATATATATCTCTAGTTTTTAAAATAAATTCCTGGACCTCTTACTTCTAAGACTTAAAGAGGGCGTCATTCACTAGTGCTTGACGATTTAGATAGTAAGCTGAATCTCATTCCTGATTGATGACCTCAGATCCTGCACCTACTATATTAACGTGAAATCGCTTCCAGGGTTTTGGTACATTTATGTGATAGATATGTTCAAAGCATCTTTTTCCTGTCTACCTTAAGCTTTTGTTTACCTCATTCAGTTTTCTTAATAATTTTATAAGATTCCTATTATTTAGCAAGGACCTCATTCTCACTGGTGGGGACTAGAACCAAAACCCAGTCATCTACTCGGAAGTCCTTCCTTTGGGAATTCCTGTCATACATCCCCTGCTGACTAGCTTACATTTTTCCAGGTTCTTCCAAACAATGGGCATTATTACTTTCATCCTGTCCTAGAGACTATCATAGTGTTTGAGTACCACTTTGAAAAAGTTTTCCTTCTCTTCCCAGGCTTCTTTCATTATAGTCAACAGTCCCCTAGGGCAACTACCGTGCAATAGTTCAAACTGTGTAAATCCTCTGAAGGCTTGGGGTACCTCTCTCAGGGAGAACATCAAATAAAGCAGCTCTTGATTCAGTTTTTTTTCTGCTGCTATGCCCCTTCTTAGAATGGATTTCTGGATTCTCTTAAACCTTTTCACTAAATCATTAGCCTGGGGATGGTAAGTAGAGGTTCTACATCGTTTCACCTG
Organism: Protopterus annectens; assembly: GCF_019279795.1. NCBI lineage: Eukaryota > Metazoa > Chordata > Ceratodontiformes > Protopteridae > Protopterus > Protopterus annectens. The sequence goes on from NC_056738.1 coordinate 364,106,656, forward strand.
AAAACTCTGACAAAAATGCCTCATAATCTTTGACATAAACAGGGTACCCGATATGTCATATGCCAGTTCATGAAAACAATAGCACTAGATGTTCATCATTCACGCTGCCTCAATGGCATATGGGTTCTGTACCCTGTAGTAACCCTCACTGGCAGCTTACCAGAGCTCAGAATCCCCTACTCTGACTCCTTGTGATAGGGGATTGGCTGAGCCTCTCCCATCAGTGGGGGACGACTAACCCTTGTCATAGATATTTGGTTATTCAGTTTAGTGCCATGCCAGCTGAAGAACTCCTATAGTTACGTCTCCTCAGCAATCTGCATTGGTATACTACAACTTCCAGGCTCAGATAAGATCCTATTGGGAAATTCCCTTCCTCTTTATTATATTATATACTTTTGATTTCTTTTTGTTTTATTTTATTTAAAATATGTGTGTGCATGTATGTTTGTTAACTTTTTTATTTTAATATTCTTGCTATTTAATACTACTGTTAATGCCTTTCATAATTCTAACTTATTATTGTGTTGTTTGTATGCCTGATGCTGCTTTTAAGCAGTTATGGGGCTTTTCTAAAGTACTGTATGACTTGTATTGGGAAACTGAAGTTCTGCAGCATCAGTTGAACACTAGGCCCCTTGTTTATGTTGTTTATCTGCTTTGTTTGTAAGTTCTGAGAGGAAAGTATTATATTTTTTCACCTTTTTCTTCATATATGGCGGTATCCTGCCTTGGCCTTACTTTTAGGTCCTTAATAGGATCAAAAATACATCTGTTAGTCCCACTTTCATACTCCTCTCAACAAAATCTATGTGGAGTTCCTGCAGGTTCTTTAGAAAATTAGCTGTTTCTCTGGACACACAAGAAATCTGCATACCCTGTGACTTTATTACATTATGCTTAGTCATTTGTGGGTGCATGCTGCTGGCATGAAGCAGTAAGTTTACCTGGGTGAGTTTGTGAAATAAATTATTGTAAAGTTCTTGTGACTGTGTGTGCTTATAAACAGTAAAAATTTGTATGGGAAGGGTCAGAGAAAATACTGCACAGTCGACTGACTTTTTGAAATTTACTTCTCTTTATGATTACCATAATGGTAGATCTGATGTTGTCAATTTTCATTCTTTCCTCAAGAATTGGGTTTGGATTCGATCCTCAGATCTGACTTGGCCGTTATTTTTAGCTTGTGGCCACTAACAAACTCTTAAACTCCTCCCTTACCCATAATACTTTATCACCGAACATACCCCAGATCTTGTTTGCCGCTTTCATGTTCAGACATGGTCGCTGTGAGCTCTCGAACAAAGTGTTATTTTATGTTATTGTATTTACACTCTTTATATTCTTATATCTTTAATAATAGAACTTTTATACTTATCTTTTATTATTGCAGTATCTGTTTTACCTCCTTTTCCTACACTTTTGTGTACTCTTTTTTTACCATACTTGGTAAACTTTTCCACTACCCCTTTTTTATACACTTAGGATGTATTCTTGATACCATTACTGGTATATTTCTCTCTTTCTCCTTTTCTTTGCTTATATAAAAAGTATCCTGTATTTTTTGCTATTTGTTGTTTAAAAATGTCTGATAAGCTGACAGAGTTTAAAAAATGTCAGAAATGTAGTCACAAATTACTGCTTTCTGACTCTCATGCCTTATGCATGTATTCCCTTGGCCCAGATCACCTTCAAACAGATTGCAAGATTTGTAAATCTTTTAATCCTAGGTCCATTGCAGTCAGGAAAAACAAATTGATTTTAAAAGGTTTTCTGCCTTCCTCTTTCTCAGAAGATGTATCTGGGACTCAGCCCCCAAACCTAAGCAAAAGGAACTTTCTGGCAAGTATTCGGAACCATCTGGGTCCTTAACCCCATCCTCGAATCTGGTGATGGAACCCCCAAAGAAAAAGCTTAGTAAATCAGATCCGATGTCTGCTCCTTCCCTGAAGCTGGTGTCAGAGACTAAATCGACTTCCTTGGATCCTATCCTTTTGAATCCAGAGTCATTACCAAGGACTTGTTACTCTCCCACCATAGATCCGATACCCTCTCAGGTACCTTCTCCCTTTCTGGAATTCCAGCGGCACTCCAGGTCTCCCTCAGTGGCATAATCTCATTCTTCAAGAAGTCTGACTGAGGCTGATGTGGACAGAAGAATGAGGAAGTTTCTCTCAGCGCAGACTCAGATGGGAGTTCTTCTGGCTTGTATCCTCTTGGGTCAGGAAGCTTTTTTTAGTACTACACCTCCAATCTCGGCTCCTTCTCCAATCCGTCTTGCCATTTCAGAGCCATTGGATCTGAGTCTCCTAGATCCATCTGGTTCAGATCAGAAGATCATAGTATCTTCAGCTCTGAGAATTCCTCTTGAGGGCATTGGCTGTGAGGGTTCAGAGTTGGACAACTCTCAGAGCCAAAGCATCCCTGTCGAATTTTAGGCATTAGAGTCGACTCTGAAGCTGTCAGCACCGTCACTGCCCCTTTAAGCTTCAGCACTGGATAGCTCAGCTCTGGTGGATTGCCTTTGAGGCAGGGGGAGCAGATGATGGGTCGGAAGCTTGGCTTCTCAGCTCAATGACTTCCTTATCCCCGGGCATTCTGCCTTTGAAGTGGTGGAGAAAGTGTTCTCTTCTTCTGCAGGATGGACACTTTCTCCCTCTTCAGATCTACCCTCTGAATCTTGTGTTTCTCTGCATCTTGAGCCCCATCATTCCACTCCATAGGGACAGCCAGCCCAAAGTCTCCAGGCTACTCAGCAGGGTATTACTATTTCTTTCTATACATACATACATACATACAAATATTTCAAGCATGGGAATTAATGCCCTTCTAGCTTACCAATATATACAAAAATGCTTGTTCCCATAATAAATATCCAGGCTGTTCTTAAAAATATCTAAACTAGTACTTGCTTTAATGTAATTTTGTAGTCTGCTCCATGCATCAGCTACACTGTCAGAGTACCAATTAGTTCACTTCTCATTCCTATAGAACCTTCCACATAGGTTGTCTGATGATTCTCTAGTACTTTTTGTTAACCCCAAACATTCCCAGAGGTAGTTGTCACTAAATGCCCTATATACCTGAATAAGATCTCCTCTTGATATCTGTAGGAGACACTATACAAGTTCAGATATTTTAGTCTTTCATAATAACGTAAATTTTCACATCCATCGATACCCTTAGTATATTTCTGTTATAATCTTTCCAGTTTACTCATGCTTGTTATCTTACAGGGTTTTCATATTGTTATTCCATACTCAAGTTTGGGTCTAATGTAACTGACAAACAATGACTTCATTATTTTTGATTTTCTAGACTTTATAAATCTTTTTATACAACCTATAGTTTTATAACTATCATTTACCAATTGGTTCATATGATTAGAAATACTCATAGCTGAATCTACCCATATACACAGGCTCTTAAATGAGTCTACAGTTTCAGTCACTGTGTGCTGTATTAAATATTCTCCTTTCAATTTATGCCTACCAAATCTCATATGCTTAGTTTTTGATGTATTTATCATCATATTATTCTCCTGTGCCCAAATGGTCAATTTAGTCAAGTTATTTTGCAGAGATGCCTTACCTGCAGCACATGTAATCAGTTTTCCAAATTTCAGGTCATCTGCATGTAGACTGTAGAACACCTCAGATGAAAAACTTAGATCTGAAAGATGCAATCTAAACAAGTTAAGGGCCTAGGACAGAGCCCTGTGGGACATCCTGACTGTAACAAAGGATTTTGCCTGTCCAGTTGCTGTATGATACTTGCCGTGTCCTATTTGTAAGTCACGCAGCTATCCATATTAACAAGAGTACATCAATATCTAGTTGTACGAATTTATTGATCAGTTTTATGTGTATGACCCTGTCAAATGCTGAAGTTACATCTATATAAATTACATCACAGCACAATTTTTCATTCATAGCTGTTATTATATTGTTATAGAACATAATGTTACATGTGGTAATAGATCTGTTTTCAACATATGCATGCTGATATATGGTTTCAAGTCATAACCTATCCAGTTCTGACACTAACTTATCCAATATTACCGTCTCCATTATTTTTCCACAACATGAAAGTATACTCAAGGGTCTATATGACTCTGGGTTTGTCCCACTCCACTTTCCCTTAAAAACAGGTTTAATAAGTGCATGTCTTCATTCTTGAGGAATCTCCCCGTAGTTATATGACTTAGCGTTGTCGCCTCACAGTAAGACGCTGTCCTGTTCGATTCCCAGCTAAAGCGTCTTCTCTGTGGAGACATGCGTGAATGGACATACTTTCGTTGAAGGTTGTACGTTAGGGTTGGCAACTCAGTACGTAAAAATCTACTGCCAATCATTAGCGGACCGGAGTTCCACTGCGGTGACCCCTAACCAGGAAAAGCAGAAAGATACAACAGTGAATAATAGTTATAATGGTACTGTAAGTTCTTGCTGAAGTGTTCTCAGGTCATTGTTACTAATTCCGTCTCCTTCCTGTGCTTTGTTTGGATCCAGTTTGCTCAGTTCTTTTTCAATGTAATCTAATTTGATTCCAGTATCTGGGGTTACCTGGATGTCAGTAGGACAACTTACCAGGTCTATGTTAAATGATTGAATGCTTAGAAAAGTGAACAATGATTTATCAAACCCATGTAAGTGAAAGTTTACAATCTCGAACGCTTAGAACAGTGTTTCTTTTCCAAGGGAAAAAAAATCGCTGTTCCACAAAACAAAAAAAAAAGTGTAAAACATTGCATAAAGTGGGGGGCTTCACCCCTCACACCCCCCGATGTGGGGGCACTCTCCTACTTAAATATACCAACTCTGAGATTGCACTACAGTCACGAAAATGGCAAAGTAATGGAAGCGGCCAACCAATTTCTTTCCCAGGTTAAGAATTTGCTTATATGCCATTCTGCTATTTTGCCTTTTCGTGCTTTCAATTTCGATCAAGACACATTCGAAAGAATGTTTCTTTGATCATTTAATAAGAACCCCAACTTACCACCCCTTTTGTGAAGCCAAACTGTTTTGCATACGATTTTGTAAATATATCTATGTTCTGGTGTGTCTGAGAATAAATTTTAGAATCTGCACGCAGTTTATCAGTCTGTGTGTCTTTACTCCTTCCACATCTTATGTAGCTATAAAAAGGTTTCCTATTATGCTCAATATCTTTATATACATTTTCTTCAAATTTTTCTTGTTCTTGTCTCACACTATGCTTAATCTGTTTGTCCAGCTTGTTGATTTCAGTTTTCAAAGTTGTAGTTTGACCTCTCTTCCATTTCTTATATTTTTTGTCTCTCACCTTAATCAGGTATCTTGTTCTTAAGGAAATATATCTACCTGATGTTGTATGCCTAGATCCTGATGTTAAACATTTTTTTTTTTTTTGCACTCAAACAATTTATCTTTCAAAACTTTCCACATTCCATATGCAGTTTTTCCACTGAACACCTCACTCCATTTAGTTTTACGTAGTGACTGTTTTGCTTCCATATAATCTGTAATTAACCTTCTGTGCATTGGCTTAGATTTCAGTTTGTCAAAATTATCTAGCAACAAATTAACCTTGATAACCCCACAATCACTGCACATCAGTGGTGGTAAAACTTGACTTGAAGTTACAGTAATTTCTTTGGGAACAGAAACAGTATCTAGTATGTTCCATCCCCTGGTAGTTTTTTTTTTTTTACAATCTGAAGCAATTGTTGTTCCTGAATATACGCTGTGAAGAATTTCCTTACTAACATTGTAGAATCAATATTATTCCAGTCTGTTTCTGATAAATTTAAGTCCCCAGCTAATATTATTCCTCCCTCCTGTGTTTCATGCAAGAAATGTATGAATTCCTCTAGGTCATCTGCACTTGACTTTGGTGGTCTATACACTCCAACAATTGTTGTATGTTCTAGGGTTGTCTTTACTGTCACAGTTACACAGTCTATAGTGTTGGTGTTATCACTGAACGTGTAATAATCACAGGTCCCATAGCTATCTTTAATCCCTATCATAGCATCTCCACCTGATTTTTTATTAGAATGCCTGTTACAGTAAAAATAGTTATACCCTGACAGAACTGGTTTCCAGTCATTGTTCTTTAACCATGTTTCACAAGCAACAACATCAATATTGTGGGAACGTAGCAAATTTTCCAATTAAAAACTTTATTATTAATACTCCTAGCATTAACAACCATCAGAGAGGCATCAAATCTTGCTATCTGTGGGCTGTTAAATTTTCAACATGGCAAAAATCCTGCTTAGTGTCTGTCAAATATTGCAAAAGATCTGCTGCAAAGTCTTTTCCCTGATCTAGACAAATGCACACCATCCTGTCTGAACACATGTCCAAAACAAGGCTTGGATGCTCTATACATTTCCATTTTTTAAAACAGGACATTTTTTCCATGTAGATATTTACCCCAAAAATCTTTTCATTCACAGTGGCCTGACTATCCTTTCTATAGGTGATTTTTGAAAAATGTGTCCTAACACCAGTACAAGCAATACTATCTAAGAGAGCTGTCAGTTCCCTACTAACAGTCAGAGAATCCTTGCGGGTGACATCATTTGTACCAACATGAATAAAAACTGAAGTATACTTCTTTACATTAAGGCATTCCAAGGCTTGTCTCACATCTTCATTATTTGCTCCTGGCAAGCTTAACACTATTCGATGTTCATTATCATCTTTGCAAATATACGTATCAGTTCCTCTAATAATTGAATCTCCAACTACAAGAATATCTTTGCTGGCCAGTTCTGAAGAATCTTCAGCTTCTAATACAGTAATATCTGCTCTATTAATTGTTACAAATGATAGATCTTCAGCACTATTAGTCTTATTAATCCTGCTGTTTTTATTGTGTATTAAATTCTCATACAGCTGGTGTTGTAAATCCACAGCTTGAGTCATGTAGTCAACATCTGTCTTTCTCCTCTTTTTTCTTACAGTGATGTTCTTCAGTCCTTCCACATTCAATTTTGATTTATTTCTTTTCACCTGCCCCTTACCTCTTTTTTCTACATTCTCCGTTGGAAAGATGATACCTTTTTTTCTGTAGACTGAATGTTTTCTGATAGAAAAATATCATCATTTCCTGTGACCTGTGTGTTACATAACAAATCAGTATCCTTTTTACTATGTATTCTCTTTCTTTTACAGTCATTAATCAGTTTCTTTTTCTTCCTTGTTATTTGTTGTGATCTTCTTCCTTTCTTTCTTTCTTTCTTTTTTTCTTTCCTTCTAAACAAACTGGATCCTCAAATTGCTAAATACTTGCATCCAGAATTCCAGAGTTGTCTTGTTTCATAGGGGTTGAATGATCTTTTCAGAAAATAAATGCATAATTTCCTAAATGTGTTTTATTTGTTCTATGCCTAACATTATTTAGTTCATCAGTCCAGTCATTAATATATGAAACAACAGTTCTCCAAGCCATGCCAATTGCACAAGTGCAATCATCATCATTATTTACTTCTAACAATGGTAAGCAAATCATCAAACTTCTGACATGAGGAACACAGCTCACTAGTGTTATCAGCTGTTATCTTTAAATATGCATAGCAATTATTACACTGTACAAGGTATTTGTGCACTAGCAAATCATTAATTGCATACTCATTTAAAGAATCCATATTCAGCTTCAAATGAATACAATATTACAAAAGAAAAGAACAAAATCAGTAACCAGAGAATTCAAAGAGAATTTAAATCAACTTCTATGACAAAAAAATCACACAAGCAACATACAACTAAAGTACAGTACGTTGTTTTGACCATACAAGTTCTAGAAGCCAGACAAAAGTTGTAATTTCTTTACATCGCACTCGCAGTAGCTTCTGCTCACTATCGCTCGCAGTAGCATTTCTTTTTGACAATAAAGATAAATAAATCACAAACCAGGATGGGATTGTTCAGATATGCTCAGGATTTTCCTCTCTGCAGTATCTGCAAATTTATAGCTGTCTAGGCCCCTTGGGGTGGCTAAAGCTTGCCTATTTAAAACCTATCCCTTTCTAACAACCAACAGTGAAATTAAAGGTAAAACAACAAAATATGAATCAAAGTAAATCTTGTTAACAAGCAGGCTCTTCCTACCTACAAACAGTGAAAAACAGTGATAACAAATACAATATAAATTCAAATAAAACTTCTCTTACCAATCAACTCCACAGTAAGTCACAAACCAAGAAAGGATTGTTTAGATATGCTCAGGATTTTCCTCTCTCCGTAAATTTATAGCTGTCTAGGCCCCTTGGGGTGGCTAGAACCTGCCGGTCTAAAACCTATATATTTCTAACAACCAACAGTGAAATTAATGGTAAAACAACAAAATATGAATCAAAGTAAATCTTGTTAACAAGCAGTCCCTTCCTACCTACAAACAGTGAATAACAAATACAATATAAATTAAAATAAAACCTCTCTTACCAATCAACTCCACAGTAAGTCACAAACCAAGAAAGGATTGTTTAGATATGCTCAGGATTTTCCTCTCTGTGTAAATTTATGGCTGTCTAGGGCCCTTGGGGTGGCTAGAGCTTGCCTGTCTAAAACCTATACCTTTCTAACAACCAACAGTGAAATTAAAGGTAAAACAACAAAGTATGAATCAAAGTAAATCTTGTTAGCAAGCAATTGCAGTCCCTTCCTACCTACAAACAGTGAGAAACAGTGATAACAAATAAAATATAATTTCAAATAAAACTTATCTTACCAATCATCTCCACAGTAAATCACAAATCAAGAAAGGATTGTTTAGATATAGGTTCATAGGTAAGTACTAGGCCATCTGCCCGAGGGCACCTATAAGCCTAGCCAGAATGTGTTGGCTTTTGCCGCCTCCTTAGATTAGTTTCCTGTGCCTCTGTCCAGCAGAGCCATTAGTTCCCTGTGCCTCTGTTCAGCAGAGCCACTGCAGTGATCTTCGGGGTAAATTTTCTGTTTCCCATCCACTCGTCAAGGTTTCTCTTGAAGACTGTTAGTGAGGGGCTCTGCCTAATGTAGATTGGAATCCTGTTCCAAAGCATGTGGAGTCTCTGGGACAAGAATCTATCCCTCCAGCACATCCTATTTATCATTGTGGTGAGGTTTAGATCCCTACAGCATGTGGCTCTCGGGATTTGTTTTTTTTTTAGGTGGAGCATGTCCATCAATTCTGGGTTGGACATGGCCTTGTATGTCAGGCAGAGATCACCTCTGAATAAGCGGTATGCAACTGAGTACAGCTGGAGTTTCTTCAGTCGGGCTGCATAGGGCATCTGTCTGAGGCCAGTAATCCTCTTGGTGAGCTACTTCTGTGGTCTTTCCAGCTGTTGCAGGTGTCTTGTAAGGTACATCCCAAATGGGGCAGTGTACTCTATGATGGGTCTGAAGAGTGATAAGTAGAGGGGCACAATAACCTCTTTTGTTCTAAATGCGAGCCCTTTTGTGATTAGGTGGGCCACATACAAGGATTTTCTAACCACCTTGGCAATATGATTATCAAAGGAAAGATTACTATCTACTTGGGTCCCCATATCCTTTACTACATTTTCTGTATTTAGGGTACTACCACGTATGTGGTAGTTCGCGGGTACTTTGTTTTCTCCAAAAGGGATGACTATGCACTTTTTGGCCGTCTCAGTGAGACCCTTCTGGAGGATGTTTGTATCAGCCGGTGAGTCAGTTATGGCCACCAGTTTGCAGTCGTCTGTGAACTTAGTCAGCCATAGTCCTCCTGTGATTGCCTGTACCTCTGAGAAGTATATACTGAACAGGAGAAGTCCCAGGAATGAACCCCGGGGGATACCACTTGTAACCGGTTTAGAGTCGGACCTAGAGCCTGTCACTCTCACTGTGTGGGTTTTATCTGTGAGCCAATTGACAACCCATCTTGTGATGTAGGGGTTTATGTTCAGGCTGTTGATCTTGTCTATAATACCAGAATGCAAGTCCTAGGTAGGCTGTGTGGACCTCCTTTCCCTCATCTAAAGCCTTGGTAACTGTCTCAAAGAAGTCCACCAGGTTTAGGAGGCATGATCTGCCCTTAACAAAGCCAAACTAGGTAGGGTCCAATGTTTGGAGGTTCCCAATGTCTCTGTTAATGAGTTCCATGATGATGCGCTCCATAGCCTTGCAGGCCAGGCTAGTCAGGCTTACAGAGCGATAGTTCCCGGGGTCCATTGTGGCTCCACCTTTGTGGAGCAGGATAACTGTTGCTGTGTGCCACTCTATGGGTACGTAGCCTGTAGAGAGGCTGAGTTTGAACCATGTATTTAGGTGAGGGGTTAGTTCATTTTGGAGCTCGTATAAGACACAGCCTGGGACACCGTCCGGTCCCATTGAAGCTGTGTTTTTGGCTAAGGATAGGGCTGTTTTAACCTGTGTGTCAGTGATTGCTGGGGCTCTACATTCTTCTGGTATGGTTATGGGCCCTTTAAGGGGTGTAAGGGGTGTGAATTTTGCACTAAACCTGTCTGTCAGAATGTTGGCAATATCAGTCGGTTCAGTGTATTTTGTGCCATTCTGCACTAACTCAGAGCAGGTGCTCATAGAGTGCCTTTGTAAGGGATTCAGCTTAGACAGCATTGTCCTTTAGCATGGGGGCTGTGAACCTTTCCATCTCGGTCTTAAGTAACGTGAAGTTTGCTTTTGAAATTTTTTTCACGGTGGTTTCCTTGATTGGGGGTGGGGGCGGAATGTGGATATCCAGAGTGATTAGTCCATGGTCTGATCTAACAAGTGAGGGGTTGACCTCCGGTGTGGAACACCTGTCGCCCATGTTGGTGATGACTAGGTCCAATATGTTGTTACCTCTGGTGGGGGTGTTGACCAGTTGATCCAGGGCATTCGAGTTTATAAATTCTAGGAAGCGTTGGGCAAGGGATTTAGTACTTGAGTAGTTCTCCTAGTTAATGTTTGGGTAATTGAAATCACCCAATATTAGGGCATTTGGTAGGACCTTCATATTTTCCAGTGTCTCCAGAAACGTGGAATGGGGGTCCTGAGTCATGGTGGGTGATTTGTAGCAAGCTACAATTTGAATTGCAGTTTTGCCAGTTGTTAGTTGCACATGGATGATCTCTGAGGCATTGTGCTGCGCCACTAACCTGGAGGTGTGGGTATCCTTGATGAATATGGATACACCCCCGCCTTTTGTGTTTCGGTCTGGGTTCTGTGGTCGAAATGTATGGGATGAGTTATTGCCTGGTAGTGCTGGGATGCTCTCTAGCGCCTTAAGCCAGGTTTCTGTTACTGCATAGATGTCGATGTTCTCCATACTGAGGAGTGCCGCGAGTGCATGCATTTTGAGGTTTAGACTTCTGGCGTTGAGTAGCATTACCCTTAGTTTTTGGTTACTTGTGCTATTTACGGTGGTGGGTTTGTCTTTTGAGCCTTGCCTAAAAAAGGCACTATGGGGGCGGCAAAAGCCTTGGCCAGTATTCAAAAGCCTAAGTGTGACAGGTGCAAGCCATCTCTTGTGAAGCAACGTGGCTTGTCAAGCATGTCATCCCAGATGGACAGATACTGGATCCCCTTTGAATGACACCTGAAACTTAGCCAATTGTTGAAATTGATAATTTTTTCTTTATACTGTGGCATCATTCTTGCTGAGGGCAGGATGCTACACAGGATCAGAGTCATACCGGCCTGGGCTATGTGATCAGAGAGCTCTTCCATGTCTCTTTTCATGTAGTCCAGGGAGGTACGTCTCAGGTCATTCACACCAACATGGATAATGACAGAGTCATATTTGTACTTCTTCTGGAGCGACCTGAGTGCTTGTGTTATGTGGCGGATCCTTGCGCCCGACAGGCAACTAACTGTATCCTTCACTTTGTCCAGCCTAGTTAGTGGGACATCAGTGTGCCTGACTATAGAGTTGCCTATTACTAGTGTGTTGGGGATGTTATTTTACCTTAAGGGCTGTGATTGTGTGGCACACTGATTATGTGAAGTATGTGTTTCATGGTTGTGATGGGGTATGGAGGTTGCTTGGATGTCTGCTTTGGAGGTTTCTATTGCTTTTGCAGATTTTTATTTAGAGCCTCTGAGTATGTTTTCGTGTATTTATGTGTGTTATTTACCAGTGTTGGTTTAGTAGGTCTATGTGACACTGGTGGTGTGTTGCAAGTATTTCCCTTCTCTTGACTGTCAGTTCCAGTCTTGGGTTGCGATACTTCTCTGGAATACTCCATTGAAGAATTTGCTAGGAAGAAGAAGTGCAAGAGAAGGCACTTGGACTCTCCTCAGAAGTCTGTTACTGACAATACAGATTTTGATGATGGGGAAGAGTCCCCAAGATCTCCAACTGAAGACATCTCATTTGGAGACATCCTGGAAATCCTGGAAATCCTTAAGCAGAGAGGTGGTTGGTCCACCAATAACCCTTCCAAAGAGGAATCTGTATTCCTGGAGGCTTTTTGGTCTGGCCTGTCTACCTCTTGGGTGACTCCATCTGCTGATGAGCTCATTGATTTGATCTCTAAGTGGGCATGGAAGGAACCAGACAGAGTTGAATCAATCCCTAAAAGACCAGACCAGATTTTGGCACCATCTGCAGGAGAGGAATTTTGGAGCAAGGGAGAGCCTGTAGATGCCATGGTCATGGTGGTGGCCACCAAAAAAGAACTTGCAGAGCAGAGTTCTTCTGTCCATCCTCTTAACAGACAGTCTAGAGAGTTGGCAGATTTGAGAAGTGTGTGTATGATGCAGTGACCTTTGCAATCAGATCACTTAATTATTTGGCACATTTCACAAGATTACAGAGGGATCTGATTAAGAAACTTTCAAATTCCTTGTCCGGGACCAGTACTCCTGAGGCTCAGTCTTCTGTGGCCTTGCAGTTGGTTACCCTTCAATCGATCATTAACTTGTCCATGAGACTTATCTCCCATGTGAAAGAAGGTACCTCCAGGGCGGCAGGTTCAGGCATTTCTATTAGGAGGCATTCCTGGATGTGCATGTGTGACTTTGTAGAGCCCTTCAAATCCTCTTTCGTCAATGCTGCTTTTGACAAAAGCTCATTTTTTGGCCCTAAAATTAAGAAATTACTCTCCAGGTATGAGCAAGATGGAAAGACCCTCACTGCAGTTGGATTACGTTTTTCAACACCTCAAAGGACCTTTTACAGGAATCAATGAGGAGTTGAAAAATGTGGTTCAGGAAGTCCCAGACTCCTTTCCAAGATCTCCGTGGAGATAGTTCCCCCAGAGGCTTTGGGGGGAACTCAAATGGAAGATGCCAGCCATGTGGCAGAGGAGGCCCACAGAATCAGGGGTCCAGAGATTCTTTCTCCAGCAGACCCTACCAGCGGTCCTGAAAGGAGGCCTGATTGCCCACCTTTGGAGGCAATGGGGATCATTTATCCCTAAACCAGACAGCCTGTCTAGACATTACAAAAGATACATGGTGCAGAGGTTATATTATTTCTTTTTGCCTACCACCTCCACCAGTTTGCAAAATTCCCGATGTTCTACCCAGTCAGAGGAAAGCAACAGCACTAGAAAAACAAAAGCTGCTAGAAAGAGTCATCCAAGAGGTCCCACCAGACCAAACAGGATTCTGAAATTACTCAAGATTCTTTTTAGTGCCAAAAAAAAGGGGGACTGGAGGCCGATTTTGGATCTCAGCAGTCTGAACAAATCAGTTCAGCACACCAAGTTCTGAATGGTCATGGTTCAGTCCATTCTGCTGTTTTTGTGCAAGGATGACTGGATGTGTTTAATAGACCTTCAGGATGTGTACTAGCATGTAAAATGAACAGACAGTCCAGAAAGTATTTGCACTTCTGGCTGGGAGCCCATTATTACCAGTTCAGAGCACTGCCCTTTGGCCTCACCACAGACCGCAGGGTGTTCAACAAACACATGGCAGTAGTAGAAGCTCACTTGAGAATGCAAGGATTCTGAGTGTTTTTGCACTTAGATGACTGGCTCATTACTGACCCGACCAGAGGCATCTACTGATAAGAGCTCAAGACCAGATACTCCAGACTTGTTCCCATCTAGGGATAACCATAAATTACAAAAAATCTCAATTAGAACCCTCTCAGACATTGGAGTTCATAGACACCATTGCCAACACACTATCCATGACAGCTTTTCTTCCTCTGTTAAGAGTACAGACTATCATATTCAGGTCAGTAAAATAATTCACAGCTCTGCAATATTAGTCTAATTAATCCTACATGCTTTGGGATCAGTGTCTGCTGCTATAGTTCTTGTTCCACTAGCAAGATTTCATATGATGATTCTTCAGTGGATGTTAGCAAATCAGTGGTCCATTCTTCATCAACACATGTCCACTCACGTAAGAATTATCCAAGCATGCAAAACATACCTTTGGTGGTTGACTCACTCAGATCAAGTTCTGCAAGGCCGTCCCTTCATTCCTCCTCAACCCAAGGCCATAGTGACCATGGACGTATCCAAGATTGAGTAGGGGAGGCATTTTTGGAGAATACAGTCCAAGGCACATGGTCCCCCAAAGAGGTCAATTTGCATGTCAATATCCTGGAAATGAGAGCATTGTAGACATTCCAAGACTCTAACCCTTCCGGGACAATTGCGATTCAGATAGAGAATGTGTCTGTGGTTTGGTACATCAACAAACAAGGAGGACCAGATCTTACTCTTATGTCGAGAAGCTTTCAGAGTTTGGCAGTGGGTGATCTCATCCATCTGATTTCTGATGACAATGTACATTCTGGGGAAATCCAGCATGATAGCAGACAAGATGAGCAGGTCCATTCTTTTACCTTGTGAGTGGTCTCTCAACAAGAATGTGGCAGAAATTATTTTTTGCCAGTGGAGCCAGCCATGTTGCAACCTATTTGCATCTCCTCCAAACAAGGGCAGCAGATTCTTTGCTCTAATTTCCCAGCTGAGGGATTCACCGAGAGACACTATCCTATACAATTACCCCCCCCCCCGGTCTCCTTTATGCTTATCTCCCAGTTCCCCTTAATCGCCAAATTTCTACAGTAAGCATTCCAGATGAAGAGCATAGTCATCCTCATTGCCCCTTACTGGCCTCCACAGATTTGGTTCCCCTTCCTTTGACCTCATTTAATCTACTCTCCATGGAGTCTGGATCCAATTCCAGACCTTCTGTTTCACCTGACAGGCATGATTCACCCAGATATCTCAAACCTAAGACTGACCACATGGTTTCTCCACTTCCATTGATAGCCAGACAACATACGCTTTCCTCCCTTGCTCATCATATACTTTTGTCCTCCCACAAAACTTCTACAGCGAAACTTTAAAGAAGTAATTGGAAGAGATTTGTTTTTTTGACACAGCAGAAACATATTGACACCCTTACAGCACCAGTACATAGTGTCCTTGAATTCTTAGCAAAGAATTTCACTGAGAGTACAACTAGCTGCTATCTCTAATTTTCAAGTTGGGATTGAAAACTCCTCCTTGGCGTCATCTAAACTTTTTAAAGCCTTTTTGAGAGGTACTCTTCTTTTGAGACCTCCTTATAAAGATCAACCTCTACCAGGGGATTTAAATTTGGTATTATAATCATTAATTCATTCACCCTTCAATCCATCAGCTAAATGCATGTTGTAATTTCTGACATTGAAAACTATATTTTTGTTAGCCATCACTTCTGCTAGAAGATTTTCAAGTCTTCAAGCACTGTTTTCTAAACCTCCTTACTTTGTATTTCATAAGGATAGGTTGTCTTTACGAACCAATCCTTTCTTCCTAAGGTGGTGTCAAACTCAAACATCAACTAATCTATTAATTTGCCAGTTTTCTTTCCAAATTTTACAAAGGTGAATATATGTTAAACTTATTGGACGTTCACAGACAATTGCATTTTTACTTGCATAGAACAAAAAAAATTATAAAAACAGACCAATTATTTGTTTCATTTGCAGATTCCAAATTGGCCAAGCCAGTCACAAAGGTAACCTTAGCCAAGTAGCTTACAAATTGTATGTCCTTTGTCTATAATAAATTAGGCCTTTTTTTACCGAAACCATTGTGGGTCCATTCAACCTGATCCATGGCTACATCTTTATTATTCCTTTCCAGGGCATCCATGGATAATATATATGCAGCTGCTATTTGGACTAATCCTCATACCTTTATTACTCCTTACAAATTGAACCTGGTCTCAAAGGGAAGAGCAGCCTGTGGCTCAACTATGCTCAGGAATATCCTCCCTTAGAGTCCTTCCAGGATTTTAGGTAGCTGGGGACTCTGTCCCAATTACTGAGGAATGAATGAAAATTGACAATGTCAGATAAAGAAGTTATGTACTCACCATAATGTTCCATCTGTGTTGTCCATTTTCATTCTTCCTCAGCTCCAATCCCACCATCCCCCTATCTTTGAACTAATGACTTCTGGAAGAATGAGACCTTATATGGGAACCACTGTTCCATATGTTCCTTTGCTACATATGGATTTTTCTTAATATGTTACTAATATTTTTTCCTTTTATGCAATAAGCCAGCGAGCAAGATCTGAGGTGTGTCAGGGGACAGAGAATTATAGGTAGGTGAAGAGCTTGAGAGTTTGTTAATGGTCACGAGCTGAAAATTATGACTGAGTTGGATTTGAAGATTGGAGGTGTGTTAGGGGACAAAGAATTATAAGTAGGTGAGGAGCTTGAGAGTTTGTTAATGGTCACGAGCTGAAAATTATAACTGAGATGGATTTGAAGATTGGATCCGAACCCAATTATTGACGAAGAATGAAAATGGACAACCCAGAGAATGTTATGGTGAGTACATAACTTCTTTTTTTCTGGATCTCACTGTTTATAAGCACACACTTGTTCTTGTTGTATTTGTTCAACCTGTGACTCACTTTTTGTGTTACACAGGGTTTGTAGATGTGAGGCAGATTTACCCAATCTATTTGGTGATCTTTGTCATTTAATATTCATGGTTTGCCATAGGCATACAAAGCAGCAGAAAAAATGTAGAATTTAGGATGCAAGTCTGGGGCTCTTGATTCAATTCTAACCAAACGTCTGTCTCTCTTTTTTGTAACATGCTTATCTCTGATAAGAAAATAATCTAACATTTTTCTGAACCTTACAGTTCTGATGGCTCCAGATGAGTATTTGCAGTTGTAGACTTGAGGAAGAAATGCAGTAAAAAGAATAACATGAATTACAATCTTTGTCCCAATATTAAGTCCAAATTGAACAGGTTGGGACTGAAAAGGGTTCTCAAGAAACTGAAAACAATGATGGTGAACTGTTCTTTTGTAGTCCATATAAAATCAATTTCCAGACATACTCCATTTTGAAGTTTATGTTGTTTGTGATGTCACAAAGGATACTCAGTTATTTGATGCACTGTCTGGTTCATTGTTAATAAAATATGATGTATTCAAATCATTTATTCTCATTTCCAATTGTGAAAATATTGTTGATGTTGAAGAAAAAGAAGAAGAATCACCAAGATTTATCTCTGACCAAGATGATGTTATTGAATCACTGGATTTAACTTCTGGACACAACCACAATGGTGTCATTAAAAAGTATTTAATCTTCTTTTCCAAATGCAGTGATTTCCCTGTTTTTTTGTCTGGTACGATTTGTAATTGGTTCGATAATGTCAGGAGGAATGACGTTAATGGCATCTCATGTTCACTCATCACAAGGGAGGGCCTTCTTGACTTGCAACACATGGTTCCAAGTAGGAAGTCCACATCTGCCGAAAGTGGTGATGATAAGCAAAACCAAGTAGGGTCCTTTCCACTGTGGACACAAAGCATTTTGTCTTGAGAAAGATCGGATTAATACAGTATCATCTAATTGCAGGTCATGATGGTCATTCACTGTGGTCTGCTTTTGAGCTTGTAAAACAGTGTTATGGTGATGCTGCATAACAGAACAGAGAGACTTACAATAGAGTATAACAGATTCAACAACTTTTTGTAACTCCAGAGTTTTGGGTAGGGGTGTGGCAGGCATTCTCATGGTATTATCATAAAAAAATTCATAAGGAGATACATTTACAGTAGAACTCACTGCATTTTGTACACTAAACAGAACTAATTACAAATCTTCTGGCTACCTAAGGCTCACATAGTTTTGCTAACCTCACGCCTGGATGTGGCTGTTTAATTTTGCGGTGCCCTTTAGAGCGTCTTCACCAACACCCCCTTTGATGGTTTATTTCTCTTTGGACCACAGGTGAAAGACACTCTCACTAGGTGTGAACAGGAAGGCAAGGCTCTTTCTGCCATGGGAGTCCGTTTTTCCACTCCTTCCAGACCATATCCCAAAGGTCAGAAGAGTGGAAAAATGTGGTTTCGGAAATCCCATGGAGCCTTGCCTGATACACATAGTGACTTTTCCTCCAGGGGCAGAGGAGGAAATAACAACAACAGACGCTGCCCTCGAGGCAGAGGGGGTCCGCAGAACCAGGGCAGCAGAGAATCTTTCTCTGACAAGCCCTTCCAGCATCCCTGAAGGGTTGCCCGACTGCCCTCCTCTGGAGGCAGTCGGGGGAAGACTTTCATTGTACCCAAAAGCCTGGTAAGACATTACGCGAGACAAATGGGTACAATCAATCATATTCGGAGGCTACGTAATTCCCTTCTTCCAACCTCCCCTATCATCAAGCAAATCCCCCCCAGATGTTCCACCCAGTCTGAGGGCCCAAGCAGTCATAGAAATTTCAAGACTGCTAGAAAAAAGAGTCATCCAGGAAGTCCCGGCAGACCAACTCGGATCCGGAACTTACTCAAGGTTCTTTTTGGTACCAAAAAGACAGGGGACTGAAGACCAATTTTGGAGCTCAGCAGACTAAACAAGTCTGTTCAAAGAACAAGGTTTCAGATGGTCATGCTTCAGTCCATTCTACCCTTTTTGGGTCAGGACAATTGGATGTGCTCAATAGATCTCCAGGATGCGTACTATCACATCAAGATGGACAGGTGCTCCAGGAGATTCCTCCGCTTCCAGCTGGGAGCCAGTCATTATCAGTTCAGAGCTCTTCCCTTTGGTCTCACCACAGCCCCCGGGGTGTTCACCAAATGTATGGCAGTGGTCACGGCTCACCTGAGACGTCAAGGATTCCAGGTGTTTCCTTATCTAGACAACTGACTCCTTACTGCTACTACCAGGCATCAACTTCTTCAAGCCAGGGACTATACAATCGCAATCTGTGCCCAGCTAGGCATTACCATAAACTTCAAAAAATCTGCCTTGTTGCCCTGTCAATCTATCACCTATACAGGAGCAGACTTAGGCACAAGGAACATGTCCGCAAGGCTACCGCCAGACAGGTTGTCTACAATTCGACAGCAAGTACAAATTCTAATGCATTGCAAAAGGATCCAAGTCAGGTTCGTTCTTCAAACTCTGGGTTCCATGGCAGCGGCAATTCTTCTAATCCCTCTGGCCTGCTTTAACATGAGAATCCTTCAGTGGCTTCTGTTCACACAGTGGTCTTTCCAACAGCTGCCCATGTCTCACATGATCATGATTACAGAAGCATGCAAAAGGCACCTTTCCTGGTGGATGGTCTCCCCACTAGTGTCTCAGGGCAGACCCTTCATTTAGCCCCCTCTGGGTGCCACAGTGACCACAGATGCCTCCCTGATAGGGTGGGGGGGCATTATCAGGGCAGAACAGTCCAAGGCACTTGGCACCCTCACTAGTACCATCTGCATATAAACATCTTAGAAATGAGAGCCGTGCTCCTAGCATTGCAAGCTCTTCAGGACTCTCTCCCTTCTGGGACCATTGCAATTCAAATGGACAACATGTCAGTGGTATGGTACATCAACAAGCAGGGCGGAACCAGGTCCTCTCCCCTATGTCAAGAAGCACTCAGACTCTGGCAGTGGACAATTTCCTCCCAACGATTTCTGATTCCGACGCACATTCCTGGGAAGTCCAACATCATTGCGGACAGGCTCAGCAGGGCTATTCTCATGCCTCACGAGTGGTCTCTGAATCAGGTAGTTGCGGATCTTATCTTCCGCAAATGGGGACAGCCTTGTTGCGATCTGTTTGCAACCCCCTTCAACAGCAAATGCAGCAACTACTTCTCCCTTCTTCTGCTTCCAGGTCACGCTCCCAGAGGCGCTCTAGTCCACGATTGGCCTCAGGGACTTCTTTATGCCTTCCCACCTTTTCCTCTTATACCCAAACTCATACAGAAAGCAATATTGTTGGGTTGCAAAATGATCCTCATTGCTCCATACTGGCCTCGACAGATTTGGTTTCCATTCCTGCACCGTTATCTCCTCGAGCAGCCCTTGACCTTGGATCCTATTCCAGACCTGCTGATTCATCAGTCAGGAGAGCTGCATCGATCCCTCCAGACCCTCCAGCTCACAGCTTGGTTGATCTAATTCCAACCCTAGCCAGGCTTCCCAGCATTTCCCCAGCTGTGCGTGAAATTATTGTATCCTCTCACAAATCGGCTACTAGGAAGATGTATGCTAGTAAATGGAAACGTTTCTCTTATTGGACAGAGACTAGGAACATAGATCCCTTTTCAGCCCCAGTTCATGAGATCTTGGAATTCCTAACTGAGCTTTTTCACTCTGGGTCTGCTTTGGCCACAATCAGGGTTCAACTAGCAGCCATATCTAACTGTCATGTTGGCTTTTCTAATCTAAATATAATGTCTCATAAGCTGTGTAAAGCCTTTCTTAGAGGGACTACTCTCCTTAGGCCCCCAGTGAGAGATCCCCCTCCTCCTTGGGATGTTAATTTGGTACTAACCTTCTTGATTTTGCCCCCTTTTGAACCAGCAGCTTCCTGCTCCCTTAAGTTTCTTTCTTGGAAAACTCTCTTTATGGTAGCTATTACCTCAGCCAGATGTGTATCGGAACTTCAAGCACTAAGCGTTCATTCTCCGTACTTAGTCTTTCATAAGGATATAGGGTAGCGCTGAGAACGAATCCATCCTTCCTTCCTAAAGTGTGCTCAGAAAATAATCTAAACCAATCCATAGACCATCCAGTGTTCTTCCCTTACTACGCCAACAAGGCAGAATACAAGTTACACCTTTTGGATGTTCAAAGACAACTGCGTTTTTACCTGCATAGAACTAAGGATATAAGGAAGTCAGACCAACTCTTCCTTTCCTATGCTAGGGGTAAACAAGGTCTCCCAGTTTCCAGGTGGTTGGCCCACATTATCACCTTCATTTATCAACCAAGAAACAAAGAATTGTCTGCCAAACTGAAAGGCCACTCTACTAGGGCTTTAACCACTTCTGTAGCCTTCCAGTCTAGGTTGCCCATGGACTCTATTTGTGCCACGGCCACATGGGCAAATCCTCATACCTTCATTTCTCATTACAAGTTAGACATGGCCTCCAGGAATAGAGCTAACTTTGGTTCCACTGTTCTGAAGAGTCTGTTCCAATGAGCCACCCAGGATCATAGGTGCTAGGGACGCTGCCCCAACAAGCAAGAAACGAAGGCGAGATAGACAACTTAACATAAAGAAGTTATGTACCTACCATAACGTTCCATGTTAGTTGTCTTCATCTTGCCTTCTTTCTTGCGTCCCCCCCTCCATCCCCCTGTCCTATTGGACCGAGAGGAATTTAATTTTCACCAGCTGAGTATTTCTGGTTTGTTTCCTCTACTGACTCAGAGAGTATAACAGATATGCCTAACCTGTTAGTTTGGTCAGATTATTCTTGCTATTTCTGGGGTTAGCTATTACAAACAAGATCTGGGTAGCTAGCGCTAGGCATCATGGGATAAGGGGTAGCCTCGAGCCAGTAAACAGCTCTCGAGCTATAGAAGATGGCCGAGTCAGAGCCGAGGGTCAGCTCCGATCCCAACAAGCAAGAAAGAAGGCGAGATGAAGACAACTAACATGGAATGTTATGGTAGGTACATAACTTCTTTTTCTAAGTCTTTTGGTTTAAGCACTTGGGCTTCATACAAGTTGTTTTACATTAAGAAGGTTTGTGGTCTGCACTGCTGTGGCAGGATAGGTAGCTTACATCCTTCCAAGCTGGGGATTGCTGATTGAAGGCCCAGTGTCTACTATTCTAAAACTTTATTAGTTCTGGCTTAAGCACTTGGGCTTCAGGCCAGTTATTCTACATTAAGAGGGCTTGTGGTCTGCACTCTTGTGGGATGAGAGGCTGGATTCTGCCCTTCTGAGCTGGGAATTTCTGGTCACGGGCTTATTGTGCCTGCTTATTTCAACTGTTTATTTCTGAAATTGGCACGCCTTGTTGCTGTAGCATAGACCAGATTCAGGCCTGCTAAATCGCTTTGTTTGTATAATGTGAGCACTGATCCAGGCCATCTTTTTTGGAGAGGTTTCCCCTGCACCTTAGTAGCAGGAGTGTGCAGTTAGAACTTGTCTGATTGAAGACTGCTGGAACAGGGCTCAGTTTTGTGCTTTTTTTCTGGTTAATTGGGTAACGTTTAAATCAGTTTGTTTGTTTTCTATTGTTTTATATGTAAAAAAATTGCACTTTATTCATCTGCTTTTACTGTATTTGTGTTTCTTCCTACCTTATTACTAGGGGCATTGACTACAACTCTGATCTGCGATATATATAACAATAAGTATCCTTTTCTGTGCATTGAAAGTGTTTTTGATTGTATCTGCTGTATTTTCTGAAAAAAAGTATATATATATATATATATATATATATATATATATATATATATATATCTAGATATATATATATATAGATATATATATATATATATATATATATATATATATATATACTTGTTTCCTGCCTTTCTAAGCTAGTATAGTCCAGTTTTCAGGTTAGTGCTGAATTCAGGGCTGTGTTACAAATTTCTATGTTTGCCCATACCTTACTTGGATAGAAGGAAGATGTTATGTGATCCTATCTCGCCTACATTCTGACTTGATGGGTTCGGAGCTCATCCTCGGCTCCGACTCGGCACGCTTATGCCAAAGAGCGAAGTCTCTTATTGGCTGAGCTTACTATATCCCAGGATGCACCACTACCAGTCCCCCAGATCTCGTTTGCCGCTAACAAGCAAAGACGTGGTCTCGAGCTTGGCTGAGCTAAGTAGTGTTTTTCACTTACTTTCCTGTCAGGATTTCCTAAAATTCAACAAAAGCTGTTTTAACAGCTATCTCGTGTTTTGTGTATGAGTGAATATTTTTTGTGGTAAAATATTTGTGTGGTGATTGTGTATTGTCTGACTAGAGGTCCCATTTGAGTTGAAGGGCCTTCCCCTGTCAGTCCGTTGTCTTTCAAGTCCCATTTTATTTTTAGGGGTTCTTGGATCCCTTTAGTCATACTTTTTCTATTTGTGACAGTTCTTGATTTAAAAAGAAAAGAATTTTTCTGTGATAGTTAGTGTGTTTTGTCTTTTGCTAGTTATACACTAAATTGGTTGCCATAATGTCACAGGCTCCTAGGCCTTCAGGTTTTAAGAAGTGCACTAAGTGCAGTTTCAAGATGTCGATAACAGATGACCACTCTCTCTGTGTGTACTGTTTGGGCGCCAAACATTTGCAGGAGTCCTGTAGCGTGTGTCATGCTTTTTCCTCGAGGGTCCTCCAAGAGAGGAAAAATAAACTTATTTTAAAAGGCATTATTAAACCCTCATTTGAAGAGGCATTAGCTTCCTCTCCTTCTCCTGCTAAGAAGAAAAGGGCGTCAGCTCCGACCAGTCCGTCGGAACCGACCGCCAAAAGACATAGGCAGGTTTCTCCTTCGGCTCCACGGACTTCGGAGCCGAGGCGAACGGTCTGCCTCGATGCCTCCAGCCTCGACTCCTCTGGGTTGAGCTGACGGCTGGGGCATCGAGAGGCGGTCACCTTCATCAGCTCCACTGATCTCGGAGCCGATGAAGGTTGTCCGCCAGACACTTCCTCCTCGGCGCGAAGCCTCTCGCACCGATGGAAATTGGTTTGACACTCCTTCGCCGATAATTATCGAGTCGATTCGAGCCGGTCCCCTAGGAGCCCTTGGAGCCGTTGGAGAGACCTACTCGGACCCATTCGGTCTCTTCCAGGTCATCAAGGATGTCAGATTCGGACATAGACAGGGTGCTCCAAAGACTTTTCCAGTCCCCAGTCTTTCAGAAATTAGTCTCGGCTCCGACCCACTTGGCTTCGGAGCCGACAGCCCATTCCATTGCCATTCCTCCTCCGACCGCTTCGGCTCCGTCGGAGCAGGTGCTGACGGAGCCAGTAGAGATCTTAGGGTCGGCTCCGACCCTTACTCTAACCCCGGCCCTCGGGTCGGAGTTTAGCACACGGACTTCTTCGGCCGGGCCCGGGGGTGACGTTTCGGGACCAATGCAGTCGGTTCCAAGCCTCCCCCTCGGTGCTTCGGCCGTGGGACTTCCATCTGCTATCATGGCTCCGGTGACTGGACCCTCCCAGGATTCTGGGGGTCCGGCCTTCAGAGCTATGAGGAGTGCCTTGGCCAAATCTTCTTTGGCCATCTCTACAGCTTTACCGGCACCTTCCCTGGGCATGGAGACTGGGTCTTTGGCAGTTCCCCTGTCTCTAGACAGCGGAGCCCGGGCCTGAGGTTACCCCACTGGGGTTCCCTCCTCCTGAGGGTCTTTCGGAGTTGTCTTTGGAGGAGCCCCCAAGAAAGAGATCGTGCAAGAGGAAGCACGTAGACTCCCCCGATGAGTCTCTTACATCGGACACTGATCTTGATGATGCGGAGGGGTCCCCAAAGTCATCCTCGGATGATGTCTCATTTGCAGACATTCTAGAGATCCTCAAGCAACGAGGCTGGAATTCCAAACCCCTCCGCTGATGAGTCGGTGTTCCTCAAGGCTCGGGGCTAAGCCCTCCGCCTCCTGGGTGTCTCCGCCGATGAGCTCCTAGATTTGGTTTGTCGGAGGGTGTGGAACATCCAGATACTGTGGAACCAGTGCCTTCGCCTAACAAATTTTGTCTGCCCCACCGAGAAGGAGTTCTTAAAAGGCGTGGCTGTAGATGCCATGGTGGTGGCATCTGCTACCCAGCAGGACGTGGCAGAGGCTTCAACGTCCGTCCATCCTCCTAATAAGGAGTCTAGGAGCATGGACCGGTACGGGAAGCGCACCCTGAGTTCAGCGGCCTTTACTCTGAGGTCCCTGAATTATTTGGCACATTTCACCAGACTACAGAGGGATCTGATCAAGGAGCTCTCAGACTCCCTCTCAGGTAACCTACCTGAGCAGCTAGCCCAGTCGGTTAGCTCTCAGTTGGCTACCCTTAACTCGATTTCTAACTCGTCCATGCAGCTCATTTCATATGCGGTCGAAGGGGCGGGCAGAGGGGCAGGCACAGGCGTGTTTCTGAAGACAAGCCTGGCTCCGTTTGTGTCATTTCGGAGGCCTTCAAGTCTTCCTTTGCCGACTCCCTTTGATGGGTCCTCTTTGTTTGGACCCAAGGTAAAGACACTCTTACCGCTGTGAGCAGGAGGGAAAGACTTTATCTGCCGTAGGAGCAGCGCGATTTTCCACTCCCTTCGGCCTTATCCCAAGGCTAAAAGGAGGGAAGATGTGGTTCCACAAATCACAGAAATTCTTTCCTCAACAGCAGGAAGATTCCTTCCAGAGGCAGAGGAAGGGAAATTTTTCTGGGAGACGCCGTCCCAGAGGCGGCAGAGGCCCCGCAATACTGGAGACCGCGAGTCCTTTCGTGGCTCTTCAGCCTCCCACACTCCATGAGGGATTGCCCGGCTGTGCTGCTCCGGAGCCAGTCGGGTGCTGTTTTGCCAAGCACCTAAAAGCCTGGGAGTCTATTACTCAGGACAGATGGGTGCGGATTATTGCCGGAGGTTACACCATTCCCTTCACACGCCCACCCTCCATCCAAAAATCCCGGACCCACCACCCAGTCAAAGGAAATTGCAGCCGTAGAAGCTTCAAAGCTGCTAGAAAAAGGAGTCATCCAACCAGTCCCCACAGACCAAATCAGATCCGGAAATTACTCAAGGTTCTTTTTAGTGCCAAAAAAGACAGGGGACCTGAGACCCATTTTGGATCTCAGCAAACTAAACCAGTCCGTCATGAAGTCCAAATTCCGAATGGTCACTTTACAATCCATTGTCCCATTGCTGGAGAAAGATGTTTGGATGTGCTCCATAGATCTCAAGGACGCCTATTATCACATACCGATACATCAGGCGTCCAGGAGGTATCTGCGCTTCAGCCTGGGAGACAGTCATTTCCAATTTTGTGCACTGCCCTTTGGTCTCACCACAGCCCCCAGGGTGTTCACCAAGTGTTTGGCAGTAGTGACTGCTCACCTGAGGAGTCTCGGATTCCAAGTGTTTCCCTATCTGGACGACTGGCTCCTGACTGCCACCACCAGGCATCTACTACTAGAGAACCTACAAGCCACCATCTCCTGGGTGCTTCCCTGGGAATTACATTCAACTGGTCAAAGTCTGTCTTGCTGCCTTCTCAGCGCATAAGATTCATAGGAGCAGAGATAGACTCAAAATTAATGCGAATCTTCCTTCCTATCGAAAGGATACAAACATTACAAGATCAAGTCCGAGCCCTGCTTCTAAGATCCAAAGCCCCAGCCAGGATGGTCCTGCAACTTTTAGGTTCAATGTCTGCCACGGTTCTCCTAGTTCCTCTGGCAAGATTGCACATGAGGATTCTCCAGTGGCTATTATCGACACAATGGTCTTTTCAGGATCTCCCCCTCAATCATCACATACTGATAACAGAAACATGCAAACGGGACCTCCGCTGGTGGCTTCTGCCATCCAATCTGAATCAGGGAAGACCCTTGTTATACCCCTCCGTGGCCACCATGACAACGGATGCCTCCCAGACGGGTGGGGGGCATTGTCTGGGCAGGTCAGTTCAGGGTTCTTGGCTTCCAAACGAAACATTTCTCCATATCAATGTGTTGGAAATGAGGGCTGTACTTCTGTCCCTACAAGCCCTCCACAACTTTCTCCCTCAAGGCATTATCGCCATCCACACAGACAACATGTCGGTGGTCTGGTATCTAAACAAACAAGGAGGGACCAGATCTTACCTTTGCAGAGAGGCCATGAGGGTGTGGGAATGGGCAGTGGCTACCAAGCTTCCTGGTAGCGACCCACATTCCAGGCAAATCCAATGTATTAGCAGACAGACTGAGCAGGACTATTCTTTCTCCTCACGAGTGGTCTCTGAACGAAACAGTAGCAGCTCAGATTTTCAAAGGTGGGGATTCCGTGCTGCGACCTGTTTGCAACACCACGAAACACGAAGTGCAAAGGTTCTTTCCTTGACCCCGTGTCAGGGAGACAGCTACGGATGCTCTAGTCCAACCTTGGCCAACAGGACTGCTTTATGCTTTCCTCCGATTCCACTCCTCCCCAAAGTCATCCAGAAAGCTTCCCAATTGGGGTCCACAATGATTCTAATTGCTCTGCACTGGCCTCGTCAAGTATGGTTCCTACCTACAGAAATATACCTGGACGGTCCTTGGTTCTTGGATCTAATTCCGGACCTTCTGGTTCATCAGTCGGGACAACAGCACCAGTCCCTTCACACTTTGAAATTAACAGCTTGGCTCCTCCACTTCCGACTATAGTCAGAAATCACACCTTGGACCCGGAAGTTATTCACATTTTATCTTCAGCCCACAAACCCACCACTAAGAAATTGTATCACAGTAAGTGGAAGAGGTTTGCAATCTGGGCTCAACTCAGAGGCTTAGACCCTATTACTGCCCCGATACTAGAGGTCTTGAAATTTTTAACATCCTTGTTTAATCAAGGATCTTCAGTCTCTACTATTAAAGTCCAACTAGCAGCTATCTCCAAATTTCATGATTCCATAGACCCACCTTTGATGAGCAGCAGATTATGTAAAACTTTCATGAAAGGTGCTGTGCTTCTAAGACCCCCAGTTTCTCATCCTGCGCCTCCGTGGGATCTTGATTTGGTACTTCGTGCCTTAACATCTTCCCCTTGAACCGGCTGCTACATGTGAGTTGAAATATCTGTCTTGGAAAACTGCCTTCTTAATTGCAATTACCTCTGCAAGAAGAGTTTCAGAACTTCAAGCCCTATCTATCAAACCACCGTACTTGATTTTTCACAAGGATAGAGTATCACTTAGGCCTAATCCATCTTTTGTTCCAAAAGTTTGTTCTAATCTCTGTCTCCAACAGTCTCTAGAGCTACCAGTTTTCTTTCCAAAATTTTCAAACAAAGCGGAATACACCTTGCATACATTGGATGTTCACAGGCAATTGCGCTTCTATCTAGATAGGACTCAACAAATTCAAAAAACAGATCAATTGTTTGTGTCCTTTTCAGATAATAAACTGGGTAAAACCATCACTAAAGCTACTATTGCCAAATGGATCAGAGATTGCATAACTCAGGCTTATTCCTCTTCAAATAAACAACTTACAACATCTGTCAAAGCTCACTCTACTAGAGCTATGGCTACCTCTATTGCATTCCATTCCAGGCTCGCTATTTCTGAGATTTGTGCTGCGGCTACTTGGTCCAACCCGCACACTTTCATTTCCCACTATAAATTGGATGTGGCATCTAAAGGGCGAGCATCATTTGGTTCCACGGTACTCAGGAGTGTTTTCCAGTGAGCCACCCAGGATTTAGGTGCTAGGACGCTGTCCCATCAGTCAGAATGTGGCGAGATAGGATCACATAACATCTTTTAGTTATGTACTCACCATAACTTCAGATGTTTGGGATCCATCTCATTATACCCACCCTCCTTCCCCCTGCCTTGGAGATCAGAAGAGATTGAATGGTTTGAGTTCTACTGTTTTTATCTTGTATCATCTGTCAATGTTATATAAGCAGTGCATGCATGTGTGCATGTATGCGGACAAACTAGATCTGGGGGACTGGTAGTGGTGCATCCTGGGATATAGTAAGCTCAGCCAATAAGAGACTTCGCTCTTTGGCATAAGCGTGCCGAGTCAGAGCCGAGGATCGGCTCCGAACCCATCAGTCAGAATGTAGGCGAGATGGATCTCAAACATCTGAAGTTATGGTGAGTACATAACTAAAAGTTTCTCTGTTCACCTGTGAGAGAGGGGAGCTTTGAGCAGCCTATCTGTCCCTGGAGGAGTGGTTTCAGCCCAGAAATGAGTAGTTTATTGGCCATTTTGGGCTAATTTCTACCTCTTTCATTTCCCCTGCTATAAATACTGCATTTGCCCGGTTT
Source organism: Protopterus annectens (assembly GCF_019279795.1). NCBI lineage: Eukaryota > Metazoa > Chordata > Ceratodontiformes > Protopteridae > Protopterus > Protopterus annectens. The sequence continues at coordinate 364,135,763 of NC_056738.1, forward strand.
TGCCCACCGGGTAGCTAGGGTATAACTATTCCTGGCTGCACAAAGTCTCCTCTTCAATTTTTCCCTTGGAACTAGACAAACATTCAACTTAAGCACTCAAGCCATTCATTTCTCAGCCTGGCACTTCCTCAAAACTTATAGCAAGCACTTATAAACCCTAGCACTAGACCCTCCTGTACTGTACAGAAGGACAAGGCTTTCCGAGCTTACCGGCCATCCAGTAAAACAGTTCACTGTACCTATCCAGTCATGTCCAAAGGGCAGTTTCAGGTGTACTCTCCAGTCCAAATGGTGAATCTGGGCATTTTGAGGCAATGTTACAACTGCCTCATGTACACAGTCAACCCTCTCCTCCTACCACCAAACACTAATACATGCGAGAGATACAATTATACAGCCAAACTGGAGGCTAAGCTCTCTCAACCCAAGACTGGATCAGACAGTCAACAGGGAGAAGGGACATACTTGCATCACACCACCAGTCTCACACAGACTCATTAAACCAGCACCAGCAAAAACACACATAAATACATGAAAACATACTCGGGGGTGCTAAATAAAAATCTGCAAAAGCAACAGAGACCTCCAAAGCAAACATCCAAGCAACCTCCACCCCCCAACACAAACCATGAAACACATACTTCACAAAACCAGTGTGCCATGCAATCACAGCCCTTAAGGCAAAATAACATACTCAACATACTAGTAATAGGTGTCTCTACAGTCAAGCACACTGACATCCCATTCACTAGGGTGAATAAGGAGAAGGTTACTGTTAGCTGCCTGTCAGGTGCCATGATCTGCCACATAACACAAGCACTCAGGTCACTCCAGAACAAGTACAAATATGACTCTGTCATTGTCCATGTTGGTGTGAATGACCTGAGCAGTACCTCCCTGGACTACATGAAAAAAGACATGGAAGAGCTCTCTAATCACGTAGCCCAGGCCGGTATGATCCTGACCCTGATTAGCATCCTGCCCTCACCAAGAATGATACCACGGTATAAAGACAAAATTTTCAATTTCAACAATTGGCTAAGTTTCTGGTGTAATTCAAAGGAGATCCAGTGTCTGTCTGCCTGGGATGACATGCTCGACAAGCCACTGCTTCTCTAGAGACAGCTTGCACCTGTCTCCCTTAGGCTTTCGAATACTGGCCAAGGCTCCCCCATAGTGCCTTTTTTAGGCAAAGCTCAAAAGACAAACCCACTGCTGTAAATAGCACAAGTAACAAAAAACTGAGGGTAATGCTACTCAGTGCCAGAAGTTTAAACCTCAAAATGCACACACTCGAGGCACTCCTCAGTATGGAGAAAATCGATATATGTGCAGTAACAGAAACCTGGTTTAAGGCTCCAGAGAGCACCCCAGCACTACCAGGCTACAACTCATACCATACATTTTGGCCACAGAACCTGAAGTGAAATGCAAAAGGTGGGGGCGTATCCATATTCATCAAGGATACTCACACCTCCAGGTTAGTGGCACAGCACGATGCTTCAGAGATCATTCACGTGCAACTAACAATGGGCAAAACTGCAATTCAAATTGTAGCTTGCTACAGATCACCCACCATGTCCCAGGACCCCCATTCCGCATTTCTGGAAACAATGGGAAACATAAAGGTCCTACCAAACACCCTAACATTGGGTGATTTCAATTACCCAAACATTAACTGGGAAAACTACTCAAGTACTAACTCTCTTGCCCAACATTTTGTAGAATTTATAAACTCAAATGCCCTGCTTCAACTGGTCAACACTCCCACCAGAGGTGACAATATATTGGACCTGGTCATCACCAACATGGGCGACCGGTGTTCCACACCGGAGGTCAACCTCTCGCTGGTTAGATCTGACCATAAACAAATCACTTTGGATATCCACATTCCACCCCCACCCCCAGACAAGAAAACCACTGTGAAAAAACATTTCAAAAGCAAACTTCACATTACTTAAGACCGTGGTGGAAAGTTTCAAAGCCCCCATGCTAAAGGATAACGCTGTCCAAGCTGCAAAAGCCTTTACTAATGCATTCTACAGGCACCTACAAGAATGCATGGATCATGCTATCCCAAGCAAAACCAAGACTCACTCCTCCAAGAAAAGATAACCAGTCTGGTGGACTCCTGCCATAAACAAGCTATACAACAGAAGGAGGAAACTAGTACAGAAAAGAGTAAAATCCCAAGAAGGGAAGATATCCCTGATCAGTATCAGCAAGAAACTACCATCCCTCATAAAATCATCCAAGGCGAGCTTCGAAAGAAAAATTGCCAAGGACTCCAAAGATAACCACAAGGCATTCTTTAGCTATGTCAAGAATCTAAGTGGCGATGCTCAGATCTGCTCAGAGTTAGTGCAGAATGGCAAAAAATACACTGACTCGACTGATATCGCCAACATCCTGGCAGACAGATTCAGTGCAAACTTCACCCCCCCACCCCCAAAAGGGCCCATAACCATACCAGAAGAATGTAGAGTCCCTGAAATCACAGACACTCAGGTTAAAACAACCCTCTCCAAAGCCAAAAACACAGCATCAATGGGACCGGATGGTGTCACAGGCTGCGTCCTACATGAGCTCAAAGACGAACTATCCCCTCACCTAAACACACTGTTCAAACTCAGCCTCTCTACAGGCTACATACGCATAGAGTGGCGTGCAGCAATGGTTATTCTGCTCCACAAAGGTGGAGCCACAACAGATCCCAGGAACTATTACCATATAAGCCTGACTAGCTTGGTCTGCAAGGCTATGGAGCACATCATCATGGCACTCATTAACAGAGACACTGGGAACCTCCAAACACTGGACCCTACCCAGTTTGGCTTTGTTAAGGACAGATCATGCCTCCTAAACCTGGTGGACTTCTTTGAGACAGTTACCAAGACTATAGACAAGGGGAAAGGTGGTACACACAGCCTACCTAGACCTCGCAAAGGCCTTCGACACCATTCCCCATTCTGGTATTATAGACAAGCTCACCAGCCTGAACATAAACCCCTATGACACAAGATGGGTTGCCAACTGACTCACAGACAGAACCCACATGGTAAGAGTTGCTGGAGCTAGGTCCGACTATAAACCAGTTACAAGTGGCATTCCCCAGGGCTCAGTCCTAGGGCCCCTCCTGTTCGGCATATACTTCTCAGAGGTACAGGCAAGCACAGGAGGACTATGGCTGACCAGTTTCACAGACAACTGCAAACTAGGGGCTATAATTGACTCTCCGGCTGACACAGACATCCTCCAAAAGGGCCTCACTGAGATGGATACCTGGTGTCAAAATCATGGCCTCAAGCTAAATATCAAAAAGTGCATAGTCATCCCCTTTGGAAAAAACAAAGTACCCACAAACTACCACATAGGTGATAGTCCCCTAAATATGGAAGATGTAATAAGGGATCTGGGGACCCAAGTAGATAGTAATCTCACCTTTGATAATCACATTGCCAAAGCAGTTACAAAAATCCTTCTACGTGGCCTACCTAATCACAAAAGGGTTTGCATCCAGATCAAAAGAGTTCATTGTGCCCCTCTACTCATCACTCATCAGACCCACAGTACAACACTTCATTTTGGATGTACCTTACAAAACACCTGCAACAGCTGGAAAGACCACAGACGTACCTCACCAATAGAATCACTGGCCTCAAACAGATGCCCTATGCAGCTCGACTGAAGAAACTCCAGCTGTACTCGGTTGCATACCACCTAATCAGACATGATCTCAGCCTGACATACAAGGCCATGTCGAACCCAGAATTGATGGACATGCTCCAACTAAAGAAAACCTTATCCACTCGAGCCACACGCTCTAGGGATCTAAACCTCATCACAGCAATAAATAGGATGTGCTGGAGGGATAGATTCCTGTCTCAGAGACTTCCCATGCTTTGGAACAAGATTCCAATCTACATTAGGCAGAGCTCCTCGCTAACACTCTTCAAAAGAACCTTGACGAGTGGATGGGAAACAAAAAGTTTACCCCTGGAATAACTTCAATGGCTCTGCTGGACAGAGGCACAGGGAACTAATCTAAGGGGGCGGCGAAAGCCAACACATTCTGGCTGGACTTATAAATGCCTTTGGGCAGATAGCCTAGTACCTACCTGTGAACCTATAATAATTTTTACTTTGCAGTAATAATCCTAATGACACTTTATTCCTTTCCCAAGAAAATAAGAAAAATAGTTTTATGTACATTTGCAATCCAAGAGCAGGAGGGTTTGAAAGTAAAGTTTTTAATTGAAACAAAGCTTGCTCATAGCAATCTTGTCAGGGCAGAGGCTTGGAAATATATTTCATTAATAAGTCTAATAATGGATCTGATGTTCTAAATTTTTATTCATTCCTTACTAACAGGACTTCGGTTTCGTCCTTAGAACCGACATGGCTGTTTCCAAACTCGCGCCAGCCAAACACTCTCAGCTAAGACCTACCCATAATCCCCCTCTCATAATCTCTCCAGATCTCATTTGCCTCGTTCCTTGTCAGGCGTGCCTAGCCTCTCTTTCTCAAGCTAAGTGAAAATTTGTATTTTTTGTGTAGTTTTCTCCCAAAACTTTGTTCTTTCTAGTCAGTTTTACTGTTTACTCCACTCGCCTGTAACCTGCTTCTAATTACTACCCTCTACCTTTGGTAGCTAACCTTTTACCATCATTGGTACTGTCCCCCTCTCCTGCCATTGGTAGGCCCTCCTTTACCACTTGTGGTATTTCTCAATACCATTGTTGATAGTCTCTTCTTTTCCTCTTTATCCTCTCAAAAAAATAAAAACCTCCCGTTTTCTTTTCCCTTGTTGTTGTTTCCTTATGGATAGCTCTTTGTTGTCAGTACTTTGTCAGACAAAGTTAAGTTGGGGTTTAAACAGTGCGACAAGTGTGGGTGAAAGATGCCCAACTCTGACGGTCATGCTCGCTGCATTTACTGTTTGGGCATGGACCATATAGATGGTGCTTGCGACATCTGCTCTAGTTTTAGCAATCACACTCTAGCAGAGTGCAAAAACAAGTTAATTTTGTAAGGTTTAGTCAAAATGCCTTTTTTCGAGGCTGTCTCTGGGTCGGAAGTCTCACCACCTCCTAAAACCAAGAAACACAAGAAAAAACTGAGTCACTCGATTTCTACATCCCCGACAGTTATGGAGCCGAGTCAGCACCGAGCTTCTCTGGCGCCCTCGGCAGAGACTTCTTCAGCACCAGGCCCTGTGTCTTCCCCCATCGGTGCCATCTACGATATTGACTCCTATTTTGGTTCCAGCTTCGGCACCATCGACATCGGTACCGTCCTTGGTTCCGACACCGGCTTTGACGACCATACCTGCTTCGGCACCATCCCCGGCCATGGTGCCGGTAGCTTATTCGGCTCCAGAGACTATGACCTCGATTCCTAAGGTTGAACATCTCCCAAGAACCAGATACTCTCCAACTTACGACCCTTTTTCAGGGCACCAGTTTAGCCCCTTTCTTGAAAGACCTGACTCTCCTTCAGCAGCCTCCTATAGATCCTCCAGGAGCCTTTCTGAACAAGACATAGTGCGGGTTGTGGACCAGCTTCTGGCAGCTAGGATATTGCCCACCCTGCCTAGACCTTCCTTTTCCTTTGGCTCAGAACCCTTCACAGCATACTCACCTGTTTATCCTCCTCCTGCCTCTACCCAGGTCCCGGAGATCTTGGTACTAATGACCACCACGGTACATACTGTCTCAGCTCCGACTGTGGAGTTTTTCCTGTCAGCACTGACCTCTCTTGCTGCATTGGCTCCACTGGAGCCAGTACACTCTCAGAGCAGTGTTTGTACTGTCAGCACCTTGGTACCTAGCCCAGCGCCTGTTTTTTCACTGGTGTCATCTATGTCCATGGCTTCAACAGCTTCCAGTCCTCTCGGAGCTCCTCAGCTGGAGGAGGGCTCCTCAGGGCGGGGTGCGACCCCGGTTCCAAAGTTGTCCTTCTTGGCTTCAGGCTGCCATCCCTCCTTGGGCAGGCCTGCTTTCCATGTGATGGAGAGGGTCCTTGCCTCCACAGGCTTGCAGGCAGCACCAATGTCATTGACACTAGAACCCCCCATCTAGCATGCAGCTCTCCCAACCCCCTACTTTGGGATCCCAGGCACGGGAGCTGCAAGACCTCCCTTTGAAGGGAACCCTTTCTCCAGAGTCCTCCTCAGAAGATCCCACAGGGGAGCAATGCCAGAAGAAACAGTGCAAGAGGAAACACCTTGATTCCCCTGAGGAATGTATCACTGAGGACACCAATTGCAATGAGGAAGAAGTGTCCCCACTGTCTCCCCCAGATGACGTCTCATTTGGAGACATTCTCGAAATCCTCAAGCAGCGGGGAAACTGGAAGTCCTCTACCCCTTCTTTTGAGGAATTGGTGTTCTTGCAGGCCTTCCTTGCCTGGTCATCTACTTCCTGGGTGACCCCATCTGAGGCTGAGCTTATAAAGATGATCATGCAGTGTGCCTGGTAGGCTCTGGACAATGTAGAACCTGTCCCTCCAACCCTGGACAAAATTTTATCCACCCCAAAGACTAGACCAACTGGTCCAAGCAGTTGATGGTTGATTCCATGGTTGTGGCAATGGCCACCAAGAGGGAACTGGTAGAAGATAGTTCCACTGTCCATATTCTGAACTGGGAGTCTTGGGCCATGGACACACTAGGGAAGCAGACCTATGCTTCAGCAACCTTTGCCATTTAGTCACTAAACTATCTAGCACACTTCACTCACCTCCAAAGAGACCTTATTTCTGAAATGTCTTCCTCTTTAGCAGGGGTACTGCCTGATGAGGTGCGTGACACTGTCGCTTCGCAGCTAGCTACCCTTGAATCTATCTTGAACTCCTCGATGCGTCTGATATCTCACACAACTGAGGGGCAGCCCGAGCTGTTGCATCAGGCATTGTCATGAGACGTCATGCTTGGATGCTTTTGTATGATTTCACAGACCCCTTTAAATCTTCCTTCGTCAACGCACCTGTCGACAAATCTGCACTTTTTGGTCCCAAAGTACACACTAGCACAAAGTGAGAAAGACGGAAAGACCTTGTCTGCTGTGGGCATACATTTTTCCACCCCCCCCCAGAGGTCCTACTCCAGGAACCAAAGGGGACAGAAATTGTCATCCATGAAATCCCAAGGATTTTTACGTGACACTCATGGTGAGCAATCCTCCAGGGGCAGAGGGGCCAACTCATCTGGAAGACGCCCCTTTTGGTTAGAGGGGGTCCGCGTAACCAGGGTGCTACAGATTACTTCTCTGGCCAAACCTACCAGTGCTCCTGAGCAGCAGCCCGATTGCTTACCTCTGGAAGCAGTTGGGGTCGTTTTTCTCTGCACCTACCAGCCTGGCAACTTACTACTTCCGATGTTTGGGTGCAGAGAATAATATCCAGAGGCTACCAGAAACCATTTGATTTAACTCCCAGACCCATCAAACGAATCGCCAATCTACCACCCAATCAGAGGGAGGTAGCAGCCTTAGAAATAGAAAAGTTGCTAAGAAAAAGAGTCATCCAACCAGTCCCACCAGACCAGAGAGAATCCGGATTTTACTTGAGGTTCTTTTTAGTGCCAAAAATGACAGGAAACTGGAGACCAATCATGGATCTCAGCCTACTGAACAAATTTATCAAACCTCAAAAATTCTGGATGGTCACGGTACAGTCCATTCTTCCCTTTCTAGGGAAGGACAACTGGATGTGCTCTATAGAGCTCTAGGATGCATATTACCACATAAAGATGGATCAGCGCTCCCGGAGATTTCTCCGCTTCTGGCTGGGAGACGATCACTACCAGTTCAGGGCATTGCCATTCTGTCTCTCGACAGCCCCCCAAGTGTTCACCAAATGTATGGCAGTTGTAGTAGCTCATCTTCAACTATAAGGATTCCAGGTGTGTCTATATCTAGATGATTGGCTCCTTACTGCCTCGACCAGGAATCTGCTAACCTGCAGCCTCTCTTACACTCAAGGCCTCGCTCTCCACTTGGGGATTACAATCAACAAGGACAAATCTCAAATGGTCCCAACAAAAACACCGGAATTCAATGGAACGATTTTTAACACAACATCCTGTCAAGCTTTCCTCCCTCCTCACAGGCTTTCGAAAATAAGACATCAAATTCAAGCCCTCCTTCCACAGACCTTTGTACCAGCATGCCTTGTTCTGAAACTCTTAGGTAGCTGCCATTACCCTAGTACCACTGGTGAGGCTGCACATGAGAATATTACAGTGGCTCCTTTCTTCACAATGGTCGATTTTAACCCACCCACTCGACCACATGATACGTCTTACAAACCTTTGCAAGAAAGAAATGCTATGGTGGATGAAGCCAGAACTGAATCTTTGGCTTTGACCATTCTGTCTCCCCCAGCCCAGGGCCACGGTAACCACAGACCCTTCCCTGTTAGGGTGTGTGGGAGGGTATTTCCAGGGAAAGACAGTCCAAGGCACCTGGTCCCCCATGGAGGCCAATTTGCACATAAATGTCCTGGAACTGAGGACAGTTCTCTTAGCGTTGCAAGCGTAGCGTTCCATACATCCCTCCCTTCTGGGACCATTGCAATTCAATTGGACAACATGTCAGTCATGTAGTATATCAACAAACAAGGTGGAATCAGGTCTTACTCCCTGTGTCGGGAAGTCATGAGGATTTGGCACTGGGTGATAGCTTTCAACCGCTTTCTTATAGCAACACACTTTCCCAAGAGTTCCAACCTTATTGCAGACAATCTGAGCAGGAACATCCTGATGCCTCACGAGTGGTCCCTCAATCCTGTAATAGCGTATCAGATCTTCCGCTGCTGGGGCAGGCCTTCCTGTGATTTGTTTGCTTCCCCTTTAAACAACAAATGCAGAAGCTACTTTGCCCTGATCCTCCCTCAGGGGGAATCACTGAGGGATGCTGTAATGCACAATTGGCCCCCCAGGTCTACTGTATGCCTTTCCTCCATTTCCTTTCATCCCAAAATTCCTCCAGAAAGCTCAAAGGTTGGGAAGCAAAGTTTTATTTTTATTTATTTATTTTATTTTACATTTGTTAACCGGGATAGTCCGACTGGATACATGTCCATTTTCAGCGGAGGCCCGGGGTGGCCCAGGGAGAAAAGCTCCAACAGAGTTACAATGACAAATTGTTACAGAAAATAGTAAATAAGATGAACAATAATGAGGAAGAGAGAAAAAAGAACAAAGAAAATAGAAAATAGACTATTTACATACTATTACAAAACTACCATGCTCTGTCTTATGCAATATACTACTAATCATTAGAATATACATTAATAACATGCTAGCAAAGTCGTTAGGCCGTATTATGCCTTAGAGTTTGACAACATACATAGTTCTTATCACCTTAGCTAGGTTGTTGTTTTTTTTTTGGGTATGGAAAATACGAAGAACTAGTATGGGCTTGGTTTTGGATTTATTTTACGGCACAGAGCTAGTCTGGGTTTGAGCAAGGACACAGCCAATGTGATTTAAAGTGGAGTTTTAGACTATTTTTGAATTGAGCTAGTGGAGTTACAAGCATGAGGTTATTGGGGAGAGAGTTCCATATTTTACCAGTGGTATTGGCAAACAGTGCGTCGCCGCCTAGGTTGTAAGATTTAGTTGTTTGGACAAGGAGTCCATTAGCTGGGCGAAGGCAACTTAGATTAGAGTAAGGAGTCATTAAGTTTTTTAGAGCAGGGGTATTCTCAGGTTGTTTAAGGATTTTGAATGCCTCTATGAGTTGGTACTGCTGAAGAAGGCATGGGAATTCTATCCATCCAAGTTTTTTCAGGTTAATACAATGGTGCGTTCTGTAGGGTAGGCCTGTAACGAATCTGGCAATGTGATTATAGCAGGATGAGAGCTTATTCAGATCAGATTTGTTTAGGTTAGTAAGCACAGGAGAGGCATATAGTAGGGTAGAGAGAAGGTGTGAGCGGGCAGTGGCTGCCCTGGCATTTGGAGTAAGGAAGGTTTTTATTCTGTATAAGGTCCCAATTTTCTTGTTGACTGACTTAATGGTTTGGTTGATATGCATCCTCATAGTCCGTTATTGGCCTCGTCAAGTCTGGTTTCCTTTCCTTTGGCCTCATCTGATTCACAGCCTGTGGATCCTGGATCAATTTCAAGGTCTGTTGTCTCATTCTCAGGGATTGATTCACCCCAATCTCCACAGCCTCAAGCTCACAGCTTGGTTCCTCCACTTCCAATGATTGCCAGGCTGCCTGATATCTCATCTCCCGTTCGTGAGATTCTTCTGGCTTCACACAAACCTTCCACCTGGAAAATTTATTCTAGTAAATGGACTAGGTTCTCTTCTTGGGTCAAAGATCAGAACATAGACCCTTTCTCTATGCCTATTCAAAAGATCCTACAATACCTGACTACTCTTCTACATGCAGGAGCCTCGGCATCAGCAATCACTGTGCATTTAGCAGCTATCACACATTTTCATAATGGATTTGATAATTCTTCTGTTTTGTCACACCATCTGTGCAAAACCTTTTTGAAAGGATTATTACATGTTAAACCTCCTGTCAAGCCCCCCATAGAACCCTGGGACTTGACCTTGGTTCTTTAGTCATTAACAAGCCCTCCTTTCGAGCCTTCTGATTCATGTGATATAAAATTTTTATCAGGGAAGACTCTACTTCTAGTAGCACTTACCTCAGCAAGAAGAATATCTGAGTTGCGGCCTTGAGTGTGAAGAGACCTTACTTGAACTTCCACAGGGATAGAGTGTCCTTCATACTGACCATTCCTTCTTGCCCAGGTCATTTCTGGATTTTCCATTAACCAGTCTATTGACCTGTCGGTTTTCTTCCCTCAGCATTCAAACAGAGGGGAGTATCTTTTGCATACCCTTGATGTTCATAGGCAGCTTCATTTTTATTTGGACAGGACTAAATCTTTCAGGAAAATGGATCAGTTGTTTGTAGCCTTTGCGGGATCCAGATTGGGTGAACCTGCTCCAAAGTGACTCCATCCTCCTGGCTTACAAACGTCATTACCTTTATCTACCATCAGAATAAAATATCCTTACTTTCCAGAATAAAGGCTCATTCTACTAGATCGATGGCTACTTCTTTGGCTTTTCATTCCAGAGCCTCTATGGATGATATCTGCGCAGCAGCCACTTGGGCAATACCTCATACCTTTATCACTCATAGGTTCATAGGTTGGTACTAGGCTATCCATAACAATTCCCTGGCTATTTCTTCCCACACTATTTACTTCCCTGGCCCCTGTCTAGCAAGGCAACTGACGTGATCCCCGGGATGAATTTCATTGGATTTGGCCTCCAGGGGACGAGCATCTTTTGGTTCTATGGTGCTCAGGAATATTCTTCCTTAGGGCCACCCACTCAAGTAGCTGGGGACTCGGTCCTATCAGTAAGGAATGAATAAAGATTTACAACATCAGATAAAGAAGTTATGTCTTACCATAATGTTCCATCTGTGTTGTAGATCTTTATTCATTCATTACTTCCTGGCCTCCTTCCCTCTGCCTGGACTCCTGGTAGACTTTAGGAACTCCTAGTTAAGGTATTTGCTCAGACAGAGCCTCCTACTGTTTCTCTATCTCTATAATATAGGGGTGGGCAAACTCGATCTGGAGAGACTATGAGAGGGGCATTATGGGTAGGTCTTAGCTGAGAGTTTTTGGCTGCCGCGAGCTTGGAAACGGACGTGTCGGTTCTGGGGATGGAACCGAAGTCCTATCAGTAATGAATGAATAAAGATCTACAACACAGATGGAACGTTATGGTAAGACATAACTTCTTTTTTTGCTTCTTCTGCATAATTAGACATCCATTGTTGACAGTAATCAGTCCCAGAAATGCCCACAGCTGTTTTAATGTTGTAGGATGTGGTGCAGTTTGTATCACAGTAATTCATGATGGTAGAATTTGCATAGAACCTTCTGAAATAAGGTGATCTAAGTACTGAACCTGTGATTTCCACAAATGCAATTTTCCTTTAACCTTAAAACCCCAGTTCTGTTAATTTAGTTAAAAGAAAAATGGTATTCTACTTGCAGCAGTGAGGAGAATTTGAATCTAGAAGTAAATTGTCTACATACTTTATTAGAGCAGATCCACACTGAAGTTCACTTTTATGTAACTATTTTTTCATTTCCCTAGAGAAAATAGTAGGTGATTCTACATATTCCTGTAGCAATCCTGTCCATATATACTATTCTCTTCTATAGCTAAATGCAAACACATTGACTAGCTGGGTGTACTGGAATAGAAAAGGAAACAGAGGAAATGTCATTCACTGAAAGGTGGTAGCAGTTGGAGGGATAGAACTTAATACTGTGGTAGTGTTAGGAACTGCAGAAAAAGTTGGCCCTACTACTACTGCAGTAACATAAGTCTTGTACAAATCTATGGGAACTTTTACCAGTTTCTTAAGGGGTAACACTGGTATATTGCATAGGCTTAGAGTTGTGACAATTATTCCTTGCTGGAATATTGCAGAAATAACAGGTTTGATTCCTTTCTCTGCCTCAGGTGACAAAGGATATTGAACTAAGACAAGTATACATTCACAAGGTTTTAAAACCACATTTACAGGTTCTTTGACATTTATGTGCCCTACTTCATTTTTGTGAGTAGTCCAAAGATGTGGAGGGACTGTTTTCAGTCCTTCCAAATCAATGACATCTGGGACTTATTCTGCTGGTAGAACAGCAAAAAATGTATCTTCGTCTGTACAAATAGTTGAAAACAGTCCCAATGGAGATGGCTTATTTGGAAAGTTAAGGAAAACTCCATTTGGAGTACACTAAATGGTACATCACAGTTTGCATAATAAATATATACCTAAAAGATTTAATAGGGTAGTAGTTACTGCAATAGAGGCATGTTTGTCTTTTAGCAGACCAATTTGGATAGGAATAGGTTTAGTTTCTGGGTTATCCAGAGGAACTCCAGACACTACTACCCACCAAACTTTTTTAGTGGAAAGTGGGAGATTTTCTGCATTTGCTGAAATAATCATGGATCTGGTTGTTCCTATCTCAACAAGAATAGGCAGAGAAGAGTTACATACTGTTATAGCAACAAAACGACCTTTCTGGTCAGCTGATACCAAGGGGAATAGCTGTGGTTCCTGTTCATAGCTGTTCTAATGGTCTTGTTGCCACGCTGCTAGTTGCCAGGCAGTATTCGAAACTGGAGTGTGTCTTTCTGCTTGCTGTGGTGCTTGGGCATTCAGCACTTGCCTGTGTAGAAAGTGGGCATTCGTTATGTCAATATCCAGCTTGTCCACAATTAAAGCAATTGCTAAAGCACAGTTCATACTGTGGAGCTTGTGGTGATGCAGAAGGGTAAACATGTTGATGACATTGTCCTGGGGCTTATGGTTGAAAGAATCTAAATGTGCCTCTTCCTCCATGATTCTTTTTCCCCCTTCCCCAACCCCAGAAACCAGCATCAAAATTTAGAAGCTGAACATCTAATTTCTTTTGCTGTTCTTTTTCTTCTACAACTATATTGTCTGCTATATATTGAGGTTGACTAATGATTTTATGCTTGGCCAGTTCAAGCAAACCTTTTTAATCTTTTCCTGTATTGGTGGTACCAATCATTCTACAAAGGCCACTGACAACCCACTGGCTGCCTCTCCCTCTGTAGGTTCTGGATGTCCACAAAAGGCTTTGAATGCATCTATCATATGTTGCAAATATGCACCTATGGATTTATTTTCTTTCTGTACAACTACCTTAATCCTTGCCCAATTAGGTGTTGGGGGCCTGCTGCAGTGATATATTTTATTAGGTTATCCCTAGCAGCAAGAAATCCATCATCTGTGAGTTTTGGAATGCTATCACCTATGTTAGGCTTTTTCTATATTTTCCTAAAAATGTCAGGGGGGGGTGTTGAGGCTTTTAAAACTGCTCTTTAATCTTCAGTAGTAGGGTTCAGTAACTGTACATGTCTTTCTAAGATTTTGGCATATTTAGCTGAATGTGTTTGGATTGAAGACAGACCCTCGGATTTACTAATCTTCCATGCAAGACTAATCTAGTCCTGCACGGAAGCGGCATTTTAAGAGGAGGGTGGCAGTGCACCATGCATATTAATGAAGGCGTGCTGCCTGAGCTCCAAATCCTACACTGAGTGCAGACGAGTACAGGAGGCGTGTCTGAGAACAGAGCTCTTAGAATAAACATGCCCCTGCAAAGTAGAACAGAAGAAAATGTAAATAAATGCGTGAGACCACTCATAGGTGTCTGCATATTCCCACCAACAGTCCCCATGTGTTCAACAGCAACAGTACATTGAAATAAAACAAAAAAACCCTTGTATTTATTTTTTAAAACCCCGAGTACAGCTAACCGTAGGTGCGTGGGTTTGCCCATCACTTAGCTATGGTTAAAGCAGCTGGAAAGGCTGAAGAGGATAAGAAATTATATATATGCAACTGAAGCAGCACAGCAATAGTGTAGTGGTTAGAGCATCTGCCTAATGAACAGGCATTCCCGGTTCGAGTCCCACTGCAGCACATATCATTTTCCATGTGAAATCTGTATACGAACATATATTTACATCTTTATGCCATATAACCTACATAATATTTAAATGTGAACTGGAGTACTGCATGAAATGCACATGTGAAGTGTCAGTGTCATAATGAATAAGGCAATAGTAAGCATATTTAAGCAAAAATAAGCAGTAGTAAGGGTGCTTAAGTGCATTTGCTCGGTGTAAGCATTGCCTACACAGATTAAGCAAAGTAGAAGCTAACTGAGTGTAAGAAACTGTAACCAGAGGTTAGCAGTGCTTACCATCGCGCAAACCCGCTTACAACTGCTTTAAAGTGCCTTAATCACTCTGTATCCAAAGGTCCATGTTCTGCCCAGCAACAAAATAAACTGCCTCTGCAAGGCTCAAACTCAGGACCCTGTACACTATAGTCACAGTAGTTAACCACTAAGCCATCATAGCAATAGATATGAATGAAGCATCAGCAAACTAATCCTCACCACAGGAGAATCAAACCAAACATGTGAACTGAATCTATGTACAGTGTGAAGTGGTATAACCTTTTACATAACATAAATATGTGAATTGGAGTACTGCAGTAAGCATAGATTTGAGGTGTGATTGTAATAAAGTACAGAAGTCCCCTGGTCCCCATACAGTGTATGTACACATGAATCACAGATACCAGACACATATATAACCTGTAATGAAGAATAAATCATTGCCAAATGGCAAATATAGTGATAATTAACTATTAAGCAATGCTAACCGCAGAACAGCTCAAGTTAGTAAGTGTAAGCAATGTGTAGGGGAACCAATTCAATCTGCCTGGTGGTATACCTCTTTAAGCAGTGCCAACCTTATGTAAACAGGTGTGTCCATAGCTTAGCCTTTTCAAAACTGGCCAATCACAGGAAAGTGCAGGAAATTGGCCGTATTTAAACCCCACAGGCGGGAATATCTCTCATAACTGGTTGTAGCTTCCTACTGCAGGCAGAATAGCTGGTGTGGGTGAAGTCACTCGATTTAGAGCGCAGGGCTGGGGCATCCAGGAATCAAAAATCATGGTATGGCTCCTGGTAAAACACCATGATCATAGACTACTGCAGGGCCAGTACCAGGACTCGCAGTATAAAATAGAGGTCTGGGACAGTCTCGCCTATGACCTCACCAGTGCCACAGGTATCCCCTGGATTGGTGAGCAGGTCAGGCACCACCATGCTGACTTGAAGCGGCAGAGGGGGGGATGTACTGGAACAGTGGATCCAGGAGTCTCGGCAGATGCCCAGTGCCCCAGTACTGAGTAAGTACTCATTCTACTAAGTAGTAAATAATTGCCTAGCTTGTGTATACTATGGATAGGTATGGCTAAATATCACTGCATTTCTCTGACAGCTGCAGATGAGTGGGCTGCAAACCAGCAAGCCCATGATGCTAGGCTGCAAAGGCTGTGTCGCGAGGCTGGTTAATAATCAGTCTGCATGTACTGTCATAACAAATAAATATAATAACCTTAGAAAGTGTTGTACCTGTAGAAATAAATGTGTAATAGTCTGGGAATAAAGGTATAACCCCTGGAGTGCTTCTGTTTACTCTTCTCTCATATGTTGGCGATCTGTTCCATACTATAAATAGTACTGTTGTATCTTAAGCAGTGTCACCCACACCGTGGTATGCAGATAAAATGGATATGAAGTCCTGCATAACAATGTTGGAAGTGCCAAGAGGTCAGTCATATCGTACAAGTTGGGAAGACTTAGAAAACAGTCAAAAGCTTTACATCATTTCCCTGATAGCACAGTGTACTGTGATGTTAGCTATAATTTTTTGTCACACACAGCAAGGGTTTGAATCCTGGGAGTGCTACTAAGTTGTATGCATAATCATACCCCACAACTGTACAGATTTTGTTACAATGTTCAGATAGAAAGCTGTATGCATAATTACACCCAACTGTACAGAATTTGCTACAATGTTCATATTGTAAGTTGTATGCATATTCATACCCCACAACTGCTCCAATCTGTCCAGCATGTCCAGATAAATGGCCCATATCACCTGCTTCGTACCCTGTTCCCCTGAAAATTCAGTGTGATGATCCAAGAAATGTAGGCAGCTGTCAATAACTGATGTGTACATAGTCAGAGAATGTATATGAAAACAAACCTGTCATTCTAACACCTCACCCAAAGTGTATGACAGCAATTCTCAACATATGTTGCATTAACACCTGCAGCCTGTCACGCCTGTATGTAAGCCACAGATCACGTATATAATAATCTATAAACATACTAGTGTACAATATAAGGCCATTGTGTATTGTAATAATACATGTAAGGGAAAGATCACTGTAGTGACTAAGAATGTTGTGAAAACTACAAGGCTATATTAGTTAATTAAATTCTCTCTCACCCCTACCATATGTGCATAATAACCCAATGACACTCCTCAACTGGTATGTGTACACTCCAAACCTTTGTTGGGACATATGTCCTAATGGTTTATAAATATTCACATTTGTTTCTATGCATGTGCCATGTTAAAATACACCCATATTGGTGGCCTGTTGCCATCAATGAAACCTGCATGCTCCTGTAATAGCCACTGTTGTTCTATATATGCATGTGTTCTGCTTGCTCTGCAACTGTGTTAAATCTGATGTTTTGGCTTAATGGGAATACCTATGCATGCTGTTATAACTAATCTTGAATGCTGTTGACTGTTACTAACTCATATCTGTCATAAACCTGTGACAAAACAGCTCATATGGGAAGGTAGGTCCCAGCGGACCCACCTGTCCCACCTCAGCTGTCCATGGCACTGGGCACCAGCACATCTGGGGCCCAGCTTCGGACCTCCTCCTCTGTGGGCCCTGCGCCACCTTCGGGTGAAACCACTGCAGGGGATGGGGCTCGCCCACCCCATTGGAGCTGGCATGGTGGAGAACCTGTCACCTGTCAACAGGTCTGGTCTGTGGTGAGTAGGGAGCTCGATCTGGAGTATTGAGAGTGGCTACACCAGCTTGAGGGCCAAGTGGCACTATTAGATGGTGAACCTGTCCCTCCAACACAGGGAAGGTGCAGTGGTGACTGCCCATGGGTGGGGCCCTCAGTCCCACTGTTTCCAGTTGGGGGCTCATGAGCTTGCGACTTCCAAACACCCCTCCCCATCCAAGGTGTTTACCCCCCACATGTGTCATATACCGGCCCTGTATGCATCTTGTGTGTCTTGTCTGTTAACCCACCCAACCTACCTCCCCAAATATACCTACAACCCCTCCCCAACATCCCACTCTCACCTGAAAAAAGGGCAATCTGTTCCCACAAAAAAAATATCACCCCATACATAGCTGTCCATTTTGCACACATGTCCACTAGACATGTAATCTGGTCTAATTGGCATTACAATGAATATATGATGTCCTCACCCCTCTCCTAAGGGTTTGAGGGTCCAAATGTACCTGCAAATTTAGTGTATAAGCATAGCTGTTGCTGTAGAAGAAATGGGCAGCTATGGACATTTCTTATACCCTTCCTGCACATGCCTAGCTATTTTCCCTACTGTCTTTCTCTCTTTGTGCCCTGTTTTTCACCACTTTCCTATCAACCCCTTTTTCTTTTCTTTTAAAGAAGTTAGTGTGGGGTAAGCGGCAGTAAGCACTTTTAAGCAGTGGTAAGCAGGTTTGCGCGGTGGTAAGCTATGCCTACACAGGTTTAGAAATTCGAAGCTGACTGTAAGAAAACATAAGTGGAGGTTGGCAGTGCTTACCATTGTGCAAACTCACGCAAACCCGCTTACAACTGCTTAAAAGTGCCTTAATCACTCTGTAGCCAACATCCCTTTTTCTGCCCAGCAACAAAATAAACTGCCTCTCCAAGGCTCGAACCCATCAATTAACAGTACAGGAAAAGTATTAATATCATACCACACAACCTGTTAATAAAAGAAGTCTGGACAAACTATGCTTCACTGTGGGTACAAATAGGGATATATGTCAACTAATGCTCTAATACACTTAAAATGTTGCTAGTTACACAGTTATATGTATAAGACCACATATGTGGAAGGAGATGAAGTCTGAAACACAAATGTGTTGGCACTAGTTACTGATTTCAATGCTGCAATCATCCATGACAATTGCCAAATGAATGAGGAATAGGCCAAAATATGAGCTGAACATGCATGGACATATGGACAGATATATATCTGTAAATGTACACAGATAGCTATATGTAGATATATATTTATGTATGACTCACAAATAATCATATAACATCAACTGTATATACATACATATGTTCATAAGTATGTATATATATATATATATATATATATATATATATATATATATATATATATATATATATATATATATATATATATATATATACAGCCATATGAGATATATATATATAGGTACATACACATATACACACACACAAAAGGTATCAGTAGCCATACATATGTAGAAGTAGTGTGGAAGTACTGGGTGCAAAGTATATCCCTCAGCCACAAGCCCTTTAATGCCACCTGTGAAATGTGTAGTGTGGCAACCATTCTCACAAACGAAAATACTGACATTAAACATATACCCACCCACAATACAAAGGACATGACACAACACACAGGTATGCATACACAGATAACCTTTATTTGTGTACTATACAATAATGTATGCCAGTACTTACACCACATAAGGTTTGAAATATGTAATCAGTGATGAATGCAAGGCCCACATAAAACAGTAGATGCAAGCAATGTGTATATATACCATACTATGCTGTCCAGGCCAAGGGCTTCAATTAGTACAACAGTAGAAACAGGATTTTCCTTCAAGATACGTAACAGTCAACAATTACAGATGTAGTTCAGCAGGCTCCAATTACACCCTGTAGTCATGCCTTAGGGGGAAAAGTAGCACATATGTGTTCTCCAGCTGTTGCCCCCATATATATGGACTTGGCCCAACAGTTGGTGTGGGAGTCTATGACATGACTGGAATGATAGCAGTAATGCTAGCGGTAAATAATGACAGGCCATTACCTAACAAATCCTTTCTGTATCACAGCAGGACAAAGATGGGCATATACGTGGAGGACATAGGCAGGAACATAGGGCCATATTTGCAATATTGCTGTTACACACCCTGGAAATTGCTGGTGTTACAGGATTCATTGCAGCATACCCTTATGCAGGAATACAACACTGAAATACAAATGGATGTAGCCATGTATTGACAGCACTCAACAGACAGAATGCCACAGAGGTTCATAGGTAGGTACTAGGCTATCGGCCCAAGGGCCTACAAAAGCCTATCCAACAAGGTTCCCTGGCTTACACCACCCAAGAAAGTTATTTTCCTGTGCCACTGTCGAGCAGAGACACAGAAGTGATCACCAGGGGTGTATTTCCTATTTCCCATCCACTCGTCAAGATTTTTCTTGAAGAGTGCTAATGAAGAACTTTGCTTGACATACAGGTTCATAGGTAGGTACTAGGCTATTGGCCCAAAGGCCTATACAACAGCCAATCCCCCTGGTATCATATGCATAGGCCCACAGTTGAAAGCTATGCAGACAGACAACATTCCATGAAAAAGTACCATATACACAGAAACCCTGTAAGAACAGGAAGATACAATGCACACAACAGTATTTTGAACTGTATGTTCCTAGTACTGTATTGTACTGAAATTGGTACACCTTGTTTGCTGTAGCATAGACTAGATTCAGGCCTGCTGAATCTAGCTTTGTTTATATGCTTGTTGTTTGTTTGCTTGTTATTTCCCTGGAACGCTAATTCCACCTAATACGCAGCTTCTCAGCGCTTCTGTGGATCACTAGTGATATCTGCATTGCTTACTGTACTTATTTCCTTGTTTCACTTGAAAGAAAGTTACTGTTTGTCGTTTTTGCATTTAAGTTACCTGTAACACATTGCACTTAAGTTACCTGGCACTTGCTCACTAAAGCAATTATATAAGTCAGCACTAAAAATTAAAAACACTACACCCTCACTCCCCACTGGCCCTTGTTTTCAATTATTAAAGAATTCCCAATATTATTCTAGCATGTGCAAAGGTCAGTTGTCAATCTCCTCTCCGGTCCAGCTGGTGAATCTGGGAATCTTGAGGCAATGTTACAACTGCCTCATGTACACAGACAACCCTCTCCTCCTCCCAACAAATTCCAGCACATGTGAGAGATGCAACCATATAGCCAAACTGGAGGCTAAGCTCTCTCAACTCAGTACTGGCATAACCAGTCAGGAGGAGAAGGAAACCACACTCACTACAATTCCAGTCTCACATAGACCTACCACGACAGCAAACCAAACACATAATCATACAAAAACATACTTGGAGGTTCTAAATAAAGATCTGCCTAAGCAGCAGAGACCTCCAAAGCAGACACCCAAGCAACCGCTACCCCAAAACAAAACACATGCAACACATATCTCACAAAGCCAGTGTGCCGAACAGTCACAGCCCTTAAGACTAAACAACACACCTGATACACTTGTAATAGGTGACTCTATCATCAGGCACACTGACGTCCCGCCAGCCTGTCGGGCGCTAGGATCCGCCACATAACACAAGCACTCAGGTCACTCCAAGGCAAGTACAAATATGACTCAGTCATTGTCCATGCTGGTGTGAATGACCTGAGATGTACCTCCCTGGACTACATGAAAAGAGACATAAAGAAGCTCTCTGAGCATGTAGCCCAGGCCGGTATGACCCTGACCTTGAGTAGCATCTTACCCACACCAAGAATGATGCCACAATATGAAGACAAGATGATCAATTTCAACAATTGGCTTAAGTACTGGTGTCATTCAAAGGGGATCCAACGCCTGTCAGCTTGGGATGATATGCTCGACAAGTCACGATGCTTCGCTAGGGACGGCTTGCACCTGTCACCCCTGGGCTTTCGGATATTGGCAAAGGCTCTTGCTACCCCATAGTGCCTTTTTAGGCAAGGCTCAAAAGACAAACCCACCTCCATAGGTATCACAAGGGATAAGAAACTAAGAGTAATGCTACTCAACGCCAGAAGTCTAAACCTCAAGATGCACTTTCGAAACTCTCCTTAGCATGGAGAACATCGATATCTGTGCAGTAACAGAAACCTGGTTCAGGGCTCCGAGAGACCCCAGCACTACCAGGTTATACCTCATACCATGCTTTTCGCCCCAAAACTTGGACCGAACCACAAAAGGAGGGGAGTATCGATATTCATCAAAGATACCCACACCTCCAGGTTGGTGGCAAAGCACGAAGCATCAGAGACTATCCATGTGCAACTAACAGTGGGTAAAACTGCCTTCCAGTTTATAGCCTGCTACAGACCACCCTCCCAAACCCAGGAACCCCACTTGGCCTTCCTGAGAACACTGGAAAATATGAAGGTCTCTCCAAACACCATTATATTGGGACTTCAACTACCCAAACATAGACTGGGAACATTACTCTAGCTCCAAAACCCTAGCCCAAAGGTTCCTAGAATTTATAAACTCAAATGCTATGGAACAACTTGTTACCACTCCCACAAGAGGGGAAAACATACTGGACCTGATCATCACCAACATGGGGACTCTATGCTCCAGACCAGAAGTGTATCCCTCACTGGTAAGATCAGACCATAAACTAATCTCACTGGATATTCACATCCCGACCCCACCCTCTACCCAGAAAACCACAGTGAAAAACTTCTCTAAAGCAAATTTCACACTCCTCAAAACCAAGGTGGAATCCTTCAAAGCTCCCGGGCCTGTGGAAAATATGGCCCAGACCTCAGAATCCTTTATAAATGCATTCTATGAACACCTTCAGGAATGCATGGATCATGCGATCCCAAATAAAACCAAGACCCAATCCTCCAAAGGCAGACGTCCTGTCTGGTGGACCCCAGCCATAAACAAACTATACAATAGAAGAAGGAAGCTACTAAATGATAGAGCAAAATCCCAAAAAGGGAAGGCATCACTGATCAGTATTAGCAAAAAACTACGGGCACTCATAAAATTGTCTAAGGCCAGCTTCGAGAGAAAAATTGCACAGGACACTAAGGATAATCACAAGGCTTTCTTTAGTTATGTTAGGAACCTGGGTGGTAATTCCCAGATATGCTCAGAATTAGTCCAAAATGACAAAAAATACACTGAACCCACATACATTGCCAACATCCTAGCTGACAGGTTCAGCGCAAACTTCTCCACCCCTCCACCAAAAGGGCAAATATCTATCCCAGCAGAGTGCTGCCCCCCTGACATCTCAGATGCTCAGGTAAGAGCCGCCCTCTCCAAAGCAAAAAACACAGCATCAATGGGACCAGACGGTGTCCCGGGCTGCGTCCTACATGAACTCCAAGAAGAGCTAAACCCAAACATAAAACTACTGTTCAGTCTCAGCCTTACTACAGGATATGTGCCCAAAGAGTGGCGTACAGCAACAGTGGTCCCTCTCCATAAAGGTGGTGCCTCAACGGATCCTGGAAACTATCGTCCCATAAGACTGACTAGCTTGTTCTGCAAAGCTATGGAAAGGATCATCATGGACCTCATAAATAAAGATATTGGGGACCTACAGACACTGGATCCTACCCAGTTCGGCTTTGTTAAGGGCAGATCCTGCCTCTTAAACCTGGTTGATTTCTTTGAAACAGTCACCAAGGCCATTGACGAGGGGAAGGTGGTCCACACACCCTACCTGGACCTCGCAAAAGCCTTTGATACAATACCTCACTCGGGCATTATAGATAAGCTCACCAGCTTAAACATAAACCCCTATGTCACTAGATGGATTGCAAACTGGCTCAAGGACAGAACCCACATTGTTAGAATTGCTGGAGCCATGTCAGACTCCAAACCAGTTACAAGTGGTGTCCCACAAGGCTCAGTCCTGGGACCTCTTGTTCGGTATATATTTCTCGGAGGTACAGGCCAACACGGAAGGACTGTGGCTGACCAAGTTTGCAGATGACTGCAAACTGGGCACCATAATCGAATCTCCAGCCAACACAAGCATCCTCCAAAAGGGCCTCATAGAAACAGACAGCTGGTGCCAGAGCCATGGCCTCAAGCTAAATGCCAAAAAGTGTATAGTCATCCCCTTTGGCAAAAACAAAGTATCCACAAATTACCACATAGGTGGTAATCCATTAAGTATGGAAGAAGTAATTAGGGACCTGGGGACCCAAGTTGATAGCAATCTCTCATTTGACAACCACGTGGCCAAAGTGGTTAGAAAAACATTTTATATAGCCCACCTAATCATGAAGGGATTCACATCTAGATCAGGGGAGGTCATCGTGCCTCTTTACTCATCCCTCATCAGGCCCATAATTGAGTACAATGCCCCTTTTGGGATGTACCGTACCAGACACCTGCAGCAACTGGAAAGACCCCAAAGGTACCTCACCAAGAGGATCAAAGGGCTCACACAGATGCCATATGCTGCCTGGTTAAAGAAACTCCAGCTCTACTCAGTGGCATACCGCCTGTTCAGAGGCGATCTGTGCCTGACGTATAAAGCCATGACCAAACCAGAATTAATGGACATGCTGCACCTCAGAAAATCCAAATCCCATCGAGCTATGCACTCGAGAGACTTGAACCTCAGCACTGAAATAAATAGGACATGCTGGAGGGACAGATTCATAACCCAGAGGCTCCCTTCACTCTGGAATAAAATCCCAGTCCAAGTTAGGCAGAGTCCCTCATTGACTCTATTCAAGAGGAATCTTGATGAGTGGATGGAAGATCGTAGGTTTACCCCAGGTATCACTTCTGTGTCACTGTTAGACAGAGGCACAGTATACTAACCTCGAAAAAGGGCATAGCAAAATAAATTTAAAATGGGTGGCGAAAGCCAAACACATTCTGGCTAGGCTTATAAATGCCCTAGGGCAGATAGCCTAGTATGAACCTATGAACCTATGAACAACACTACTCACTCTGTCTGTAGGTCTGGAACCTTACCCAAATGTGAATTTGGCCTGTGTCTGGAGGTTCTGCTATAAGAGTTATTTCTACCTGCTGTCTGTAACATTGATGTCCACACACAGGAAGGATGTCATCCATACTGGAAAGATGAAGGGACAATGCCCACAGAAGTCAGCAATTTAAAGTACAGAGTTGCCATGACAGTGGTTATCTGAAGTACTACACAACAGGCTGCATGCAATTAGCAACTGGTGGACACTGACTGGTGCAGAGGCCACCACCTGATCATGTGCAATACCAACAAAAGCATGCTGCAATCTATTCAAACCAGCCCACTCTGCTGGAGAGACTGAGAGAGAGAGAGAGAAAAAAAAAATGTTAATAAAAGTCACAAGCTCAGGGTTGTGTTACAGTGGAAAAAACATAACAGGCATGTGAAACAGATATGCATTTACTTGCATGTAGTATATGGCATAGAATAATAGGATGTATAATGTGAAAGGATGTATATGTGCTATCAGTACTTGTTCTTGTAATGATGTTCTGCTCAACAACTGCACTGGACAATAGTGTCAGTCCCTGTGGGCAGTGGGACATACCTGTCAACTGTGTAGATCAGCAGTGAATGGCAAAGATGTGACCTCTGATATCTGTGTTCTGTAAATTACTGTGGCCAACGGCTGATGGGAGTATTAATACTGCCATGATAGACACATGGGTGTGAGACCACACCACCTGCAGGACAGTCATGTTAAAGTGTAGCATAGCATGCCCCAACTGCCATAGCAGTATAATATGTTTATCTAAATTCTGTCACCATATATACCCCCCCTAATGTTAGTCTGTGTTCACATGTGACACCTGTCTGTGATGCAGCAAAGCAGAAAAGTTCAGCTGTGAAGTAAACAGAGTTAAAGAGTGTGGACCAGATGTTCGTATGCACCCCCAACATACAGATACATATATGTGTGATACATATTCACAGCTGTGTATGTCTACAGAACCTCGGAGAGTTATACATATATATAGGTATATAAACAACACATAATATCTACACATATATGAACATATGTATATATACATATATATATATATATATATATATATATATATATATATATATATATATATGTATACATACAGATATATGCATATGTGTATGTGTGTGTGTGTGTATTTATATATATATATATATATATATATATATATATATATATATATATATATATATATGTACATATATCTATATATTATTTATTTATTTATTTATGTCAATACATGTCCCCTGCTATGACATGTGTGAGAGAACATTACACATCAATACACAACATACCTACACACCAGTACATGGCTGCAAAATGGAGTGTGGTGTGTAACCCATGCTGGGAACACATCACAATTGTTTGAGAAGGTGGGATATAAATGTTTGTGAAGGGTATTAGGCACATATTGGTATGTAGGTCTGGTTGGGTGACAAACAAGACAACATACAGAGCTGGTATATGACACATGTGGTGGTTAAACACTGTGGATGGGTAGTTACATTTGGAATGTGGAGGCCATTGAGCCCCATATGGGAACAAAGGGAACATGGTGCCCACCCATGGACAGTCATGACAGCATCTACATGGTCATAAAGGTGCCTGGGCTGTGGGCTGAGCAGGAGGAACATACATGTTGAACCTTGTGTATGTGTACTGCATGCCTCCAGGTGATGTAGCACATACCCCATGTCTCTGTGGAGCTCCCTATGCACAAGAGCCTGGACCTAACTGGGTGACAGACATATGTCTGTGTGTACTCCATACACCATCCCCTGAGGTGGTTCCACATGAATGTAGTGCCGGAACAGTAGATAACAAGGTTCCATGGTGGATCACAGATATGATGTGGACTGGTAACATGTGCACATTAGGTGGGAGTGGTGTTCCTGTTTGCAAATAACCCCTACACATACTGATGTGTAACTGCCATGGAACATATGTGGATTGTAATAATCCACACAATCCCAGAACATGTCCAACAGCTTGCATGGATATCCCCAATAATACAGAATGGCAGATGTGCAGCAATCACATAGCAGGCATACCACATACATATGTGGAAACATAGTGGCAGTGACAATGGCATGCAGGTGAAATACTCTGTAACAGTGCAGCAACTCTAGTGTCCCCACAGGGAGTATGTCTATAAACACATAGCAGAAAGTGTTGTACAATACAATACATGACAAAATGGTACATATACTGAAGACATACCACTTGCGTTGTGTGAGCATTAAGTTGGAGCTGATATGGTGGTGGGAGACTGATATGTGTATTGTATTATGGTAAAAGTGACATATGAGTTGCTCAGACATAGCTCCATCATTATGTCTTTCAGGGAGTATGGCGCACCCAAGAAATCCCACCTACAGTTCCGCTGAGGATGACATAATACTCACCAGCATCATCCATAACTACCAACTGCTGTTCTCACGGACAAGCCAGGACTAGCATGAGCGAACAGCCATGTGGAATGATGTGGTCCGCAGGGTGAATGAGCTGGGGATGCACAGCCATAAGAATGAGCAGGTCCGCCATCATTGTAGCCACCTGCTCAGCCATGTACGTCGCAATGCCGCTGCCATGTGGGGTGACCACTTTGCAACAGGGGGGGGGCATAACATCCATCCCCTCTCACCAGAGTGGAGGAGCTGCTCATGAGCCTGGTAGCACGTGCCTGCCCACAAGAGCTACAGAAATATACAGTCATGGAGGTGAGTGCTACACACACACCAGACATGGAGCATGCAGGTAAGGTTCCATGGCATATCAGTAGACTACTGTTGTGCAAGCATTTGTACAGGTAGATCATGCATATGTGAGATGTGGAGTCTGTTGCTGTGTAGTACTGATAAGCAGTAATGCATAATCTGTAGTACTGTGGACATCCACTGTTGTTTTACTGTAATATTGCAGTCACCCTGTAGCAATGCCACAGCTGTGGCCACTGACATCAACTCTATCTCATCTCAATGTAGGTACCTCTGGGATACCAGCAAGGCAGCGGCTGGATGCTGGTGAGTATGGTTTAGGGTTATGCTTGACAATTCACTGTGCATGTCATAGCTAAGGTGTAGGCCATGTACACATCTAACACACCTACCCATAATGCATCCTGTACATGTTCACTGACAGAGCACACACCTCACTAATGGGGTTACCAGCCTCAAACACATGTAATACACAGACCATCTCAGACAACTGTGGCTACACTCCCGTGCACATTGCCCAGGAGCAGCTGACATCTGCCTAACATAAAACAAAAAACAAACTGGTGAAGAAACCACCCTTGCAGGCCCAGCGCCTTTAAACTCCTGGATTCAGATTTATCTGAATCCAGGAGTTTAAAGGCACTGGGCCTGCAAGGGTGGTTTTTTCACCAGTTTGTTTTTTGAATTTTTAGAAGGTTTATGTCTTCCACCATGCAGGAAGCCAGTGGCACTTCAGACTCAGGCGACTTAACTATACTTATTAACCTCCTAACTGAGAAAGTGGATCATCTTTCACAGCGAATTGATGGGCTTTCACAAAGCGGTTCTTTGAGTCCAGTGGTGCGCCCCTCCAGTGGATTATCGACGGAAGCTCCAGCTTTGTTACCGGCTAGTGGAACCGGAACTGACTCGAGAGTTGTTACCATCGGCAACAAAGCTTTACATAATACCAATAGCAGTGGTAAGCCTAAGGGCATTTTGGGAGGCCCTACAAGTTCAGGTGAGAATATTGGAGCCTCTCCAGCTATTCTCAGTCTAATGGAGGCACCGAGGAGGGGCTATGTTGAATTAAACTTGAACAATTGGTTGAATCGTCCCTTCGGTTTTCTTACTGGGGAAGACATCGGCAATATTGATATTCAAACTGAAGGATTGCCCAATTTATCTACTAAGCTCAACAATTTTGACCAAAAATTACTGAGGTTAAGGAAGTTACAACTTGAGGTATCCTACTTTGGGGAATGCCGACGTGCAAAGATTGTTCTGAAGGGTCTCCGCTTGTGGCAATACCCTGCAGGTTTGGAAGATGGGTCAAAATTCCACCTTGACCTCTTGGCACTTTTTGATAGACATGGGAATGAATTGATCAACTTAATCTGCACCCACTATGAGGAACTTGTTAATTAATTAACCATGGAACTTTCCAACTTAGATGAGGAAATTAAATCAGATACTCATTTTTTCAGATATCGTTATGAATACAAAAGAGTCTTTACCAGTATTGACCAACACATTTCCAAGACCACTATAGCTAAAGTAAAGAAACTCCAGAGGGACATAAAAGCCTACAAAGAGGGAGTAGCCTACCCCAAACCCCTAAATCTCAAGGGAATTTTCTAGGGAATAGCAGAACCACCATGGGGTTGCTATCTGGCCCCAAGACCAATGTCCTACCTATGCACCCCTGTGAACCGGAAAATGGATCCCCATTGAGGCAAACAAACCAGAGAATTTCAGTGAAATGTGTTATGAGTATTGGGTTTGGTGTGAGCTAGAAAGAGCCGACTCTTGACAACTACGACGAAAATTTTCAAGTCCGAGCCTCATCTCCCCAGCCACAGTCGGGTCGGATGACGAGGAACAAATACAAAACCAGGAGGAATTGAGAGATCATGGTCTAGCTATTCCTTTAGTATCCCCAATGCAACCTTTGGAAATACTTTACAATATGGGTAAAGACTTTGTGGAGCCAGTGTGGCCAATTTAGTTATGGCCCACTGGGAGAGGGTGTTTGTTTTATCTAATTCTTTGGTCCAAGAGAAAGAAGCATTATACACTAGGTTTTTGGATGACATTTTTTGTCATCTTCAATGGTACTCTAGATGATGTTAATAACTTGGTGTCGTTTTTTAATGGCTCCACAGAATTTTTGAAATTCACATCTGAGTTTGCCATTGACAAGATTACTTACTTGGACATGGAACTAGAGAAAGATAGGAGCTTAAATCGCTTTGTGGCCAGCATACATCAGAAGCCGACTTTCTCAAATTCTTATTTACATTTTGACAGTGAACACCCATTACACCAAAAGAGGGCTATCGTGAAAGGCCAATTTGTTTGAGCAGCCCATATGACAACAGAAGACAAGAAATTTCACAAGGAGTGCAAGTTCATCTTTGGCATGTTCGTCAGCAGAGGGTACCCCGCCGATTTTGTCGCAGAATTGAGTTTGGAAGTGCAGGGGAAGAGGGCCAATGGCCACTTCCACTCCATTTTGGGGAATATGGAGGATGGGTCTTTATGTTTACCTCGCCTCGCCAGTGAGTCTGATACTTTCAATTGTTCTTTTGTAATTTCATTCAATTTGGATGCAATGGCCATTGTGTCCATTATAAAGAAAAACTGGCGCTTATTAACCACCGAGTCAATAGGAGCATTTGGACTATTATCGCCTCCTAAGGTTACTTTCAGGAGGGGCTTTAACATCAAAAACATCCTGGAGTCCAAAGTTGCTGGTGCCTCCCCCAGATCTGGGATGTTCAAATGTAACATGTGCAGGTACTGCAGATACATTAAAGCAAGTTCAGCTTTTTCCACCAGGGATAAGAAATATCTCATACAAGGAAGATTCAATTGTGCCAGTAATCGGGTGGTATATTTAGCTCAGTGTTTGGTCTGCCCAGGTTTCTACATCGGCAAGACTGATAGGAAACTACAGGAATGAATATACGAGCACTTATATGCCATCAGGAAGGGGAAGGTCGACAACGCTCTGGCCAAACATATATTAGATAATCCAGGTCACGAATTTTCATTTACAATCATCGATCAGCTAAACCAAGAGTTTATGTGGGGACCCAATTCTTTAAGACTTGAATGCAAGGAGTTGATGTGGCAACTTAAGTTGGAAGCTTACCATTTACCTGGACTTAACAGTTTGCTTTCCATCAGTTGCTTTTTCAAACTGAGAAGCCTAGTGAGGTGAAGCCCCCTGGAGTGACTTGATGCCATCTGGGAACATATTCTTGGGTTTTACCATTTTTTATTTCACTTCTGTGTTCACTATTTATTGTTTATGTTAATGTTTATATTAACACTTGTGGGAATTTTCTTTCCACTTTTATACTTATTTTTAAAATACATCATAATTTTTCTTGTGGCTATTGACACATTTGATCATTTGTATTTATATGTATTTATGGTGGCTTTAAAATTCAATATTTGGAGCATCATAGGTTTACCAGCATTGATGGCAGGTATGAGTGGTAGATACCAAATTGTTGAACATTTTGGCCGCTTCTTAGTTAAAAATTTTCAAAGTGTAATTATGTGCTTTTTAAAGGGGAGCCGCTAGGGGGTGCATTTGAGTGGAGTAGTGATGTATTTATAGTGAGGCAAATGTGTGGTGCAGTTTGTTTTTTTGAGGAAGTTGGTGCAGAGCGCCGACAAAAAAGCTTGTTTTTAAGCTTAATAAAATTTCAATTTGTTTTTTTCATTTATTGGCGTTCTTGTTTACAACATAACCTGTGGATTATAAAGATCTTTGCACACATCTATCTGAATCCAGGAGTTTGAAGACGCTGGGCCTGCAAGGGTGTTTTTTTCACCAATCTGCCAAACATACACAGCTATGTCATACACAGAGCACTTGAACATGCTGCACATAAAGACATCCCACTCCCTCTGCAAACACATGCTCCAGGGTCCTAAACCTCATCAACACATTACACAGAACATAATGGGGGGGGGGTAGGGCCCTGTCCTGGGGAATTCTCACACTCTGGAATGGCCTACCCATTCATGTCAGGCAATGCTACTCATTGGCCCTCTTTACAAAAACACTTCACAACTGGAAGGGAAATGGGGAATTCACCCTGGGTAGTACCTCTGTGCCACAGACTGACAGGGGTACAGGGGAATAACATTAGTGGGTGGTGTATGGCTGGGAACCCCTGTGAATAGGCTTATGTAGGCCCCAGGACCAATAGACTAGTACTCACTATGAACCTATGTGTACCACAGGCAACATCAGCCAGGGCTCAATAATGGTCTCTACACTCACCATAGGTACAGTACATTGTGTCTGTGGTTGGTCTAATGGTAGACTATCACTCATACATGCACCACTTATGATGACATCTGTGAATACACATCAAGCATTCACTAAACACGTGTCCACATATAACCCAGAAACACACAGAGGCTGTGAGCAGCAGTGGAAACACAACTGACACACAGATACACATCCTGCAATGGTGTGTACACCTGTGAGGTATGGTGCACAGTACATGCCAGGGTGCTGAACAGATGCACAGCAATGCTGTGGACATGGGTGCAGTGTGTTCCAGGGAGAGGGCCATCACCTGCTAACAGAAGCCATGCATCACAGCCATGTATAATGTTGGTAACGGGGATTGACTACAGTTGCACTGCATGCTGTTATAGGTTCATAGGTTGGTTCTGGGCTATCTGCCCAAAGGCATATATTAGCCCAGCCATGTTGTGCGGTATTCACTGCCCCTTTAGTAGTTCCCAAGACCCTTGTACTAGCAGCTAGTACCCTTGGCCCCTATCTAGTAGTGCTGTTGGTGTGATCCCCGGTGTGAACTTTCTGTTACCCATCCACTCATCAAGGAGCACCACATGTCCTGCATGCTGACATGTGTGTAATTACAGGTTTGTGTGTGATACTGTACGGCACCATCACCTGCTATTGGGTGTGTTATGGGGGTGCTGGAGCTGTCTGTAGGTGCTGTCTGGTGGAGTGTATGGGTTGCCATATATGCTGGTTTACTATCATTATTTCGAATCACACTCAGTCAACCGCACTATGTTCAACAACAGAAAGTCGAACACAGCAATATCAAACTTTAAAAGCAAGCCTAGGAACGGGTTTTAATATGGGTCGAGATAGGGGTTCACTGCTATTGCCGAACTACAAACCTTGTCCCTATCCCACCCCATGTTTGATATTGCTGTGTTTGACTTTCCGTTGTTGAACATAGTGCGGTTGACAGAGTGTGATTTGAAATAATGATAGTAAACCTGTATGTCGACTGCATGTGTGTATGTCTGTGTGTGTGGCTATGTCTGCACATGTATGTGTGTGTGTGTGTGTGTGTGTGTGTGTGTGTGTGTGTGTGTGTGTGTGTGTGTATGTACTGTTTAGCAGTGATGTACAGGTCTTACAGTATGTTCCCTGTTTTCCCCTCACAGGTGGCGAGGTGGGGCTGGGTTCCTCCTGCAGGGAATCTGATGTCACTGATACAGACAGTGACCATGAGGATAGATGTGTTGAGGCACAGGCAGGGTCATCAGGGGCTGCCACTGGGCCACCATTTGACATCCCACAAGTATCCACCCCATCCACGCACACAGTCACACTGCCTCTACATACCTCATCACCGCTGGCCTTAGCTGAGGGACAGTCTATGGTTGGCGTTGGCCAGGACAGTGTGGTATCTATGGCATGTGTGTCAGGACATAACAGCCATAGCCAGATGTCTGGTGGGTTATCGCATAGGCAGATGTTCAGGGGTGCTCGTCGGAGCACTGCTGGTCATCATGCCCCTGGCAGACGTGCCACATCTGTATCAACCACTCACATGTTCCAGGCTGTCATAGAGGCACAGGCACGAATGGAACAGTACACCAGGCAGGGTCTAAGGATGCAGAGGGCTCATCACACCTCTGTAAGTGACAGCATCCGTGACCTAGCAGGTGTCATCCGTAATTACACCGAGGTCATGGATAGACGGTGGGGTGAGACATTGGATCTCATCCACAATGTCATGTCCATGTGTCAGGCCACGTGGACGTATGCCAGCAACACCAGCAGCTGGAGATCACCGTGGACATCCCACCAGTCACAGCCACTCCCGTAGTGACAGTACCAACCCTAGCACTATGGGGGGGTGCTATCCACACACCATCATAGCAGTCCATATGCACGTGGCCCTGGCCAGTCCCAGGAGGGACCTGGATCCAGTGGACATCTGTCAACCTTGGGGAACAGTACTCGATCTGGCTTTGTACCTGATACTGCCTGTAGCACGCCTGCCAGGCACAGGTCCCGTGTCCGTGGCCGGAGACAGTGAACTGCAAACCCAGCCAGGTACAGTCTGCAGCTGTCTCACAAATCCCCATATAGGGCAGCCACATGGTGGAACTGTGTGCATGCAGACACACACACATA